>NC_064819.1:22527500-23152500 GCF_024166365.1 Elephas maximus indicus
CTGGTTTATGCGTGCCTTTCTGTCTCTTGGGCTCATAATTATCTTGTGTCTTTGGTGTTCTTCATTCTCCTTTCCTCCAGATAGTTGAGACCAACTGATGCATCTTAGATGGCCGCTTGCTAGTGTTTAAGGCCCCAGACACCACTCACCAAAGTGGGATGCAGACTGTTTTCTTAATACATTTTGTTTTGCCAATTGACCTAGATGTCCCTGGAAACCATGGTCCCCAGACCCATTCCCCTGCTACTCTGGCCTTTGAAGCGTTTGGTTGTATTCAGGAAACTTCTTTGCTTTTGCTTAGTCCAGTTGTGCTGACCTCTCCTGTATTGTGTGTTGTCTTTCCCTTCATCTAAAATAGTTCTTTTCTACCATCTATTTAGTGAATACCCCTTTCCCTCCCTCCCCACCCTGTAACCATCAAAGAATATTTTCTTCTGTGTTTAAACTATAAAATAATAGAATTTAATGGAAGGTTTTTAGGTACATCGAAGGTCCCTTCCAGCCAGAATACTTCAATTTCTCCATGATATCACCTGTAGTGAATGACAAATATATCAGTTTTCCTTTCCTAGCCTTTTAATCATTAGTTTTGCTTACTAAGTATAAGATTCTGTCATTGCCCTTCTAGTAAACCAGTGTCTGTCCTGAGCCTAGCTGCCACATTGTTTCTTAAATGATAGTTACTTCTTTCCCAAAGACGTAATGATGTTTTCTGAGAGTTTTGAGATTACTCTTTGCAAGTTGTAATTTCATTGCAAAGCCCTTAAGGACTCATTTGCGCCTTTCCACTTAGCCTGAAATGTAGAAATTACCTTTTGATGCCCATAAGTAAATCTAGGAAAAGAGGAATTGGCAACATTGCCTGAAAAGCGCTGGCAATGTGGCAGCTCTCAGCACTACTGCAGTTTTGCAAGACAAAGGAAAATGCAAACAAACATCATTTATTTTCCCTCTTCCAGTTTGTAGACGACGAGCCACATGCACGGGAAGCCAACCTGTGCAGTGCTTTATGATGAAGGACGCAGGCTGAATGTCCTCATCTGGGTCATGGATTGCCAAGCCATTTGCCTGACTCTGTTAAGTGCAGTAGAAGAGAAGAGGGAAGCTAGACTTTTTCTGAAGCCTAGGATACATGCATAATGCAAGCTAGCTTCCACAGTTGGCAACCCTTCTTTCTTTCTCCTCTTCTCCATCTGCGGGTAGAATGTTAAACATGTCTCTGGTATTACGGTCACCATGTTTCAATTCAACCAACACTCATTGAGGACCACTTGCATGCTACGTTCTGAGTTAGGCTCTGGAGACCAGTAGGGAGATGTGTAGATAGATAGACACAGACAGACAGATAGATAGATAGACAGGTAGGCAGATAGATAGATAGATAGATAGGTATAATGCAAGACAACATGCCGTAAATGAAGTGCTTGGGAACCTCAGTTTGTTTAACAAACCTTTACCTCGTTTAAGGATGTATGGTAAGAATCACCCCAAGGAAGGAACAGGTCCCTGGGTGACACAAATGGTTTGCTCTCGGCTACTAACTAGAGGGTAGGCAGTTCTAACCCACCCAGCAGTGCCACAGAAGAAAGGCCTGGTGATTTACTTCTGTAAAGATTGCAGCCAAGAGAACGTTACGGAACTCAGTTCTACCCTGCAACACATGGGTTTGCCATGAGTTGGAATGGATTCCATGGCAACTGGTTTGGTTTTTTTAGGATTTATGGTAATTACCCTGAGTTTCAAAGGCATTTAACACTTCGAAAGCTAGTGCTGGGGTGGGGCAGATAGGGAGCCCTAATGGAAAGGAGAAGTATCTCTGAATATTTTACTGGACAAATGTGTTTGAATAAGATGCAGATATAAAAGGCATTTGTTTTACAAAAGCAAATACCCTCCAACTCAGTTCAGGCCATAGTTAGATATCCTGCTTAGTTGTCCCTGTTCTGTCCTCTACCCCTACTTCAACATAAGTGCATTTATTCACAGCCAGCTGTCACACATCAGTGTCTAAGAAAGGGGCAGATTCTGTTCTCTAGTACTAGAGTTATAAATGGACATCCGGGAGATACATATAGTTCTGTTCTCTCACTTTCCATGGAATATCTTAAAACAATGAGGCTCTTTTCTTTGTCCAACTTAGAGTATACAATTGCTATTTTCATGCCATGTTATTTTCAGTGCTTAACGTTGTGAATGGCATGTCTGAATATTTCTTGTAAGGCCATTAAATACAGGGCATTTGCATTTCCCAGGGTACCACTCAGAAAGATACTGTGAATGTGCCAAGACCATCTCTCTTGCTGAAATGATCTTTCTTGTTTATACATAAGCTTCTAGTACCATCCTACCCCCTCCACTCATTACTGTTTATAGAAACGATAGCATTGCAGTTGGTGTCACTGATTGCCACGTTGTTGCTTCAATGAAGCCAGCTGGGATGCGAATTGCATGGTCTTTAAATAAAACTTAGTGGCACAAAACGAATCTCCTTTTTGAGGGGAGGGGGTTGGTGCTAGCTGGATCATTCTCTACGGTACTAATTATTCGCTTAACTTGGAGGAACTTGAGAACCAGTGAATCACCATGTTGGTTCAGTGTCTGACCTTGGCACTGAGGAACTTGCAAGTAGGTAGCATAGTTGGTCTTTATGAAGGCATTCTCAACATGGTAGTGATGATGCCCTTATCCCCAGCCCTTCGAGCACTCTCTGTGGATAACTCGTTGACTGGAAGTAATGGCTGAGAGGCCAGAAGATTAATTGAGATGAGAAATTTTGGGTAGCAGTGGACTGTGCCAGCCCTGTGCCAATCCTATATTCACAGGCAACGTGGAGAGAGCCTGGAAGTGGTGAAGCAGAATGAAAGACTGATATTGCATTTTCTAAAACTGCCACAGTATGGAGAATGGAGCATATCAATCACTACTTTGGGCCTTTTGGCTTGTAAGCCTCACTGTGTGATAGGCAGGACAGGATCCCTCCTTTTAGTTCTAAATTATGGGTTAGGAAGCTAAGGCTTGTCCAGGTGAAGATTTATGTGTCTATGTACATGTATTCAATTTCTCCTGAAAATTAAAAAAAAAAAATTTAATGTATCTAAATCTGTGTGTTTATGTATGTGAGTGTGTGTGTATATCTTTGGTTAAATGCATTGAAAATCATTAGCGGTAGTTACCTTTAGGGAGTTTGATGTCAGAGATGGAAGACTTGCTTTTTTTTTTTACATATATCTGTATTATTTGAATTTTTTGAAATGTGTTTCTTTAATAATTAAAAAAAAACTAATGATATATATTTCAGGTTCGTTCAGAGCCCAAAACTTTTAAAATATAAAATCTCTGCAGAATGAGGAAATTGCTTATAAAATCATAACCACGATATATTCCCTTCTTCTGAGTGTAGGAATTTTTATTAACAGAAATTATCATGCAACATATACTTTTTGTTTATCTGTTTTCCTGTGGGTTTAAACAGTATTCTAAACATGGAAATAGATACAAGTATTGAAATATTTGGAATTTTTTTTTTTTTTTTCCTGGAAGGAATTACAAGAAGCTGTTAACAGTGGTTACTTGGAGAGAGATATTTTTGGGTTAGAGGGGAAGAAGGCTTTCTCTTTTCAGTTTTGGGCATTTCTATATCTTTTCTAATGGTTTGTACATGATTGACTTTATTTATATTTATGTAAATATAAATCAGTGTTTAGCTGGGTGAGAAATTGTGAGCCATTATTTATTTATTTATTTATTGTTTTACTTGTCTGTATTGAAAAATACTAATGATTATAGCATTTTAGAAAATATTCTCCTAAATGTGATTTTACGTTACTTTATAGAATAACATCATGTCTTTGCTATAATTATCAGTCTGCTCATTCTTGTTGGATATTTAGATCACATCTATTTTTCTGTGTCTTTAAAAGTTATTCTGATGAAAATTTTTGTATAGAAATCTTTGTGTGTAGTGAACTTCAGAGATGATAAAAACAAAAAACCAAACCTGTTGCCATCGAGTTGATTCTGACTCATAGCGACCCTATAGGACAGAATAGAACTGCCCCATAAGGTTCCTTGAAAGGACAATGACTTTTTTTTTTTTTCACTGTGGTGTCTGACATTTAGCACAGTACCCACCACCTGTCAGGAGCACAAAACGCTAGCTGCTGCTCTTTGACATGGTGTTCCTTCTCTCTCATGTTTGTAGAAGGGATATTATGCTGTTGGTAGAAGATATAAGACACAAATATTGTACAAAGAAAGTCCCTGAAATTGCTACCCTTCTTTTGTACCATAAGTTATTTAGGTTCTATAACGCGTTGCCGTCCAGTTGATTCCAACTCATAGCAACCCTATAGGACAGAGTAAAACTGCCCCATAGGGTTTCCAAGGAACTCCTGGTAGATTCAAACTGCCGACCATTTGGTTAGCAGCTGGAGCTCCTAACCACTGTGCCACCAGGGTTTCCATTTAGGTCCTATAGTTGAGAGTAGAGAGAGGCAGCCGATTCCAACTCATGGCAATTGCATTTGTTACAGAGTAGAACTGCCCCATAGGGCTTTCTTGGCTATAATTTTATGGAAGCAGATTGGCTTTGACCCACCAACCTTTAGGTTAATAGTTGAGCACAAACCATTTGCACCACCTAGAGACCTCAGAAGGATCTTTAGCTGATGAGAAAAGAAGTGGAGAGCAGAAGAAAATCGCAAATAGTGATGTTTGCAAGATAATTAGAATTTTAGATGCAATTATTTAGGAACAGTTAGAATACCATAAATTATTAATTGAATGCCAAATGAATCGTACTGGCAAGAAGGATTTGGGGGATTCAGAGAACATCGATGTTGGAGAAAAACGAGTAACAATAAGTGAAACATTTTGGGAGTGATAACAATGACAGAAGCCTCGAGAGAGAGCTGATTTAATGCAAAGTTTTTGCTGTCTTATTGACACACTGAGTTTGATATGGTAGAAGAATGGAAGAGCCTGCTGCAGTCAGGTCATTGCTACTTGGATAAGAGTTCAAGGTTAAGAGTAAAGATTAGATATGTTCCAGGGCAAGGCTTCCCAGCTCCGCACCAAGCCCTGCCTAAGTTCTTGCCTTCTACTAACCAAGAATGACCTTCTACTGAACAAGAATAAACAAAGCTTTATTAGTGGCAGAGAGTAAAGGCTTGCAAGCTGGGAGTAGAGAGGGACCAGGCAATGCTAGCCTCTGTTCCCCTGAACAAAGGTTTCTCTGGGGTTTATATGGGTTTGGCAAGGATAATAGAGTAATGAATATTTAGTAGGTTTCTTTCAAGGGGTGGGTCCTTCTCAGAATGGCAGTGTATACTAAATTAGGTTGCACTTGCATCTGCAATCCAAGATGGAACCCGTGGCAGAGGCTCCTGGGACTGGTGGCAGGACTTATTATGGGGTTTCGCACCTGCACAGTCCCCCCCCCCCAGTTCGATTCAGGTCGCGGGTACATGCATCAGGTGGAGGTCATCTGTCAGTCACCTTGCGGATATCTGTACATGGTCCAGGAACAGATCAGGTCAGTCGTTCTGAAAAAACATCTTACAAGGCAGTACATTGTTTGTTCTTTCCTTATCCCACATGGCCAGGATGGGGGGTTTTGTGTCATTAGCCAAGCGCATAATTTTTGTAAGTTGCAAGTTGCAGGTGTTGCAGGATTCCTTGCCTAGGGGCTCAGTCCCTTTTTCTTCCCTATCTCAGATACACTATGTTGAAATCCAGGAGTTAAAAACTTAATAAAGTGTACTGCTTGGTTAAGGCCCCAAGGCCACTGGCCAGTTGTCAGAGGACAGACATTTGGAATACATTGAGGCAGAGTCCATAGAGGTTGAAGAAAGGCTTTGGAGACTGTCTTAGTTATCTCGTGCTGCTGAAACAGAAATACCACAAGTGGGTGGCTTTAACAAACAGAAGTTTATTCTCTCATAGACCAGTAGGCTAGAAGTCCGAGGTTAGGGCGTCAGCTCCAGGGGAGGGCCTTCTCTTTTGGCTTTGGAGGAAAGTCCTGGTCATTAGTCTTCCTCTGGACTAGGAGCTTCTCTGTGCAGGGACCCCAGGTCCAAAGAATGTGCTATGCTCCCAGCGCTGCTTTCTTGATGGTATGAGGTCCCCCTGTCTCTCTGCTGGCTTCTCTTTTTTGTATCCCAAAAGAGATTGGCTCAAGACACAGTCCAGTCTTGTAGATTGAGTCCTGCCTCTTTAACATAACTGCCTCTAATCCCGCCTCGTTAACATCATAGAGGTAGGATTTACAACACATAGGAAAATCACATCAGGTGACAAAATGGTGGACAATCACACAATACTGGGAATCAATGGCCTAGCCAAATTGGTACACATATTTTTGGGGGACACAATTCAATCCATGACAGAGATAAAGAACAGGGATTTATATCCTGGCTCTGGCACTCACTGGCTGAGTACTCTATGCTAGTTCCTTGGTCTCCCTGTGCATCAGATGTGAAATAGGGCTTAACGATAGTGCTTTGTTTCTAAGACTGTTCTGAGGATTAAATGTAACAAAGTCTGTGGAGTTCTTTGCCTGTGAAGTCCTGGGCACATTGTTAAGTACTTGGCATTTTCTGATCCTTTTTTTCCCGTTCTTCATCCCTCCCGATGTCATAAAATACTAAATACATGCAGTTTGTGTGTAATTTATCCTAATTTACTCTTTCTCTTAATTTATGCTTATACAAAAGTTCACCGTTACTAAAAATCTACATATATTTAAATTTTATCTGTATGCTTAGCTTTTTCTCATTGTTTAAGACAGGACTTTATCTTGGTAAAAAGTGATAGGAGCCTGGATCAAGCCAAATTCATATGAGAAGATTTCTGCTTATTTCCATGAAATTAATGATCACCATAATATCCACAGAATTAAGAAAAAGACTGGATTTGGTGTCATTGATAAAAAACAAACGTAAGATGGTATTGGGGAGTAATTTGTCTTGTATGGTTAATTTGGGTGATGCTCTTTTAAGTGATTTTCAGTAATGGAATTTTTGGAATTAAGTACCATAGCATTAGGTTTATTCTTAATAGTCCCTGATGCTGAATTTTCGACCCCCCGTAGTGTTGGTAGATTATTTAGAGGATCGAGGAAGGAGGCAACTCAAAGTCAGATTAGATTTTGACTTTGTAGAATCAGGGTAACTACAAAATTCCTGACCTCATCGGGCTGGGACTAAAAACAAAAGTCATTTTCCTTGTCAAGTCTTGACTGCTGGGCTCATTCGGGAGATTGCTGATTTTCCATTCCTTTGCTGTGTTTCCTTTACCAAGCAATTTCTAGGAAATTCTGAACAGTATTTACACATTCCGTAAGTCTGCCCTGGTGTTTGTCATCACCACCAGCCTTCTTCATTATGAACCACTGAGACGTAAGAGTTTTGCCAATCTCTTCTTTCAGTCTTAAGGAAAACCAGCCTGTAGGTCTTTACAGTAAGTTACTGAATTTCTGAGGAAAGCAGTAGTGTATAATATTGGAGAAAATGGAAACCTAAAACCAGATATTAGCTATCACCACTCCTAGAATCCAGTCTGCAGGGCATGATCTTCCCTAGGGAGTCTTCTAACAGTCACTCTTTGATCTCTGGCCTGTTGCTAGGTTGCACCGCTAGCTAGCTGTCTCTGAATAATGGGTATTCCATGTGTGCCCCTAGGGATTAGACTACTCCTCCCAGTTCCACAGAGAGGATGAGTTTATTCTTGTTCTCCCATTCCAGGGTTCATTCATTTTCTTAAGGCAGGAATACATCCTTGTCCTCTAGGAGAAACACCCTCACCAAAGGATCTGACCTGGCCCCTGGTGATCCAGAAAGAGCAATCACAGTAGCCATCAGAACATTCTAAAACACCTGGGCTATTCAATTTTAAATAATACCAGATGAGGAACACTAAGACATCAGTCCAGATAGCACTGGCCCTTTCCCACCGTCTTTCTTTCTGAATGTATATAAAGGAGATTATCTGGCGCACACTTCTTGGTACAAACTGTTCTCACAAACTCTTGGGGCAAATAAGATCCATCTTGTAAGAATAAATAAGGATTTTCAAATATCCAAAACCCGAACCAAACCTGTTGCTATTGAGTTGATTCTGACTCATTATCACCTTATAGGACAGAGTAGAACTGCCCCATAGGGTTTCCAAGAGGGCCTGGTGGATTCCAACTGCCCACCTTTTGGTTAGCAGCCGAGCTCTTAACGATTGCGCCACCAGAGCAAAAAACCAAAATCAAACCCGTTGCTGTCCAGTCTATTCTGACTCAGAGCAGGACAGCCTAAATTGGGGAGGGGGGGTTCTGCTCCAAATATATCAAATTTAAATTACTAATCAAAATACTTAACATCTCAGACTGAAACATCTGCTTCAATGATGGCGGGGAGAGGGACTTCCAAAAATAGACAATAGGAAATTGACTTGTGTTTGTATGATTAGAAAGGCTTGTCTCAAAACAAAGAAATTACTATGGTAAAGAGAAATTCCAATTTCTACCCTAGGGAGCAAAAATTACACACACACACAAAAAATCCCTTTTTGCCTTTGAGTAGATTCAAACTCATAGGTGACCCTATGTGTGTAGAGTAAAACAGTGCTCCATAGAGTTTTCAAGGCAGAGATCCCTGGAAACAGATCTACTCAGGAATTCAGGTGAGTGCTTCATCATTTGCACCATTCAGGGTCTCCCTCCCAAAAAAAATCAAACCCATAGCCATCGAGTCAATTCTAACTCATAGAGACCCTGTAGGACAGAGTAGAACTGCCCCATAGGGTTTCCAAGGAGTGCCTGGTGGATTTGGACTGCCGACCTTTTTGTTAGCAGCCATAGCTCTTAACCACTATGCCACCTAGGGTCTCCCTCGTGAGCAAAAATTACTAACCCTCAAAATGGTGTCTAGTTATAAGATTTTTTTTAAGATTTAGCCTTGTTAGGTACCTTATTGCTTGAAGATTTGAATATTTAAGGTTATGGAACATGGCTTCATTTATGTGTTTATTTAAGTAGCATTTACTGAGATTCCCACTATGTGCCAAGCAATAAGGCTGCGGAATCCCGTTCTAAGATCTCGTGCTTTGATAAAGGAAATAATTTGTGAGCACGGCTAATGCTAATATAAGGAATTAATGGTGTTTATAGTGTGCCTTTCTTAGTCAGCATTGACGTTATCCTAGATGAGATTGCTATGACTGGAGTAGAGATATATAGTGTGCCTTTCTTAGTCAGCATTGACATTATCCTAGATGAGATTGCTATGACTGGAGTAGAGATATAATCTTCCAAACATTTTTGTTTTCGGATGATCTCCTCTGATAATTGCTGTTGGCTGCTGTGATTGTTTGCATGTGTTCAGTTCAAATACTAGTTGAGTAAATTGGTTGCTGACTTGTTTTCATCGCTCTCTTCTGGAAATATCCTAGTTGTAGTCAGTGTTAGGCGGAGACACTCACTGGCCATGGATGAGTCATTATGATTTTGTTTTCCCAAATGCAAAACTTAGAGATTCTATGACCTCAACTGGAAATAGTGTTCATGGCATTGGCATTGGGAGGACACAAGGAGGAATAAGAGATAAAATATATGTAGTTTTCTTTTTTTTTTTAAGGTTAAAGTTTAGAAATGGTCAGAGAATTTCAGAGAACAGACACTGGTACACCTACCGCTTAGAATGAATGAATTAACTTTATACGAGGTTTATGTGAGAGTTTTTGAAATAATGAAGTCAAACATTACTGATTGAATTAAAACCACTTAGAGCTCTTCCCCAGACCCATTCCAGAGTCATTTCCCCTCAGATGTAACAGCTGTGATGAACTTAGTGTGTATCCTTCCAGTCCATGTACATATATTCTTAATATATCTAATATATGATATTGCTTGGAGTGTTTATTCAATTTATATACATGGTATTGAACTGCACTTATCTCCCTGAATCTTTTTTTCCCCACTCAATTTTATGTTGTTTAAATTTATGTTGCAGTGGTTAAGAGCTCACCTGCTAACCGAAAGACTGGCAATTCGAATCCACCAGCCACTGGTTGGAAACCCTATGGGGCAGTTCTACACTGTCCTACAGGGTAGCTATGAGTTGGAGTCCGCTAGACGGCAACAGGTTTAATACATATTTATCATGTCAGAAATATCTAGATTGGCATCAGGCAATAGTAGTGGCTGAGGACACAGACCATGGAGCCAAACTGCCTGAGTTTACCTGGCTCTAGGTAGAACCAAATACCTGTCCTTGGGTAAGTTCCTTAACCCCTCAGGTCCTCAATTTCCTCAACTGTACAATGGGAATAACAATAGCACCTATTTCATAGGAATTATGGTGAGAAGTAAAATGAGTTAATATATGCAAATCTCTTTGCCTGGCACTTACTAAGTGCGATATAGGTTTTTATTATCTGGAGGTTCACTTGGAGATGTGTGTTGACTCACGGTAGAAGGAGTGGCCTTGCTTGGCTAATAGTCTTCAGTGTTTCACACCCAATACCAGGCTAAAGACTCTGTGCCTGGGGTTGGATTAGTCTCAGGTAATTGGGCACTGGGTGGGGCAGAATGGGAGGTAACCTACATTGTAGGGGCCTAGGAGTCAATCACAATCAATTGCCAGTGGGCTGGCATCGAGGGAATTCGTAGTACCTGCTGAGAAGTTGCCTGACTATGTGGGAGGTTGTGGTTTTCTTACATCAGCGGTGCCACGGGACAACTGAGAACAACGGGAAGTCCAATTCTATTTTCTACTCCTCTCTCATGGGAATTTGAAGTAAGTGTACTTTGTCACCTTACCTCTTGACTTGGAAGGGAGTGGTTCCTGTTGAGCTGGAACTAGAGTGAACACTTGACACAGGAGCAATCCCTTTAGGGGTTTAAGAGGAAAAATAAACTTGAGTGGATGGAGCAGAGACTTCCCCAGGATTTCAGATCTGTGTCAGCTCTCCTTTCCAAGCCACCCAGGCCTCCTTGTTGTTGTTAGGTGCTGGCAGGTCAATTCTGGCTCATAACAACCCCATGGGACAGAGTAGAACTTCCCCATAGGGTTTCCTAGGCTGCAATCTTGATGGGGGAAAGCCTGTGGCGTAGTGGTTAAGAGCTACGGTTGCTAACCAAATGGTTGGCAGTTCAAATCCACCAGGTGCTCCTTGGAAACTCTATGGGGGCAGTTCTGCTCTGTCCTATAAGGTTGCTTGAGTTGGAATTGACTCAACGGCAACAGGTTTTTATCCTGGGAATGCCCTGCCAGGTCTTTCTCCCATGGAGCTGCTGAGTGGGTTCAAACTGCCAACCTTTGGGTTAGCAGCTGTGCGCTTAATCATTGCTCCACCAGGGCTCCCTTGGGCTTCCTTAGTAGGTTCCATCTAGCTGGAAATAGCCAGTTCTCTCAAAAAGATGGAAGTGCATTTCCAAGGAAGACATTGAAACTGAGTTAGGGCTTTGTTCTGATTGATATCCCCACTTCATTTGGCGGGATCAAATTTCAATAAATCTAATGCATCTTGCTGTCTTTATCACGACACAGATACTAGACAGTAAAAGTAATACCTCACTGTAGTCTTCTAATGAGGACTGACCAATTATCATATTAACATAGATTATAAGTGAATCAAAACGCAGAATGATAATATTTGGGTGCCAATAACAATTGTAGAAATGGAGTATGCCCTTTGATTTGGCACATGAAAAAACTGAGGCTCATGAAGCTTCAATTGTCCAAAGCCCTGGGTCTGTGTTAAGTGGCTGGATCTTTGAATCCAGGACTCTAAACTCTTAGTACACTCGGAATTTGGAGACCAGAGACTAGGGTTGGAATCTGATTCATTTTCTCAGTGCGTGATCTCAGGCAATTTTCTTATCCCCTGCGAGCCTCAAAGTTCTCATCTATAGGGACCGAATTTCTGGGCTGAGCACTGTGAGGACCATGGTCTCAGGGAACATCTAGCTCAATTTGCATAACATAGTTTATAAATGTTCTACATTCTACTTTGGTGAGTAGCATCTAGAGTCTTAAAAGGCTGTGAGTGGTCATCTAGGATACTTGACTGATCTCACCCCTTCAGGTGCAGGAGAAAATGAAGAAAACTAAATATATAAGGGAAAGATTAGCCCAAAGGACTAATGGACCGCATCTACCATGGCCTCCACCAGAATGAGTCCAGTACAACTAGATGGTGCCCGGCTACCATCACTGACTGTTCTGACAGGGATCACAATAGAGGACGCTGGGCAGAGCTGGAGAAAAACGTAGAACAAAATTCTAACTCACAAAAAAAGACCAGACTTACTGGCCTGACAGAGACTGGAGAAACCCCGAGAGTATGACCGTCAGACACCCTCTTAGCTCAGTAATGAAGTCACTCCTGAGGTTCACCCTTCGGCCAAAGATTAGACAGGCCCATAAAACAAAATGAGACTAAAGGGGCACATCAGCCCAGGAGCAAGGACTAGAAGGCAGGAGGGGACAGGGAAATGGTAATAGGAAACCCAAGGTGAAGAAGGGAGAGTGTTGACATGTCGTGAGGTTGTTATCCAGTATCATAAAACAATATGTGTACCAACTGTTTAATGAGAAACTAGTTCTGTAAACCTTCATCTAAAGTACAATTAAAAAAAAAAAAGTCCTCATCTATAAACTGGGTATAATCACCTTCGCCTCCATCGAAGCATTGCTGTGAAGTATAAATGAAATAGTGTGTGTGCGCAAAGCAGTACCATCTTATTTATTATTAAAAATTAACTAACCTGTTGCTATCAAGTTGATCCCAACTCATAGTGACCCTATAGGGTGGAGTAGAATTGCCCCATAGGGTTTCCAAGGAGCAGCTGGTGGACTCGAACTGCTGACCTTTTGGTTAGCAGCCGTGGCTCACTGTAGCTCTTAACTACTGAGTCACCAGCGCTTCTATTTATTATTACTATTATTGTTATATCTGATGGATTTACGACACAAAGCTATATCAGAGCTAAAATAAAGCTCCTTTTTATACTGTCTTGAAGAAAAAGTTGGTGGCCGAAGCGAGTTGAACCAACAGGGCGTTTATAGTATCTTTGGAAGAAGAATTGTATCTTCCGACAGCCATCACATCTCATTACACACAAATTTTTCTGGCCTATTCTATTATGATGCTGTTTAAAAAGGATGATACTCCCATGAACAAGGTGGTAGAACCATTTTAGACTAAACTGTGAAGTGGAGCAACATGGTAGAGGTTAGGGCCTTTCGTTGACTTAAGCTTACTTTACATTCTTTGACGCTTTGCTAACTAGAGTCTTGCAGAGGGTGTGATAATGGACTCCAACATTCAATATTATTGAGGATTGACATCGCTCTAGTTCTCAGTCAGTGGTGAGCAAATGTATACTATCAAACCCCCCAAAACCATTGCTGTCGAGTCAATTCTGACTCAGAGCAAACCTATAGGACAGAGTGGAACTGCCCCAAAGGGTTTCCAAGGAACAGCTGGTGGATTTGAACTGCCGATGTTTTGGTTAGCATCCAAGCTCTTAACCTCTATGCTACCAGGGCTCCAGATATATATACTATACCAGTGTTTAATATTTAGGACCTACAGGCACTTTTACTTTGAAACAGAGAAAAGAGATGAACTACTTTTAGGTGCAATAACCACATTAATGAACAGCCTCTGCTAATAAAAATAACTTAGCGTAGTCAGAAAGAAATAGAAAAAAATCTCATGTGAGCACTGGAGATCAGACATACTCTAGACATAGTTAGATTTTTAGTATGTGCTAGGTTTGGGGGATATAAACCAACCCCTGCCCCAAGGAGTTCACAGTGTGACAACAGAGAAAAGATATAAGTAAAAAAAACACACCTTCAAGGATAGATGCTCAACTAAGGGTTGGAACAATTTACTTCAGGACCAGAGAGAGGAGAGCAGCTCCCTTTGCTTGGTGATGTGTGTGTGTATGTGTGTGTATGCACGCACTCAGATGCAGTGGGGGAAGATTCTCTGGGAAGACTTCAGGGGAAGATGGCACCTCAGTTGCATTTTGAAGACTAAATAGGCATCCACTTGGCACAGAGAATGATGGGGAAGGGCGTTTCAGGTAAAGAGAAAACATGTGCAAAGGCATGGGGCTGAGAAAGAGCGTGTGTTTTAGGCTAATGAATTTGTTCATTCTTTGATTCATTTCTTCATTCATTTATGGATGGTCTCCTCTTTGCCAGGCACTATTCCAGTAGCTGAGGACTCAGTGGTGAGTGAAACAATGTCTATTTTGAGGACTTGCTTTCTAGTGCAGAAGTAAAACAATAAATAAGTAAACAACTAGCATGCGTATCTAATCATGTCAGGGGATGGTAACTGCTATAAAGAGAAATAAATGCATTAATGAGATAGAGTGGAAGGAAAAACTCTTAAAACAGAGCAGTGTTCTCTGAAGTAACAGCTTTATATAGTACAGACCCAGAGGAAGTGAGGGACAAGCCTGCAAATATCCAAGGAGTACTTGTTCTGCCTGGAAGGAACAGCAGTTGCAAAGTCCTGAAGCAGGAATGGGCTTGACATCAGCAAAGAGGAACAAGGATAGTGTGATGACGGCAAAGGGAAGGAGAAGGTGGGGAAGGAGGTTATGTGTTCATAGTCTTATAAAAACGGAACAAAACAAAGCAAAACTCCACACCTGTTGTCTTAGAGTCAATTCCAACTCATGGTGACCTCATGTGGTATAGAGTAGAACTTCTCTGTAGGATTTTCTTGACTATAATCTTTACAGAAGCAGATCGCCAGGCCTTTCTTCTGTGACAGAGCTGAGTGGGTTTGAACTGCCAACTTTTAGGTTAGTAGTTGAATGAAACTACTTTTGCCACCCAAGGAGTGTAAACCATTTTTGCCACCCAGAAACCAATGTTCTTGCAGGTCATGGCAAATATTTTGGATTTTTTTTTTTTAAGATTATGGAAAGCCATTGAAAGGTTTGAGCAGGGGTGTGATATCCCAAGTACTTTTTAAATGGATCACTCTGGCTGCAGTGCAAAAATAGAATGAATCAGGGAGGCCATTTTGGATGCTATCACAGTATTTCTGGTGAGATGGTTGGAATAGAGGGACAGTGTGTTAGGTGATGTGACGTGGCTTGGTTCTGGATGGTTATTAAAGGTAGAGCAGACAAGATTTCCTAATCGATTGAATGTGGAGACTGAGAAAAAGGGGGCTCAAAGGTGACTCAAGTTTTAGGTGAAAAGTGATACCTACTTGGGTTGAGAAACAAGAGGTGTAGAGCTGCTTTTGGGGTGGAGAAAAACAAAAAAACCTAACCCTCTGCCATCGAGTCAGTTCCAATGCTTAGTGACCCTCGAGGACAGAATAGAACTGCTCCATAGGGTTTCCAAGGAGCAGCTGGTGGATTCGAACTGCCGACCTTTTGGTTAGCAAACAAACTCTTAACCACGATGCCACCAGGGTTTTCTTTTGGAGCTGGAGGGTTTGGAAATTCAAGTGTTCTGTTTGAACATGTTAAATTTGTCATAGAGATGAGAAAGATAAAAGCTTGGAATTTAGGGGCGGCTTTATTTTATGGATGGAAATTTTTTTTTTTTTTTTTAGGGATGGAGATTTGAATGTGTAATTCATCAGCACATAAAAAAACAAAAACAAAACCTGTTGTCATCGAGCTGATTCCAACTCCTAGCAATCTTACAGGACAGAGTAGAACTGCCCCATAGGGTCTCCAAGGAGTGGCTGGTGGATTCAAACTGTTGACTTTTCGGTTAGCAGCCAAGCTCTTAACCACTGCACCACCAGGGCTCCTAGATGGTATTTAAAACCATAGAACTATATTCAGTCAGGTAAGGGGTTTATGTTTCTATGGAAGAAAAGAGGTCTAAGAACTATGCCTGCAGGACTCCTATATGTGGCCATTAGTTGCTAAATCCTACCAAAGAGACTCAGAAGGAGTAGCTTAAGAAGTGGAGAAAATTTAGGAGCATGTGGTACCACAAGGGTTACATGACAAAAGTGGCACTAAGGAATGACCATGCCGACAAGAAATAAGTAATATGCAGACTGAGGGTGGATCTTTAGACGGGGGAACGGGGAAGTCATTGGCCACCCTGGAGAGCAGTTCCCTTGGCAAGCTGGTGAGTTATTGAAGACAGTGAGTATAGAAAAATTTCTAGGAATTTTACAGTAATGCTGTGTGGAGAAATGAGGGGATGTGAGAGCCTAGAAGGGTTGTTTTTAGCAAGAAGCATTATAGAACATTTAATGAGAATAATCTATGAGAAAAAGGAAAGTTGAGGTTGCAGGGGAGAGAGAGAGAAGATACTATGAAAGTGTAAGTGGCTCCGCATGGCTAACACATGCCGGGTTTGGGCTAGCTGCGTCGGAGTCACATCAGACTCTTGCTATAGAAACAGATGGTTCATCCCACACTAGATCCCCTTTTGTGTCAGAAGGGTCTCAAGTAGTTATATTTTCAAAAAGCCTGTTAAGAGATTGTAATGCAAAGCTAGATTTGGAAACTTTTGCTTTAGGCAGCCCAGTGTATTACACTGATGGCAAGAATCCACTGCCTTGAGAGTGGCAGCAGATGGGGCTGGAAAGTTTGAGTTTGTGTAAGTCTTTAATCTCGTAGCTCTGACTTTTTTGTTTTCGAATTTCCCTTCCGAGGAGTGAGTTTAGCATTGATGACTGGAGGCTGCTAATGGCTTTTGGAGCCCATGTGGTTTCTCTGGAGGTATTTATGGAAGTGTCTGGCTCTCACTGTTTGTGATTAGAAAAACTTTGATCAAAATTTGAAGCAAATAGATACCCCTTGAAAAAATGAGGGTCATGGGTTTTTCTCTTCTGTAGGAATACACAGAAATAATCAAGAGACTGCCAAACCAGCTCAAACATGTTTCAGAAATTGGGTCAAAGGGGACCATTAAAATATTACACCTCATATATTGAGTCATAGAACCAAACTAGGTCCTCAAACACTTAACTCTTTAGGGAGAATAATGCTGTAAATGGAGATTGGACCTGTAATTCAAAAACCTCAGTTACAGTTTTAGTTGATGGTTTCAAACTATCGACCTTTCAGTTAGCAGTCAATTGCTTTAACCACTCACCACCAGGGTGCCATTCATTTATAAACTCTCTGAATTTTGGCAATTTTTGTGTGTTCATATGAACCTGAGCATGTTACTTTTCTCCCTGCTTCTGCCCTAGAGTTGTTGTGAAGATTTAATGAGTAGAAAACACTTCATAATCAGTAAAAATTTATAGGTACATATATCTGGATAAACAAACAACAACAACAAAACACCAAACCAGTTGCCACAAAGTTGATTCTGACTCATTATAACCTCATATGTATCAGAGTAGTGCTGTGCTTCACTGGGTATTCAATGGCAGATTTTTCAGAAGTAGATCACTAGACCTTTCTTCCAAGGTGCCTCTGTGTGGACTCGAACTGCCAGCCTGTCAGTTAGCAGCCCAGTGTGTTACTGTTTGCACTACCCAGGGACTCCATATATATTGATAAGTATGTATTATGGTTGTTGTTAATTGTGAAAAAACAATTTTATAAACACAGTTTTACACAGCATGACAAATATCTTGGACAAATTGTGTTCACACCCTGCCATTTTCGATATGAAGTAAAGCTGATAAGAAATGTGTATGTGTGGTCATCAGGATGCCCAGCTTTGTTCATTATTTTTGTTAGGTTTCCTCAGAGATTAGGATGAATTTTGGGTTATGATTAGGGAGAATGCAGAAATTATGTGCTAGCCTAGACCCCAGAGTTCTTCCTATGGCAGTTCAACAATGGAGATAAGCCCCAGAGCTTCCAGATGCCTTTCTCTGTACCACACCCGTGTTTCAGTCTCTGTCCCACAGCATGGAAAATGTTACAAGTGTGAGAGAGAGTAGAATCGTATAGTAGGTTGTCCTATTGTACTCCATGCTGGTCACAGAACGCTTGGAGGTGGAAATGAGATTCTATCCGGGTTTTGGTGTCACAGGGTGTTATCATACTGCCTTGTATCTGGCAGATGTTGACCACCTTATTTGTAGGGCTTAAAACCATGACTTAAAAGGGACAGGTAGAAATCCTAAAGGTATTTAGCCAGAGAAGGGAAACTCAAAGTAGATTATGATAGTCTGGTGATTTCAAGAAAATAGAAGTAGGTTTGATGGACCAAGTTTGAAAGGTAGCTCTGGGCACAGTAGGAAGTACAATGACCACAATTTTAGAGAACACACAATGGATGTTCGGACTGCTTAGGACTTTCCAGTTACTGTTATTGTACAAGCAGAGATGGGTTGACCGTAGAGATACTGCAGGGGGATTGAAGCATTTGATTTGAAGCAGAAATAGGTGACCTATGAAGCTTTTTCAGCTCCAATATTTGTGTGTCAAGTTTAAGACAAATTTACATGTCTACCACCTGTCTGTTAGTTTGTCCTACTGTGGTGGCTTGCATGTTGCTATGATGCTGGAATCTGTGCCATCAGTATTTCAAACACCAGCAAGGTCACCCATGGTGGACAGGTTTCAGCAGAGCTTCCAAACTGACAGTCTAGGAAGAAAGGCCTGGCAACCTACTTCCTAAAATTAGCCAGTGGAAACCCCATGGATCACAACAGAATATTATCCAATATACTCCTAGAAGGTGAACCATCTAGGTTGCAAGGCACTCAAAATACACAGTGGCTGCAACATTGAACTTGAGAATACCAATGATTGTGTAGATGGCACAGGACCAGGCAACATTTCATTCTGTTGTACTTGCAGTCTCCATGAGTAAGGCAGCAACTAATAATAACAACAATTTATATATGAGGATGCTCTAGTAAATTTTCTGAGGTAATGGAGGCTGGAGGAAGGCCACAGAGGAAGACAGAGTTACTAGGAACAGTTGGCTATGTCAAGTGGCAGAAAAGAGTTTGAGTTTAGCCCAGGAGATGTCTAGGTATACAAAACTTGCCACTTCAATTCTCAAGTCTTTAGATAAATCACTGGATGCATGTTGCTCTGTGATTTTATTCTGAACCATGGGTCTATAACAGTGTCACTGATGTGTGGCTTGGTCTCTTCTAAATGGTAGAAAATATGTCAGCCTCTGAGACTACCTCCTTCAAGAGGTAAAATTTGCTGTAAAGTAATAAAGCCCTTAGCACTTAGCTCTGAATAAGTGGACAAATGGAGTGGAAAAAACAACTATTTAATTTAAGGGCCACTAGGGTCACTGAGGAAACCCTGGTGGCGTAGCTCCTTGGAAGCTCTGTGGGGCAGTTCTACTCTGTCCTATAGGGTCGCTATGAGTCGGAATCGACTCAACGGCACTGGGTTTTTTTTGGGGGGGGAGGGGGAGGGTCACTGACTTATACCAACCCGTCTGAGTCAGAATTGACTCAATGGCAATGGGTTTTTTGGTTTAGAGATGCTGAGTCGGAATCAGCTCAACGGCAATGGGCTTGGTTTTTTTGGTTTAGTTAACAGTAGGAGCTCTTGTGGTGCAGTGGCTAAGAGCTCAGCTTCCAACCAGAAGGTCGGCAGTTCAAGTCTACCACCCACTCCTTGGAAACCCTATGGGTCAGTTCTACTCTGTCCTGTAGGGTTGCTATGAGTCAGAATTGACAGCAATGGGTTGGGTTGGGTTAGATTTAATTAACAGTATAGTCCATTTGACATACTTAGCTAACTGCACTCCTAAAGCTGAGTTAACGTTTCATACTTTGACTCAGAGATTGATGTTGGTGGAAGGAAGCTTCGAGAGAATTTAGTCTTTCTACAGATGAGCAAGCTGAGGTTCAAAAAGGTAATCTGCTGAAAGGCACACAGTCTCAGAGCAGACTCCCACCCTGAGCTCCTGTCACCCATTCTTCCAAGGCATACTTGCACTCTCTACTCTCTCATTTGTCCCCTGCATTTGTAATTCCTGTGATTGCAGGTTGAGATGAATTTTTTTTCCAGTTTTTCTGAGAAATAATCTTATCTGAAACATTAGTTCTCATCTCTACCATCCTGTATATGCATTAGAACAGCCTTTTGGAACTGACCCAGAGGAGAGCATTCTTAAGAAGACTCTTCCCACCTAATGATGTAAGAAGCAACTATCAATTAAGACAGAGCTCTAGATGTTTACATACCTTTTTCATCACTTTGCTATATCTGTGTGTTCCCTATATTGTTATTTTTCTTTAAATCAACACACTTTTTAAAAATCCCATTTAGCTTTACCCTACAATATCTGTGAAATTGCAAGCTAAACATGCTAGTTTTCTCTAATACAAAAAGTTATTTTAATATAA
This sequence comes from Elephas maximus indicus, assembly GCF_024166365.1. NCBI lineage: Eukaryota > Metazoa > Chordata > Mammalia > Proboscidea > Elephantidae > Elephas > Elephas maximus. Next base: position 22,547,784 of record NC_064819.1, read on the forward strand.
CCATATGTGTGTATATATATATAAACACACACGTACATATACACATATACATACATAATATATGCACATACGTGTGTGTGTTTGTATATATATAAAGTTTCATCTGAGTGTGCACCTAAAACTATTTTGTGTACCATGTTTTTGGAAATAACTGAAGTAATGAGACTATTTCAACAAACTCTTGGCTAATGTAATGGATAATAGTCATTTCTTCCTTTCACCCTCCCCATCAAACTACTAGTATCTCGTAATGTAAGTGAAAGATGATAATTTTCTCTTATCTATGATAATTTATATATATATATATATTTCTCTCTATGGGAGTAGAAGGAATAGGGAGGAGAGAATTGAGAGATACTTTGTTAGAAAGTGAACTAATCAAGTTGTTGTTGTTGTTGTTAGATGCCATCCAATCTGTTACAACTCATAGCAACCCTATGTACAACAAAATGAAACACTGCCTGGTTCTGCGCCATCCTTACAATCGTTGCTATGCTTGAACCCAGTGTTACAGCTAATTTGTCAATCCCTCTCGTTGAGGGTCTTCCTCTTTTTCATTGACCCTCTACTTTACGAAGCTTGATGTCCTTCTCCAGGGACGGGTCCTTCCTGATAACATGTCCAAATATGTGAGATAAAGCCTCAGAATCCTCGCTTCTAAGGACAATTCTGGCTGTACTTCTTCTAAGACAGATTTGTTTGTTCTCCTGGCAGTCCATGGTATATTCAGTATTCTTTGCCAACATCATAATTCAAAGGCATCAATTCTTCGGTCTTCCTTCTTCATCGTCCAGCTTTTGCATACATATGAGGCAATTGAAAGCACCATGGCTTGGGTCAGGCACACCTTAGTCCTCAAAGTGACATTTTTGCTTTAACACTTTAAAGAGGTCTCTTGTAGCAGATTTGCCCAATGCGATATGTCATTTGATTTCTTGACTCGTGTTTCCATGGGTGTTGACTGTGGATCCAAGTAAAATGAAATCCTCGACAAGTTCAGTCTTCTCTCCATTTATCATGATGTTGCTTACTGCAGTTGTGAGGATTTCTATTTTCTTTATGTTGAGATGTAATCCGTACTGAAGGCTGTAGTCTTTGATCTTCATCAGTAAGTGCTTCAAGTTTTCTTCGCTTTTAGCAGACAAGGTTGTGTCATCAGCACATGGTAGGTTGTTAATGAGTCTTCCTCCAATCCTGATGCCGTGTTTTTCTTCATATAGTCCAGCTTCTCGGATTATTTGCTCAGCATACAGATTGAATAAGTATGGTGAAAGGATACAACCCTAACGCACACCTTTCCTGATTTTAAACCACACAGTATCCCCTCGCTCTGTTTGAATGACTGCCTCTTGGTCTATGTACAGGTTCCTCATAAACACGATTGAGTGTTCTGGAGTTCCCATTCTCTGCAATTTTTTTTTATAATTTGTTGTGATCCACACAGTCTAATGTCTTTGCATAGTCAATAAAACACGGGTAAACAATTTATCATTAATTAAACATTAATTAATTAATCAATCAGGCAGTGTTTATCTATTAATTAATGATGATGATCTCTTAACTAGTAAAAGTGATTAAGAAAATATGAGAAATAAGTATTTCCTTCCTGCTAAAATATTGATCAGTTGTTCAGAAATTCTTGTTCCTAGCAAACACAAACAAACCTGTTACCATCAAGTTGATTCTGACTCATATCGACCCTGTAGGACTGAGTACAACTACCCCACAGAGTTTCCAAGGAGTGCCTAGAGGATTTGAACTGCTGACCTTTTAGTCAGCAGCCACAGCTCTTAACCAATATGTTACCAGAGTTCCCTCTTTCTCATTAGAGATGTAAAATATAAATAATGCTTAAATAATTTTTCTCCCTGTAGTACCAACAGAAGGTCCACAGAAACAAAAACAGTATTCCAAATTCAGTTTTGAGGGTTTGCTTTTGGATGATGCCCCTGTTTGGTTCCAGATGAGGCTTCGAACAGTCTGTCTCATGGTCCTGCCTTTTGTGTCTGAGCTCCGCGTACCAATAGACACAGCCGTATTTCTTGAATCAGAGACAAAAGTCTTGATCCCACCTGAGGCATAAATTTTAATTCATGTTTTTTTAGAACAAAGCTTTTCAACCAGCATGCCTAGTTACTGTCCTCCAGCCCTAGGCAGCCTTGTCATTTTACTTCAGTGAGTTATATAATAATTCTAACTTTGTAGGTCTGCCACCTCATTCCTATACTGTAGATGTGAAAAGTGAATTACCTGTGTAATTTTCTAAGGCTTAACTAAGTGGAAAATGAAGATTTGCAAGCGAAGTCTTTAGATTTTTAATCCAGTGCACCTTCTACCTTACTATGGTTGTCTTCGGAATTTCAGATTTTCATATAACTAGATTAGGAAAACTCAAAAGCCCAATGAATGGCTGACCTTTGGTCCATATATTTCATAGGAAGCTCTTTTGAATCACAAAAATATGTATGTGAGCTATTTTGTGCACTGCAGTGTGAGATGACTGAGGCGTGTGCCTTGCTCTCAGGGAGGTCAGTCTTCTGGGGAAAACATTCTATCTACAAACACCTCAGTGCAAGCAACCTGGGTTATGCCTTGTAAAGTAGGTATGCTATGAAGGGATAGGCATGCTATGCGGAAAATGCTATAGAGGCAGAAGAAAGGAAGAAGAAAGGAAGGATGAATCAGAAAAAGGGTTGTGAAGAAATGGCATGTGTTAATGATCCTTTTCAATGTGGGTAATCTTTTTTTACTTTTGAAAACTTTTTATTTAAATATTACATACAAAGAAATGCATAGATTGTAAATATACAGCTTGATATCATTGGGGGTACAGTATTATTAAGTTTGGCTTCCACCCATGCAACCATTATATAGATCAAAAACCAGTGCCTTGCCAGGATTTCAGTAGTTCTCCTTGGGCCTCCTTCCAGTCACTGCCTTCCCCAAGGACAGCAATTATCTTTCTCTGACTTTATAGATTAGTTTCCCTGTTTTGAAACTTTAAATGAATGAAATCATGCAGGATTTTTTCTTTGTGTCTAGATTCTTGGTTCAACGTTATGTTTGTGAGCTCTATCCATATTGTTGCATGTAACTGTAGTTTGTTCATTACCATTGCCGTCGCTATCACTGTTGTCGTTAATGTTGCCAGTGAGTTGGCTCCAACTAATGGCAGCCTTGTGTAGAGCAGAATAAAACATTGCCCGATTCCTGTACCGTCTTCGTGATGTTTAATATATTTGAATTCACTGTTGCAGTTATTGTGTCAATCCATCTCATTAAGGGTTTCCCTTGTTTTCACTCACCCTCTACTTTATCAAAGATGATGTCCTTTTCTAGGAATTAATGTTTTCTGATACCGTGTCCAGAGCTAGCAGGATTTGTCATCCTTGCTACTAAAGAGCATTCCAGTTGTACTCCTTCTAAGACTGACTTGTTTGTTCTTCTGGCAGTCTATGTATAGAACTTTAATCCATTTTAGAGTTAATCATTTGGATGGTTTCTAGCTTGGCATTATTATGAATAGTGCTGCTGTGCACAGTCTTATAGCTGTCCGTTGGTGAACGTACGTATGCATCTCTGTTAATAGCTTCTAGTAACTTCCTAGGAATAGAATTGCTGAGTCATGGCATATGCCTGTACTAACACTGGTTAAGTTTTGTTGAGGAAAAATAAGGACTGCACTGATGGAGGAGGAACTTCATTACTATCTCAAAGGGTGTCTGGGGGCCATAGTCTCAGGGTTTCTCCAGTCTCTGTCAGGCCAGCAACTCTGGTCTTTCTTTTTGAGTTAGAATTTTGTTCTACATTTTTCTCCAGCTCTGATCGGGACCCTCTATTGTGATCCCTGTCAGAGCAGTCAGTGGTGGTAGCCAGGCACCACCTAGTTGCACCGGACTCAGTCTGGTGGAGGCCATGGCAGATGTGGCCCATTAGACCTTTGGACCTCAGTAATGAAGTCACTCCTGAGGTTCGCCCTTCAGCCAAAGATTGGACAGGCTCATAAAACAAAACGAGGCTAAAGGGGCACAGCAGCCCCAGGGCAAGGACTAGAAGGCAGGAGGGGACAGGAAAGCTGGTAACAGGGAACCCAAGGTCAAGAAGGTAGTGTTGACATGTCGTGGAGTTGTTAACCGATGTCATAAAGCAGTATGTGTACTGTTTAATAAGAAACCAATTTATTCTGTAAACCTTCATCTAAAGTACAATTAAAAATAAAAAAAGAGTGGAATTAGGCATTTTGCTGACTTGTATTCAGCAGCTCAGCAAAGCCCTCAGGACCTGGGCTCCACCTTTCTACAGTGGCATCCTTAGCATGTTGCCATTCATAGTCTTGTTTGTTGCTTTATAATTCTTAGTTGTTGCAGCGTCACATATCAAGTCCAAATACAAAGCAGCAAGAAGAGTGAAAGAGCGATGCCAGGAACATCAGTTCTTCTTCATCAGGAGCATAAAAGTTTCCCAGGAACCCCCAAAGACGTCTTCCCAAGTCCCCTAGCTGAAAGCGAGGCGGGGGAATTGGTTTACAGTGTTATTAAGTTTGGCTTATATCTATGCTGATCCGCTGCCTGGGGCTAAGCACTCTATTGCCCTGAAGAAAAATGGGGTTATCTCTGGGAAGACGAAAAGGGGGGAAACATTAAGAAACAGGAGCTAAATGGGTCTCCACAGCAAAAATGGCCTCAGAGTGAAGAATGGGAAGGGCTTTTATGTAGTATACAATTTCACATTTCATATAACCGTACCAAACCCACTGCAGTCGATTCCAACTCATAATGACTCTATAGGACAGAGTAGAACTGCCCCGTTGGGTTTCCAAGGAGCGGCTGGTGGATTTGAACTGCCAGCCTTTTGGTTAGCAGCCAGACACTTAACCAGTATGTCACCAGGGCTCATATAGAGAGTTGGGGGGGGGAAGGGACATTTTTACAGAGAAAACGAATATATAATTCCCTTTGGTGATTTAAAGCTCATCAAGTGTTGTAATTATTACTGATGTTTTTGTTATTATTATTAGTGAGAAAATGAAGTAAAAAAATTGAGGTAATTTTTAAAGTGACTTTTTGCCAGCTTTTCCAGGGTAAAATGAAACCAAAGAGCAGAGAGGCTTTGTGGGCTGCTGCAATTACAGGCCAAGTGGTGTAAAGAGATTTTTATGATGCATAAATTAAAACATCCCATCATAAGGCTAACAGATTCAAAATAGCCCCAATTTTGTCTTTCTTGTGACTTTATTTCTATCTCTAACCTGCAGTTGTTGATTTCCGACGATTGAATTTGTCATGGAGTCAGTTGAGTTAGGGAAGGAAAGACAGAATGTTGATTCAGATGTTGTTTCAAAAACTTCGATACATTGCCCTAAATTTACATAGAGAGAAAAATGGTCCTGTGAGGCTCTTTATGTTTTTTTTTTAACATAATTTTTATTGTGCCTTAAGTGAAAGTTTACAAATCAAGTCAGTCTCTCACACAAAAACCCATATACACCTTGCTACATACTCCCAATTATTCTCTCCCCTAATGAGACAGCTCACTCTCTCCCTCCACTCTCTCTCTTCGTGTCCATTTTGCCAGCTTCTAACCCCCTCCACCCTCTCATCTCCCCTCCAGGCAGGAGATGCCAACATAGTCTCAAGTGTCCACCTGATCCAAGAAGCACACTCCTTACCAGCATCCCTCTCCAACCCATTGTAGTCCAATCCATGTCTGAAGAGTTGGGTTTGGGAATGGTTCCTGTCCTGGGCCAACAGAAGGTCTGGGAGCCATGACCATCAGGGTCCTCCTAGTCTCAGTCAGACCATTAAGTCTGGTCTTATGAGAATCTGGGGTCTGCATCCCACTGCTCTCCTGCTCCCTCAGGGATTCTCTGTTATGCTCCCTGTCAGGGCAGTCATTGGTTGTAGCTGGGCACCATCTAGTTCTTCTGGTCTCAGGATGATGTAGTCTCTGGTTCCTGTGGCCCTTTCTGTCTCCTGGGCTCGTAATCACCTTGTGTCCTTGGTGTTCTTCATTCTCCTTTGAGCCGGGTGGGTTGAGACCAATTGATGCTTCTTAGATGGCTGCTTGCTAACCTTTCAGACCCCAGACGCCTCTCTCCAAGGTGGAATGCAGAATGTTTTCTTAATATATTTTATTATGCCAATTGACTTAGATGTCCCCTGAAACCATGGTCCCCAAACCCCTGCCCCTGCTATGCTGCCCTTTGAAGCATTCAGTTTATTCCAGAAACTTCTTTGCTTTTGGTTTAGTCCGATTGTGCTGACCTCCCCTGTATTGTGTGTTCTCTTTCCCTTCATCTAAAATAGTTCTTGTCTTCTGTCTAATTAGTGAATGCCCATCTCCCACCCCTCTCGTAACCACAAAAGAATGTTTTCTTCTCAGTTTAAACTATTTCTCAAGTTCTTATAATAGTGGTCCTATACAATATTTGTCCTTTTGCAAGTGACTAATTTTTTTTTTTTTTAATTTCACTCAGCATAATGCCTTCCAGGTTCCTCCATGTTATGAAATGTTTCACAGATTCCTCACTGTTCTTTATCAATGCATAGTATTCCATCGTGCGAATATACCATAATTTGTTTATCCATTCACCCATTGATGGGCACCTTGATTGCTTCCATCTTTTTGCTATTGTAAACAGTGCTGCAGTAAACATGGGTGTGCATGTATCTGTTCGTGTAAAGGCTCTTATTTCTCCAGGATATATTCCAAGGAGTGGGATTGCCGGATCATATGGTAGTTCTATTTCTAGCTTTTTAAGGAAGTGCCAAATTGATTTCCAAAGTGGTTGTACCATTCGATATTCCCACCAGCCATGTATAAGCGTTCCAGTCTTTCCACAGCCTCTCCAACATTTATTGTTTTCTGCTTTTTGGATTATTGCCAGCCTTGTTGGAGTGAGATGAAATCTCATTGTAGTTTTGATCTGCATTTCTCTAATGGCTAATGATCGTGAACATTTCCTCATGTATCTGTTAGCTACCTGAATGTCTTCTTTAGTGAAGTGTCTATTCATATCTTTTGCTCATTTTTTAATGGGGTTAATTTGTCTTTTTGCAGTTGAGTTTTTGCCATATCACGTAGATTTTAGAGACCAGGTGCTGATCAGAAATGTCATAACTAAAAATTTTTTCCCAGTCTGTAGGTAGTCTTCTTACTCTTTTGATGAAGTCTTTGGATGAGCATAGGTGTTTGATTTTTAGGAGCTCCCAGTTATCTGGTTTTTCTTCTACATTCTTTATAATGTTTTGTATACTGTTTATGCCATGTATTAGGGCTGCTAACGTTGTCCCTATTTTTTCTTCCATGATCTTTATCGTTTTAGATTTTATATTTAGGTCTTTGATCCATTTTGAGTTAGTTTTTGTGCATGGAGTGAGGTATGGGTCTTGTTTCATTTTTTTTGCAGATGGATATCCAGTTATGCCAGCACCATTTGTTAAAAAGGCTGTCTTTCCCCCATTTAACTGTTTTGGGGCCTTTGTCAAATATCAACTGCTCATATGTGGATGGATTTATGTCTGGATTCTCAATTCTGTTCCATTGGTCCATGTATCTGTTGTTGGAGGCTCTTTATGTTTTAAGCAAGTCTTTAGAAATCAGGTCAGCGTAAAAGCTCTTTCAGCTTCCTGGCACCTTATTTCCTACAAACTGCAAAATAAGGTGCTTGTCATGGATTGAATTGTGTCACCCCAAAAATATGTGTCAACTTGTTTAGGCCATGATTCCCAGTATTGTGTGGTTGTCCTCCATTTTGTGATTGTAATTTTATGTTGAGAGGATTAGGGTGGGATTGTAACACCACCCTTCCTCGGGTCACCTCCCTAATCCAAGGTAAAGGGATTTTCCCTGGGGTGTGTCCTGCACCACCTTTTATCTCTCAAGAGATAAAAGGAACGGGAAGCAAGCAGAGAGTTGGGGACCTCATACCACCAAGAAAGCAGTACTGGGAGCAGAGCGCATCCTTCAGACCTGGGGTCCCTGAGCCTGAGAAGCTCTTCGAACAGAGGAAGGTTGACGAGAAAGACTTTCTTCCAGAGCCGACAGAGAGATAGCCTTCCCCTGGAGCCAAAGCCCTGAATTTGGACTTGTAACCTACTAGAATGTGAGAGAATAAATTTCTCTTTGTTGAAGCCATCTACTTGTGGTATTTCTGTTATGGCAGCACTACATGACTAAGACAGGGCTTATCGAATTAAGCTTTGCAAAACACGTTTCAAGCTCTTGTGGTTGTTGATTATTTTGTTTGGTGACGTGGTGACAATTTGACAAGGGTTAAAGATTTCCGTCTTGGGTAGAACTAGAGAGAAAGAACAGAATTATAGCTTGTGTCATCTCCCAGGTGGTATTGATAAAGTTACAGCTAATGGCTGAGAGACTTCGGTTTCACACTGAGAATAGTGAGTATCTGTTTTTTCTGAGAAGTTTTGCTCAGGGAGAAGGAGAGGAGGGAAGGAATGTGAGCCGGGATGGAAGGCGTAATTCAGACCTGAGTTCAGCGATATCTGGATAACTCTATTTTCATATTGTGGTTATCACTGAAAAGTGTAGTGTTTCCATATTAGGAAACTGCCCCAGATTGTTTCGTAATTCCTTAATTATGGCATCCATTGGTCTGTTTCAAGAATGCATGTAGAACCAATCAAAGTGTTGCTTTAATCAGGAAGCAATTACTGGACAAAGTTCATCGTTCTGGGGGGATGTTATAGTTTGAGAATATAAATAGGCTTAGGAAAGCAATATGAAGCCATAGCCCACAGTTAAGTAATCGGGAGTATTTGGGAAAGTGAGTGCTGTTTTTGAACTATGCTTCTACTATTTGAGGGGTCTAGTCACAGAGTATGACCATATTCTTTCATTTTGTAATCTCTTATCTCAGACTGGAAACCCTGGTGGCATAGTGGTTAAGTGCTACGGCTGCTGACCTAAAGGTCAGCAGTTCAAATCTGCCAGGCAGTCCTTGGCAACTCTATGGGGCAGTTCTACTCTGTCCCGTAGGGTCGCTCTGAGTCGGAATCGACTTGACGGCAATGGGTTTGGTTTTTTTGGTTAGTATCCCAGAATCCCAGAATCACAGTGCTGGCCCAAGTGTTCAATAGCCTGACATTCATTCACTAATTGTACAAATGTTTATTGAGAAGCTTACCATGTACTACTGTCCTATGACCTAATGATCTTACATTGTTGAGGAATGGTATTTTTCCCCCCAAGGTGTTTTTCACGACTTCACCAAATTATCCTGCTTTCTAGGCAGAAGAAAGAAAAAAGATCAAACTAGAAACCAAAAAAAACCCATTGCCGTTGAGTGAATTCCCGACTCATAGCGACCCTACAGGACAGAGTACAACTGCCCCATAGTGTTTCCAAGGAGGGCCTGGTGGATTTGAACTGCTGACCTTTTGGTTAGCAGCTGTAGCACTTAACAACTACACGACCAGGGTTTCTAAAACAGGCTTCAGTTCATCTCAACCCAAGGGGCTGTACATATTATACAGTAAGAATTTTGCATACTTACTTTTAAATTTACAATTGAATTTTAAATAAAGCACTTCAAGCAGTATATCCACCAGATGCCACTGAGTTGACTCTGGCTCACGGTGACAGAGTAGAACTGTGCTCAGTAGGGTTTTCAGTGCCAAGCCTTTCTTCCAAGGCACCTCTGGGTAGACTTGAACCTCCAACCTTTTGGCTAGCACTTGAGCACGTTAACTGTTTGCACTGTGAAGGGATTATTTAGCCCTAAAGCACTTGATTATACATACAGAACACCACCCCAAAAAGGGCCCAGGAGTGGCTTGAACAGTAGGTGGAAGCAATACAGATTCCAAGTGTGAGCATCTTCAAAGAGAAACATGAAACAGGTGAGCCTGAGACCTGGGGTATTGGCTTGTGGGGCACAGCTGAGGACTAGGCTGTGAATAAGCACTTAAGACAGGATAAATTGATGGTTTGTGTCTAGGCTTGATCTTGAAATGTTATATGGGCAAAGGAACCTAGTATTGACCAGTGAACAAAGGTCAGATCTAGAAAAAAGATCAAGGTAGACATGATCTGTACCAAAGCTTCGAGGCAGCGGTAGGGACAGCTCCCAAGGACTGTGACTGTTTTTAGTTGCTTGTAGTACCTATGAGAAGGAGCCTGGGTGGCATAAATGGATTGCAGTCGGCTGTTGATCTAAAGATTGGCAGTTCAAATCTAATCACAGGCTCTGTGGAAGAAAGACCTGGTGAATTGCTTCCATTAAGATTACAGCCAAGAACACCCTATGGAGCAGTTCTATTCTGTAACACGTGGGGTCTCCATGAGTCAAAACTGGCTCTAGGGCCATGGGTTTGGGCTGGTTTAGTTCCTATGAGAATGGATAATAAATAGATCGGACACATCCAGCAGGTAAGCAAAAAAATGACAGAAGTAGGCGATTTCTCGGCAAGGTGGAGTTGAGAGGACTGTGACAAACAGATTACTGTACCTTCAAAGTGGGGCTATGGGGTTGCTGCTCCTCAGCTCTAGCCAACTGGTTCTGGGCAAGAAGACAGGCTCGATGTTTCTGGATCTTCCAGATTATTTTCCCGAGATATGCAGGAAATCTAGATTTATTAGGTGAAGTCTCATAATATTAATAATTTTGGCAATTCAAGTTAAAATGTAAAATGCACTTGTAGACACTACCTTGACTCCAGTTCCTTTTAAAGCAGTTTTGATCCTGAAGGACATGGGCTGCATTCCTGTCCGTCTGAGTTTATGTCAGCGGCACATCTAACCATTTTACCTACTGCAGCCTAATAAGTTAGATGATGTTTTTCCACTGCCTGTCCCCCTCAGTGGCTTTCCATTTCACTCAGAATAAAATAAAACCTCCTTAATATGGTCCTGGATGATGCCCCCTGCCTACCTCTGCAAGCTCATCTCATGGCCTTCTTCTTGCTCACTGTTTTCCAGGAATGTTCTCCTTTATTTACCTCCTAGGATACGCCAACTTTTTCCTACATTTGTTGTTAGAGGCCGTTGAGTTGCCCCCAACATATGGTGATTCCATGCATAATGAAATGAAACACTGCCCAGTCCTGCACCATCCCCATTACAGATAAAACTGTTGTGATCCATAGGGTTTTCATTGATTGATCTTTGGAAGGCGATTTCTAGGACTTTCTTCCTAGTCTGTCTTAGTCTGACATTTCTGCTGAAACCTGTTCAGCATCATAGCAACACTCACGCCTTCCCTGATCAGCAGGTGGGGTCTCTGCTTGAGGTGGATTGGCCAGGAATTGAACCCAGGTCTCCTGCACAGAAGGTGAAAATTCTACCACTGGACTACTGAAGCCTCTTTTTCCTATATTAGAGGCTTACAATTTTTATCCTCTCTTCTGGAACAATTCCCCTTTCCCCTGTGCCCACTGTTTGCTTAGATAACTCATTCTTTAGGTGCCATCTGTTTTTATTTTTTGTCTAGGTTTTTATTTTTGGGTATCATCTTACCATGATCTCTAAAAGGCTCCCATAGATCATCTAATTTCAACTATTCCCCCTAGTTACTCAGTTTATCATAGAACTTTGTTTTCTTCATACGCTAAACGTAATTTGAATTTTTTTTTTTAAAAATTTGTTCACATATTAATTAGCTGTCTCACTTATTTGATTGTAAGCTTTCTGAGGATAGAGAACATACCTATCTTGATCACTGATTAATTTCAGTGTCTAGCACAAGTAGGTATGCAATAAACATTAATAAATGGACCATTACATAGGAAACTAGAAAGATTTGTATCTTTCATGCATTAGTTTGGTGCTAAATTCTTTAGACCTCAAACTCTTCTCAGTCTTAGGTAAGGTACTCACCTCTTTAATGAAAAACAATATTACTGGCTATTGAGTATCAATTTATTTTATTACATATAGTATACATACAAAATATAAGCATAAACTGTTTATAGTGCTATTAAAATTATGAAATTGCATTATTTACAAATGAAAGTATAAACAAACCTATACAAAAGCAGTTCAATTCAAATTAATAGTACTAATTTAATGGTATGTTGTTGTTGTTGTGTGCCATCAAGTTGATTCCAACTCATAGCGACCCTATAGGACAGAGTAGAACTGCCTCATAGGGTTTCCAAGGAGCAACTGGTAGTTTGGAACTGCCGACCTTTTGGTTAGCAGCCTGAGCTCTTAACCACTGTGCCACCAGGGCTCCAATTTAATGTGATCTGTGCTGTTTTTATTATATATTGTTGCCACAGATCAAGTCCAGTTACTAGTTAATGTTTTACTGTTTTTATCTCAGTAATGCTTATGCAAAGAATACCTATTCACTTAAGTATGTTGCTCAGAATTGTATTAATAATTTCTTAATTTTGTTGGTTATTTGGGGATAACCAGAGCTCATACTTAACCAAATTTCTGCTGGATAAAAAATCCCAAAATGCTGGATTTAATTACATGTTGCTGCAGAATTGTTTTGGTCACTTGAAGGTAAATTTAACAAGGTTTCATACTGAAAAGTACATAAAAATGTTATATGAACTAGCTGGGAACAGAGAAATTTCTCATTGCACATTCTCACTGGGAATGAATTGTTGCAACAATGGTATCTCAGAGATGGTTTTTCTGAAAGACATCTGCAAGTGAAATGCCTTCTAACCACTGCAGCACAAGTATTGATGAATTTTCAGAAGTCAGCTGATTACTCCATTTTCTCCATTTGAACTACTACAGACCACTGCTTATTCGGTGTACTGTGATTTCATCTGGATTTGACTTTGAGTGAAACAGATTATGATGAAAAACCTAAACATTGGTTCCAAAATTTTGCGGCAGTACTTGGTCATAAAGTCATCATCCAGATGCCCCAGAATCTGCTTACCTACAGATAGATACATAGGTAAATATACATATTCACATACATACCTAAACCTAAAACCAAACCTACTGCTGTCCAGTCGATTCCAACTCATACATACACCTTTACAAATATTTGCATGTGTGTGTGTGTTTATATGTGAATATATTATGTATACATCCCACTGCCATCAAGTAAATTCTGACTCATAGCAACCCCATAGGGCTTCTGAGGCTATAAATCTCTGTGGAAGCAGACTGCCACATCTGTCTCCCACAGATTGGTGGTTTCCAATCGCTGACCTTTCAGTTAGCAGTTGATCACTTTTATCACTACATCACCAGGGCTTCTGTATATATATATATAGATAGATAGATAGATATAGATATATAGATATAGATAGATAGATACAGACGGCAGTGGGTTTTTTATATATATATAGACACACATATAAAATTTAAATTTCCATGAACAACGATGGATTAGAAGAAACAATGGATTAGAAGATGCAACAATGTTTCAACTCCATGCAGCCTGGGTATTGAGTGTGGAAGATGGAGCACTAAGCTAATCTTGATACATGTAGACTTAAAATACAATACAAAGAAGAAGATGAAACTTCCTCCAGAAATACATTGTTGCCTTTGAACTGAACCCTGGCCTGGGGAAGAGCCAACATGTTGCACAGTTCTGGGACACCATTCACACGCTCTGGAGTTGTGCTCCAGGATATGCCAATCACATAAAATACAATCTGAATATTGCCCCCTGGACCTATGTAGTATGGGCATGTCCACCTAGCACAGGAAAGCGTGTAACTACTCATCCAATTCTATGGTACGTAGGCTCTCTGTCCATCCCAAGACAATTGCACTTTTCCCATTCTAGATCTCTTAGCTAACCTTTCACTCTGATAATAGTTTAAATGAGAATTTCCTGACACAGAAGCAGTTTACATCCTAAAAGTGAACTCCTGGATATGATTAAAAATTCAGTCATAGATTAATGAAGCAATAAAAGCAACAGCAAGCTGCATTTTGCATGTTGTGAGGAGAGGTGAAAGGCAGTCAGCACCACTTACACTTTTATCGCCTGTAAGGCTGGATGAAGAGCCCTGGTTGTGCAGTGGTTAGTGCTCACCTGCTAACTGAAAGGTCGACAGTTGGAACCCATGGGAGAAAGATGTGGCAGTCTGCTTCCATAAAGATTTACAGCCTTGGAAACTCAATGGGGCAGCTCTACTCCATCTGTAGCATCCCTCTGAAACAGAATTAACTCGACAGCAGTGGGTTTTGGTGACTTTTTTTGAGGGGAGGGGGTTAAGACTGGATGGAAAGGTCTGTTCGGTGTATCAGATTTTATATTTACATCAGGTTCTAGACCACCTTCTAGATGGGTGAAAACAGATTTTTTTTTTTAAGGGAATGTACAAATTTCCTTTGGATTAAAAGAGCATCTGATAGTGGGATTTTTTTTTTTTTTTTTTGCATGGAGATGACAATTTTTTCACTTCATTGGTGACAAATAGAGAGTGCTGTCCCAGGGACATATGTATCTTGCAGTATCAACTCTCCCAGGGTGTTCCTCTTCTATTCAACAAGCTCCAATAGAGTTTTCCGTCTCACCTACTTAACCTGTAAACAGAGGTAGGAATTCAACCATGTCTTAAGGTTCCGATTCCATGCTTTTCTTCCTTACCATGAAACCTGTCCTCTCCTTAGTTGAATTTTTAGTCTTCCAAATAAAACCTTAGAGGCTCTTATAACAAAATAATTTTAAATAATATACCAAAAAAAAAAAACCCCAAAACCAAACCCACTGGTGTCGAGTCAATTCTGACTCAGCAACCCTATAGGACAGAGTGAAACTGCCCCATAGGGTTTCCAAGAAGCAGCTGGTGGATTTGAACTGCTGACTCTTTGGTTAGCAGCTGAGCTCTTAACCATGATGCCACCAGGGTCTCAAATAATATATAAATACATTTATGTATAAATTATTTTTCTTAAGTACATTTTGCTTAGTTCCTTTCAGATGCTAAAACACTAAGGATGCAATTGTTTCTATGACTGAGATTCAAGACGTGAATTTGGAAACTCATAATGATCCTTTTAATGAGGTGCAACACCCTCACCAATCTCAGCAGTGATGAGGTTGGTATGTGATAATGACATCGTATTAAACTCTTGGGCCCGGGAGACTCCATTAGTTACAATCTCTAAAGATCAGCATATCTTCTTCAGATGGCCTCTTCTTCAGCTCTTCATTTTCAAACAAATGAAAAGACACTTGGAAGCTCAGCAGGATCAAGATTTAATTTCTTAGTCTCTGAGAAGAATTGGGTAGCATGTGTGGTGTAGTGATAAGGATGATTTTGACCACAGTTTACAGAAAACATGACTCAACCTGGTTTAAACACTAAGGTCGTTGTCTGGCTCACTTTGCTATAAAATCCAGAGGTAGACCAGGCTTGAGGGTTGGTTGGTCAAGTGTCACCTCTCTCATCAAAGCTTGATTTCCCTCCGTCTTCTTATTTAGGCATTTAGAAGGTTGTTGGCTTCATTGTTAGGCTGCTTCACTTTGTTGCATAAGTAAGCTGTTCCCTGAAGCAAACGGGGACAACAACCAGTGAGACAACGTGGGTACCACTGAACAAAATTCAAGAAATATCTGTGGCCAGGAAATAACCATTAATTGATTGGTATAGGCCTGGTTTACCATAAACAAAATGGATTGGATTACCTTGATTGGTTTAGAATAGGGCCTACCCTTAGAGTTAGGGATAGTGGTAAGTCCTATCAAAACAAAATGTCTGCTGAAAAGAAAACCCACAGTGTTCCCTCTACATCAGGGTAAATGATTTTTTTAAGCCATTCAAGTTATTTTGGCTTTTTCCAATTTCAAAGAGTATTTGAAAATATTTTATGTCAACATACCTTATATGTGAAATTTATTTTGAAGACTGCTGATGAAGTCATTACTCAGTTAACCCTAGAGGTCTTTGAATTGAAATTTCTTTTACATACAGTGTTCTGAACAAGACATGCAATGAATACGAGTTCTCATCTGTCAGCTGTATAGTTACTTCATTTCAAGGGGGAGATTGAATTCAGCGTGTTCTTTAGAAAAGTAAATTAGGCCCAGGGAGTGTGAACCAGTGCTACATTCATCTCTGCTTCCATGATTAAATCTAACCAATTATAATGCAGCCTCCTTTGATTTAATTTTTACAAGAATATTGTGCTGGTTCAGCATGTAGACAAAGAAAATACTTTGATTAATCAATAGCAATAGTCAGATGTCAAAAGATAATGCAGTTAAGCTGATCTAAATTTCAAAATGTGCTGACCCATCCCTTTTTTTTTTTTTTTTTAATTTAGAGTACATTGCATATAGCAGAAGACTACAGATGATCTTTGTTTTGTGTGATATTGCTGGTGATTGGGACTTTGGGCAGGAGTTTTTTTTATACTGGTTCATTTTGGGAAGAATTGAAAGAGATTTCTTAATGTTTACTCATTCTGCTTTGAGCAATTACTCTACACAGTGGGTAACTCTTTGTAAAATTCCTGGTTCTCTTATTGTCCCTATACATGGTTGCTGTGTTTGCCTCAGAGTCTATGTACTTTGTAAGAGAGGACTGTCTTCTCTATTAATCAGCATATCTTTTACCCAGTATGCATCACATTTCTTCTCTACATGGATTGAGCCGTGGGCTTTCATATGGACATCCAACTGTATGTAGAAGAGAATAAAAGGAATTTAATGTCAAGATTTAAAGTGTGATTATTCCAAGTGAAATGCTAGGGTCCCATGGTCCCAGTTTTGTATAAGAGTGGATTTTATGGGCAAGGATGAAAAGAATGGTAAGGGTTCTTTGCAAAGTCATGTTGGGTTATTTCTTTTTTCATTACTCTGTCTCTATTATCTTTAATGTATAGCACTGACATGATTTCTTGAAATCCCATTCTTTATCCCCACCCTAACAGGAAATAATTCTATATGCTGGTGCCAGCTGGATATTCCTGGAGCACTGATATCCTGTCCTGCTCTTATCCTTTTACCACTTGCATGATCATTGATGACATCCTTCTCCCTTTTCTTCCCTAATCCAGATTCTATCTGCCTTCCAAATCTTGGCTGGCTCGTACTTATGCCACAAACCCTTCAATACTCTAGGCTATAATACATTCCTAAATTTTTATGCTGTAGTATTTAGGATCTTTATCATACACAAATTTTATTATTTAGCCTAGCCCATCTAACACTTTAATCATTTTCTAAATATTAGGTACTTTAATATTCTGGAGGATGGGGACCTTTATTTAAAATTTTCAATCCCCAGAATTGGGTATAGAGGAGGCACTCAAATTAAAATGGACTGAATGAATCAGGCAGCATGATAATGAGAACATAAAACATGATTTCATTTAAACAGAGCAGGTTAAAAAGTCATTCTTCTATTTTTCTCCCCATCTTACTCACATCCATCATACAGGAGTAAGTGGTATGTGTTTGTATGTTTTGTTTCATTTAGGGGGAGACAGAGGAGTTTGTAGACTTTTTTTTCTTTTACTTTGGTGAAAGAGAAACTAGATGATGCTCAATGTCTCCCATTTTTTTTTATATTATTATTATTTGGGTTGGAGAACTAAAATAAAGAATTTGATTAAATCTATGTTACTAAGACTTTGTGTGAGTTTAACTGGGTCACATACTACAATGACACCTGATCTCCAGGCATTGAATACTGGAGAATGGAACTTTGGGCAGGAAGGCATCTGCCTGGGTAGCATCCTATGGTCTACTTCTTGAGAAGGTTGTTGCTGCCTGCTGGAAAGATGGTGGGATTGTGCTCTGAATATGGACTGCACCAGTGTCATCTCCTGTGGCCTTGAAGGAGATTTGGAAGTAGAATATTTCCCTTCAGAAGCTGGTAAGGAGAAAAAAAGGGAGGCCCAGGCATAAGCCTGTTCAAAAGGAAATGAATTCCCTGTCTCCATCAAAAGAGGAACTAGAAAGAGAACCTAGCTACGGAGAAGAACACGCATCTGTGTGATGCTGGACAGTGTTTTTCAAACAGCCTGCTTCTAGTGGGCTCCCGTATTTTGATTAAGGTATACAACCAGGGATTTATTCTGTTTTAGTAATATCTGTCCTATAGAACACTGGGCTGCGCAGCTTCTCAGTGCAGAAAATTTGTAGTAAGAAGTAAAAAACCACGTAATATCAAAACAACACCAAAGAAATGTTGCATGTTTATTGGAACATGAAAAAAAATGTTCCTTTTAAGTTTATGCAAATGAGCAGTTACTCTGAAATAGTAACAACCCTGAGAGCAACAACTAAATAAATATTCTGATCATTGTGGAAACGATAGATTTTTTTTTTTTTTTCCAATTTTCTAAGCTTGCCTTTTCTTTCAGCCAGGGTTACCTTTTAATTACTTCAAGCATGCTGTCCACAATCTAGTGATTAAAACTTTTGCCTCAATCACAGGAAGGCTGAAAACCATAAAGGTGATAAAGATATTTATGTGAAGAGTGAACTAGAATACACCCTTTGAAAAGTTGTATTTAGAGACTGGTGGTGGATGTCAGAATATATCAAACAAAAATCCTTGCATTTTTATAACACATTATCTTTATACAGTATTCTAATATTTATTTTCATTTGAACCCAAAATACTATTATGGGATAAGGGACTGTATAGTATCAGTATAATATTGAAGTCAGGCCAGGGTCTGGGTTCAAATCCTAGCTTTATCATTTGCTAGCAACAAGACTACAGATAAATTACAGAACCTAATAAGACTCAGTTTACTTAGCTGTAAAATGAGGGTAAGAGTGGTACCTACTTCTTGGGTTATTGTGATAAGAAAGGGAGAAAAATGGTCTGCTTGGAAACTAATAAGTGTTCAATATGTATTTTCTATGTGAGGTGAGGTAGGGCAAACATATTAGCTTAAAAAGGTCAAAAGATTTGTCCAAACTTTGAGGGATGAAATGGGACCTGATCACAGGCCTACTGCCTACCAAGCTTGTTTTAATTTTATCTGTTCTTAGTAGAGTTCAGTATAGAACTTGGCCAGCATTGTTCACAAACCAGTGTGCTTATCACTGGCATGAAAATGTAACATATGGGTGCCCATGTGCAAAAGCAATATCTGGGAAATTGAATTGAGTATCTAATTAAATGATACAGAGTATACCTTACCTCCTGATTAGGAGGGGTCGAACATAAACAGAATATGGAAGATTTCTATTATTTCATTAACTTGAATGGTATAATTGATCAATAAGCATATTCAACTACTAATATCAATATGATTCTTAATTATCCATGGAAAATTATCTACTATAATAATTGTTAGCTAATTTTTCACGCTAGATCAAATTGCCTCGTGTTTGCTTTTGAGCCAGTTTTAACTCTTTCCCTCTCCATGAGTCTTAATAACTGGCATATTGAGCTACAATATAAATGAGTTGATAATTAAAAATGAATATAATTATGTTATGTAATCACTGGGAATAAAATTCACGTGTACACTACTAGTAACATCAGATATTCTATCATTGTTCACTTTTTGTATCTATTAATACAGATAGCTGAAAATTGTTGTAGACTATATTGCAATAGAATTTTCTTCATTATTTGAAAGATTTTAAGCCAAATATCTTCTGTTCGGGCCCAGATCCCCTTTCCATGCTCCTACTTCTGCTCTGTCCCTGGGAGGCTGACTTGTGTGGATTCTTCAATGGGCCTATGAACACTCTGGCATCCTGTTGGGTTTGTCCAATGATGAGCCCTGGCAGAAGATCTAAGGGAGAGAGGAGAGAGGTCAGGGTATTTAGTCCTCTGGTTCCTTTTCTGTGAGGCTACCTCTGGTTGGCTGTGTCCCCTGACAGAATGTCACTACTTTTTTTTTGAGTAGTCCATGATGTATAACTTTCTCTCCTTCAGGTTTGGGTAATGTTTCCTCTTCTTCTCCCTTTAGGCTGGTACATCTTGCGAGTACTATCCCTGGGTTCCTGTCTTCTCTGGGAGAAAGATGTGGCAGTCTGCTTCTGTAAATATTACAGCCTTGAAAACTCTGTGAGGCAGTTCTACTCTGTCTTTTGGGGTCATTATGAGTCAGACTCAACTCAGTGGCAATGGGTTGGGTTCCTGCCTTCTCCTTGTGGTTTCCCTATATTTTGCTCTCTCTTCTGTATGTAGTCCCTGTGAGTAAATCCTCCTCAAATTATCCTAATTTAAGAGTTCCCTCTGTTTCCTTTTGGGATCCACATGAACACAGACCTCAATCATTCAAAAGGACTTACTGGACACTTAGTAATATATGGCTTCAATCATGTTACTCCTCCATTCAGTAACCTTCATTGCCTTCAGAGTAAAGATCATGCAAGTCTGTTTGCAATTTGGCTATACTCAGTCTTCCCATTTTTACTGTCACTAGGCTCCTGGAGGTTCTCTTTAGCAAAATCAGACTGCTTGGTCCTTCTCCAGGCACAGTCCTCAGTGAGTCACCTTGAAAAGGTCACCTTACTTCTCTGTCTTCAGATCCTAAACATTAAGCTTCTTTCCAGCTCTTTCACATGATCCAGCTCTTATCACTTGTGGCAATAAGTCTGTGGAAGGTCACAGTGGGAATTAATAGCAAAACAATAGGTAGGGGTATATTGCAAATGGCTTTGAGGAATTTACACTTAATGCCTTTAAGACAGGGAACAGAGGGCCCCCCAAATCTGTAAAGTACAGGAAATGGGCCAGGGTGCAGAAACAAAGCCATTCTCCAGAACACTGGGGCAGGGTATCAGAAAATAGCCTGCAAACTTCTTTAAAGTTGTCTTACAGAAGCAGCTGGAGAAAACCAGCCCCAAGGACATGTGCAGAACATCCGCCTGTGACCGCTGTGTGACTTTCCACCAGGGACAGTGAGGTGCAGCAGCAGCAGCTGGGAGTCAAACTTGGGGAGCAAGGGACTCTGCAGGAGTGACACCCCATAATAAGTTCTGCTACGAATCCCAGAGGCCTCTGGGACAGGAGTCATCTTAGAAAGCTGCTGTGCACACACTGTAGTTAACATATCCCCACCTATGCCTATGAATAAACATGAATTTTTCCAGCCCAAGAACTTTTAAAAGCCCAGGCAAGTCCTTTGTTCTGTGAGATGGGGGTAAGCGTTGCTTTAGGCCCTCCTTGTCCCCTCTTGCAAGCCTCTTCAATAAAGCTTTGCTCGTGTGGAAAACTCTTCATGCCTTACCTGCTCATTCTTGACCAGTGAGAGGCAAGAACCTTATTCTGGTAACACCTTGATTCATTCATCAAATATCTATCAAGTGAGTTCCCGTGAGTAATTCATCAGGAGTAATGCAGAGTGGTGGTGAGAATCCATCTTTGGAATCAGACAACCTGGGTTCATATCAAATTCTACCACTTATTCATTGGGTACCTGAGAGCTCCATGTTTATTTTAAGTTGCTAAAGCAAAGATAATTTTTCCTCATCGTTTGCTATGAGGAATAGATGAGGTAGTCATTGAGCCTATTAGATAAACAGATACAGAATGAAGCTTCAAAAATTTGTTATTAATAAGAAAATTTGTTAATATTATTATTTTTATATTTTCCTCCATTTTAAAGTATAGAACCTCATGTGTGAGCCCTTATACCAAAGATTAGGCCATTCTTGGAAGGCCTTCATCCAGTTGAGTGACCTTGGGTAGTTTAAGGAGGTAGAGAACATTTACTACAGGCAGTCCCCTGCTTACAAACATCCAACTTACAGACAACTTGTACTTGCCCTTTAATGTTATATAAACTTGCTCTCACTTTGAAATAATTGGACCAA
The DNA here is from genome assembly GCF_024166365.1 of Elephas maximus indicus. Lineage (NCBI taxonomy): Eukaryota > Metazoa > Chordata > Mammalia > Proboscidea > Elephantidae > Elephas > Elephas maximus. Next base: position 22,569,469 of record NC_064819.1, read on the forward strand.
CCCCAACTTGCAACAAATTCTTCTTTACAATCCACTTCACTTGCTGCATGTGCAGTGTTTAAATCATTGAAAAAGCTTCTAACCTTTTCTTGCACTAAAAACCCAAACCCACTGCTGTCGAGTAGATTCCAATTCATAGTGACCTTATAGGACAGAGTAGAACTGCCCTGTAGGATTTTCAAGCTTGTAAATCTTTACAGAAGCAGACTGCCACATCATTCTCCCATGGAGTGCTGGTGGATTCGAACCATTGACCTTTTGGTTAGCTCCTTTTCTTGCACTAAAATAAGGCTAAATAAGAATCATATGCACCTGTTCCGACTTCTCTACAAATGCTTTAAGACGCAGTTAGGAATGGATCTCTCTTGTAACCCGGGGACTACCTGTATATAATACCTGTCTCAATGCTCAGTATTTGGTATCACACCACCTTGAGCTTCAGGCTCTCGTGAAGATAAAATAATCCCGTTTCTCTGTCAGTTGACAATATTTTGGGGCACTCATAGGCTGTAGTATAATTTGCTGACTTACCTGGGCTAGTTTTCAGCAGCATTTTATCTCTTCAACTCTCTCTCTCTTTTAACAATTTTAGCCTTACACTTCATGCAGTTCTGGATGGAAGTTTTCTGGCTATTCAGTCAAGAGCATATTTCAGACTCACAAAAGCTGTGTTCTGTCCCTCTAAACTTCTCCGTCAAAAGAACAGCTTCTGCGATGAGTTCTAATCTTTCAATTCCTTTGTCATTAAAAACATGAAACGAGGAGATTGAATTTAGAGAAATGAGTCTCTTCCAATGATAGCGTAATTCATAATCATTTTGGGGCTTTGACTTTTTCTGTTTAGTTCAGCTTTACGACACTGCCATCAGTGGGTAGGAACATCTTGGGATTTGTGCTCTCCTCTTATTTTCTGCTTTTAATTCAGTGTTTCTGGAACTGGAAACCAGGAGTGAGCTGTTAATGGCAGGTCCTCTAAAGTTTACAATCATGGGCTAAGTGCATCCTTTTATACGTCATTGACACCTACACACGTTGTGCAATAAATAAGTACATGTCTTAGTCACCTAGTGCTGCTATAACAGACATACCACACATGGATGGCTTTAACAAAGAGAAATTTGTTCTCTCACAGTCTATTAGACTAGAAGTACAAACTCAGGGCGTCAGCTCCAGGGGAAGGCTTTTTCCCTCTGTTGGCTCTGGAGAAAGGTCCTTCTCATCAATCTTCCCCTTGACTAGGAGCCTCTCTGCGTGGAAACCTCAGGTCCAAAGCACATGCTCTGCTCCAGCACTGCTTTCTTGGTGGTATGAGGTCTCCCCTCTGCTTACTTCCCTTTCCTTTTACCTCTTGTAAGATAAAAAGTGGTGCAGGCCACACCCCAGGGAAACTCCCTTTACATTGGATCAGGGATGTGACCTTGGTAAGGGTGTTACAATTCTACCCTAACCCTCTTTAACATAAAATTACAATCACAAAATGGAGGACAACCACACAATACTGGGAATCATGGCCTAACCAAGTTGATACATATTTTGGGGGGATACAATTCAATCCATTATAGTGCATAACTAACTTTTTCAGCCTTCTGTATCCCAATATTCAAGTAAGAGATTGAGGGGAATGGGTCTGCTCTGGATGTGAGTGAAAGCTCTGGAAATGCCCACGAGCAAGCGTCCTCAATCCTTACTCATTCAGAGCTAGAACAGACCACTGATTGAGGGTTCTGCAGCAGGCTCACAGACCATCATGTTTTATAAACCAGGTTTTTGTATTGGACACGTTTAATGTTTTGCTCTGTTGTTGTCTGTAAAACCAGTGGTTGAAAGCTACCTTAATTCAAGTTTTGTTAGAGAGCATTCCCTGAGCTACATGTGCAGACAGAACAGAATTTGGATTTGCTTAAGTAAAGAGGGGATTTTTAGAAGGACACCGGGATTGCTCATAGAAAGGAAGAGCTGCATGTATGAGATTAGATTAGGAATTTCAGGGACAGGACAAGGGACTCAAGAGCCCTGAGAACATTCTCTCCCCTCAGCTGCTCTCTCCCTGTGTTCGTTTTGCTTCTTTTTTCTTCATGCTCTTTGCGCAGGGCTTAAGTTGGCTGTGGTGTGAACCCAGAAAAAAAGATGAGGTTTTTCTCCAACCACTTCAGTATATGCAAATTCAAGAAAGGACTCTGTCATGCGGGGTCATGTGCCCATCCCATACAACAGTCACTGTAACAGAGAAAATACTTTGCTATGATTGGCCAGCCTGGCCAGCTCACCTCATATGCAGCCATCATTCAGCTGTCAGAGAAGGCTTTGTGTTGTTATGATGCTGAACTGGTTTCAGCAAAGCTTCCAGGCTAAGGACGGCGTTTTAGTCACCTAGTGCTGCTATAACAGAAATCGCACAAGTGGATGGCTTTAACAAAGAGAAATTTATTCTCTCACAGCCTAGTAGGCTACAGGTCCATATTCAAGGCATCAGCACCAGGGGAGGCTTTCTCTGTTGGCTCTGAAGGAAGATCCTTGTCATCAATCTTCCCCTGAACTAGGAGATTCTCTACACAGGAGCCCTGGATCCAAAGGACAGGCTCTGCTCTTGGTGCTGCTTTCTGGGTAGTATGAGGTTCCCATGTCTCTCTGCTCACTTTTCTCTTTTATATCTCAAAAGAGATTGGCTTAAGACACTATCTAATCTTGTAGATCTCATCAATATAACTGCCACTAATTCATCTTATTACATCATAGTGATAGGATTTACAACACGTAGGGAAATCACATCAGTTGATAAAATGGTAGACAATCATACAATACTGGGAATCATGACCTAGCCAAGATGACAGATATTTGGGTGGGGGGGGGGCAGTTCAATCCATGGCAGATAGCCTACGCAGAAAAACTTGATTTATTTCTGAAAAAAAGTCAGTGAAAACCCTATGGATTGCGACAGTCCTTTCTGCAATCACAGGACAGTAAAGGACTGGGTGGCATTTTGTCCTGTTGTGCGTGGGGTCACCCATGAGCCAGGGTCCAACTGGATGGCAGCTAACTATAACAATGACATGATTCGCTAAGTCTGGTTTATGTGTCTAGTACTGTGGCCTGGGAGGCCAGAGTCCTGAGAGTACAAACTTTATAAGAATCACTTGGACTGGAGAAGGATCAATTGCCCCTAACAACAGATGGATGTCATTACTGGATGTAGGGGAAGAGATTCTGAGCTGGCGAAAACAACAGATGTTGAATCCACAAAGGAGAATTAATTTTAAAGCTTTAATTTCTAAATAATTAAACAAAACCTGTTTTACCTTATTGCAGAGTTGTATTCATTTTAAGAAATATTTATCCTGTGTGTGAGCCAGATTATAAAAACACAAATATTATGTGTTTCCTGCCCTTAAATTAAAAAAAAAATAAGTTTTCAATAATTTACCCTATGTTTTTGCCAGGCTTTTTTCTGTGTGCTGGGTAAAAAACAACCACAAAACTCCGTGGCTTACAACAATAAAATTTTAATGTATACTCATTTTCTACGAGGGCTACACATCAGCTGGGGTTAGTTAGTATGGCTGTGTTCCATGTGTCTTTTCCTTCTGGAACCCATCCTGAAGGAGAAGTCCTTACCTGAGATGTGTATTCTCATGGTGGAAGGCAAAAGCAAGAAAGCTTGAGCCCAACTACTCAATTACTGTACAGTTAAATCTTCTGCTTAATCTAGCACTTAACCACTACACCACCAGCGTTTCCAATCATGGTAAATACCTGCTAGCAATTCTCTTGATCAAAGCATGTCACATGGCTAAGTCCCAAATCTGTGAGGTGGAGATGTGTGTCCTTTTGCCCCTGAATGTATGACAAGTCACATGAGAGTGGATAAAGATGTATAATCCTGTTATAGGGAAGAAACAACAGATTGAGAGCAATCAGCCAAACTATCTTCATTTGGTATGTGTTTGAAAAACAATATATTGGTAAATAATAATCACTATTATTACTTTTATTATTACTTTTCTTCAGAGTAGATGGGATTTAGATAGAGTGTAGTCCGCTTACCTTATGTCACGTCTAGATTCATTTTCCTGGAATCATCGCGCATGTGTGCAGCCTTTGATGATCGCATGCCTTCACAATGTCTTTGGGGAGGTGCTGCTTGATGAGAGGCCAGTGATGTGAAAATATGAAGGAAGCGGAATCCAGACAGAAGGGTCAGCTGGAGCAAAGGTGCAAAGATAACAGACTGCTTCGTCCAAAGGCTAGAGAAGAGGCCAGTGTGGTTGGAGTAGACGAATCATCAGCTCAGGATAAGGAATTTTGAGAAAAGTTACCTGGTCTAGAAAACATGTGAGAAGTAGGCAGCAGAATAAATCAGCCAAGGCATACGTAGACCAATGGCTCAGTCCTTCCTAACGTTGAGTAAGTCAAACATTTCTGATTCGAAGGGCGAGGTATGGTTGGGAATTTCTCTCTACTGCCAAGCAGTGGGGCCAAGTGACAGTTGGCCCCAAATGGAACATCCTCCATTTCCTCAGTTCTCCTGACAAACATTAACTCATTTATTGAACACGTATTAAGAGTTCAGGTGACAATTATGAGTAAATCCGAAGGCCATGCCCTGAAAGAGATCTCAGTAAATAGAGTGAAAAGCATGCAACTTGGAAAAGTGTCTTCTTGTACACAAATAGCACAGAAGAGAAAATAGTTAAATCCCTCTGGTGGCTGGCATGAGAGGGCAGGAGTAAAGATCAGAAGAGACTTCATGGAGCAGGTGATACCCGAGCAGAATTTTTGAGCAGTGAACAGGAAATATGTAGGCAGGTAATTTAATTTATGGTTTGGAAGTACCAGGTATGTAGTGGTAATAGCAAGTACAAACTCGAACTCGTAGAGACATAGGCTTTGCTTGTTTGTGTTCAACATCCCTGGTAGGATGGCGGAAACCCTGGTGGCATAGTGGTTAAGAGCTATGGCTGCTAACCAAAAGCTCAGCAGTTCAAATCCACCAGGTGCTCTTTGGAAACTCTATGGGAGAGTTCTACTCTGTTCTAAAGGGTTACTATGAGTCGGAATCTATGAGTCGGAATCGACTCGACGGCAGTGGGTTTGGTTTTTGGTTTGGTAGGATGGAAGAAACCCTGGTGGCATAGTGGTTAAGAGTTATGGCTGCTAACCAAAAGGTTGGCAGTTCGAATCCACCACGTACTCCTTGAAAACCCTATCGTGCAGTTCTACTCTGTTCTATAGGGTCGTCATGAGTTGCAATTGACTCAAAGGCAACGGGTTTGGTTTTTTTGTTTTTGGCAGGATGGAGGACACATAGCAGAGAGAGGTGAGGATTCAGGACTGAGGAGCCAAGCAGGTGAGAGCAAGAAGGAGAGAGAGATAGAAAATGACCTCGTTCTCCTTCCTGGAGTAAAGAGAGTGTTCATTGTTCTCTCTTTCCCGGTTCTCCTCTTTCCTCTTTGAAACAGCTGGATATTTTTTAGGAATCTTAGTTTATTGGTCATTTTGGAATGTCTGGAAGATTTTTAAGTCTTTGAACTTTTATTTTGGAGGGCCTTGAGCTGGGACCTTCTGGGGACCTTTGGATTCTAAGAGATGGTAGAAATCAGAGGGAGAAAACACCAGGTAACAACATGGAGCGGTGTCCAGGTTCTATGTGAAAGGGAACATGTTATCAAAGGAAATATTAAGTTTTATTTGAAGTATTTGAGACTGCACAATGATGTACCAAGAGAGGGTGATGAGGGGTCCATATCGGTACTGGCAATAAGGGGTTGCAACGTGAATAGAGGATTTAAGAACATTAATAAAACCAAATAAAATCCATATGTTTTTTATTACCACCAAGCACAGGCAATTCTAAAAACTGTTAGTGATAACATAGTCTGCCCCTAAAAAAGAGTTTGCTACGGTTGCTTGCTGTGAAGTTTTAGGAATATATATGTAAGCTTGAAATTAGCACATTTTAAAATTAACCTGTCACCATCAAGTCAATTCCAACTTGTGGCCACCAAATGTGTTACAGAGGAGAACCAAACTCCATAGAGTTTTCTTGGTTGCATTCCTTTTTTAAAAAGTAATTTTTATTGTGCTTTAAGTGAAAGTTTAAAAATCAAGTCAGTCTCTCACACAAAAACCCATATACACCTTGCTACACACTCCCAATTGCTCTCCCCATAATGAGACAGTCCACTCCCTCCCTCCACTCTCTCTTTTCATGTCCATTTCGCCAGCTCCTAACCCCCTCCAGCCTCTCATCTCCCCTCCAGGCAGGAGATGCCAACATAGTCTCAAGTGTCCACCTGATCCAAGAAGCTCACTCCTCACCAGCATCCCTCTCCAACCCATTGTCCAGTCCAATCCATGTCTGAAGAGCTGGCTTCGGGAATGGTTCCTGTCCTGGCCAACAGAAGATCTGGGGGCCATGACCACTGGGGTCCTTCTAGTCTCAGTCAGACCATTAAGTCTGGTCTTATGAGAACTTGGAGTCTGCATCCCACTGCTCTCCTGCTCCCTCAGGGGTTCTCTGTTCCCTGTCAGGGCAGTCATCAGTTGTAGCCGGGCACCATCTAGTTCTTCTGGTCTCAGGATGATGTAGTTTCTGGTTCCTGTGGCCCTTTCTGTCTCTTGGGCTCGTAATCGACTTGTGTCTTTTGGTGTTCATTCTCCTTTGAGCCAGGTGGGTTGAGACCAATTGATGCATCTTAGATGGCTGCTTGCTAACGTTTAAGACCCCAGATGCCACTCTCCAAAGTGGAATGCGGAATGTTTTCTTAATAGATATTATTATGCCAATTGACTTAGATGTCCCCTGAACTTGATTGTATTCTTAAAGGAAGCAGATCTCCAAGCCTTTCTTCTGTGGTGGTGCTGGATGGGTTCAGAGCACCAGCCTTTAGGTTAGTAAATAAAAATATAATTTTTTTTTTTAGGTTAGTAGTTGAGTGCAAATGGTTTGCACCACCCAAGGACCTATTTTAAAAGTAGTTCTCCTTTAAAATATAGTATTCTACATGGAACTTTGGAAATCTGCCAGTTAGATAGTCAACCGTCTGTGCATGCAAACTCAGCTGCATACATGCCCCTTGAGGATAAGTTAGTAATGACTCAGAATTATCCCAGCCTACTTTGGGCACAGTTCACGTCTACCTGTTACTGAATTTAAATAGTAGACTTAAATAAACAATACTAATTCAGGTTTATAAAGATGAAGAAACAATGTAAGACACCTCGATTCTGTCAGTCCTGGTGACCACTTGGAGTTTTTGTGTTAAAAATTCAAACCAGTGAAACAGAATACAAACCATGGTATACATTTGCCCTCTTTTCTAAAAAATACATTCATGTAACTATTTCATTTCTGATTATTGTTTTTATATTTTCCTAGCTTAATTATATATGGGTTCAATAAAATAAATTTTTCACTCTTTCAAATATTTTTCAGGCTATTATTACTACTGAAAATAATTTTGTTATGTATAAAACCCACTGCTGTCGAGTCAAATCCTACTCATAGTGTCCCTATAGGACAGAGTAGAACTGCCCCATTGGATTTCCAAGGCTGTCAGTCTTTAAGGAAGCAGACTGCCACATCTTTCTTCTGCAGAGCAGCTGGTGGGCTCGAGCTAAAGACCTTTTGGTTAGCAGCTGAACACTTTAACCACAATGCAGCCAGGGCTTCTTTGTTATATATAAACCAAAAAACCAAACCCATTGCTGTCGAGTTGATTCTGACTCATAGTGACCCTATAGGACAGAGTAGAACTGCCCCATAGAGTTTCCAAGGAGTGCCTGGTGATCCGAACTGCAGACCTTTTGGTTAGCAGCCATAGCACTTCACCACTACACCACCAAGGTTTCCTTGTTATATATAGGAGAGAGGTATTTAAAAATAATCTTGTCTACGTGTCAGTTGCACTAGTTACGCCACAGCCTGGCTCGTGAAGATAGGATCAAAGGCAGGTACTCAGGACAACTCTGTCCCCGGGATGAAAACTGCTTCTGAGTGAAACATTCCCTGGGAAGCACATCTTGCAACCTGAGCATGGTGTTTATGGAGCACCTAATACTTGGCAGGCACCACTCTTGGTGGTTTTTGGTAGGTGCCACCAAGTTGATTTCAACTCATAGTGACTCCATGAGGCAGAGTAGAACTGCCCCTTAGGGTCTTCTAGGCTGTAACCATTACAGGAACAGATCGCCAGGTCTTTCTCCCACATAGCCTCTGGGTGGGTTTGAACTGCCACACTGCCAACTTTCCAGTTAGCAGCTGTGCGCTTAACTATTACGCCACCAGGGCTCCTTTAAAGCTCTTGGTCCTGACAGTGAATAGGGCTTCAAGGGGCATGCGCTGTAGTAGGGAGAGAGTGGCGATAATCATGGTAAAATCAAATACAGGAAATACAAAACAAATTATAACAGCATAAAAACCCATTGCCATAGAGTTGATTCTGACTCACGGCAACCCTATAGGACAGAGTAAAACTGCCCCATAGAGTTCCCAAGGAGCGGCTGGTGGATTAGAACTGCCGACCCTTTGGTTAGCAGCCGTAGCACTTAACCACTACATCACCAGGGTTTCCTGATGAGAAGCCAGTGATGTGAAAATATGAAGGAGGCGGAGTCCAGACAGAAGGGTCAGCTGGAGCAAAGGTGCAAAGATAATAGACTGCTTTGTCCAAAGACTAGAGAAGAGGCTAGTGTGGCTGGAGTAAAATGAACACGGGGCATGAAGAGGTGGCTAGTTTTCCCTTGTGGACGGAAGCTGACTTTCTAGAGTCTAGAGGGGGAATAGCTGCACCCTGCTGTGATGAACGTCCATGATAGTCCTCAATCTCCAACTTTATAACAATGTATCTAATAAATTTAATGTTGGATTTTCAAAGGATAATAATGCGTTTATAAATTAACACCTGCCATTTTCAGTTACAGTGTTTTCGGTGCTGAATTTTTAAAAATCTCTCTTACCCTTTAGCTCCTTGAGGCTTTGAATAACAATAAAATCAATGCAACTGAAATCTTTTATGTTCAAGGTACATGAGTTATTATCTCCCTTTGATTACTTCACTGGGATCTTATACACTGCCAATTTTTATTTTTACCCCGAGTGAGGAAATTTGAATGAGTTATACTTTTTAGTTTATTGTACATGGTTCTATTCCCATAGCCATAGCCTTTGAGTCAATTCCAACTCATAGCGATTCTGTGGGAGAGTGGAACTGTCCTACAGGGTTTCCAAGGATTCTATAGGAGAGTGGAACTGTCCTACAGGGTTTCCAAGGTGGATTTGAACTGCCAACTTTTTGGTTAGCAGCCAAGCTCCTAACCACTGCTCCACCAGGGCTCGTGTGTGTGTGTCTGTGTGTGTGTGTATATACACACATCCAATAACCAGTTGGTGTTGGATCAATTCTGACTCATGGTGACCCCACATGTTGCAGAGTAAAACTGCTCCATATGGTTTTCAAGGCTGTGACCTTTTGGGAGCAGATCACCAGGCCTTTCTTCCAAGGTACTTCTAGGTGGATTTGAAGTACCAACTTTTCAATTAGTAGTTGAACACTTAACTTGCACTGCTCAGGAAGGTGCCTAATATATATAACCAAAAAAACCCAAACCTACTGCCGTTGAGTCGATTCCGACTCATAGCAACCCTATAGGACGGAGTAGAACTGCCCTATAGGTTTCTAAGGAGCGCCTGGTGGATTCGAGCTGCCAACCTTTTGGTTAGCAGCCATAGCACTTAACCATTACACCACCAGGGTTTCCCCTAATAGGGATGAAGAAATATAGATGTCTGTATATGCATGTGTTAGTAAATATACATGTATTTCCTAGATCTACTGACTGAGAGGGTCTAGAAACAATGACAGCCCAGCTGCAATGAGCACACCTAGGGCCCAGATCATAGTTTCTAAACAGTATTCTCCAATAAATGGAACCAGGGCACATTGGAGAAGTGTTTGATTCAAGGGGTGGGGAGGGCAAAATACAATATGAGCCCAGAATATCTTTAGGTACCAAAAAAATGGAAGTTCTCAAAAAAAGGTGAGGACTTGTCGAAAAAACACAGGAGCCAACTTGAAGGAGCACTTAATGGCCAGAGTTGAATAATAAAATAAGTATCCATGAGTCTATACTGACTTAAATAAGTGATTGAATCAATCAATAAATAAATGAGGGAGAAGGAATCACTGTTCCTTACAGATGAATTCCAATGAATGAATGTGGAAGAGGGAAATAGAAAAATCGCCATTAGGCAAACCCCATGGTAATAATTGCTGCAGGCAAGATGTGCAATGGATGCCAGACTCACCGGGCAAGTGTTTGAGGAGACACAGAATATTTATATAGTCTCAAAGTATCTTTCCCAGATATTTATTAACTACAAATGGAGACATAGTCACTTTACTATGGAGAAACCTGGAAGATGTCACCTTAGCCAAGTGGTCAAAGGTAATATCACTAGTGATAAGATATTGGCATCATGAACACTTTGATATGCTGTACTGAGAATGACACAACATTATTTCTGCGGTATTCCTTCCAAAAAACATGTAATCAAATTCTAATCAAGAGAAAACCTCAGACGAATCTAGACTGCGAGACAGTCGACAAAATAACTGATCAATACTCTTCAAAAAGGAATCCCTGGGTGCTGCAAACGGTTAAGCATTCAACTACTAACCAAAAGATTGATGGTTCGAACCCAACCTAGAGGCACCTAGGAAGAAAGTCCAGGAGATCTTGCTTCCGTAAGGTCACAGCCTTGAAAACCATATGTAGGTCTTCTACTTTGCACACATGGGGCTGCCATGCGTTGGAATCGACTCCATGGCCCGAGGTTTGGTTTTTGTGTTTTTGCTCTTCAAAAGTGCCATGATCATGCAAGAAAGGTAGGATTGAAGAAAAGTTACAGACTGGAGGAGATTAAGGAGAAATAACAACTAGGAAATTTGGAGCCCTGGTTAGGATTCTGGAATAGAAAAAGGACATTAGTAGAAAAATGGGTGAAATTCGAATAAGGTCCGTAGTTTAGTTATTGGTATGGTACCAGTGTCAATTTACTGGTTTGGATAATTGTGCTATGGTTGTGTAAGCTATTGACCCTAGGGGAGGCTAGATGACAAGTGTATGGAACTCTCTAGACTATTTTTTAACTTTTCTGTCAGTCCAAAATTAGCTTAAGAGAAAATGTTTATAAAGATAAGATTGTCCTTAAATCCATCAGACAGGAAATATTGACCTCTTTAGTCATAAGACTCCACGTTTCCTTATACTCGTATAAAAAGGGGCTACTTGACTGTCTGCCAGGGTTCACCCATTCTGCAGAGCGGGTCACGAGCGTTTGGTGTCCTTGTTACTGCTGTCGTTGCCCCCTACTCGTGGCAACTTCACGCTCAATGGAACAAAATGCTGTACTTCCTGTGCCATCCCCATGGTTGGTTGCGGATGGGAGCATTGAGATCCATAGGGTTTTTACTGGTTGGGTTTTAGAAGGAAATCTCCAGGCCTTTCTTGCTTGCCTGTCTTAGTCTGGAAGTTCCACTAAAACCTGTTTACCATCAGAGCAACAGGCAAGCCTCCACGGACAGACAGGTATTAGCTGCGCATGAAGTGTGTTGGCTGGGGCTCATCCCGTGCCTCCCTCATGGAAAGCTAGAATTCTACCCAAGGTGAACCCAAAAAGCCAGTAGGCGGAAGACAGAAAACTTCCTGTGAACTCTTCTAGGTTTTCAGCACAAATGCATTTTCTGAGGAAGTTTTGCTATGTGTTAAGTCCAGAATATTAGCCTGGGAGTCAGAAGACTTGTTTCCTAGTTTGGGCTCTGCCATTACCCAGCAGTGAGGCATTGGCCATACAGTAGTTCTTCTTATGTATAACGTTCTATTTTTGCAAAAAAAGAAAGCTGAACTAGATAATCATCAAGAGCCTTTTCAGCTTCTGTTTCTATGAATTTACAATCATATAAAACAGAACAAAAAACATCTCTGTGGATGTAGCTGTGTTCCTGACACAGCATGTCCAAGGCAGCTAACTGCTTTAAAAAAAAGCTTACTTAAGGTAATTTCAACCCATCTTACATAGTTTTTTCCCTTCAGTTTGCGCTTTAGGTGTCTCACACGTGCCGCTCACGTTCTGGTTAAAGTAAAACTCTGATGCCACCCTGTGGCCAACTCTAGGTACTGTATGGCCGGGAAACAACTTTCAAAGAGAGGACATTCAGGAATTAGAGAATCATAGGCTTTTCAAAGAATTGGTTGATGTTCAACCATTTCAAGAGGTAGCGTATGACCAAGAACTGATGATACTGAAGGTAGAAATCTAAGCTGCACTGAAGGCATTGGAAAAACACGGTTCCAGGAATTGACAATACCAATTGAGATATTTCAAAAATGGATGCAGCCCTGGAGGTGCTCACTTGTGTGTACCAAGAAATTTGGAAGACAGCTGTATGGCCAGCCAACTGCAACAGGTTCATATTTGTGCCCATTCCAAAGAAAGGGGATCCAACAGAATATGGAAATTATTGAACGATATCATTAATATCACATACATAAAATTTTGCTGAAGCTCATTTGAAAGCGATCACAGCAGTACATAGGCAGGGAACGGCTAGAAATTCAAGCCGGATTCAGAAGAGGATGTAGAACCAGAGATATCGTTGCTGATGTCAGATGGATCCTGCCTGAAAGCAGAGAATACCAGAAGGATGTTTACCTGTGTTTTTTTTTTTGACTATGCAAAGGCATTCGACTGTTCGGATCATAACAAATTATTGATGACATTGCAAAGAATGGTAATTCCAGAACACTTAATTGTGCTCATGAGGAACCGGTACACAGACCGACAGGCAGTCACTCAACAGAACAAGGGGATACTGTTTGGTTTAAAGTCAGGAAAGGTGTCTGTCAGGGTCGTATCCTTCTATCATACCTATTCAGTCTGTATGCTGAGGAAATAATCAGAGAAGCTGGACTATATGAAGAAGACCAGGGCATCAGGTTTGGAGGAAAACACATTAACAACCTGTGTTATAAAGATGACACAGCCTAGCTTGCTGAAAGTGAAGAGGACTGATGAAGATGAAAGACCACAGCCTTCAGTATGGATTACACCTCAATGTAAAGAAAACAAAAATCCTCACAACTGGACCAATGAGCAACATCGTGATAAATGGAGAAAAGATTGAAGTTGTCGAAGATTTCATTTTACTTGAATCCACAGTCAACAGCCATGGAAGCAGCAGTCAAGAAGTCAAAAGATGCATTGCATTGGGCAAATCTGCTGCAAAGGACCTCTTTAAAGTGTTGAAGAGCAAAGATGTCACCTTGAAGACTAAGGTGTGCCTGACCCAAGCCATGGTATTTTCAATTGCATCATATGCATGTGAAAGCTGGACAATGAATAAGGAAGGCCGAAGAATAATTGACACCTTTGAATTGTGGTGTTGGGGAAGAATATTGAATATACCATGGATTGCCAAAAGAACAAACAAATCTGTTTTGGAAGAAGTACAACCGGAATGCTCCTTAGAAGCAAGGATGGGAGACTGCTTCTTACATACTTTGGACATGTTGTCAGGAGGGATCAGTCCCTGGAGACAGACATCATGCTTGGTAAAATACAGGGTCAGCAGAAAAGAGGAAGACCCTCGAGGAGATGGATTGACACAGCGGCTGCAACAATGAGCTCAAGCCTAACAACGATTGTGAGCATGAGGCAGGACTGGGGAGAGTTTTGCTCTGTGGTACAGAGGGTCGCTATGATTCAGAACTTGTTGGATGGCACCTAACAACAATAAAGGAATTCAGCAATGGTATGGAAAGCCCTGAGGCATTCCTTTTCCTCTCCTGCTGATGAAGATATCTTCGATTGAAGCAAATAAATTTGACCTAACTCACACTCTAAGGAGGTATGTGATATATTGTGCACTGGTTCTGGGCCATTGTATATGTGCGAATTTACTGCATGCTGAACTTTGTGTGTAAGTCACATCTGAGTGTTTAAGTACCTGTGTTGGGAATTCTCAAGACCACCCACATATCCAGTGATTCAATAGAAAGACTCATGGGGCTCAGCTTCTAGGTGTAAAAAAAAATTTTTTTTTTGACCCTATCTGTAATAAACCTTAGTGATGACTACACCTAGAAGCTGAGCCCCATGAGTCTTTCTATTGAGACTCAGCAAGGGAAAAAGACAGGCAGAGGCTGTAAAAAACCATTCCCAGGCTTCTAACGTGCTTGCCGTCCAATGAGGGAACACACCCAGTTCACCTCTTTCTCCAGCAGCAAATAATTGCAGTAGCAGGTATGCTGTTTCTGCCCAGGGAGGCCCATTAACCACTCAGAACCCAAGGGTTTTATTGGGGGAGTGGGAGAAGAGGGGTGGTTACATAGACAGTGTGTGCCTAGCGATTATCAAAATTCTACACACCTAGAAGGAACACAAGCATTCCACATAAAACATATTGTTTGTTCAGCCCATGCACATATCATTGAGAGAACAGAGGGAATACCCCAAAAAGCCAAGTTCCCAGATAGGAATCTGGCAAGCTGGCCCTCCTGGAGACAGCAGCCTCAGGCTTGCTATGTTTATTTTTTTTTTGCACAGTGCCCCAAACTAAGCTAGCCTGGTCAAATTGTTCCTACCGGTTCTGAATATAGGGTAAGTCTCGGGTTTCTTTTCTTTTTTTATTTATTTATTTTGCTTTAGGTGAAAGCTTACAAATCAAGTCAGTCTCTTGTACAAAAAGCTATACACACCTTGCTATGTACTTCCAGCTGCTCTTCCCCCAATTAGACAACACACTCCTCCTCTCCACCCGGTATTTCCTGTGTCCATTCAGCCAGTTCCTGTCCCCCTCTTCCTTCTCATCTTGCCTCTAGACAGGAGTCGCCCACATAGACTCAAGCATCCACTTGGGCTGAGAAGCTCACTCATCACCAGTATCATTGTCTATGAATTTCTTTATCCTGTCCTTAATATCTTCTATAATCCAGTCATTTTTGAGCAAGGTGTTGTTCAGTTTCCATGTGTCTGATTTCTTTTCCCTGTTTTTTCTGTTACTGATTTCCAGTTTTTTGGCTTTATGGTCAGAGAAGTTGCTTTGTAATATTTCGATATTTTGGATTCTGTTAAGTCTTCCTTTGTGGCTTAATATGTGGTCTCTTCTAGAGAATGTTCCATGTGCACTAGAAAAGAAAGTATACTTGTGTGCTGTTGGGTGGGGTGTTCTGTATATGTCTACGAGGTCAAGTTGGTTGATTGTGGCATTTAGATCTTCCGTGTCTTTATTGAGCTTCTTTCTGGATGTCCTGTCCTTCACCAAAAGTGGTGTGTTGAAGTCTCCTACTATTATTGTGGAGCTGTCTATCTCACTTTTCAATGCTGTTAGAGTTCGTTTTATGTATCTTGCAGCTCTGTCGTTCGGTGCATATATTTAATATGGTACTATCCTTCTCGTATATTGTCCCTTTAATCATTATATAGTGTCCTTCCTTATGCCTTGTGGTAGATTTCACTTTGAAGTCTGTTTTGTAGAAATTAGTATTGCCACTCCTGCTCTTTTTTGATTGTTGTTTATTTGATAGATTTTTTTCCATCCTTTGAGTATTAGTTTGTGCCTTTAAGTCTAATGTGTCTCTTGGAGACAGCATATAGACGGATCGTGTTTTCTAATCCATTCTGCCACTCTCTGTCTCCTTATTGGTCCATTTAGTCCGTTTACATTCAGTGTGATCATGGATAGGTATGAGTTTAGTGCTGTCATTTTGATGTCTTTTTTTGAGTGTTGTTGACAGTTTCTTTTTTCCCTTTAATTTTTTGTGCTGAGTAGTTTTTCTTTGTAAATCGTATGTTCCTCTTTTTCATCACCGTTGATTTTGTTTTTGCTGAGTCTTTATGTTTTTCTTGTATTTTATTTTGCTGTGTAGGATTGTTAGTCTCCTTTGCGATTACCTTATTTTTTACCCCTATTTTTCTAAGTTTAAACCTAACTTGTATCTCCCTATATCGCCTTGATTTCCTCTCCATATGGAAGACCTATGACTACTTTATTTAGTCCCTCTTTATTGATTTAATGTTGTCATCTTTTACGTAATGACATCACTGATTCCCTGTTCTGAGCTTTTTTTTTAATCTTGATTTATTTTTTCAGTTTTCCTACCTGGATTGATATCTGGTTGCTCTGTCCTGTGTTCTAGTGTTGGGTCGATATCTGATAGTATTGATTTTCTAACCAGAGAATTCCTTTTAGTATTTCTTGTAGTTTTGATTTGGTTTTTGCAACTGATTTTGTAGTGCTGGTCATTTCTGACATTGTGTTTCAGTAATTTCAATTATCATTACAAATTTGGCAAATATGTTCCAAGAAAAGTCTTCATTTTTTTTATGATCTCAAATCTGCATTCGGTGATTTGGAAGAATGAATGTGGGTCCATGCTGTGGAAATACATCTCTGAATGTATTCAGTTCTTAAAGCGTGTCCCTGCCAACGTAATTCAAGCTGTACATTGTAGGGATTGTAACTCATGTCACATAACAATATGTGTTTAAATTTGGTATATGAAATTAACTCGAGCTGTAAACGTTCACCTAAAGCACAATAAAATATATATACATATAGCAAATATTTTACAACATTCATTTAAAAAATCTCATTGTTTTTATGGTTGTACTTTTCCAGGTATCCTTCTGCCTGTGAGAAAAGTGTGTCCTTGACACAGTGGGCATCTGGGATATTGCACTAGCCCTGAGTATGTGGCGACAATGAGCAGCAGCTAAGCTCTTCACCACCTTGCCACCCCCCCAAAAAAAACCCAAGCTCGTTGCCATCAAGTTGATTCCAACCTATTAACCCTGTACAGTCCAACGCCATTCCTCAAACACAGTAGTGTGTTAATTAGAAGATTAATGAGCTTGACTTGTATTTTTGATCTGATATTATGGTAGAGTTATTTAAAAGAGGGTGTCAGATGGGGGAACAGGGGTGCAGCTTCAGTGCTTGCCATAGGCCCCATTTTCCCTAGATGCACCAGTGGCCCTATGGGTCAATAGAAGGTGCTCAGTGGGGCCATGCTCCCAGGGCGGGTGCAATGCCTGCCGCACTCTAGTTACACCTCTGCCTTGATGGTGTACGTTTTATCTTGCTGACTATACCTTCAGTTTCTAGAGGAAGAGATCATGGCTTATTGATTTTTAACTACTTCCCCTCCCCTGCTCCATGTCACAGAGCTCAAACTCTGAAACACAGCAAGTGTTTAATAAGTACACCTACTAGGGTTGAAAAACAAAGGTTAGTAAAAGAATGGTGGAAAGTACTTACAAATTAAATGATTGTTTTTTTGTGCCACCTTGTTTCAAGTGACTCTGGGAAATTCATTTCGTCTCTCTGAGCCCCATAATCCTTTCTCTGGCCACCTCAGAGTACTCTTGTAAGAAGCAAGTTAAATAATAAATGGCAAAGAAGGTGTCAACTGTAAACCACTATACAAATGCAAGGTAGATATTTTCAAGGGGTTAAAAACAAAAACAAAAAAGGTCCTTTTTAATTGTTCCAGGGAGGCAAAAAAAAAAAAAAAAAAAAAAATCCTTCCCAGCTCTTTCTGCCTTTTAATATTTGATTCAAGAAATATTTACGGAGCATTGCATTAGTCATTTATGCTGGGAAAAGATTATACAAGCCTTGAACATCACAGTCCCTGAACTTAAAGAGCTCAGAATCTCGTGGGAGAAGAGTGGACACACAGTAAGATTAGAGGGAGCCCTGGTGGCGCAGTGGTTAAGTGCTTGGCTACTAACCGAAAGGTCAGCAGTTCGAACCCACCAACTGCTCTGTGGGAGAAGGATGTGGCAGCCAACTTGTGTAAAGACTACAGCCTAGGAAACTCTACGGGGAAGTTCTACTCTGTGAGGAATCGACTCAATGGCACAGCAACAACGTGATTAGTGCTGTTGCTACAAACGCAGGGCCATGGGAGCACAGTTAACTGTGCGGATTTAGAAGAAGAATTAGGAGAGCTTCTGAAGTCCTGTCCTTGCTGACTGTGGAGCATGTGTGCTGCAGTTTGGGGTCTAAGGGAAACAGTGTCGCGAGTCATTGTTCGAGAATGTATCCTCAAAGACCTGATAACACCCTTTAGCCCACTGTCCTTGAGTCAATTCCGACTCATAGCGATCCTACAGAGCAGAGTAGATCTGCCCCAAAGGGTTTCCAAGGAGCGGCTGGTGAATCTGAACTGCCGATGTTTTGGTTAGCAGCTGAGCTCTTAACCACTGTACCACCAGGCCTGATACACGAGTCTTATATTCCCTTATCTTCCTATGTTGAATTATAAGCAGTCACACAGGCCATACTGGCATATATGTGTGTCATTTGCTTCTGAGCAAAAACAGTAAAACATCTTTAGTTCAGAAAGCTGCAATTTCTTCCAGTTGAAAATCCTATTATTTGCTTATAAATCAACACCTGACCCCCCCCACCCTAGCTTTCATGGGTGCTACTTTGATGAATGTCTTAGTCACCTCGTGCTGCCCTAACAGAAGTACCACAAGTAGGTGGCTTTAATGAACAGATATTTATTTTCTCAGTTTAGGAGGCTAAAAGTCCAAATTCAGGGCACGGCTCTAGGGGAAGTCTTTGTTTGCTCTGGGGCAAGGTCCTTGTCTCCTTGGCATCTATCTTCCCCCTTCTTGCTTCCTTGATTCTGTGCTTAACCTGCTCTTTTATGTCTCAAAAGCAATTGGCTTAAAATACACCCTATACTGAAATGACCTCACTGACATAACAAAGAAAAACTCTATTTCTGAATAGTTGTATAGCCACACTATAGGGGTTAGCATTCACAACACATATTTTGGGGGGACACAATTCAATCCACACCAATAAGTTTGGTACTATTACACCTTTGGCTATTACTTACACATTTAAAACCCTTTATTCCTAACTTCTGTTGCTTGTTCCAAAGCAAAACTGTAGAAAAACTTATACTCTAAGGGCCTACCATGAACCCATTGGGGAACCTGCAATTTCCTGATGAAGCTTGTTGCTCCAGTCAACTTTGCTGAAAACCTCTTGTCCCAAGGCAGGAAATAGAAAAAGCTGTAAACAGTGTATGGTGTGAAAGGAAAGAGAACATGTTCTGTCTCCCGAGAGTGATTTCACTTAGCATGGCAACCATCCGGAACTCACCACCTGGGGAAGGGAATCCTGATTGAGATGCAAGGTCGGTCAGAGAAGGGGGCCTTTCTGAACCTGGGGAGAGATGGAGGGTGGGTCGTGTGATGGAAACGTGGAGTTTATTACAGTCGAGTCTTTACTGCCTGCAAATACTTACTCCCCAAATGGTTTTATTCCTGGCACTTTGGCATTTTCAGGGCAACTCATCTCAGGTTTGTGCTTTCTCAGGAAATTGAACACAGTTCGTTGTTAGTCTAAGCAAACGTAAGGCAGATGTAAGCCTAAGTTTAAGCTCACGTCTAGTTTGGGTAAATTTGTGCTACCCTCTCTCCAATTATAGAGATAATTGAAAGTTGCTAAGAACAAGGGTTAAATTCTCCTAGGAAATTGAAGAAAACTCCATAAATTGTCTTCTGTGGTAAAGCTGTGATCTGACTGGTGTATTAGAGTTTTAGCCTGTGATGTTAATAATGGTTACCAGTGCAGTGGTGAAGACTCAGCTGGTATCCAAAAGATCAGCAGTTCGAATCCACCAACCACTCCTTGGAAACCCTGTAGGGCAGCTTTACCCTGTCCTCTGGGTTTACTATGAGTCAGAATCTACTTGACAGCAATGAATTTTGCTTTTTGGTTTAGAAGGCCCCAGGTATGACTCAGTCCTCTTCTTGTATTCTCTAGGCCTGCTTTCCACATAGGGCTTATTTTACTTCTATGTTAAGAGATGAAATCCTTCTCTGCTCTACAGAAGGTACTGGATCACATTGCCAGCCAGCTGGCCAAGCAGGACCTCATGTTTTTCAGTGGACATTCTGAGCTGACAGACTGTAGCACTGTCATTCCTTTGGCTCAGTTCTGAGGCTTTGGGCAAAGCTCAGAGAACTCTGGCAGGTTTCTGAAATTTAGAAAAAGTGCCCTCTTCCTGCCCAAGTTGGGCATGAACAGGAATGAAATTTGTATGATCCAAGTAGCTAGTGTTGTCGCTAGGTGCCATGGAGCTCATTTCATCTCATAGCAACCCTATGTGACAGAGTAGAACTGCCGCACAGGGTTTTCTAGACTGTGATCGTTACAGAAGGAGATCACCAGGTCTTTCTTCCATGGAGCCAGTAAAAAAAACCAAACCAAACCCGTTGCCGTTGCGTCAGTTGTGACTCATAGTGACACTTTAGGACAGAGTAGAACTGCCCCGTAGAGTTTTCAAGGAGTGCCTGGTGGATTCGAACTGCCAACCTTTTGGTTAGCAGCCATAGCACTTAACCGCTACATCACCCAGGTTTTCTACAGAACCACTAGGTGGGTTCAAACCATCAACCTTCTGGTTAGCAGCTGATCATTTAAACGTTGTGCCACCAGGGCTTCTTCCAAGCAGCTAGTAGAGCTAACTTTGGGGAGGGCGGGAAGGAAGAAATTCAAGGACAAAAGAAAAGGTGGGAGCAAGCTTTATATTTTCTTTGCCTCTGTGTCCAAAAATCTGATGCTTTCCTTTCTCATTAAGTCCCTGATAGCAAAGTGTTCCCTAATCGCTCCCCCCAACACCATGAAATACAGTTGATCATCTCCCCTCCCACTGGCCCAGCTGTTCCTGGTGAATACTTCCATTATTGCCATATCATGCACGCTTTCATGTCTCCTTATCCTACAAGACATTATGGTGAGGTTTGATGCAGTTAATCTCTATAACTTAGATGTCTAACACAGCTCCCACACATGGAAGGCACTCAATAAATATTTTCTGAATGATGTTGACTCTCAGACACACACATACACATAGCTCTATTCGTGTAAGGTTCTCTTTGGGATTATTAAGAATTAAAAAAAAAAACAAAAAATGTACAATAAAAATGTAAGTCCCTCCATATTTTAACCAGTCAGATTAAAGCACATACATTTTCAAGATAGCTTTATTTTTCCTTTTGGAAACCAAGTGTCATTTGAAAATCAGTTCTATTATTAAGCCACATTAACATTTGAATCCATGCATATGGTGTGCACAAATGTGAGAATCATGCAGAATGGTGCTTTTTTGTTTTCCCTTTAAAAACGAACAAGTTTAAGATGTCTGGTCCCCATGGGAACCAAGCCGCAGACATAGAAGTGATGAAATGAGATTCACAGTTCCGTGATTGTTGTTACTGCATAGCATTTTCCAAACCCTTTTATTTCGAATCTGGCATTTATAATCAGCAGAAGTTAAGCAATTTAAAACGGCCAACCTATGTCTCTTAAGTACTATACAATTTCTTTGAAATGGAACACAATCAGAAACAGGAAATGTGAAATTTTGCATCTTTTCCAATTAGCATTTGCAGCAGAAACAGGGTCTTAACTTCTAGATCTCTTGGAAAGTTCATTAACTTATCTGAGTTAGTGAAATCAAGCAGCCACCATATTTGAGAATTCTAAATTTCTGAAGGATGCCAGGGATTATGCTGCAGAAATAAATAGGATGGAGTTCCTGCATGCATGAGTTTTAGATTTTATTTTTAGAGGAGCGTGCCAAAAATTTGCAAGTGTGCACATCGTACATTCCCACTATGATATCTTGATTCACTAGAGATATTTACTAAGTATCTACATTGTGCACGATTGCAGGGTGTAGTACTTGCCTTGAGGTCCTTGGTTGTGAAGGTTTCATAGACTAATCTATGAGGTGGGGCATAAATTGACTTATAATACAAACCAGACTCTAGAAAGCACCAACACAGGTTTAGGAAAAACATGCAATGAGATTATAAGGAGCGTGAGATTCTTACCGACTGGGATGATTAGATCAAAACCCGAGTAAGTGCTCAGTAAATATTTGATCAATTAATGATTTTTTAATTAATCAAAGAAACAAAAATGAGATATCACTTTTAGTCTACATAATTAGCCTTTTTTTAAAAAAAAAAAAAAGAAAGAAATACCTAGTGCTTCAGGAACCAGGAGCTAGAGAACCCTCTCTGTGCAGGAAGGAGGCATCAGAGAAACTGTGCTCTGCAGGAGTCTCATCCTGGAGAAAGCACAGGCACTGCAGGAGCCGAGTACTGGTGGGCTCACAGAGGTTATTAGGGTGTCAGGAGCTTGCTCATCTGCAGGATAGTATAAGACCTGGGGCACGTGTAGCCACATTGGAAGGGCTATGCCTGGGTAGTCACTGGGCTGAGGCTGGGGCTGCAAGCTCACCAAAGAGCTGCATGTTCTTGTGATGGGGCCTGGGCAGAGTGCCACTGAATGTTCCTTCACATGCTAGCTATTGGCTGCCATGCAGGAAAAATAAGAAGAATATCAATACAGTACCACTTCAGAAGCAGGAAGCAAAACCCCTTCCTCTAGCACCCTCTACTGGTAATGCTTAATATTAAGCTTGCTGTGAAAGAGGCGTTTAAAGGGTTCAAGCCCATTATGACAGAGCAGGTAATGAAGGGTGAATTTGAGCTGAGATACAATAAAATGATTGCAGGTGAGATATGTCCCCTATGGTTATCAGAAGGATTAAATTATATTTGAATTTCAAAGACATTCTCCACTCTGAAACTACATACAAAAATTCATTGCTGCTGTAGTTGCAATTTATTATAATTAATCATGATGCTGACATAAATCTACAGGCCTGGAGGTGGACTGGGCTGATTGTACTGCAGCAGATCTGCTCTTTTGTCTATCGGGGATTTATTTCAAGATTATATTTAGCAATGTTGCACCCCAGCTTAAACTTATTTGGGCCTCTTAACCTAAAACTGTTGGTGACCATTTGTATAAAAATAACATTTATTAAAAATCTCTTCTTTTCATGCCAGGCTTTAAAAATGCATTTACTTCTGCTAATATTATTAACCCAGAAAAAAAGAAAAAAAAACAGTGTATTAGCCCCATTTAAAAAATGAGGAGCTCAGGTAAAGTAGCTCACCAGGACCACACAGATAGAAGGAGTTGAACCAGGATTAAAATTCAGATTTTTCTGATTCTATAACCAGTGTGGTTAACTTAGATCCAAAGCATGGTGTCTCCCAAGCCAAGGGTATCATCAGAATGCTATAACTTGGGTAAGATGCATATTTACTGTGGACCTTATGTGTCTGTGTGGTGCCCACCACTCTGTTATGACAGCCTTCTTTTTTAAGTGAATGTTTCCTTTTGCATTTAGTTGCTAGAAGTAAAGCAGAGATAAGCAGAAATTGATTGAGAGCGGCTAGCTCTAACATCAGAAAGTGATTTATTTACAGGCTGCAGAACAATTGAATGAGACAAGCACAGGAAAAAAAACCATCATTCTTACTCCTCATTAGTAGATCTCTGCAACCTATTTCACTAGGAGGTGTTTTAGGGTAAAATTCTGACTGTATTAAAACCTGGTTAATCATAGGAACTTATTTGTAAATAACCCAAGTGTCTCTCAACAATAGAATGGATAAAGAAAGTATAGTGTAATCATAGAATGAAAAACTTTAAATAAAAGAAAATGAATAAACTATTGCTACATACAACAACATGGGTGAATCTCACAGGAATAATATTGAGCAAAAGAAGGCAGGCAAAAAAGACTTTGAAGTTCAAAAGCAGGCAAAACTAATTTATGGGATGGAGGGCATAGGAGAGGCTTTGGGGAGCCGATAATGTCAAATACTTGATATGGGTGGTTTTTTTACATAGGAGTAGAATTTCACAGAGCCATGCAGTTAAGATTTATGCACATGAACTAGGTATATTTTCAATAACAAAAATTAAAATGGTTAAAATATCTATCTTAGGCTGGGTTCTCTGGAGAAGTGAAACCAGTAAAGCATATAAATATATATAGAGATTTATATCAAGAAAATGTCTCATGGGATTGTAGAGGCTGGAACGTCCCAAGTCTGTGGATCAGGATAGAGGATTCTCCTGATTCATGTAGCTGCAGGAGCTGGCAAACCCAGGATGGGCAGGTTGGAGAGCAGGGCTCTTATTCACAGGCTGTAAAGATTGATGAATCCCAAGATCAGCAGGCAAGACCACAAGGCTTCTCTAGCCCTGACAGTATGGCCCCCAGATACCCTTTTAGCTCACTCCTGAAGGTTCACCCTTTGGCTGAGAATTGGGCAGGCCCATAAAGCAAAATGAGACTAAGGGGGCACACCAGCCCAGGGGCAGAGACTGGAAGGCGGGAGGGGACAGGAAAGCTGGTAATAGGGAACCCAAGGTCAAGAAGGGAGAGTGTTGACATGTTGTGGGGTTGGTAACCGATATCACAAAACAATATGTGTATTAATTGTTTAATGAGAAGCTAGTTTGTTCTGTAAACCTTCATCTAAAGTACAATTAAAAAAAAAAAAAAAAAGACCAGGCTTCTCGTGATACACGTAGCTGCAGGGGCTGGCAAACCCAAGATTGGCAGGTCAGAGAGCAGGGCTCTTACTCACAGGCTGTGAAGATTGACTAAGCCCAAGACTGGCAAATAAGTTGCTACATCAAGTCCTAAAACCGGAGGTCAGATGAACGGGGGCAGCTTCAGGATCCAGAGAGAGCAAAAGCCAGAGTGTCCACTTATATTCGGATGCAGGCCACACGCCCAAGGAAACTCCCTTTCAACTGGCTACTCACAGCAGATTCCATCATGGGGGTGATCACATGTAAACATTGAGAATCATGGCCCAGCCAACTTGGCACACAATCTTAACCATCACAATAACTGTATCTAGTTGTGGCATTTTCTTGGCAAGAGGTTTGTACTATAATAGTTGGATAGAAAATTGGGTAGCCACTAATGAACTTGACAAAATGTTTTTAAATTATAAGAAAAAAAAGTGCTTAGTTTGTAATTTTGAGAGGAAACAAAATAGGGCCCAAGCTTAAATGCAGTCCATCATTCCGACTGTGTAAAACATATGTCTAGAAAAAGAAATACATCCAACATTAGCAGTACTGTAGAAATGGGTGATTTTTCCTCTTTCTACTTCACTAAATTTCTAATTTTCTACAATGAAGGTATAAACACGTTTACAATTAGCTGTAATAGTATGTAATAGTTACTGAGAAAAAATCAAATTCAAGGAGCTTCATTACCTAATGAGTAAACAAAACTTCTCATTACCCGATCAATAAACACAATCTCCTTATCCAAATGCTTTAGAAAATGGCTCTAACCTGACTACTAGCCTGAATTCTCCAAGCATTCTCTCTGCCTGAGCCAAACTGAACTTTATCCTTTGATTCGTTGATTCAGCAAATAATTGCTGAGCATCAGTTATGTGCTGGACACCCAAGGTATACAGCCACAGACAAGACTGGCAATTGTTCCTGTCTTCTTGGTTTCTGTTCCTTCTAGAAGGGAAGACACTACATGAGTAATTATCATGAAAATTGGTGAGGTTGAAGATGGGAGAAAGTCAGGGTATTATGAAAGTATATATATAGCAGGAAGATCACATCTAGTCTAAAGGGACAGGGATATTGCTGGAAAAAGTTTTGTTTAAGCAGAGACCACGAAGATGAGTAGAAGTCTGCCATTTGTAAAATGATAGAAAGTGTGATGGTGGACAGTGGTGGGAGCAATGGATTAGAGATCTAAATAAGGAAGAGGAATTGTTGCAGAGTGCTGGAGGAACATACTAGAGGGGTAAGAGGAGGTTAGTCAGAATTGGATATTTGAGATGAAAATTCCAGAGCTGTCAAGTCCACATGTAACATTGGATTGGGTTCCTAGGTGGTGTGGAGAGAAGGAGCATTGAACGTGAAGATGCCAGTGGTCTGGTGGGTTATACATGTGGATGTTGACCTGAGTAAGCAAGACCACAGGGGAGGGGTGGAATGGAAGGGATGTCTCTGCTTGCTGGCTGCTGTTTGTGCTATTTCCTCTGCCTTAGATACCTAGACTGTGCATCCTTTGAGGCACACATAGATCATGCTTTATTCTAGGAGGCCATCCCTGAATTACTCAACTCGATACATGCCACCAGTTTGTTCTATGATTCCATAGCATCTAATGGCTCACGAGATGAGTGGGTGCTCAGTAAACATTTGCTGAGTTTAATACTTCCATGAGGCATCATTATTAGAAACAGACAGGTTGAGCTGAACGACCTATGTGTTTAACCTAAAACTATTGTTATGTTGCAATACTTCAGGCAAATGGATTTGCCTCCTCTAAAAGCTGTTGCCCTGAAGAATGATGACCAATATTTCTCATTCTGTACACAGCAACATATTTCTTTTTGCTTTTTAATGTTTCCATCCACTTGTGCTAAAAAGGTAAAACTATGACTTTTTTTAAATAGTCTTTTAATGTTTGTGCATTCTGCTCAATAACCAGCTATAGCCTTGCATTTCTGTGGGTAAACTTTCAATACCGGATGAGATGCACCGTTTCCAGACATACGCCTCTGCTCCCTGGAATTGAGACAAATTCTATCACTTGGCTGTCACAAAGAATGCGTCTTCTGACATTATGGAGCAATTTGTTTAATGACACAATTGCTAGGCAGTGGAACAGATGACTGTCTCCTTTGTCACTCAGAATTCCTGGGGCACTGCAGAGAGCCAAGTGGTTGCAACATGACTGGTGTGTCTGGATAACTCCGCAGTCTTGGTGCTTGGCTGGGGGTGGAGAGCGGTTCAGTTCCACTCTGGTAGTTGGCCTGCTGCATTTAAGGTGGGTGGGAGGTTGCTTTCTAGCCTGTGCTGCTAGTCTTTTTGCTTGGCTAGTTACTTGAAGCCAGAAAACTGCAGTAGCAATTTCATAACGGTTTGGAATGAACTCTTTAAATCCTTGCTCTGTGTAAAACATTGCTACATATTATGTTGCAGGGGGTGGGGCATAAAGAGATGAATGAGAGCTCCTACCTCCCAGGGTGGCTCAGGGAAGATCTCTGATGAGCTAGATAGAAAGGTGGAATGAATTGACTACTTATAACCTGTATGAGGATGGGGATGGGGTGAAGGATGCTGAGGAGGAGGCATCTGTTTGGGTTTTCTTGAATAAATCAGGAAAGCTTCCTGGAGGAGGTGCTCCAGGATGCCAGACTATGAAACACTTGTTAGTTGTGGTAGAGTCTATTCCAACTCACAGCAACCACATGTGTGCAGACTAGAATGCTCCAAAGGGTTTTCAAGGCTGTGACCTTGCTGAAGCAGATTGCCAGGCTTCTTTCCCGAAGCACCCCTGGGTGGGTTTGAACTGCCAACCTTTAAGTCAGTAGTCTAACCCTTAACCATTTGTGCCACCTGGAGGCTCCTAATGAAACACTAGTCATAGTCTAATAGGCAGGAGCAAGGGCAATTGTCTTCCTAAATTGCTTAATTTCTGGATACCATGCAGAGGGCGGTGGGGTCTCCAGGTGGAGCGCAAAGGATATAAGAGCATTACCTGGGGTGCTGGCTTCAAATGCCCATTTCTGGGTTCCAGCCCCAGAAATTCTGATTCAGTTGATCTAGTGTGGGCCCAAGATGCTGTGCTTGAAGCTTTAAGAAAACTTTATATGTGCTTTTAACGCCGATGCTCCATAAACCACTCCTTTGGCAATCGCTGGTGTTAAATATGAAAAGGTAATGGACTTTTGCAAAATAAGTGGTAGTTCCAAGGACAGCAGAGGCTTCTTTAGGAAAGACTTAATGGAAGAGTTGTAACTAGTACTTTAAAGCAGGAGTAGAATTTAGTGCTTATGTATTATGTAAATTTTAATTTGAATGTAATCTGCATGATTGGTGTTCCTTCTCTTGCCTTGAATTCCTGATAACTCTAAGCCCTTTCTTTAAAAAAGAGAAACCAGGGTTGTCCTTCACCTTAAGTTTTGCCTGAGGACAGATTCAGTCTAACAAGTATTTCTGCTACTACTCAGAGAATACCTAGGACTGAGAATTCATAAATTCGGGCTTCGCTTCAGTGACTGGACCGCGTTCAAGTCATTTTAAAATACCAGTCTCTTAAACGTGTTTTGAGAGCTAAACTGGCCCTCAGTTTTTTTTTTCCACAGAGTGGAGCATTTTTCCACTGAGTCCACGAGGTGGCGGCCTCTTACCACGCCTGGCCTCCCATACTTAGCCGGTGGAGCTGTGATAAAAAAAAAAGCTTGTTTAAAAGCAGAGAACCTGGGAGAGCCTGTCAGCATTATGGAACAAGCTTATTTGAATTAGTTTGGGAAGGTTAGGAATGAACTCTGTATTTCTGCTCTTTTCCCACTTTTTCCAGTCGAAATGCGGAAGATCGCGTTATCCTGTTCCAGAAACAATATTAAGATCCATTGGCTAAATAAAAGAAACAAAACAGCTTCACACAAAGGCAAGGGGGAAAAAACAAGACCAAAAAAAAAAAAAAAGGAAATAAGGTCTGAGAGTCAACAACATACAATCCTTTTAATAAATAGACCGAGAAGAAATATGGCAGGGGGAGTGTTGGCTGAAAGAGGAAAGAAGGGAATTGTGGCACACGGTGAATCCAGGTTCAAAGAAATTGAACTGAAAGCTTTTGTTCTCTTTTCCAAGGTCAACTCTAAAGGTCAGATTGAAGAGCACTGAGGGGAACGTGGGGGATAGTATAAGCCATAACACGCTAGTCCTAGCTCGCAGGGCTTGGCTAAGGAACCCGCAGTAGCCAGACCGATGGATCATTTTCATATTCCTTCCTCCCGATCAACTCGTCAAAGTTCATGGAAACGTCTGTGATCCCGTAAAGCCTTCGAACTTTATAAGGCACTGCAGGGACTTCTGGAGCTTGGGCAATCCGTGGTCCCCGAATTCAGGATGGGTCTGGGAGTCCCTGGACTAGCCTGATGCCATCCCTGTAGCAGCAATTCTCAGTATTTTCATTAGCACTGTGATTGCTGCCCGCTCCACTTTGTGGCTCTCCTAATTCTGTAAGCTCCAGAGCCTTGCACATACTCCATGGAGCAGCACTTGACCTTGAGGGGGAGTCTCCATCTGCATTTATTTCCCATGAAGCAAATGGCCGAGTGTGAAAGTGAAGCTTAAAGCGAAGCCCAAACCAAAATGGAGATTTTGCTAACCTAGAAATTATTGTTTTAATAGTTCTCCAAGCTTGTAATGAATATTGGGAGACATTTTGAACTTGGGTCCTAGACAAAATGTTATTTGAAACAGTAAGCCCAAATAAAAATTATTACCTATACTTTCTAAAGTAGAATGCTGATTGTGTTATACCTGCTGATCAAAATCTTAAGTGACCTGCACCGTGAAGTTCAAACACGCCAAGTGTTCAAAGCTGTCTAGCAACCTTTCCAGCCCTATTTTTTTTCGTCCTATAATATTTCAAGTAGCTTATGTTTTTATAAAATATGTATCTTATATAGTATCATCATCTACTTTTTTTTTTTTTTTGAAGTTTTTAGGTAAGGGAAACAAAGAATATGACATTCTGACCAACTATCTCATTCTACTGTTGACCCAAATCTGGATTTAAGAGCCACTCAGTCAGAATCAGCTCTTTCGAGGGGGATGACAGAACTGGAGCCCTGGTGATGCAGTGGTTAAGAGCTCGGCTGCTGACCAGAAGGTTGGCAGTTTGAATCTACCAGCTGCTCCTTGGAAGCCCTACAAGTCAGTTTTACTTTGTCCTATAGGGTTGATATGAGTTGAAATTGACGGCAATGGGTTTGGTTTTTTCGGTGATAGAACTAGGGGAGCCCTGGTGGCGCAACTGTTAAGCGCTCTGCTGCTAACCCAAAGTTTGGTGTTCAAAGCCACCCAGACCTGGCTACCTGTTTCCATAAAGATTAACAGCCTAGAAAATCCTATGGTCCAGCTCTACTCGGTTCCATGGGGTCACTATGAGTCAAAAATCGACTTGACATCACCTAACGACAACAAGTAATAGAACTGGAGTTCCCAGTTGGTGCAGTTAATGCCCTTTGGCTGCTAACTGAAAGGTTGGAGGTTCAAGACCACCCAGAGATACCCCGGAAGAAAGGCCTGGTGATGTTACTTCCGACAAAGCAGCCATTGAAAACCCTGTGGAGCACAGTTCTACCCTGACACACATGCAGTCACCGTGAGTCAGAATCGACTCAATGGCAACTGGTTTGGGTTGGAGATAGAACTGCACAGAGCCATGAAAACCCCACTGAACGTGATTCCTGAGTGACTGTAACGTTTACACATTTTACAAAGAGGACAGGTATCATTGCAAATGTCTGAGTTGGTGATAAATCTCAGCTGAAATCCAACCTTCCTGAATGAAAGACCCTGTTAGAAAAGGTGGAAAGCGTGTGCCTTCCGTTTCTCTGAGAATAATGGTGCAGCTCTGTTATCTGGCAGCATTGTGTTGGCACCATCTGAATAACAGAACTCATTTAAATACTGAGATTTCCGTTTTACTGAGGGTTGATTTAGAATCGATTACATTATACCAGCACGGTATTTTATATTTCTTTATCATCTTCTCTCCAAAGAGCAAAATCTATATGTATAATCCTGACCTGATGTGATCTATGATCACGTAGACCAAAATTAGAGAATCGTTGAATGATACCTTCCTCTATTCTAGATCAGATAATTTTCTGTCACCTCAAAGTTATTGCCCCCAACTAAACTTACCAACTTCTTTCTCTATCCTGTACCTGTTTTCTTTTATCATTTGCTGATCTCAGTTAATTGCTTCATGAACTTATTCAATAAATTAGTATTAGGTATGCATTGTGCCAAGCACAGTGCTGAGCTGGCAGCAGATTTTGTCCAGGGACTGTATCAATTTGTTTTCCACTGTATAATCAGTGCCTGGTACAGTGTAGTAAACATTGATAAGTATCAGTCAAATGAACACATGGAGACACGTAGAGGTGAACAAGACAGACCATTTGAATTATCTACCCCTTACAGTTCATTGCACACTATAGGTCTCTGCATGTATTTGTTGATGGCAATGGGTTTGGGGTATTTTTTTTTTTTTTTTTTTAGGCAAAAGAAGGTATCATGAATGATACCTTCATAGATCATTTGATCTATGTTATCATAAAAAACCCACTGCCATTGAATCAATTCCCAGTCATAGCAACCCTCAGAGTAGAACTGCCCCATAGGGTTTCCAAGGAATGACTGCTGGATTCCAACTGCCAACCTTTTGGTTGGCAGCTGAGCTCTTAACTACTGTACGACCAGGGCTCCTACGTGATCATAGGTCACGTCAAAATTAAGCTATCAAAATGTAGGTACAATTGATGGGATTAAAACGAGTTAGCAGCAAAGGCAGTTTTTTGTTGTTTTTCTCGGAGAAACTCTAAGCTGCGTGGAGTTAATTGAACATAGAGGATAAAATTTTGGTACAATGATGATCGTTTGAACTATGAACAGAGAAGTTCTGTAATGGTTGGAGTGGTTCGTCTGGACACCCAGAGCCAGTCTTCGAGAGGTAATTGGTACCTGCCCGTTCTTGCCACACAGGGTTCTGGCTTTTGAATTGCTGAGGAATCACTTGTTAAACAATTGTGTCTCTTAAAGTGGAATTTCTCCTGCTATTTCTTACACACAGAGAAGAAGAAAATAGCACAGACAGAATCTTAGGGGTGAATCCAAAGGCTGTCATTTTCCATTTGAAGAGGTCTTTTCATACTGGAAATGAACAAGGAACAATGCCTTCAGTTTAGTGTCCCTCTCTTCAAAGGGGTATAATTGCATAAAGAGCTTCTCTCCGTGGCTCCCTGCCTCTGTGGCCATGACAATAGAGTGTCAGAAAAAAATGTGCAGCATTCTTGGGAGAGGTTTTACAGGGAAGAAACTGAGGCACAGAAGGGAAGGGATTGACCCAGAATCAGAGTCAGTGGCTGAATGGGGGCTAGATCTCCAGTTTTGTGACTACCTGACTAATAACCTTTCTACTCAGGACACCCTCCTTCAGCTTCACTCAGTCGGATATCCATTCTTCCATGCCTTCATTTATTCGACATTCACTGAAGAAAGATAAGGAAAGCTGTCCTGGGTTCTGTGATAAATGCTCCTGTTTTAAGGCGCAGTATCTCTTCTGACTTCATCTTTAAAAAAAAAAAATCATCTTTACAGATGTATAATTGCAACAGTTGAAGCCCAGAGAATTCAAATCATTT
Organism: Elephas maximus indicus; assembly: GCF_024166365.1. NCBI lineage: Eukaryota > Metazoa > Chordata > Mammalia > Proboscidea > Elephantidae > Elephas > Elephas maximus. The sequence goes on from NC_064819.1 coordinate 22,601,642, forward strand.
GCCCACTTTAAGATAAATGACAATACTGGCATTGGAACCCAAAGACAGTCCTTTTTTATTATGTAATATACCATTATTCTCTTAACAATCCCCAAAACAGCGTGCCAAACCAACCCATGGCTGTAGGATCAATTCTGACTCATGGTGACCCCATGAGTTACAGAACTGCCCCCTAAGGTTTCCTTGACTCTGATCTTTACCGAAACAGATCACCAGGTCTTTCTTCCATAGCACTGCTGGGTGAGTTTGAACCATCAACTTTTAGGTTAGTAGTCTGTTGGGAAATGTACAGTATTTATTGGATGTGGATCAGGGTCTTTTATCCTAGAGCATGTTCCACAAAGTCTTAGAAATGTAAGATGTGATTCCTACCATCAGTGAGCTCTCATTTAGCTTGGTGAGAGGTGCTGCATGCATTAAAATGTGAATAGAGCTATAAGCCAAGTGTGGTCAACAGAGCAGTATATAATATAATATATATTATGGGATGGGATGGAGAAATGGTGTCAACATCACCGTGGGTGCTCACAGGGACTGAAGAATCAGATTGTGTGACTCGTGAGTAAGGCTTGCTTTACTTTGCCTTTGTTGAGTGATTAACATGTATCAGAAAAGTAAATAGAGTTAGCTTTTCAAATGTGGCAGATGTTTGAAAACCTCTCACCATCTGCAAAACGGAAGATTTCAAGAGACTCTGCTCTCCATTTTTGCAACCTCTTTCTTTTCAGTTAGTGTAGATTCCAGAAGAGAATAGTTTTTAAAAAACGGTGCTTAAAGACTAGGAAAAAATAAGAGCTAATAATAAAGGGAAGTCTTGAAGCACTCAACACATCAACATTCAAACTGATGCTCTTTTCTCATTGTGTCTTTTGGCAGTATCACCTCATTCACTGATTGGCTCTCAGACTACCCCGTTATACTCCTCAGAAACCTGGAGATGACCCTGAGCACATCCTTCCACTCTCTCCAGCCCCCAACCCAGTCTGACTAATCACTAATTTTTTCACTGCTACCATTTTAGTCTTATCTCTTTCACCTGGACTCTTGCAAAACACGCTCAACAATCCATCCTTCTCTACTAAGTGTCCCCTTCACTCAATAAGTTCCCAGTCAGAGAGAGAGGCATTTCCAAAATGCAATTGTATTTTTTTCCTAGTTCATCCCCTCAACCCTTTAAAACCATTCAAAAATTCCTATTGCAGGTATAATAAAGACAACCTTTTTCTACAAAGCCATCTTTTTTTTCCCAGTCCTTTTTTTATTTTTATTTTAAATTTACTCTTATCATTCACACTCTCTCACATCAGTCTTCCTACATGCTGTTCTTACTATCTGAAAAGTATTCATTTAGGTAGCTCCAGTCTCAGTCCTTGGATTTCAGTTCAACATTCCTCAGTAAATCTTTCCCTGTTTTCCCAGAGTCAAATCTTGTTTATCTTTTCACACAATCAGGTACCTCTGCTTCTTCATAGGTGCAGTTTCACAACTTAACTGGTGTGATGACCTGATTCACATTTGTCTTTACCTCTACTAGACTGTAAGTAAGCTCAGCAGAGGCAAGGACCAGGTCTGATTGTGCTCACCATTGTATCCCAGCACAAAGCCCAGCACGTAGAAGGAACTTACTAAACATTATTCGAGTGGATGGGTGAGTGAATGAGCCCATAAAAGGGGAATATTCTAATTCAGGAAGAGGTAATTAAGATGTGGCTTAAAAGGAATCTTCACAGGATGTTATATTACACTGAGAAAAGCATGATGTTCGTTTCAGCGCTCATGAGGATGGGTAAAATAACCCAGCATTGTGCTAGACATAAAGAAATATTGTGATGAATTACCGGCAGAGGCTCTAAAATCTATAAAAAATCTATACACCGAGAGTAGCAGAATGTATGTTGACAGGAGAAGAAAAAATGCTGCATCAGTGGACCTCCTAAAGGGGCTATTGTTAACAAAGTTACTATGTCAATAAAAACCTTCAGGAACTTTCAAATTCTTGCTTGAATATTAGACTTAAACTCAGAACCTGATGGCCCTTTACAGCCCACCATAAGAATGTTATAAAGGCAGACAGCTCCATGTTGGCAACTATTGTGTTGGTGACTCCTGAAGACCCACACTTGTGAATGGACCCAGATAGTTCAGCGGTGCAGTTCAGGGCAAAGTGGCCAGGGAGGGTTCCCACTCTTCATAATTCCCAGGTATAAACTCTCTTGTTTTAGATTTAGCCCTAAGGGGCTGCTTCTGTTTTGGTTTTAGCAGGCCAGCATTACTTCCTGGAAAACCAGAAGCTGGAGAAGCCTGTGGGGCAAGTGGGCCCCTGAAATGTTGAGGCAAAGGCACACACACAGACTGACTTTCTTGGTAGCACTGGAAATGCCACTGTGATGATCCATTGGGCAAGTATGAGCTTTTTTGCCAGAATTCTGATAAATTGTGTATGGTAGAAATGAATGTTTCCATTCTTAGTGATATCTGCCAAACTATAGCAGCAAAGTTGGCCTTTTCTCTGGGGCCTCTCTTTGGCTTTTACTCTCCAGAGGCTGAGCCAAAGGGGATTTATTAACTAGTGATCTGACTGCAATGGCACCAGGGAAAAGACCAGGAATCCCTGGTCCTGCCTCTTAGCTGATAAGACGAACCAAATCTATTCTCCTGTTGTCCTGAGGATGGCTTCTTCTAGATTGGCTTTAATTTTCCAGAAAGGCTTAAAATTCATCCTTGGTAGTGGTTTTTTATTTTCTTAAGTCAATTTAACAAATGATAAATGCAAGCTTCAGGTTGCAGATACGCAGATGAACAAGGCATACTCCTTGTCCTCAATGAGTCTACCATCTGGAGAGAGGTAAGATGAGAAGGTCATAAACCAGTAATTATGTTAGATGCAACATGATACATGTCCTGAGAGAGGAATAAAGAGGGCTTATGTGGGAAATCACATCTACTTAGAATCAGAGTTGCCTTCATTGTACATTCGAGATTTTTAAGAAAATGGTAGTATCTCATTAATGAGTAAAATAGCATCCTCTGGTGTAACTAGAATGGAAACTAGGAAAATACCTCCAGAAGGCATTGGAAATGGGAGACTGGAGCTCAAGATATTTTTAGGTATTTGAGGAAAAAGTGGGGTTCATCAGTACCAAAAGATTTTCAGCTAATTGAGAGGATCCTCTTTTTCTCAGAAAGTTCTCCCTCCTCCTCTCTGCTGATTTTGTCACTTTCTCCCCGCATTTCTTGCTCCAAGGACCTTCTGATGAATCATGGACAATACTAACATGCAATGCAGATTATATTACTCTTACCCTTAACAACCTCCACAGCCTCTAACATAGGAAGAGGAAAAGCGTGAGCTCCTTGGCACAGTGTAGACCGAGCACTCAAGGGATTTTTGCTGAATGCCTAATAAGTTAATACATTAAACCTTTGTGTCCGTCAGCACTTACACAGTTTAAAGTGAGTCCGCATTTTCGTTCATGTTCTCCTGCACCCAATACAATGTTGGGAGAGATGGCACCTTGCGTTTAGTCAATGATCAAAAAAAATGTGGGCTCCATTTCACTCTTTTCTGTGAAATGTCATCCTAAGCATAATTTTATCTGGAAATTTGAACCTACAGGGCAGGAAATCATTTATCAGGCCAGCTACACAGAAACAGACATAAGCTTAGAACTATTTTCCAAGTACAATTATTTTGGGCAAGTAACATCATCTGATCTAATCTAGTGGCTCTCCACCCTGACTGAGTATTAGAAAAACCTGGGGAGCTTTTAAAAAATACCAACATCAGGGCCTCCTTCCAGACTAATTAGATCCATTCATGATCATTCCTTTACAGCTGAGGTTCTCCAAGCGTGGGCCTCAGAACAGCAATATCAGCATCACCTGGGAACTTGTTAGAACTGCAAACCCTTGGTCCCACCGCAGACTTCTGAATCAGAAAGCTGGGGGTGAAGCCCAGTAATTTGTGTTATAAGAAGCCCACCAGGTGGACTACAGCATAGCACAGAACTCTGACTCTCAGCACCACTATATCCCAGGGTGCAAATCCAGGCACAAAAGAAGGTGAATATCTCTCTCTGGCACCTCACTAAAACAAAGTATATAATTTCAGGCCCAGAAGCCTTTCAATATCTATCATTGTAAGTGGGATCACCACCTAGAATGGGAGTGAGCTTCTTAAAGAGAGACCATGACTACATCTTCCTGGGGTCACATTCTTCTTTCCCTGAGAACCCTAGCACCTAGCAATGGGCCTGGCATGGAGGAAGTGTTCAATAAGGATGAGAAGAAAACTTTGAGGTTTAAAATTAATTTACCCAAAGGATTTGGTCTTTGTCTTTGGTTCTTAAGAGATAACCTCTAAAACCCTGAAGGTTTAATTAAAGTGAGTTTGATAAGGCCTCTAGCCACAGCTCAGGTGGGGCCTGGCCAGGTCAGGAAGACCACCCAGTGGTAAGTGTTGAGATATCAGCTGACCTGGAGGGAAGGCATAGTTCAGTCAGTCATACCTGCATAATGAGGCTCCCAACTAAGGGTCCATGTGCTTCTGTGTGCTGCATGGGTTTCGTGGTTGGTGAAAGACATCAATATACATTGGGAAGGGATATCACGAACCTTTTTGGGACATGGAGACTTTGCATTGGGAACTCTTCCAGACCTCACCCTATGTGTTTCTTCATTTGAATCCTTTTCCTGTAATAAAACTGTAATTGTAAGTATGGTGCTTTCTGTGAGTTCTGTGAGTCATTCTAGTAAATTGTCTTATTGAACCTGAGGGAGTAGTGGGAGCCAGCAATGCAGAAGTGAGGAGGCTGGGGACACCAGAACTTATGGCTGATATCCAGAGAGGGTAGAGGGAACCCCCAAATTTGTAGCCAGCAGGTTAGAAGTGAAGGTGTTGTGAGGACTCCTAAGCTTGTGGCTGGTATCTGAGATCTTGGGCGGACATGGCAGTTTGGAGGACCGTGTCCTTTAACTTATGAGTTCTGACCTAGATCTGGGTGGCTGGAACCAGAAAAGGAAGTGCTACATGTGCCACTGGTGTGAGAACAGAAGTGGAATTGAATTGATTTGATGCCTGTATTTGGTGTCAGAAAAGTGGAAATTGGATACTTTTCAACTCATCAGGCTAAATGAAAGAAGTAGATGCATTAGTGGTACTGTTGTCTTCTTTAAATTGCATTGTTTTTAAAAAAAATCTCAAAATATTCCTTATAAACACCCCAGGGAATTATAAAAGCCAGTTAAACAAATGTCATTGTGCTACTGGAAATGTGATTAGGAGGCTTAGCATGGTAACACATTGAAAATTACCCTGCCCAAGGAAAGCAGATTGTATCACCAGAACCAAGGAGAAGAAATGATTACTTTGATTAAAGCTTGGTATACTTCATCAGAAAGGAGGCCCAGTGGCACCGTGGTTAAGTGCTCGGCTGATAACTGAAAGGTCAGCAGTTCAAATCCACCAGCCTCTCCGTGGGAGAAAGACTTGGCAGTCTGCTTCTGTAAAGATTACAGCCTTGGAAACCCTTTGGGGCAGGTCTCGTCTGTTCTGTAGGGTCACCATGAGTCAGAGTCAACTCAACGTTAATGGGTTTTTTATACTTCATCGGTAAAATAATAACTCATTTCATTTTTCGGAGTAAGTTGCCTTTTTGAAAACACAGAATTTCTGAGGTGGAAAGATGTGAGGAAAAAAATAGGTCAGCTTTCCCTCCCTACAGATGAGGAAAGTAAGGCCAGAAAGAGGGAGGAGGAAACCTGTCCATCAGTCCCTGCCTGAGCAGCGCTGCTCTGGGACCACTACTTGGGTCTCCAGTGTTTCATCTGTCATACTATAGGGCCACAATGGAGCACCAAGTGCCTGAGATGTACAAGTGGAGGGATCACTGAAGTTGGGGTTTATCACAGGAAAAAGCCCTGGAAGCAGCAAGCCAGAAAGGCCAGGGCTCTTTTAGAGACGTTTGCTAAGATCTTCTATCTCTTTTAAGTGGCTTTCAACTTCAGAACTGACATTCATTGACGTTCTCATTGTTTTTCCTCTAATAATAATTAGAATTTTTTCGTCATTTAGTATTCAGAGACATCAAGTTAGTTTTTTCTTTTAACTGGTATTGCTCAAAATGAGAAAGAGAGCTGAGTTAAATCCAGAATATTCCACCAACCTCACAGCCTTGAATGTTTCCCCTTCTGAAGCTTTAAATTTGTAGTTTAAAGGTAAAAACAGGGATTTTTTTATGTTCCATAGGTCATGGAACATTAGAGTAGCTATCCAATTCCTTATTGCACAAATGAGGAAACTGAGGCCAAGAAAGGGATTGGGCTTATCCAATGTATCGTAGGTGGAGTAATTGTGAGAATGAGACCAGGTCCTGTTCTCCTAATTCTTTCTCCAGGGCTCCTTGAACTTCTTAGTGGCTGAGGCATCACCACTGGGAAATGTACTCACGGATCTGAAGAGCAGTTGGATGAAAGAGTACTGCCCTCCCTAAATGGAGGAAGCAGCCATTGTGAGTTAGTTTATCCTCCTCATTTCGATATCCTGATCATTGGGTTTTTGCTAGCATACTGTGGTCTGGGGTGAAGAAAAAAAACCTTTAGATGGACTTTCCAATCACTACTGAGTCAAACTCGTGTTTGGATAGCTCCTTATTCTACCTAAAATCAACTCCACAATCCATTCTCTATTCCTGTAGGCTAGAAAACAGAACTACTAAGTAGAACAGAACTTCTAAGAACTCAAAGTCAACTCAACGTCATGATCGAATCGTAGAACCCTGGCCTCCTTTCCTCTCTGCCAATGCACATATGCACATACACACGTGCACACACATACACAATCACAAGTTTGCTCCGATAGTGGTTACATACAGCATACTGATAAGGAGTGTGAGCATTGGGTTCAGGCTGTCTGGGGTTGGTTCTCCCTTCGCCCTTTACTAGCTGTGAGACAGGGAAGTTATTTAACTTCTCTGTGCGACATCAACTCCACGGCACTGGGTTTTTTTGGTGGAAACCCTGGTGGCATAGTGGCTGAGTGCTACGGCTGCTAACCAAAGGGTCAGCAGTTCGAATCTGCCAGGCGCTCCCTGGAAACTCTATGGGGCAGTTCTACTTTATCCTATAGGGTCGGTATGAGTCAGAATTGACTCGACAGCAATGGGTTTTTTTTTTTTGGTGCCTGATTTTCCTCATTTGTTAAATAGGCATAATAATAATCTTACCTCATGGGGTTGTTTTGACGATAAATGTACATGTAAATTGTATATCGATGACCGGTATGTAGTCAACGTTAAAATAAATGCTGGCTATTGTGGTGACGATGATGAGTGCAATGTATAATAACAATGTCCGTGAACAAAGAGCTTGATTTGTCTCTCCTCTTTTCAAGGTAAAACTGACATACTTTACTTCCACTGATCAGAGGTTAATCAGACTTCTGCTTCATGGGTTCCTAACTTGTACAGGCCCTTCCAAAACTCTGGGAGCATGTGTTCACATGTTCAGACGCTTCTTTGTAAATTTGCAAAAGTAGAATATTTTAACAACAGTTAAGATTGCTCTTTTTCCACCCAGCCATCCCCTCTCCCATTCTTCTGCTCTTGAGGGCTGGGTTTGAATCACTGACCTTTCAGTTAGCAGCCAAATGCTTAACCCTGCACCACTAGGACTCCTTTCATTTTGCTTAGGGGAGGTGTGTTAGTTTTCTCAGGTGGCAGAACAAATTATGAAAAAAAACAGCAGCTTAAAACAACGTATGTTTATTACTTCACAGTTTCTGTGGGTGGGTCAGGAGTTTGAACATAGCCTTGCTGGAGCCTCCGTTCAGGGTCTCACAAAACTGCAGTCAAGACATGGACTGTGCTGAGGTTCTCATGTGGAGCTCAGGGTCTTCTTCCATCCAAGTCCATCCAGGTTGTTGGCAGAAATCAGTTCCTTGTGGTTGTAGGACTAAGGCACCATTTTCTTGCTGGCTGTCCGCTGGGACCACTCTCAGCTCCTAGAGGATGCCCTCATGTGCTTCCCATGGGTTGGTTCCATAGGCAATTCACAGCATGGCAGTCTGCTTCTTCAAGACCAACAGGCTCTCTCTTAGACTCTCTCTCCAGTCTAAGAATGAGTCATGTATAACATAATCTAATCCTGGGAAGGGCTATACCATCATATTCACAATTGGCAAAGACTATTGAATATATCGTGGACTGCCAGAAGAATGAACAAATTTGTCTTGGACATAGTACAGCCATAGTGATGCTTAGAAGCGAGGATGGTGAGACTTTGCCTCATGTACTTTTGGACATGTTGTCAGAAAGGATCAGTCTCCAGAGAAGGGCATCGTGCTTGGTAAAGTAGAGGGTCAGCGAAAGAGAGCAAGACCCTCAATGAGATGGATTGACACAGTGGCTGCAACAATGCGTTCAAGCATAGCAATGATTGTAAGGATGGTGCAGGACTGGGCGTTCTGTTGTTTCATTTTCTTGTGCATGCGGTCACTATGAGTTGGAACCGACTCAACGGCACCTAGCAACAACAACAACACTCCCACTCTAGGGGAGTGAGTTATTCAGAGTGTGTACATCAGGGGGTGGAAATCATGGGGCCATCTTAGAGTTCTGCCTATCACAGAAGGGAAGCGTACCATTTATTGAGTACAACCCGTGTGTTACTTATGTTCTTTTGTTTATTTGTCAGAATATTTCTGTGAGATAGTTGTGAGTATCCTATTTCTCATGATAAAGAAACTAAAATCCTTTGCTGTTGAGTCGATTCCAGCTCATAGCAACCCTATAGGATGGAGCAGAACTGCCCCACAGGGTTTCCAAGGAGCAGCTGATAGATCCAAATTACCTAAGTTTTGGTTAAGCAGCTGAGCTCTTAATCACTGCACTCCCAGGGCCCCAAAGAAACAAAGACTTGAGAAATCAAGTAATTTGCCCAGGGTCAGAGAAACAGAGTCTGGATTTGAATCCAGGTGTATCTGACCTGAGCTTGTGGTCTTTGAAACATACCATGTGGCAGAATTCACTTCCTTTTGGCTGCAGGACTGAGAATATTCGTCTTGCCCATTGATTGTCTGTCTGCATGGAAAAACATTTAATGGCCTCTCTAACCGCATCTGCTCACAGGTAATACAAGGAGTAGCCCTGAAATAAAATCACCTTGTGATGCATCCTTCCTGTTTAAGACACCAAAACCAAACCCATTGCCATTGAGTCGATTTCCATTTGTAGCAACTCTACAGGACAGAGTAGAACTGCCCCACAGAGTTTCCAAGGATTACTGCTGACCTTCTGGTTAGCAGCCGAGCTCTTAACCATTGCACCTACTGTAAATATAATGTGAGTATTCATTAATGCAGTACCTAAGGCACCATTTAATGTTTAAACCTCCTTTACCCCCAAGGTTTCAATTTGGCCAACTTCCAGTTTTTAACTCAGCAAATATTTCTTGAGCTTTCCATGTGAAAAACACTATGGAAAATAAAAATGAATGAGGAGCATGTTCTAAACAATAGAGTGGTAGAGTGGCCAAGCATTGAATGCAGAGTCTGGAGACCTGGGCTCCAGCACCTCCATCTACCAATCACTTCAACTTTCTGCCCTTGGTCATTTCCTATATGTAAACTTGCCTAGTAAGGATGCTTGTAAGGATCAAATGAAATGATTTGTGAAATAACTTATTGTAAGCTGCAAATTTTTATAACACAAGTTGCACAGATTATCACAAGGCCATGTAAGGTGCTACAGAAGCATGAGGGAAGTAATGATTATCCTTGATTAGAGGATCTGAGAGGACTCTTGGAGGAGGTTGAACTTGGCTGGGCTTTTTTTCATGTCTCTTAAGACTTGCTAAAGAAACCAAACCAACCAAACCCATTGCCATCTAGTCAATGCTGACTCATAGTGACCTTATAGGACAGAGTGGAACTGCCCCATGGGGTTTCCAAGGAGCACCTAGTGGATTCCAACTGCCGACCTTTTGGTTAGCAGCTGTAGGACTTAACCATTATGCAACCAGGGTTTTCCCATTAAAGAAAGGGGGTTGTCTTAGTTATCTAGTGCTGCCATAACAGAAATACCTCAAGTCGATGGTTTTAACAAAGAGAAATTTATTTTCTTACAGTCTAGTAGGTTACAAGTCCAAATTCAGGGCATTGGCTCCAGGCTTTCTGTCTCTGCCGGCTCTGGAGGAAGGTCCTTGTCCTCAACCTTCCCATGGTCAAAGAGCTTCTCAGGCACAGGGACCCTGGTCCAAAGATGTGCTCTGCTCCTGGTGCTGCTTTCTTAGTGGTATGAGGTCCCCCAACTCTCTGCTTCCTTTTCCTTTTACCTCTTGAGAGATAAAAGGTAGTACAGGCCACACTCCAGAAAAACTCCCTTTTGGATCAGGAAGGTGACCTGAGTAATCCTTTTAACCACAGGCAGAGATTATGATTTATAATACATAGGAAAATCACGAAGCGGAGGACAACTGCACATCGCCTAACCAAGTTGACACATATTTTGGGGGGACACAATTCAATCCATTACCGGGGTATTATGTAGGATGGGGATAAATACTTAAAACTTAGTTTGATAATACGTATAGAAATAGTTGCTGGGTATATTCAATACCGTGGACTGCCAAAAGAACAAACAAATCTGTCTTGGGAAAGATAATACCAGAATGCTCCTTAGAAGCAAGGATGTCGAGACTATGTCTCACATACTTTGGACGTGTTATCAGGAGTGATCAGTCCCTAGAGAAGGACATCATGCTTTATAAAGTAGAAGGTCAGTGAAAAAGAGGAAGACTCTCAACAAGATGGACTGACACAGTGGCTACAACAACGAGTTGCAAGCATAGCAGCAATTGTGAGGATGGCGCAGGACCAGGCAGTGTTTCGTTCTGTTGTGCATAGGGTCGCTATGAGTTGGATCCGATTCGATGGCACCTAACAACAACAGTCACTGGGTATTGAGTCATCTCCACTATACTGCAAAGCTGTGTTTTATATGTGAAAGAAAGGAAGACCCTCAGTGAGATGGATTGATGCAGTGGCTGTGACAATGGACTTAAGCATAGCAACAATTGTTAAGGATGGCGCAGAACTGGGTGTTCTGTTGTTTGGTTTTCTTGTATGCTATGAATTGGAAACCACTCAAGGAGACTTAGCAACAACAACACTCCCACTCTAGGGGAGTGGATTATTCAAGATATGATCCATTTATATGCAGTCTTGATCCATTTAATTACTTAAAAGTCACTGGGTGCCTCCCTGTAATTACAGTGATTATCACTTAAGTGACTTCTAATTTGAGATGCCCCCCACATCATTTCCAAGCACAGTTTTTGAAATTTTCAAGCTCTAATTATTTCTTTAAGAAAGTAGAGTTTAAAATAATTTCTTAATATCCTTATCCAATAAAAAAAAATTCCCTTTGAATAATAAATAATGGTGGGTTTGATATTTGTGCAAGTTAGAAAGTTCAAGGTCCGATTTTTTTTGCACTGAATTTTTTTTTGTTTTAATACCATGTGTTTTCATCAATGGAAATGTGCTGACTCATAGAGTGTGTGTTTAAATTTTTGCTTGGTAATATGAGCTTTAAGAAATATTATCTAGTACTATGTGGTTACCATAGAACTTTTAAGGTTCTCGAACCCCATACTCAGCAGTCACCCATCTATACCACTGGGCCTTGGTTTCTGATGTTTTTTGTGGCATCTTCCGTTAGGTTACATGGGGAATCTCTGTTTTTCCAAATATCTCACACACACACACACACACACACACAAACACACACACACACACACACAAAACAAAAACAAACCCACCAGGGCTTTCTAACTTTAATCACACAGGAAACCATAAATTTGGTTACAAGGCTTCTCTAGGGGTATTAAAGCCAAAAAAGACAAAATTTTTACCTAATCACACTTCGTGGTTGTTCTACCTTACTTGGAAGTTTCATACCCCAGCTATTTTGCTTCGTTTCACCTTTTGCCATTCTGTAAATCCCCACTGGAGGGCAGCAAATACTGTCAGTGGTAAAAGTATTCTGCTAATCTGAGAGCTGGAAAAAGTGAGTGGTACACCGTATGTACCACGGGTCATGAAAGAAGTATTATGGTTAAATTCAAAATCTTATTTTCTAAGGGCAGTGTGAGTTTGTTTTAGTTCTGATGCTTATAAAATTATATAATTTTTGTCCTACATGAACATTGTGGGGAGGGCATATAAATAAACCAATTAGGCATTTGTTAGATTTAAGTGCTGTTCTTGGTGCCTGCCTCTTCCCTCAGCCCTTTTAATTTCTGCAATAATCCTGGACTTTCCTAAAGTATACTTGTCCTTTTTCCTCCTTCTACCCTGAAAAAAAAAAAACAAAAACCTAGCCTCCTTTTTTTTTTTTTAATGATCAGCTTTGTTTTTTTTTTTTTTTTTTCCTTACAGTTTTATTTAAACAGTTGCAAAGATTTTTATATTTGTAGAAAGCATCAAGGACAGGATGCTGGTCAGGTGCTAGAAGTAAAAAGGAGGCAGTGCAGCCCTGACTAAATTGTAAATCCTCCTGCCTTCAGTTTTAGCTATAGTAATTGATCTTATTTATAAAACAACTCCGCTCACTTCTTCTCTCCAGCTATAAACACAGAGACAGCTTTGGGAATAAGCCAAAAACATGACCTCATTAGACTGTGAAGATGCAGGAGTCCTTTGGGCCGCTTTTCACAACGATCAAGTGGTTAAGAGCTACGACTGCTAACCAAAAGTTTGGCAGTTGGAATCCACCAGCCACTCCTTGGAAACCCTATGGGGCAGTTCTTCTCTGTCTTTAGGGTAGCTATGAGTCGGAATCAACTCATCAGCAGTGGGTTTGGTTTGGTTTTTTGGTATTCTCTGGCTCAGGACATTGTACTCTTTCCCTTAACAGCAAGTGCACATTCTCTCCACCACTTGGTTTTTGACTGAGGGAAGTATAGGACTATACTAAATCTGATTTCTGATGTCACCTGTGTTACCAAAAATCAAAACATAGAAAACCTTCTTGATCAAATATTTAAACATATTAATATTTGAAGCATGATTTATTAACTTCCTGTTTGCCTTTTTCATAAGCAAATATTGGAGAGTTGTTAAGTGGAAAAATACACAATTTGCAAAAATAAACTAGACTTCAGGTGCATCTGTGGATTTTTCCCCCTCTTTTCTTTCCACAGCACTTAAGATATCAAGCAAGTGGCTTCCTTTTGAGATTAAAAAAAAAACCTAATCAAGCCGGACTACCTAACCCTTTCTTGCTTGTATTTGTTTTGGCATTGTGGATTGTATTAAATAGTACTAGCTTTACGACAGCACTGGGTTATCTGGGTTATACTTGAGAAATACCAGTTTTTGGTTATCTCCTCGTGGCACTTGATATTTCAATTGTTTTAGGCTTTTAGGTGTATATCTTTTGGTTCCTTGAGTGCTGCCAGAGGCTAAAAATGTTTGTTTTATATTCATTCCACTTGCATTGTCTTCTGTGATCCCTTCTGCAGTCTGAACTGTGGCTGGGAAATGGACTTGAGAAGATTGGCTTCGATTAGTTCCATAATCATGTGTGGTCCCATCATGAGTTCACTGGAATTTGTGTTGCATGTAAGGCAAGCTTCCCTGTTGTAAATCTTCCTTTTTTTATGTACATATATTTTGAAAAATATGAATAAACATGAAAATTTAAAAGCTAAAAACAAAAAATAAAAAACACAGGAACAACCAACAAAACCAAAATTGTCTTGTTTTGCTTTGTGTAGGCAGGGAAAGCCTGGTTCAGAGGATAGTATTTTAGCACATCACTGGAAGTTTCATATCTAAGTATTTTCCTCTCTGGAGGTAATAGGAAAGGCTTCCTGGAGGAAGAGGACTTTGGAAGAAGTGGGTAGCAGAATCTGAATTGGTAGAAAGCAAGAAGAGGCCATTCAGGTTAAGGAGGACTAGCATAAAATAGCTTATAATGAGGATGCTGTCTGACTAGAAAACAAAGGATAATGGGTGTATTGGTTACCTAGGCCTGCTATAACGAATTACCACAAACTTGGTTCCTTAAAACAGCAAAAACTCATTCTTTTACAATTCCGAAAACTAGAAGTTCAAAATTAAGGTATTTGTAGGGCCATGCTCCCTCTGAAGGCCCTGGGGAAAAATCTTCCAGTGCTTCTTCCTAGCTTTTGGTGGCTCCTGGCAAGCCTTGGTATTCCATGCATTGTAGCTGTATTACTCCAATTTTTGCATCCATCTTAACATGGCCTTCTTTTCTGTGTCTCATTGTGTATGTTTTTCTATCTCAGTTTCCTCTACTGCTTTATCTGTGTGTTCCTTGGCTTGTTCTGCATTTTGCCTGATCTCTTTCCTGATCTCTTGAAGAGTTCTGTATATTAATCTTTTGTATTCTACCTCTGGTAATTCCAGGAAGATATCTTCATCCAGAAGATTCCTTGATTCTTTGTTTTGGGAGCTTGTTGAAGCGATCATGGTCTGCTTCTTCGTGTGATTTGATATTGACTGTTGTCTCTGAGCCATGTATAAGTTATTGTATTAGTTTATTTTGTTTGCTTACTGTGTCCTGGCTTCTTGCTTTGTTTTGTCTTGATATGCCCAAATAGGCTGCTGGAGTGAGCTATCTTGATTATTGGTACCTTTGAAGCTCTAACATCCTGTCACCAGATGGCTAGAGCTGTTACCAGGTATATGAGCCCAGGAGTCCATTCACTTTTCTTGTATGGATTCAGCTCAGGTGTCTAGGTAGTCAGTCACCAAGTGTGTGGTGCAGGCTCTCACCTACAGTCTTAGAAGAGCAGGGGTGATTGGTATAGGCACGGATATCTGGGTGCAGCAGGCAGTTCTTTTTCTGTCTCATCTAAGATACTGTTGATTCTAAACCCCACCCTAATCCAGTGTGCTGTCATATTGATCCTTACCATAATTACATCTCCAAAGGCCCTATGTCCAAATAAGGTCAAATTCTGAGGTTCCAGGTGGACATAATTTTGAGACACACTGTTCAACCCATGAATATCATGGGGCTTACCTGAACAGGATATTGTGGGCAAAGGATGGCTTAGTGTTTTACAGTTTAAAGCACTAAATCTATTATCTCATAACAACCCATGGAGGAAATCAGGACGCATACTCTCATCCCTGATTTGTGGATAATGCAATGGAAACTAGCTTATGGTAAGTAACTTGCCAAATTGAACTTACCATAGCCTAGTTTTACCATAACCTTTGTTCTTTCCCGGTCCTTTGCTCTGCTTTATGGAAGGCTGGATATTATTTATAGTTCTTTGAGAATATAAATGGTGTGACAACAATAGGGTTTTAGGAATATTTGTGTGATAGAAAAGAGTCCTGGTGGCTCAGTGGTTAAAGCACTTGGCTGCTAACTCTGAGGTCAGTGGTTCAAACCCACCAGCTGCTCCATGGGAGAGAGATGTGGCAGTCTGCTTCTGTAAAGATGATAGCCTTGGAAACCCTATGGGGCAGTTCTCCTCTGTCCTATAGGGTTGCTGTGAGTTGAGATTGACTCGATGGTAGTGGGTTTTTTGGTTTTGTTTGTGTGATGGAGGAGGAAGCCTGTGAAAAGGATGTGAATGCCATGAGAGCTCAGTCTTGTCTGAGGCTGTGTCATCAGCGCCAAGCACAGTGCTTGTCCCCAGGTGGTCAGGAAATATTTGTCGAATGAACGAGTGAATAAGTATAAGAAATGGAGTCTCAAAGATGCCAATGGGGAATCTGTTGTAATAATGAAAATATGTTTATTTTCTGGTGGTGACATTGATCTTTATAGCATTCTGTTGTGAATTCCAAAGGCACTGATCATTTCCACTGGCAATTCTTCACCTCTAACAAAGTGACTTCACTTGGAGATATCCCATAAAGATGGAAATATTGACTCTGTTTTCGTTAATACTGCTGTTCATCTTCTTTTGATTAGAAGGGCCATCCTTAAAAATCCTAGAACGAAGTCCATGAGATAAAAGTGTTCTAAATGAACCATAAACTACAATGTTGAGATTAATTCACTCAATTATGCTGCTGCTCTGACCACATGGTATCCCCTTCACATACCACGCACTTTATGCTTATTTTTCCATAAGGTTCTCTTTGTATAGAATCCCCTTCTCCAGCTCCACACTATGTATCTGTTCACCTAAGTCCTATTTCTTCTTTAAAAATAACATGTTGTGCTTCTTTAAGATCTATCTATATGGCACTAAATTGGCAACAGTAACTCAAAACATTAGGTGGGAACCTTAAGGAGCAGTGAGTTTGTTATTGGAGGAGGAACAACTCGGAAAAGAAGGGTGAGAATGGTGGCACAACTGGAAGAATGTGATCAACGCCACTGAATTGTACGTGGAGAAGCTGTTGACTTGGTGTGTGTTCTGCTGCATATATTTTCAACAACAGCAACAAAAATAAGTTATAAAAGAAATAACATGTATTAGGGAAAGGAGATTCTGGTGATAACTGTAAAACCTGATCATGATAAAGATATAAAAAGTATAGAAAAATATAAAGAAAGAAACTTAAATCTGTCATAACTTCACCAAATAGAGATAAGCACTATGAATATTTGCTGTTTGCACATCTATTTTTTTTATGTATTTATAGAAGGTTATTTATTTATTTATTTATATCCTATGTAAATGTCTTAGAGATCTCTAGAGAAATAGAACCAGTCAGACTATACATGTATATATAGAGAGAGAAAGAGAGAGAGAGGATGGCGCAGGACCAGGCAGTGTTTCCTTCTGTTGTACCTAGGGTCACTATGAGTCGGAATTGACTCGATGGCACCTAATAACAATAACACATATGTATATTATAAAAATAAATCTTTATCTATCATCTATCTATAGATTTATTTCAAGGGATTGGCTCATAGGATTGTGGGGGCAGGGGTTGGCAAATCTGAAATCCATACATCAGGTGGCAGGCTGGAGACTTCTGCAGCTTGTGCCCCCAAATCCATAGGTCAGGCAACGAAAAGAATGAAGAGAGAGAGAACTGAAGTTCTGCCAAAATATCTGTTTATAGTCTGGAGGCAGAACACACCCTAATGAAACCTTCTTTTCAACTAATTGATTACATTACATTAGATTACATTGTGGAAGATTGTTACATCACATTGGATTATATCATGGAACAGTAACCAGACTACATTTGGCCAAGCCACTGGGAAACACAGCCTAGCCAAGTTGACACATAAAATTAACCATCACAATACACATCTATTCAATAACATAGACACATACTTCTTATATACAAACTCACATATATATTCTTATCATACATATTTATGTGTAATATCCAATTTTAAATAAAATTGAAATCATGTGTATTATATAATTTTGCATTCTGAATTTTCTCTTAATACTATATTGTATTTCTCTATTTTTTAAAATTTGATTTAACAATATGATTTCTAAAGGTTGTTCTCGCACCTACTACCACTTATGCCTCACTGTGCTTAGCCAGTTCTGGCTAGAGAAAATCTCTTTTTAAGTTGTGGTTTTAGAATGTCTCCTGTTCTTTAAGGGCTAGCTTTACTGTCATCGTTTCCTCTTTCTGAATCTAGATTTTCACAGCACTTTGAGCAAGATCAATATTTAATTTTTAATATACCTACCATCAGGGAGTCAAGTAAATAGTATAATTATTTACTAGGATTTGTTACCTCCATTAGACCTTAAACTACTTGAAGGGAAAGCCCATCATTCATTTTTGTATCTCCCTTAGCACTTAGGGCAGTGTCTAGAACTTGATGTCATTAAACATTGTGTGCTGTGGTCAGAGTGTGTGAAGGAAAGATCAGATTCAAAGGGGACTTCCCACATTTCCTGTTTAATGACCAGATGGAGGTTAATCCTATTACCTAATAGGAGATGGGGCAAGTTAGTCTTGTTTGACATATTGAGTTTAGTGTTTCACCAATATTTCTAGATATTATAAAGGTTAGTTCAAGTTATAATTATAATAATATATTGAAATACAGTAATTATGTAATTTGTAGCCTTTACTTAGCCAAAGTCGTAATGTGAATCGATTTGAAAAGTTCTAAGTCATCTTTTCATAATTAGAGTTGAAATTGACCAGACTATTTAGAGGTGACAGAGGTGTTTAAACGAAAAAAGGTATTGAAAATCAGAGCTCAGTCAGGCAGGAGAGGCCAGACTGACTCTGTGAGGAATGGCTGAGGGAACTAAGGCTGTTTCGTTAATAAAGAAGAAACAGAAAGGATAAGTTGCCCTCTGCAAAAATGTGAAAGGCCGCCTTCAGAAGCAGTATTAGGAGAATTCTGAGTGCATCCAAATGATGAAATGAGAGCCAAGGAGAAATGTGTTTTCTATTCATATCAGAAGGACATTTTTACAGTTGTAGCTGACCAAAGATGAAGGAGAGGCCTCAGGAGATTGTGACTCCATCACTGGAGATTTTCAAGAAATGCTTGTTGTTTGGTGAAGAGTTGGACAAGTTGGCCTGCCAACCAAGGATTCCGTGACTCTGTTGAAATTGTTTTCTGTTCTGCAGGTTTTGTAATTTGAACTGAGTTGTCTCTATCCCCTGTAATTTTTGATTATAGGAAGTGGAATAATGGCGTAAAAGGAGCCTCTTGATTTTCATTCATTTTCTAGTCACGTTAGCAATAAAAATACAGGAATAAGATGGTATATACTTTTAAAATTCTCCTTCACACTTTTTAATATACCTCTACCCTCAGGGAGTCAAGTTATTTTGCTTCTCCCCTTTAGCTAAGATCTAATCAGCTCCTTTCCATTTTGACTTTCAAGAAAATCAGCCTGATAACAAATTTTAAATGGAAAGGTTTCACCTGCTGCTACTTACAGATGCCACCAATGTTTCCCTATTTAGACCCAGGTCCTATGTAAGTAGAGGGAGCTTATCTCTGAGATTCATTGTGGGTTTTAAAGGCAGCGTTGGCTTCAAAGGTCAGCGGAGCAAGGGCGGGGGTTTGGGGTCTATGGCTTAAGGGGACTTCTAAGTCAATTGGCAAAATAATTCTATTATGAAAACATTTTGCATCCCACTTTGAAACGTGGCATCTGGGATCTTAAATGCTAACAAGCAGCCATCTAAGATGCATCAATTGGTCTCAACCCACCTGGATCAAAGGAGAATGAAGAACACCAAGGTCACACGACAACTATGAGCCCAAGAGACAAAAAGGGCCACATGAACCAGAGACTTACATCATCCTGAGACTAGAAGTACTAGATGGTGCCCATCCACTACCGATGACTGCCCTGACAGGGAGCACAACAGAGAACCCCTGAGGGAGCAGGAGAACAGTGGGATGCAGACCCCAAATTCTTATAAAAAGACCATACTTAATGGTCTGACTGAGACTAGAGGAATCCCGGTGGTCATGGTCCCCAAACCTTCTGTTGGCCCAGGACAGGAACCATTCCCGAAGACAACTCATCAGACATGGAAGGGACTGGACAATGGGTTGGAGAGAGATGGTGATGAAGAGTGAGCTACTTGTATCAGGTGGACACTTGAGACTGTGTTGGCATCTCCTGTCTGGAGGGGCGATAGGAAGGTAGAGAGGGTTAGAAACTGGCAAAATTGTCACGAAAGGAGAGACTGGAAGGGCTGACTCATTAGGGGGAGAGTAAGTGGGAGTATGGAGTAAGGTGTATATAAGCTTATATGTGACAGACTGACTTGATTTGTAAACATTCACTTAAAGCTCAATAAAAATTATTAAAAAATAAATAAAGGCAGCGTTGGCTTTTCTTAGAGTGATCCAAGTAATTTCTCCATTTGGATCCCATTTGTGTTAGAGTTCTTAAGAGAAATTATATTATCAGCTCTTCCTTCACTCCTTTGGCCTACCCAATTTCTTCAAAATAACGTGAGGTGCTTGGGGGAAGTGCTCTGACTCCATTATAGCTGGGGCTGACATACGACCTCAAGTATCCCTTGAAATAGAGAAGTGTGTGGTGGAATTTAGAAATTATTAATATTGGGCATAGATCCAACTGCTTGAAAAACTTAAGCTTTCAGAAATTCAGATGACAAATATGCTCCAATGTACTGGTCATAGTGTAGACCCAGGGTTCTGGATTCTGTAAGGATAGGAGTGTTGTCTTCCCTTCCCTACGCTCACTAAGACTGAGCCAGGACTACTCTCCTGATACTGTTTTCTATTTAAAAAAAAAAAAAAAAAAAGTTAGTGAAAATGCTTTCTTTCATCCCAGAGCTAAGTACATTAACCTTAAACGTAGGAACGAAGGAACTGAAGGCTGTTTCGTTAATAGAGACAAGAAGAAACAGAAAGGTTAAATCGCCCTCTGCAAAAATGTGAAAGGCTGCCTTGCAGAAGCAGTATGAGAATTCTGAGCACAGCCAAATGATGACACATGAGAGCCAAGGAGAAATGTGTTTTCCCTTCATATCAGATGGGGCTCAAAAAATGGATTGAATACCATCCGGCCTACTTGCTTATGATTTTGAGAAATATTTGTACTTCATGGAGTAACTATTTAGAGAGTGGCAGTCAAAAACTAAATAGAGGGGTAGGGTATGAAATTGTTGTAGGGATTTTGTTTCAAAAAAGGCTGAATCCCGAAGGTAATGATAAAACCCAGAACCCAGTACCTCCAAAATGAGCTTATCTTAAAATTGCTAGTACTATTTAACTAAAATGGAATCATGGCAGCAAAGACAATAATTTTATTACCGTTGAAAACCAACTCTGCATGGCTTTGAAGGTGGTATCTGAGAGATCTGGACCCCTCCTTCAAAGAAACTGAATTGGAGTTGACTTTGAAATTTTGGTTTGTTTATTTGTTGCAAAGAATGTCTTAGGTGCCTTATCACCTCATTTTTTTTCTTGATAGTACTTTCGGGGACAATACACCAGAAGCGTTTGTTTAGAATGGCATTAACAGACATTTTTTCAAATTTATATTTTTGCTTACCTTGACTTATTTGTCAACATCAACGAACACCAACATGTAGGCTGTCATCAAAAGTAATATGTGTTGTGTTTTGAGCCAGCAAACACCAACATGTGACCAAAACCAAAAACTCGTTGCTGTAGAATTGATTCTGACTCATAGTGACTCCATGTGCTACAGAGGAGAACTACTCCATAGGTTTATCTTGGCTGTGATTTTTACGGAAGCAGATTGCCAGGCCTGTCTTCCAGGGCACTGCTGGGTGGGTTTGAGCCACTAACCTTTAGGTTAGCAGTCGAGTGCAGACCACTTGCACCGTCCAGGGACCTTCAACATGTATGTGACAAGCTTTTCTTTTTTCTTATTTTTCGTGGTAACACTCATTGAACCACATCTGGCCTTTTGGGTGAAGTGTGGGTAGAGAGTTCAAGAGGAGGAGTAATAGATGCAGAAAATGGGGAGATTTTATAATCTTTCAAGACATGCCTATGAATACTTCCTTTTTATCCAAAAGAAAAGAAGCACACAAAGGAAAAGAATATAAAAGAGGAGGAGGAAGAAGAGGGGCAAAGAGGGGAATTAAGAGGGGATAAAAAAAAGCACTATTTTCTTTCAGTCATTTCTCTTTCCAGGATACTATACTGTAAAGGACTAGCTTTTCCCTCTTTCCTATTAAAATATAGTCTATTCTTTTTATCTAGTGTTCAAAAGCCTGTTTCAAGAAGGTGTTAAAGTGTTTTGTGATTTAAAATGATTAATTTGTGATGTTATGTTTAAGAGTGAGATGTCTTAAAGAGGTGAACTCTATGCCAGTCTTTTTCCCCATTTCTTTCTGTGAAATTAAATATCAATTTGTGAAGCACTTTTTTGTTGTTTGTTAATTAGGCATTGTACTAGATATTTAGGATGGGTGGAATAAATAGAATTCCTGCCCAAAAGGAACTCATGGTCTAGTTGGAGAATTCTGCATATGTCCATGTATAAATTATAATATATAAAAGCAAAAAGATCAGGTGGTGTTTCGTTCTTTTGTGCATGGGGTTGCTATGAGTTGGAATCAATTCTATGGCACCTAACAACAACAAAAGCAACCCACAGGGCTTGAAGGAGGATTAATAAACTAACAGAGGGAATCATGGAAGATTCAAGGAGGAGGTGATATATGAGTTGAATCAAATGCAGCAGAGGGAATTTCAGGCAGAAGGAATACCTGTGCAGACTCATGGAGGTTTCAAAGCAAATTTGGAGGCATGTCCTCCGATTCTTCATCTGTAGTTAAATGGCTGGGATAATTGATTCCTAATGTCCCTTCTTATTCTTTCTGTGAATCTGTAAAACAGAAACATTACTAAAAGTTTTTATTTTTTGCTTACATTTTACTGTTTCAAACTCTGAAACTGTCAACAGGTTAGAGAAATGTGGGATTATGCCCAGATTTGAGATTCTCCCTACCATGTCCTGAAGCACTTTTCAGCTATGAGAGCAAAAGAGAAGACTCATTGCTGGTCTGCAGACCTTTTCTATGTTTATAATATCCTAAGTAGTTTCCTCTTTTTCTTTCACCCTCCCTCCCTCCTTTTCTTTCTGCCTCCGTTCTTTTCTCTCTTTCTTTTTTTAATTTTTATTCCTTATGCTCTGGCTATTTTGTAATTTTAGAAGGGATCTCTTTCTGAATTATTAGTTTAGAAACCCAGGAGTGTTTAAAAAAAAAAATTATTACCAGCGTGGCTGTTTTCAGTCATAGTAACTTGTTTCTTTCTTTCTTTTTTATTGTACTTTTTTTTTTTTTTTTTAGATGAAGGTTTACAGAACAAACTAGTTTCTCATTAAACGGTTAGTACTTTTTTTTTACACATAATGTTTTATGACATTGGTTAACAACCCCATGACATGTCAACACTCTCCCTTCTTGTAACTTGTTTATTTTCATACATGTGAACTTTCCCCCCATCCCTTTCTCCTTTCCCGCCTTCCTTCCAACACACATTTAATGAGAATGCCTGCTTCTAAAATGAGGAAGATAGATTCCCTGCCTTCAAGGGAATTATAGTCTAGTAGAGGAGATGGGATATGACTAAGACATGTATCAATATAATGCAAGATAGGAAGCTACCTTTGCTGAGAGAGCCAGAAAGTACTACAGGCATTCAGAAGATGGAAGGGCCCATTAGGAGTTCACCAGAAAAGTTACGACTGGGAGGAGTTTTGAGGGACTTAAATAAGGAAAGCATTTTCACCTGGCCCAACTCTCTAAAATATTAAGATCTTTTTATTTTTGGTTGGAAAAATACAGTCGAGGTTCTAAAATATTCTCTATGGCAGGTTACCTGAGGGCACTGGGTCTGTACTATGATCTCAGCAGATACAATATCAAGAGGGACGCTTTTTCGGATGCCATCAGGCATAAGAAGAGGCCATGTCCCCCATGCCTGCTGCTCTGTGGGCAGCCATACTAAGTGAACTTCCTCTGTTTCTTGGAAATAACATCAAAGTATTCTGGTCCTTGATGCTGAG
Organism: Elephas maximus indicus; assembly: GCF_024166365.1. Classification (NCBI taxonomy): domain Eukaryota; kingdom Metazoa; phylum Chordata; class Mammalia; order Proboscidea; family Elephantidae; genus Elephas; species Elephas maximus. Next base: position 22,625,108 of record NC_064819.1, read on the forward strand.
TTGTAGCTACACTGATGCTCTCTCAGGACTCTTCCTGGGAATGTACTTTAAGAGCCAGTTGGGAATTCTCTTTTTTAAAAAAAATATTTTTCTCAATGGGGTGCTTACACTCCTTCTCACAAACCCATACTACTGGGGCACTAAACGAAATAATGTGAGGACCATTATCCCTATTTCTTTCCCAAGTGAAGGAAATGTCCACCGTATTGATTAGAATTAATGTCAGATTCCCCTGTACTTTGTTTCTTTTTCCATCCAGATTTCGCAAATTACAGATTGAAATTCCCATTTAAATTTTTATTTGTATTTATGCATTTATTGAGTTCTATTTTTTTTTTTTTTAGCATATACCTGCACATTGTTGCAGACTACCATATACAGGCAAAGATGTTACCTTTACTCTCATCTACCTTTATAGCTCTCTACGAATGTCACTGAAAAGGCCCAAGTGGCCACATCATAACAAAAGTAGCTGCCATCGATTCTACACATACCATGTGGCATAAACCATGCTAAGTGGTTAACGTATAACCCTATTTCTTCTTCAGAATAATCTTATTAGTGTTTTTATTTCCATTTCAAAGATGACCATCAAACTAAGGGACAAATAAATCAATAATTACCCCCAAGGTTCCACAGCTATTTAGTTAAAGAATGAAAATTTAAATTCCATATTCTGATTACAAGTCAAATGCTCTTCTTACCCTTGAGATATTTGATTCTTTTGAATCCTGATGCTTCTTATGTACCGTGTCTCTTTTTCATCACAGGGAAGCATGAAAGCAAACAAGTACATTGTCTCTCCAGCTCTTTCTACAGTTTTGGGATTGTTGCCATCTTTCTTTTGTATTACACTTTTCATCTGGTACAATTCTGAAATAATTTAGGAAGTTAGTAAAGAATATTGCTGTATATACTGGATTGCCATCCTCTGAAATGGGGTCATCTTTAGGGTAAAATGGAACATCTGTTTGAATAGCTACCCAGATAATCAAATTTGAAAGTAGCATTAGACATAATACAGTATTCCTAGGTAGCTTCCTGTCTCATCTTTTACTTTATACCTTTATTTGTTCATTTTTAGGTGAGCAAAGAAGATATTGTATTATTTTTCCTTAAGAAGATACTATGATGTTCATCATTCAACAAAGTATTTCCCAGCCATCTGCTGTGCTAAGTGTGGCCTAGTGAGAGAATTGATAGGGGCAATGTCTGGGGTTCTCGTTCCAGCTGCCTCACTGGAATCAAAGACCATTAGAGTTAAATCAGACTGTGGAGGCACCAGTCCAGCTCCTCCTTAAACAAATAAGGAACTAAAGCTCAGGGAGAGGAGGAAAGGCTCAGAGCCTTAGAGCAAGTTAATGGTAGAACCAAGACTAAATCCAAGACTTTGACTACTAGTTTTACGATGTTTTTTGTATATGATCTCGGGAAAGCTTGTGGATATCTAATCCTGATTTTCCCCTTAAGAAAACAGTCATGTATAACCTGGGACTTGTCAAAAACATTTGTAGAGAACTATAAAATTTGTTGAGAATAAGCGTACCATCTTAGAACTTGGTTCTCTTGCAACTTTGTTTCATGTGCTATTTATATCCATTTAGGATTATTGTAGCAAGACACTTTTATCCCCATCTAATTTTATTTAGCTTTAATGTCATGAATCGAATCTGATGACTACTTTTTTGTACCACACTTAACCCAATCACTTTTAAGAGGCACTAGTAAAGAACTTTATTGATTAAATCACGCCACAGTCATCTTCAAAAACTTTCATAGCACTTTCCTGCAAGATGAGGCACAAACTCCATACCAGTACATTCAGTGCCCAGGTAATTTGTCACTGAACATCTTTTTGAAACTGATTTCTACCATACGCTTCCATAACCTTATTTTCTGAGCCCAATGAACCAGCAACACTCTCCCAGTACTGTTCATTCACTTATTGTTTTGTTGATCTATTTGTTTGTATTAGTCAGGTGCTTGGTGCATGAGATACAGGAGTGAACAAGACACACAGGGTCCCTGCCCTGGAGGATTTCACAGTCTGATAAAAGCCTGATATTTGATGCTTTGGTGTTTTTCTTCTCTTCTCTCTGTTTAGAAGGCCTTTCTTAGTTCTTTGTGTGGGAGGCTGCATCCTGCTATCCTCGAGTGGGCAGTTCTTCTGCCAGTCCCTGATGAAACCTTGCAAGACCCCTTCTAATTGAAAAGAGAGGCCCTGTCTCCTGAACACGCCAGGACAGAGCCCTGCTCTCATTAGCATGCATTTTGTTCTGACCGTTACCATAACATATATCAAGTTCACCCACTAGACAGTGAATTCATTGCTTGGAGAAACTATGTTTTATTTTATATACCCATGTGCTAAGCAATTTGGCATATGGCAAGTGTCCAGTAACTGAGGGGTTAAGAGATGGCTGTAGAAGGAAAGAAAAATAGATCTTTTGGTTGGAAACTTGGCAATGGACCACATTTATCTTATCCCTTCACCAATCTCCTTACTTAAGCTTTTAAAAAATATATATATTTTCTTTTTTTGGAGCTGAGTGTTGTGGTAGTGAACAAACATGGCTGTTTACAGCCTCTTCTCTGGTGGCTTGTGAGTTAAATGACATATATTCAAGACAAAGGCAAATTCATTTCTTCACTGGGTTTTCCCTAGGCTCTAGTTGCTTTTAAAGATGAGTTGCAGGCTAATGAATATTCCAGCAATGAGTTGCAATTTTTGCATTTAATTGAATCTTTGCAGCGAAAGAAGCACAAAGGGTGAACTAATTAAAGAGATGATTTCTGTGACTGTTGGCTGGTGCAGCATCTAATGTGTATATTAAAGGCAGTGCCTGTGTCGGAACTGCCTGGCAGAGGAGATCCTGAGGCAGGTTTAGTGTCCCGCCTTTCAGCTCACATGTATTCTTGGCTTGCTGGACCAGATGTTTTGCAAGCAGCACTACCTAGTGAAGAAAAGTCTCATTGGCATAACGAAGAAGTCTGTGTTTTGATGATACTTCTGTGGTTACCAAAGGGTTATGACTCTTTCACCCCGTGCAATAAACCAGAGAAATCCCTATTGTTCCAAAGAATCCTGTTTTATTTGAAAATAGGTGTTAGTTGGAGATGAGAGGAAGCCGGCCATCGGGAGAGTGAGAAGAAATGCCTACCTTATAGGGAAGGCATTTTATTTTATATTTTTCATTTTTTTATTGTACTTTAGATGCAGGTTTACAGAACAAACTAGTTTCTCGTTAAACAGCTAGTACACATGTTGTTTTATGACATTGGTTAACAACCCTAACATATGTCAACATTCTTCCTTCTCAACCTTGGGATCCCTGTCACCAGCTTTCATATTCCCTTCTGCCTTTTAATCCTTGCGCCTGGGCTGGTGCACCCCTTTAATCTTGTTTTGTTCCATGGGTCTGTTCGATCTTTGGCTAAATGGTGAACTTCAGGAGTGACCCCATTACTGAGCTGAAAGAGTGTCTGGGAGCCATACTCTCAGGGTTTCTCAAGTCTCTGTCAGGCCAGCAAGTATGCTCTTTCTTTTTGAGTTAGAATTTTGTTCTACATTTTTCTCTAGCTGTGTCTGGGACTGTTTATTGTGATTCCTGTCAGAGCAGTCAGTGTTGGTAGCCTGGCACCATCTGGTTAGGGAAGGCATTTTAGTCTTTTACGAGATTTTATAATTCATTTGATCTTACCTAAAACAAGTAAGTTTAAAGGAAGGGGAGGGGAGGGGGAGAGGAAAAGGGCCAAAGAAGGAAATAAAAATGTTTCAAGTAAGTAGATCAGAATTAGAGTGCTAACACCACTAATTACCAGATATGCAGAGCCCTGGCTAAGAGCTCAGCTGCTAACCGAAAGGTCACAAGTTCGAATCCATGAGCCAATCCTTGGGAACCCTATCGGGCCATTCTGCTCTGTCCTGTGGGGTCACTATGAGTCAGAATCAACTCATCAGCGATGGGTTTACCAGATATGAGACCTTGGAAACACCCCTTCAGGAGTTTTAGCTTCTCTTTATGTACCTGCAAACAGGGATAACAACAATGTTAATCACAATAACTACCTTCCTAGGTGGTTGTGAGGATTGAATGGGAAACTTCTTTCATTATAAACTTTGGCATGCTATACACACACACACACACACACAAAAAGCTATACATACTAGTTTTTAATCGTTAATCTTTTTTTTTTTTTTAACAAATCCTGGAAGATGGCCTTTTATTTAAAAAGCAACCATTATACCTGAGAGAGGCCACTAATCTTAGAATCAGGAAGCCCAAGTTGTATTTCTGCTAACGCCACCAGGAGCTATGTGACCTCAGATATGCGACATCTCTCTCAGTCTTTAATTTCATCATCTTTAAAATGAGGGCATTGGCCCAGATGATCCTCAGGGTTCCTTCCATTCCAGTTCCTGTGTTTGATGATTCTGTACTGAAATCTTTGTAATGGAAGTCTACTACATTCATTTTCCAAATGATCCTAAGGAACAAAACGGTTGTCCTGTGTCTTAGTCATCTAGTGCTGCTATAGAAATTGTGCAAGTAGATGACTTTAACAAAGAGAAGCTTATCCTCTCACGGTCTAGTAGGCTAGAAGTCCGAATTCAGGGCACTGGATCCAGGGGAAGGCTTTCTCTGTTAGCTCTGAAGGAAGGTCCTTGTCATCAGCCTTCCCTTGGTCTGGGAGCATCTCAGCGCAGGAGCCTCAAGTCCAAAGGATGCACTCTGCTCCTGGTGCTGCTTTCTTGGTGGTATGAGGTCCCCCTGTCTCTCTGCTCACTTTTCTCTTTTATATCTCAAAAGAGATTGGCTTAAGACACCGCCTAATCTTGCAGATCTCATCAATATAACTGCCACTAATCCATGTCATTACATCATAGCAATAGGATTTACAACACATAGGAAAATCACATCAGATGACAAAATGGTAGACTATCCCACAATCATACAAGGAAATCATGACCTAGCCAAGTTGACAGATATTTTGGGAGGACACAATTCAATCCATGACACACTGTTTGCCCAGGGTTTCTCAATAAGCTAACAGAAGTTATGCATTAAAATGCAAAACCCCAGAACTTAGTGACCTACTGCTGTGCGGAGTTGTTCTTCCAGATAATATTTCTACAGTGGCTCCCTAAGACTGAAGACTCTGAAAAGAATATCAGAGGTTGACATTTTATAGGGATTGCCAGCATTATATATATATATATATTTATTTAATCTCATACACATTTCACTGGCTGTAGGAGAATTGGTTAGCAAAGCCAGACACACTTTATTTACACAGATATGCAACAGGGGCTCTCTAACAAAGAAGAAAATTAGTGAGACACACATTTAAGCCTGATTCTGCTTCAGAAGCAGAATATGTCTTCCTTATAATTTTCAAGGGAGTAGAAATGAGATGCTGTGCTATTACAGGGTTCAGTAAGGATTATAAACTCATGAGGCTGTCAGTAGGGAGGCTTACATTTCTATGATTCCAAGGCAACAATGTGATATTGGATGGTTAGTGTTCTGTCTGACAAAGGTGGCCATACTGCAAATCCCGAAACGGCATTCTGAGCCAGCTCAGATCTGCCAGAATCTTCTTGTTGGTAAATTTCTGGGTGGAACAGTAAGGAAGGATGGAGTGAGAAACAACTGTACAAGAAATCTGAGGAAACTGTTAGAATGGAAAGGGGCATTAGAAGCAATGTGGTAGAGCGGAAAGAATGTCCTTTTGGAAGCCAATAGATTTAAGTCCTAATTTCATCACTTACTATGAAGGACTCCAACAGAGTTTACTCCTCTTTCAATTTCTGGTTCCGTAATATTATAAGATAATAATAATAAAAAGACCCATTGCCACCAAGTCAATTCCGACTCATAATGACCCAATAGGACAGAGTAGAGCTGCCTCACAGAGTTTCCAAGGCTGTAAATCGTTCTGGAAGCCAACTGCCACATCTTTCTCCCTCGGAGCCACTGGTGAGTTTGAACTGCCGACCTTTTGGTTAGCAGTGGGACGCTTAACCGCTGCACCACCAGGGCTCCTCTCTAATAGAATCCTAATAATAATCTCTCCCAAGCCTGTCTCACAGGATTGCTGTGAGGATCAAATGCTTGAAAATACTTAACTCGTAATGTGTCATATGATTTCTTCCTCCGTTCCAATCTCCCGGCTCATTCAGAGCTCAAGGATTTAGAAGGGGAAATCGTGGGGCTGTTTCCAAGCTCTCTGGGTTGAGAGCATTCTCTTTACCAGGTTTTCCCACCTATTTTGGGTCAATCCCGATTCCCAGTGACCCCGGGTCTCAGAGTAGAGCTGTATGACATGGGTTTTCAATGGCTGATTTTTAGGGAGTAGATGACCAGGCCTTTCTCTTGAGGCAACTCTGGGTGGACTTGAATCACCAACCTTTTGACTGGCATCTTAGCACATTAACTATTTGCACCGTTGAGGGGCTCCTTTCCTTTCTTACAGGGAAAAGATGAAGGAGAGATACAACAACCGTCACAATCACCAGCAGCAGCATGTGGACTTATATCACTATCGCCATTACCATTATCACCATCACATGACTGGGAGGTGACTGGTCTCTTACTAAGAGGCTAGATTCAGATTTCTTGTGCTCAAATCCTGGTCATTTCCTTCATTAGCTGTATCCTTAGGCAAGTTGCTTAACTTCTTTTCCCTTCATTTCCTTGTTGATAAAATGATAATAATAATACCTACTTCACAGAGTTCTTAGGACAATCAAATACATTGATATGTATAAAGTACTTAAAACAGTTTTGGGGGTAAATAATAAGCATTCAGAAAGTGTTTGCTTAAATTATTACCACCTTTATCTGGAGTTATGGAGACCCTGGTGGCGTAGTGGTTAAGTGCTACGGCTGCTAACCAAAGGGTCGGCAGTTCGAATCTGCCAGGCACTCCTTGGGAACTCTGTGGGGCAGTTCTACTCTGTCCTATAGAGTCGCTATGAGTCGGAATCGACTCGACGGCACTGGCTTTGGTTTGGTTTTTTTTTGGTTATCTGGGGTTACATAGAAGTGGTTTGTGGCAGAAGATAAGGTAGGTTTAGTTCTTCTGAAGGCTGAAGGCATCTATAGAGGAACCCAGGGGAAGAAGCTAGTTTAGTAAGCTACCATGAAGTTACCTTGGAAGATGAAAGAGAATACAACCTAGCCTGTTTTGCATAAGTCATATGACATCGGTGAGGATTATATTTAGAGTAATATAATTTTAGAGTAGGAAGAGACCTAACCAATCATCTGGTTTGCCTCCTCATTTTAAGAATGAAAGAAACTAAGTCCCAGAAAGGAGGAATCATTTGTTCAAGGTTCTATATTGAGTAAGTAGTATCAGACCAATAATTCAGCTCTCTTGATTTTCAGGCTAGATTCAGATCTAGCCTTGTGGGCTCATCTCACTGTAGAATTCTCTAGTCTTTTTATCTGGATTATTACAGAACTGTTCATCTACAGTTACCTAAGATTTTCTGATCTAAATGGATACTGCCTACAGAAAAACAAACTCTGTGATGGGAACAGCTCTATTTTGTTTTGTGCAGTCTCAACAATTAACACACAACTTCATCATTGCTCACTCCTTCTCTACCACCCACTCACTCAGAGATATAGGGACTCAGTTTGAACCAAAACTGGGAGAATTTAGCAGCTTCAGAGAGTGTCATTGGGATTAGAGTCATTTATTCTCATGACATTCTCTGTTAGAGCTACTAATGTCCTTTTTCAAGTAAAAATGTTTGGGTACCTTAGAGTATATACTTTTTTTTTTTTGTCATTTAAACTTTTTAAAAATGAATGTCACTTCTGGTTCCAGGACCCTTCCCAAAGTGATATTCCATTGAAGGACTTAAAATATAAAGACCATTAGTTTTTCTCTTAACAATCTCCCATTTTACAGATGAGTGAAGCTGATGTAGAGAGAGGTTAAATGACCTTTCTAAGGTCACACCACTTGTGTCTCAGAAATGCCCACTAGTGGGACATGTGCTTCATCTCTAATTTTGAAGCTCATGGTGTGTGTATTAGTAACTAACAATTATCCAGCAGGAACTGGGATGATTACCTTTTCAGCCTCCTAACTGTGCTTTCTTCACTGCGTTAGTCTTGATAGGCTCCCCTTGACTACTTCATTGAATCTTGAATCTTGCTCTATTCTTCTACTATTTTCTGCCTAACCATCAGTTTCATTATTCATTTACTCTTATCTATTATTTTATAATAATATCATTTTTACCTATTGAATTTTTTTTTTCCTCTAAAGTTTCTCCAAGTATTGCCTTGGATTCAGTCTATGATGATTTTGTTTTATCCTCCAACCTAGTAATGCTGACTATAACCACCTTGTACAATACCCATCTTTGCAAGCATGGCAAGACTGGGTCTTACGTACTTTGGACACATTGTCTGGAGAAGGACATCATGCTTGGTAAAGTAGAGGGTGAGTGAAAAAGAGGAAGACCCTCAATGAGATGAATTGACACAGTGCCTGCAACAATGGGCTCAAGCATAACAAAGACGGTGGGCGTTGCACAGGACCTGGTAGTGTTTCATTCTGTGGTTCATAGGGTTGCTATGAATTGGAACCAACTCCATGGCACCTAGCAACAACAACATCATCTTTGCTCTTGGAACTTTCTTCCTATGGTGTTGCTCCTGACTGTGACTTGAATATCTCTGATGAGGGAACTCACAATTTTGAAACAGTCTATTCCGTGGTTGGTCTGCACTTCCTTATATATAGCTGCTATCCTGAATCCAAGTTTGCCTCTGGAGCCACACAGGATATCTATTTCTCTTTTTGATGAGCTGTTCACGCATTTCAAGACAGCCATCACTTTCCTCAATTTCTCTCTGCCTGAATCTAGTTATTTTTCAAAATGGGGCTGTGATCATCAACAAACAAATAGCATGGGTGCCTCTGACTTAGATTCTGAATGGCCTTAACTTAGGGGTATCTTAGCTTTTATAACACATGAGGGACATGAATGGTCCCTTATAGTTTCATTTTGTGGATTTATCTTCTAAAACAAGTCCTGAAAAGAGCTTGGGATTTGGGGTCAGGTAAACTAGATTTGAATTCTAGGCCTGACCCATACTTCAGACAATTAATTACTCTTCCTGAACTTCAGTTTCTTCCTTGTAATGTGTGGATAATAATGTTGCATTATAGGGTTGTTGTGACGATTAGGTAAAATGCCATGTATAGTGTCCAGTATCATGTGTGATGCATTGCAGACACCTGATAGCTCTCAGCTTCCCTTCTCTTTCCTACCGTATTCTTCCTTTCCATCAAAAACATTTAACCTATGCTTTGAACATCTTTTTTTTTGAACATAGAATTTGCAGTTGTGCATGGCTCAAGTTGAAATGCATAAGATTTGTCTGAAGTTCCAGAAGGACAGTCTGTAAGGAAAATCCAGTGACTCCTTGAATGAAATCAAACTGATTCCTCCATGGCTGGCAATGTGAGAGTATATCTCGTGGGGAGGACTAACTCATCTCAGGGATGCGCATCGGAGGCGTTCGCTAATTATGCCTCTTATTCCCATGGTGCCACAGATTATGAGGTTGCTGGCCTGAGCATTAACATTAAACTTTTCCATTAAGTGCAGACAGCACAAGAGAGGCTAGGCAGGACCATTAATATAAAACTTCACTAAAGCCTAGGATATAATAAAGGAAATTATAGCATGGAGAATAATTTGCAACTAATATCTAGATCACTTGAGATGGTTCGCTTCATAGAGTCCATAGATCCAGACCATATCTCAGTAGCCCCTATAGGGTGGTTTTCCTGTATAGCTTCTGACCTGCTTCTATTTGGTAAAGGATCTTTTCCTCTGGCAGTCAGATCGACCTTAAACGTGTATGGATTACTCCTTAAAATACAGGTACAAGAAAGCAAGGAACACCACCTTCCTTGAGTTTTAAATTAATTTTTCTGGGTCCAGATGCCATTTTGATTTGATGCCTGAAACTGTGACTTTGCACTCCCTTTAGGGGCGAACCTTCCCCTTCCCTACAGTAGTGTTACCTTAGCCTAGGACTTCACAGGACTAGCATTATCAGAAAACAGAAGCTCATCAGTGCTAGACAGCGGATCAAGGAAACCCCTGCCCAGATTAAGACCATGTGTTTTCCACCATGTTTATGAGAATTTTTTTTTTTTTTTTATAGCCGCTATTTCAGTGAACTTATCAGAGGCTAAAGGCAATGCCCCTACTAGTAAAACATACCTAAAGTTTTGCTGAAGCCCAGGTGGCAAAGCACTGGGCTGCTAACGGAAGAGTCAGTGGTTCGAACCTACCAGCCACTCTGTGAGAGAAAGATGTGGCAGTCTACTTCTATAAGGATTCACAACCTTGGAAACCCTATGGGGCAGTTCTGCTCTGCCCTATAGGGTCACTATGAGTCAGGATCCACTTGACGGCAGTGGGTTCAAGCTTTGCTGAAGTTAAGCCTTGAGATTGTTCTTACTCATTCTGAACACTTCTTATTTTCAAGTAAAAATTAAATCAGAACATATTTATAGAATACTTAATGCAAAATACTATACTAGATCCTTAAAGCAGCAACAGCAACAAAATGAAGTCGTGCTCTTGCCCCAAATTCTATGGCTAATCTTATAAACAGATCCTATTTAGAATGTTATCTTGTAATGTAGTCCACTTATTTTGGCACCAAGCCAACATTCTTTCCTGACTTTTATCCTTAGAAAATAATAAATGCTTCGGGCTACTTTTCTTTTAAAGGCCAGCTACAGCTATTTCCTTGTCTCACCCATTTTTAGGGATCAGAGGAAGAACTGCCAAAATGAAGGGAAGGGAAGATATCTCTTCTCCATTGCTATGCCCTTAGTATACTGAAGCAATCAGCAGACAACTATCTAGCTTACTTTTAAAGAAGTCCCTTTACTTATGATCTCTAGCTGATTACACTGTTTTAAATTATTTAGAATGGGATGATGACCTCATGATCCCTGCTAGCTAACACTAGAAGTTGAACTCCTAATATTTTTTTCCAAAATATTACGAAAATACTGTTTCCTCCTGCTCCAAATATTGTTTAAAGAAACAGCCTTGTACAATCATCTGATTCCTCGCCTTTGACTATCTGAGCACTGCAATGTGTATCTATGTATAGCCATATCTAGGTAGGCAGGTACTCTGGCTTTAGCCTTTAGATTTCATAAACTCACAGTCATCTACACCAATGTCCCCTTGATTCTATGTGGGATCAGAGGGCAAAAATAGACATGGGGGGTATAGTTTTGTGTGAAAATGAATGCTAAGTGAAGGAGAATTTTACTAAATGCTTTCTCTTACTACCCTAGAATACTTGAAAGTTTCTTATTTACCTCCCCAGTATTCTGAAAGGAAGCTCCTCAAATATTTTTATTTTGAGCTACTTTGCTTAATCTAGCACTACTAATTTAGAAATATTTAGTTGCCTTATTGCATCTGGGAAACCTGGTGGCGTAGTGGTTAAGTGCTACAGCTGCTAACCAAAAGTTCAGCAGTTCGAATCCACCAGGCGCTCCTTGGAAACTCTATGGGGCAGTTCTACTCTATCCTATAGGGTCACTATGAGTCGGAATTGACTTGATGGCAATGGGTTTGGGTTTTGGGTTATATTTTATCCATATGCCCACCAACTCATGTATTTCATTCACTCATTCCTACTTTTCTTGGTTTCAAAAACCAGTGATTTCTTTTTGATATATTATTTTAACTAATCTTGGTTCTGTATTGTAGGCATTCTGTAGGCAATTAAGCTTAGGCTCAGGTAGGTTAAGTAACTTGTGCAAAGATAAATTGCTTGCTCTAAATTGCATACACTTTCCACTGTACATTTTATTTTTAGAGAATTCTAAAAACTTAGTACTTGAAGTGACCTTACTAGTCACCTTGCCCAAATTCCCATTTGATCCCCTGCTAGTTTTCCTAACTATTTTGATGTATTTTAATTATTTCCAATAAAATCTGACTCAGTATCAAATACCTACAGGCACGGGATCAGTGGTGTGTCTCACTTATTGTGCCCAGCGCTCTGTGTATGCAGAGGGCAAGAATATGAATTGATTACGATTTTAATAATATATTTTGAGTGTCAGTCATGTGCTCGATGTTGCAAGAGACTGCTAGTTCAACAAGATCCATTCCCTGAAAATTTGGAATCTAAAATTAGAAATGAGAGCAACTAGGAATGGCCCACGGAGAGCGCAGCTCAGTAAAGATGGGAACCTGCGTGGACATTAGGATTAGCAAGCCATTTTAAGGTTTAGTCTTACTCTGGAAGGTTTAAAAACCTTTAAACATTGGCTACTCACTTTGTGTGATTTGTGGGGCTCTCTTCTGTTTTCCTTATTGTTACACTCTTTTTCTTTTGTTAAAGTGTGTGTGTGACACACACATATACACAGAGGGGAGAGAGAGAGAGGTATCAGAGTGAAATCAGAACTGAAAATATAGGCCTAAATATGGGAAATGGACCAGAAATTTAGGAACTATGTACCTTCTTGAACTATTAGATTTTAGTAGATTAACTGAATTTAGGCTGAGAATTTTAGGGAATGTTGATAAAGCAAAAGAAGTTGGAAATATGGAGGCTACCCTTGAGTTGATTCCCTGGGATAAGAGTAAATGTTGTTACCCTCTTTGGGATGACCTATGCATCTACTTGACTTAAAAAGAAGAATGGATGGATAGATGGATGAATTAACTAATTAATTCATCAAGTATTTATTATCCGCTCAATTTTCGGCACTGGAGATAGGAAAGTAAACAAAATAGACAATGCCTCTGTCCTGATGGATTTCACGTTCTAATGAGGATCTTCTAACCATGTTTGTCTTCTAGAAGGATAGAGTACCACTGGATTAATGACAGTGGAAATTAGAGTAGAGCCAAAATTATGGGGAGTGTGTTGAGGCAGATTTTCTAACATCGTCCATCTAGCTGGGAAGGAAAATACCCAAGTGCCAACCTTCTGCTAAGTGGCACTAGCCAAACCAATGTATGTTTTTGGGGAGTGAGAATGGAGAAAATGTGAATTGATGTCCTTTTACATTTCTTTAATTTCTATCTTGATTTAGTTTTCCTATAAAGCTCAACTTGAATTAGTGAAGTAAGGAGCACAGTGTTTGGAGGCCACCCACCATTGTCTCAGAAGAACCAAAGGAAATAGAGTGCCCTGTCACGGCCAAGGGTGGTAAAGCCACCACCTTAGTCTTCCGGCCCAGAGAGATGTAAAAGCTAAAGAGGATAAGGATTTGAGGCAGCTGTGTCCCTGTCCCTTCCAACACAGAATGATCTCTTCAAGATCATTCACTAGAGTGTGTAAACCCACAAGCGAAACACTAAAGGCTATTGAAATGAAAGGACAGTTGAAATTCCCATTTTTTTTCTCAATATGATTTTATTTAAAACATGGCAGACACTGAGGTCAGAAGACTTGGCTTAAAGTCACGGGCCGTCACTTATCTGTTGTGTGACCTTGGGAAATCACATCACTTATTAGAGTCTTCTCAGTTTGTCTGTGGAATTTTTTTTTTTTTTTAACCTCCTTTCCTCACGAGGTTTTTGAGATTCTTGGGGAGATAATACATGGGAAGATGATTTCTAAACTGTAACATGCTTTATAAATGTAAAATTATAACTATATTCTCATTGATTTTATTTGCTTCACTACATGATTATCGTAACTCATGGCACTGTGTTTTTTAATGACATGCAGAACAACATAGAGGTTAAAAGGGAACACTGGAAATATGTTACATGGGTTTGAATCTGAGCTCTATCAATTCTTAGCTGGGTGACCTGTGTTAAACAACTTAATCTCTCTGTGCCCTGGTTTCTTCATTTATTAAATGGGGTAAGGACAGAACCTACCTCATAAAATTGTTTTAAGGATTGGTGTGTCAATAATTGTAATTTACTTAGAACAGTACAGGGCACTTAGCATTGGATACATGTTATATTTTATATTTCTTATCAATGCAGACATTCCCCAAAACACTGATAATTTCTTTACTTGGGCAATGAGGACATGACTCTTCATCTATGTCATAAAGAGGCATTGAATCCATTCTCTTTCTGGCTTTGACAAATGACTAAAACCAGAGAGATACATAACATGTAATTCAATTGTTGAATAAACTGCCATAAATGAATTTTCTCTAACAAGGAATTCACAAATTATTAGAAAGTAATTGTTCATATTGGCTTTTGCCAGGCTATTTAAACTGACAATTGAGCAGAAAAAGTAAATGGAAGTGCAACTACTGTATGAAAAAATTAATAGAGAGAAGGTCTCCTGGCTATCAAGTTTCTTGGTTATGGCGGAGCCCAGTGAGCTCATAATCGCCAAGCTTTGAGTCAGGGGTCTGTTCTCAGAGCAGGATGATGTATGAGTAGAGCTAGGCTCCTTTGTGTTCCCAACAGACAAGGACCTTGACAATATTCCACTAATGAAAATTCTGCTTGCCATTACAGTGTCAAGGTTAATCATTCATTTCAAGTCATTTCCAGCCTTCATTAAATAGATTATGTCCAGGAGTGAATGATGATGTGTACAAATCACAAGGCATGTTGTCCTGTTTTGGAACACCCGGATTTTATGGCAGGGAGCTGACTTAAATGGATACTTCAATGACTGCATGTTCATTCTCATGTTCATTTACATGACAACCCCATCTTCTTTGAGCTTTGTAACAAACAGTACATTACCAGGAAGGCAAGTATTATTCTCACTCTATTTTGTAGACGTGGTTTAGAGAGGTTGAATGACTTGTGCAGTCATAGCTCTTGTTGTTGTTAGGTGCTGTCTAGTTGATTTCAACAGACAGTGACCCTAAGTGACAGAGTAGAACTGCCCAATAGGATTTTCTAGGCTGTCGTCTTTATGGGAGCAGATTTACAGGTCTCTTTCTGGCAGGGTGGCTGGGTGAGTTTGAACTGCCAACCTTTTGGTTAGTAGCCAAGTGCTCAACTATTGAGCCACCAGGGCTCCACAGCACAAAACAAGAGCCCAATAAGGTCATGGCAGTATGAACTGTAAACTTGTTGAGGGCAGGGAGAAAGCAGAGGTATATGCAGTTCCCCCTGGGGATTAAAACATATCTCTGAATACTATCCATGCTTAATATAAGGTTTTAAGTGGAATGAATGCCATAGTCCTAATGACTAGATTTGGAAGTTGGAAGGCTTGGCCTAAGAATTAGGGAGACAGTATTCAACTCTCAGGGGTTTTCCTTCTCAAAGATGACGGCAGTTAAGACGGCCCATGTTTTATCTGTTTGGAGGTCAGAAAGCTAAATATAGTTTAAGTATCCCTTCAATGGGTACCTGACAACTTTGTCCAAAGTAATTCAAACTATGTCTACGCGTGGTATCTTCAAAACTGTAACAGGAAAGTCTCAAGTTATTCAAAGAAAGATGGCGTACAAATCCTTAGGCTTCGGCCTTTAAATAAAAATATCTAGTTATTTTAGTTATTGTACTGAAATCATCGGTAGATTGATATCATTTCATTCTCGACCCCCAAATGCAAAGATATTGGAGATGGATTGGTGGAGAAGATTCAGGCGATTTAGTGGCCCAGGTAGGAAAATGATGACTTTTTAGACACCGAAAGATGAATTTTAGTATTGCTTCTGAGCTGAACAGCCATGTACTTAGGTCCCAGATAACTTCTCAAATTCCTCCGTACTTAACGTCTTCTTCTCACTGGAGGAATGGAATAAATGATGCTAAATATCTCAAAAGTACTCTGAAAATAGCTCCAGTAAGAGAATCAAAACACCACATTCTTTTAATAGAGACCTGAAGAGAGAAATAATGTCACTCTCAGAAAGCTGGCATTTATTGTTTTTGTTTTGTTCTTTAAATGCCTACCTTGGCACATCAAGACAGAGAGGAGAACTTCAAACAGCAGCTGTTTTCTGCTTTTTTATCTCTTCCCCCAGCCCTCCCTTCTATCCTAAGCTGCTACATTAGTTACCTTCTGCATCAAAACATCCTGGTTTCTCCTAAACCTATGGGAAAAAAAATTCAACAGCACTCAAAGTTTGGAGGACACACATTCTCTTTTTAGGCCTTTTTTGGGGGGCAGAGGACTGCAATGTTGAGAATTCATGCCAGGTTTTGAGGAGCCCTGGTGGCAAAGTGGTTAAGAGTTTGGCTGCTAACGAAAAGGTTAGCAGTTCGAATCCACCAGCTGCTCTTCGGAAACCCTGTGGGGCAGTTCTCCTTTGTCCTGTGGGGTCTCTATGAGTTGGAATCAACTTGATGGCAACAGCGAGCCAGGTTTTCGGAGTCTGGGTTCATGTCTGTCTTCTACTATTATTTACATTGTACGTATCTATTAAATTCTCAAAGTCTGACACCTGGAAAACTTGTTAACACTTCAAACTCCTGAGATCTACCCACAGAGATTCTGCTTCAAATTGTAAGGAACCACCAGGAATCTGTATTTTTAAGAAGCGGACGAATCAGATGCATGTACTTTTAAAAACATGAGACACCATCATCATCTCTGTCACTCACTTGGCGTTTTCCAGTTTTGAAACATATTCCGTTCTGTGAAGTAGAAGGGGGTGATTATGTCCATTTCGAGGATACAAAACAGACTCAGAATTCAGCGGTGATTTCTTCAATGCCTCATTATATGCCGTCCTCTTGCCAATTTCTCTGGATACCTCCCCTTAGCTGACCTTTTTCTGTGACTGTTGGAATTACCAAAGGAGGGAGCCCCCGAAGCCAGGCAGTACTCTCTGTGCCTGCCTTGCTCAAGAATGAGACAAGCCTTCCGGTAGCCAAGGAAAAGAGTCTTATCTGTGGAATGTGGGCCTTTCTCGAATTGATAGTCCCCATATGGTTTTACTGATTGCTTTTAAGTAACCCCTCTCTGCATCCAGACACACTTTTGAAAATGGATTCTGCTTCATTTTTAGAGAATAAATACCACGACCAAACACCACCACCACCGCCCCCCGCCACATACACAAATACATACATAAAATACATTTTTTTCCACCTGTCTTGTTCTGTATTGTTGGAATTCCAAGGATGTGTCCACTTGTGCTCATTCAGCCACACGGAGCTGCTGCTCGGTCTGCAGGGGACGTGTTAGAGCGTGCTTCCCACTGACAGTTGGGATTCCCCTCTCCCCAGGGATGCCTTCCCTATTTCCTCCTCCCAGCTGTCTGCCCTGTGAGCCCCTGTCTGCCAGACTGCTTTACCCAGCTGCCAGGTGGGGAGCGCCAGGCCCCAAGACACAGAAGGGCTGCTAGCCTCCAGGCTTGGCCTAAACAACCTTACAGATCACAATCCTTCTCCTTGTCCAGGTGGCTCTCAGCTAGACCTACTGGTGTGTCACCACATCAAGAGAATTTCTAGGGCCCCTCAGCTTCCCATAGCCATTTCCAGTGGCTGCCAGAGCCTGCATTTTCCTTGCTCTCTATTCAAGTGTATCCAGCATAACACCT
The DNA here is from genome assembly GCF_024166365.1 of Elephas maximus indicus. Lineage (NCBI taxonomy): Eukaryota > Metazoa > Chordata > Mammalia > Proboscidea > Elephantidae > Elephas > Elephas maximus. The sequence goes on from NC_064819.1 coordinate 22,642,622, forward strand.
GTCTCTGCTTGGACATCATTCATTTAATCCTTTGGCATCCATGTATTGAGCTACCCTAAACGCTTAAGGAAGTGTCTTGAAGGGGAGGGAGTAGGGGTATGTGGAGACAAGTTGAAGACTGTAATTATAACTAATAGCCACTCCCAGACTTCAGCATGAATGGAAGGTGGTTACTCTTTTTGTGTGACTGTAATCTTTCATGCTGCATTTGAACTTGAATGACATTATCTCCTCTGCTGAGTTTTCCCTACCATCCGGTGGTCAGTCACAAGCAGCACACCTTGACACCTAATTGCCCTGAAGCTAGTTGTTGGCTGCCCTTGTGTACATCACCCCCACCCCCTAGCCCCCATTATCTCCTCTGTGCAGGGCTTACTTGGTCCCTCTGCTAGGGACTGAGCGTGTTTTGGAGTTTTCCAGATAGAACCAAGAAATCTAGGTTGCAAGAAAGCCAAAAACACTTCTTCCTGTTCCAAAATGAGCTGAAGGTGGGCCCCAACATGAGGGCCCAAGAGGCCATTATTACTTTATCCAGCGTCCACTGCCTTCCGGCCTGAACGGAAAAATTCTATATGCTCCAGCTTATTGGAGAGAGAAGGTGGACGGTGTTCTCTCAGCTCTTCCACCCCTGGACCCTTCTCTGCGCACCAAGGGTCCTTTAACCGGCCGGTGGTTGTGTTTTCTCTTGGGGGAGGGGTGGGACGGAGCCGACACGAGCTGCAGTTTCCTCGCTCTGCCTCCGAGAATTTCTCATCCAAACCTCAATCACGTAGGATTGCGTAGAGAGGAGAAATGGGGAGAGACAGGAGACAGAGAGGGGGGAAAGGGGTGGCGAGAGGGAGGGAGGAGAAGGGAGTCTGGAAGCAGAGGGCGTGAGAGAGGGGAGGAGGAAGGATCCCAGGGCGCTGCGCTTTCCTGTGCTCGGAGAGCCCGGCCTCCAGTGCGGCCCCACCTGGGCACCCGCGCGCTCTCCCGCGGGTCTGCGAGCGGTGCTGGAGGAAGTCCCACGGCCGCCGGTTCTCTGTCCCACCCGCCACGGTCTCGGTGGCGGTGGCCCCAGCCTGGACTTTCCTGCGGAGCTAGCGCTCGAGACGAGCGAGCTGGCTGTGCAGCGGGGACCCTGTGAGGCTCGGCGCGCCCAGAGCCTCAGCTCTTGAATGGAACTCCGCCCCGAGCGCCCCCTCCCGGTCCCGGGGAGGCGGCGGCGCGCCGGTGGGGGGCGCCCCCCGAGCCCGCGCCGCAAGTTGGGCGAGTTGGCGGCCGCCCGCACCTGCCTTCTGGCTCCGGCCCCAGAGTCGGCGTCCAGCCCCGAGGGCCCCGGCTGCGCGCTCGGCCGCCTCCCGCCGGCGCCCCGGGTGGCCTAGGGGCCCTGCCTGCGCCCCTCGGCGCCAGGCCATGATGGGCAGCTCCGGCCCGGAGCCGCAGCCGCGGCGAGCAGACGTCGCCCGCAGCCAGCCCCCGCCCCACCCGAGCGGACGCGCGGGTGTGCGCTGCGCGCCGGTCACTTCCTTCCTCGGCCGGGATGGGCCGCGCGGGACTGAGTGAGCGGCCTCGCGTCTCGCGGGTAACCCCCATCTGATCCGCTGCCCGTGAGCTGCCGACTGCCGGGGCGCGCGAGCCTGGGGCCCGGGCAGCGCGGCGATGACCTGATCCCGAGCCCGCCCCGGCGCCCCTTCCCTCCCTCGCTCCCTGCTCCCTGTGAGCCTGTGCCGAGACCAGCTCGGTGCTGCGGCTCCGGACGCACCATGGCGGGGAGCTCCAGTTAAAGGCGTGTAGGAGAGGACACCTTCGGCATCGCTGCTTTTTGAGGGGGCTTATTTAAACAACTGAGTCATTCCAGATTTAGGATTCCCTAAATAATCACCAAGTGTGCCCGTCTCGTGCCGGAAAGCAAGCGGAGAGAGAAAAAGCGCCGGCTCTCGGGACCCCGCGGATCCCAGCACTAGCCTCTGGCGGGTTTCTCCCTGAGGGGTGCTTGGCCCTCGAGGATCTCCCTCCTCCTCCCCTCCCTCCTTCTTGTCCCCGTCCCTCCTTCCCTCCCCTCCCTCGCCTCCCACTTTCTGTGCAGCCCTGCTGGCGGGGAGTCGCGCACAGCGCAGCTGGCAACAGCTGCCCCCGCCCCGCGCCCCTTCCCAGACTCCAGCTAACCGCTCCCACTTGGCGGCTGGGAATTCCAGAACTCGGGTTGCCGGCCCCTGGAGAACCGCAGCCGGTGCGATGCATTCTGTAGACCTCACCCAGCCGGGACGGACCTCCTAATCTCCAGAACTGTGGGCCGCAGGGGGTTAATTTGCTGCCTTTCTCGCCTTCTCTCTTGCGGTTGGTGGCTTGTTTTCTAAAGGAACGTTTTATTCACTTTTTAGTGTTTTCTACCGGGGACTCTACCCGCCTCGGTCCAGACTCTGCTTTGGAAACGGGTTTTATATGTATATATGTGTAGATATACTTTGGACACCTTACAACGCTTGCGCCTCTCCAACAGGGGCACAGCTTATTATTTTGGACCTTTTTCTTCCCCTTCCACTTGGTATCCCGAACGCAGTGTGACCAAACTCCCCACTGGCCCTTGGACGCGGATCGCCTGGGGGTGCAAGTTTGGGGTGCAAGCGTCTAGTTCTCTGGAAGCCCTGGGACCGCCCCGCCCCCGCCGCCAGTGGTTGGGGAAGTTTACATCTGGATTTTCACACATTTTGTCGCCACTGCCCAGACTCTGACTAACCTTTTGGGCGCCGGGTTTTCGGTACAGCAGCCTCCTCAAATATAAGCACTGCCTCCCCGCGCCTACCTTGTCCCTCCCGGCCGTCGAGGTCCTGCCCTCGGCCCCGGCGGAGCGCGATCCCGAGGGCGGAGCAGAGCCCCTGGCCGGGGCCCTGCGCTGAGCAGCCATGGCTGCGGCTATAGCCAGCTCCTTGATTCGGCAGAAGCGGCAGGCGAGGGAGTCCAACAGCGACCGGGTGTCGGCCTCCAAGCGCCGCTCCAGCCCCAGCAAAGACGGGCGCTCCTTGTGCGAGAGGCACGTCCTCGGGGTGTTCAGCAAAGTGCGCTTCTGCAGCGGCCGCAAGAGGCCGGTGAGGCGGAGACCAGGTCAGTAGAAGCCCAGAGGGTCGGCTCTCCAGAGGCTGCACCCGCTCTTCCCTTCCGCAGAGGACCCAGTGGTACCCATGGAAGGGAGCCAGGACCCCCTTTTCCACTTGGGCTCCCCTTCTCCTCTAATTTCCGGATATCTCCCAACCATCCTCTGCCAGTTAATAGCTTCTCATCCCATATGCAGGAAAACACTTTCTTCGTGGATGATTCCATGGTTGCTCCTGGTCCCAGATGGCCTGTGTGGTCCTTGAGGGCACTGACCACCTGTCTCTTTCTGTCTCTGTCTCTACCTCTATGTGTATTTCTATTTCAGTTTCTCACATTCATCAATTCCATCCATCCATCCATCCATCCACCCACCCACCCAGTGCTTGGTACTGGCCCACTGAGGATCTAAAGATAAATAGAGCTTCCTCCTCGTATCCCTCACAACACTTAGCATAGTACTTTACACACAATAGACACTCAGCAGACACCAGATAAACTTAAATTTATTCTTCTTCTAACTCTTCCTCCATCAATGCATGGTGCCCTAGACAGTCTTTCAGACATTCCAGTCAATTTCTCACCCTCCATTTTCCCGTATGCCTTTTCACTTCCTTTAACAGAGACCTCCTTTTCCTTGTTCTCTTTCTCCAGCCACTCATGGTTTCTGAGAGCTCTTCTCATTAACTTTTCTGTCCTGTTCCTTCCACCCTCTACATGCTCACACTTTGGGGACACTAGGGGACCCAAAGATTTGCAGGGTGGGTTAAGAAAACTTCAGAAGTATCAGAGATTCTCATGGCATGGCCTTTCTGAAGCCGATTCCCTTTTGTGGGGATAAACTGAACTGATTGGTCTTTGATGTGTCTCCCTGTGCAAAGGGAAATGGGATACCTTGAGTTTCCACACCACCATTCCAAGCTCAAGCCAGGTCGGTATCCCAGCTTGAGAGAATGAAAGCAGAATTGCAAAAGTCTATGCTGCCACCAGACTTTATTGACCCTTCTGGGTGTGGCCGCAGTGTCCTTTGCAATCTGCAGATAGTCTCCTTTTACTGTGGGCAAGCAAAAGAAAATTCTATCTGTGAGGCTGCTCTGGGACTAGTTGACTGGCTTAGGTTAGTTTTTTTGCAGCTCCGATTATTGCGTTCTCCCGAGTTCCAGGAGTGAGGTACGTGGACTCGTTTCACTGGGGTGAAGAAAACACTTGCAAAGTCTGGATAAGTGAGGCTAAGAATTAGCTTAGAAACTTGGGACCAAGCCTTGTGAAGAAGTCATTTTATTTCATTTGCCATTAGCTTTTCATGATATTATTCACACCGTGGTGGGCTCATTTATTTATTCTGCGATGATGTTAAAATAGTAAATTTCAAGAGTAAAAAATAGGTATATATATAAAATCTGGTAGTTACCCAAGGCAAAACCAAAACCAAACCAAACCCAGTGCCGTCGAGTCGATTCCAGCTCAGCCACTAAATTCTCTTTTGTTTTACACCCAGTTAATGTAGATTGCTCATTTTATAAAGTGAAGATTTATGCAAATAAATAGTTATCTTTGCAAGGTAAGTAATCAATATTAGGAGAAATGAAAATACCTGTTTTGTTGCCCAGAGATCGTTTGGAGATCATTCCCTAAGGGCTTTTGTGGCCTGTGGGGATTTCAGGGCTCTGAATTCAGTGTGACTGATTTATCAGCCTCTGAAATTTGTTCTTGCACTCTTGTTGGCCTAATGATGTGATGTTTATGAGCAGGTCCGACTTAGTCTCCCCGGTTAAAAATAAAGTAATAAATATGATAGATGGATTATAGTCATGAAGAATTCACCTGATCTGTGTTCAGGTTGACTTGGAGAGGAGTCATTTGCCTGGCTTGATCCTGCATGGGAAGGAAGGATTGTATGATTTGCTTTCAGTGGCCCTTAGTACCTCGTTAGAAAGTAGAAAATTTGAGGGAACTGCTGAGTTTATGGTTTTCTTCAGTGTACATTTAATCTGCTCCTCCTTTTCATCTACTTAGCGTACATCTTGACAGAGAGAATCTTGACTGGTGACTGCGTGTAGTTGAAGTGTTACAGTGATAACCTGGGAGAGAGATGGCAGGACCTGTTAAGACTTGCCCAGTACAAGGGCAACATGTGTGTGCCTGTACGCTGTAGACTTCAATGTGCTCTGAAGACTGGCTTACAAGCATGGGGATGTGGGGTGTGGAAAAGCTTTTGGGAAAGAGGGTAGTGTGTTGTTATCATTACTAACAAAGCCAAATAATTAATCTGTTGATTTGCCATCAGCAACCATGATTCACATAGCATAGGATGAGCCTATTTATAGGGAGAGAGAGAGCACTTGCCACATCTTAATTCCAGAGAGGATTCTTCAGCTGGATCGAGGGGGAAGTTGCTAAACACCCCCAAAAGATGTTAAATAAAATAAAGCCACTTGAAGGCATCAGCTTTATAAGCGCTTTGATGGTATGCTTAGTTTACATTTGAGTTGTTCTGGAAAGCACTAGCCATTCTAAGCCACATCCTTGTGAACTACAAACTGAGTCAAAAATGGTAAAGAGGCGAAATGGGATAACTTGCCCTGATAAAGAATTTATGCTCTGAATTTATGTCACTGAGGCACGCTTTCCACTGACTAGACTTTCTTTGGGAGTGAGGCTAAGGTAGAGAGGCTAAGGCAAGTATCTGATGGGAAAGGCTATATATAGTTATATTTCTGATTTGAGCGCTGACACATTGAGTATCTCGGAGTCTCTTTTCTGAGCTCACCAAATTCTAGTATGTGTAATGTGGAAACTTTATAAACACAGTAGGGATACTTAAACCCTCAAGGGAAAGGAGTCAGATTTTAAAACTACATTATTGCAGAATGCAGTCAGGAGACCTGGCAGGAGAGGACCCCAGACCACCCAGCTCCAGGGGGACCAGGCATATCGATAGCCATTGTGTGAACACCTCCCTGGAGCATGATATGATGACGCACCCTGGGATTGTGCAGAAGACTCCTGACCTTAGAGAAAAGAAACCCTAGAGCCAGCACAAGTTTGTGGCACCCACAAGGCTACACAGCTAGTTTGTGGCAAAATTGAAACTAGACCTAGTGATTTTTCTCAACCTGTGCTCTTCCCAACACAATACAGAAAAAACAAACAAAGAAAGTAGGATCAAGAAGAACTGGGCGTCCTGACAAACGGTGGAAGTATTTTTTTTTTTTTCCTTTGGGGATTGGTATTATTATTTTTATGATTGTTATTTTGTAATTAGAATAGGAATGGGGTGGCGTGGAAGCGGTGACTCTAAGGGGAGGCATAGGCTAAGTTAGGCAATTAGAGTTCTAAAATACTGCCCTGTAGCTAGCATGCATTATAGAAGGCAATCCAATATTGAAGACAAAGCAGACATCGCAGGGATAGTGATCCCCTTAGGCACTGTGTGGGCCGAAACTCTTTGGAAATGAAGCATTGGAGATCCTGAACTGGCAAGTTGGTTGAGGTCATGGGACCATGAAAAAGCCTTTTTAACATTTCTGTTGGTATACTTTATAATAAAGGAAAGAGCACTCTTATGGCCATTATTTGAGTATTTATGAGTGAAATACCTGCAGAAGCACCCTGCTAGAATATCTGCTTAAATGTTGATGCCACTGAACTTGCTGTATCTAGGCTATTAGTAGGAGCCCTGGTGGCAAATGATTAAGCGCTTGGCTGCTAACTAAAAGGTCAGTGGTTTGAACCCACCAGATAGCCTTTGGGAGAAAGGACCTGGTGAGCTACTCCCATAGAGATTACAGCCTAGAAGACCCTCTGGAGTAGTTCTACTCTGTCATACGGGGTTGCTTTGAGTCGGAAATGACTTGAGAGCACACGACAACAAGAGGCTGTTAGTAGATCCCTATGACTTACTCATTCCCAACATTTGCTTTACTTTTGAGTAGAGACACTTATGCAAATGATTGACTCCATTATTATTTATGTTGTGACTCAGAAGTTACTGTAGGTAATGAGTAGAATTCCTGATCAAGGAATCGAGAGGTGTTTATAGAATCTCTGAAAGTCTGAATGGCCATGAACCTGGGAGGACATCCAGTATCATTCTTTCAATTTTTCAGATGAGATTCTCTCTGGAAAGTGGAGAGTAGCTAGGTAAGCTAAATCTCTAAGTGATTTTGGTAATTTTTACATTTTTTAATATAATTTAGTCCCTTCCCTCAAATCAGAACATTTGAAAAAATCAACAATCAGGAAAAATCTCTCATTGAAATAACATTAGATATTTTTTCATAATTTAAATATTTGGTTTTCTGTGTGCTTCTCTTTTTTTAAAACTATGGAGTGTAATTACACTAAGTGGATAAAATAAATCAAAGGAGTGATTGTAATTTTACCAAATTTTGTTGACCCTCATTAGTCTTATTTTTGAGTCCTTTCCTCTGCTGTTATTCAAAATATTTCAGTATCCTTCTAACTTGTTTTGATAGATGTATGGTATTTAAGCACACTCATTTAACATTTTACTATCAGACATACAGTTTTGCATAGAAGAAGAAATATTACAGAAAATAGAAACTTCAAGAAGAAAAATGACAGCAAAGGGAAAATAATGATTAATCATGTGATCTATGGAATATAAATTAGATTTTTTTTAATAAATGGAAATAATTTTGGTCAATATATAGATCAAGAAGAGAGTCTTATGACAGGTGATATTTTCCATTTATGGCAAGTACTTTTATTGTGTTTTCTTTTTTAAAATTGTGACTCATGTTTGAACTCTTGATGTTTGTTAAAAAGAAAAAACAAAACAAGCTTTCCTCTTCAAAAACCCACGCTAGGGTTTCAACTGATACTTTATCTGTGTTTTTTAATCGTATTTTCTCTACAGCAAATTATGTTTCCATTGTAAGAACATTTTAAAATAGCAGCTACTGTGATCTTGATCCCTTTCATTCCACAGAGATCTCATCAAGCCATAACTCAGGATTAAGTCTTTAAAGTTTTAATGAAGTTGGTATTCTTGAACCAGAATTAGAAATACAATTTGCAGGAAAGAAGGCAGTATCTGTTTTTGAGGAAGAAATAGGAATATTTTGAGAAGATATTTAGAAAAGCTTTGTCTCATACAATTCAATTCTAAAAAAGTCCTGGGTTTTCTAGTATAGCATCACATTGCATGTATTCTTTGTGGGGGCATATCAGTATATTGGATATTACAGGGTAGATTTGGTTTGGGAAATGTATTCACTTTGGTGGACCAATTATTTTCTGCTTGGAATTTTTTGTGGATACCATATGTTTTCATGAATGGAAGCATGCTGAATCATTGAGTGCGTCTGAATTTTTGGTAGGTAGTATGGATTTTTTTCTTTCTTGCCCCCTCCCACAAGCCTACTCTAAGTGTTTAGTGGTACCTATAATTTTTTTTTTTATGAAGTATCACTAATTATACCCCTGAGTCCCCACTGGGGTCTGTTAGGACATATGTGTAACAAATACAAATTTTCAGAATTTCTATATTCCCTACCACAAATTCAGACACCTCATACAGTACCCTGCAAAAGCAGTAATTTTCGGCACACACCCATTTCTTTGGTTTCAAGCAGTCCTAAAGGCCCCTGCCTTGTGGCAGCACACACTGTCAGTGGTACAGCAGCTGCCCAAGAAACCCCAGAGGCTGAAAAAGTTCATGGTCGCTTTATGTACTGCTGGGCATGAAATAATACCGATTAGCTTTTGTTTGTTTCTTCTTTGTGTGCTTTGTCATACTGTGTATTTGCTATTCAGTTTTTCTCCTAGAATCATTATAGATTTTGTGGATACTCTCAAAGTCAGCCTGGTTAGACATAGGGGACCCACTTAATATGCTACGTTTTGGTTTCTGTCTAATGGCTTAATCATGTAAGTACAGAGCTTTCCTTGTCCCAAGAGAGATGTGCTACATCTAAAGGACTCTGACTTCAAGGCCATCTTCTAGACATCTGTGAGAGGGAGGGGCCTTAGGTGCAAAATGTCTATAAATTAATAACTTTTGATAATAGCAACTAACTTGGCGATATGACTTTAGGATTTAGAGTTTCCTCACAACTTTTGCCTCTTTTGTTGTTTATAGTACTTTGTTTAAGTAGGTAGCCCCATCTTGGAAATAAGAAAACTAAACCTCAAGTGGCAGAGACTTGTTCAGGTTCATGGAGTCAGAAAGTGGCCAATCTGCCATAAGGTTTCCGGTCCCCACACGGAAGGTCATCTGTCTTTCTAGTCTGCCATGTTAAACTAAGAAACCCTGAATTTTAACTCAGTTTGATTCAAAGCTAAGAAACTATTGGAGGAGGGAATCCAATTAAGAGTTCAAAGAAATATGGGATGTGATTACATGATTCGATTTGCTCTGTATGTACCCTAGAGCCCCTAGGGAGGAGGAGAGAGGTGGAGAAGCTGGTGGAGATCACCAGGCTGGTACTAAAGAAGCAGCCCCGTGGGTATGTTGTCATGTATGGGTTCCAGGCTCCTGGCTGGGATGTCCCTCTCTGTATGCTAGGAGTCTCAGAGGTTTCAGGAGCTACCACTTGGGGCATCTTTGGGCCTGTGGGGAGACTTGGGTCCGGAGGGGCAGACTTTCTTAACTGTAAACATAAACAGTTGCTTCAGATGTTTTCGAGAGTGAAGTTCAGGAGAGCCCTATAGGATTTAGTCTTTGTGTGTGTGTGTTACCACTTAATTATAGTGTAGCTGAATAGTTAAGCACATGGACTTTGGAGTGGAATCTGAATTTCAATTCTGGATATATTATTTGTAAGAGCATTGGGCAAAAAGGGATGGAAGAACATCCAAGGTAGACGAGAACAGCCTGCCCGAGGATTGAGGTGATAGGGAGGTTAGTGCTTTTGAAGAAATGAAAGTGCAGATGAAGCAAAGAGAGCAAGGGAGAGAGGGCTGCAGGAGGCGTTGGAAAGCCTAACAATGGCTGTATTGTGCACAGCCTTCAAATAAGCTCTAAGGAGAGATTTTGTATTTTAGTTTAGAGTCCAAAGAAATTTCAGAATAAGGGGTGTTATGATGCGGACTGCATGTCTAAGTGGTCACCCTGGCTATAGTGAGAAGAATGGATTGCAAGGGAGCCAGGGTGGAAACAAAGGAACCGTAAGGAGTTGATGCATCAGTCTAGGTCACTGGTTCTCAAAGTGTAGTGCAGAGGCCCTGGGAGTTCCTTGAAACCTTTCGGAGGCTCCATGAGGTCAAACTATTTTTGTAATGATATTTCATAATAATATTAAGACATTATTTGCCTTTTTCACTCATTCTGTCACAAGTGTCGAATGGAGTTTCCAAAGACTTTATGATGTATCTACAATCATCTGAAAAGGCTGTAAAAATTTTCCTTACTTTTCCAGCCACATGGCTGTGGAGGCCAGCTACTCTTTTCATACTTTAGCTACAACAACGTATCATAGGAGACAGTGCGGAAGCAGATTTGAGAATCCAGCTTATTCCATTAAGATAGACATTAAAAAAGATGTGCCAATACACAAACCTCTAATTTTTCACTAATTTTTTTGTTTTAAAAAACATGCTATTTTTGTTAACACTTAATGGGTTTGTTGTTAGTTTTTAATAAATAAATATTTAAAATTTTTTTCCCTGGAACTTCTAAATATGGTAAATATTGATAGATATAAGCCATATAAACAAAAGCTCTTTGGGGGACTCCATCATTTTTAGGAGTGTAAAAGAGTCAAGACAAAGCTTGAGAACCACTGGTCCAGGCCATAGATGATATTGATAAAGAATAAGGTGGTGATCGGGGATACGAAAAGAGTGGGTGTAGGTAGAATTAACAGAAACTGACAATAGGTAGAATATGGAATATGGAATAGGTAGAATATGAAAGAGAGGAAAGCGCTTGGATGACTTCTGGCTGAACAATTCAATAGTGAGTATAGTACTTTGTTGAGATGGAAGAAGGCTAGGGGAGAAGAGAGTTGATATGGGTCAAAGAATATAATCTGTAAACTGAAGTACTATAGAATGCAGAGGTAAAAATTGGGTAATGGTATTATTTATTGTTTAATAGTTTTACAGTATGCTGAAGAACCTGAATACTTATCTTTATAAGGTTGTCTACTTGATTCTTGAACCTTCACTGAAACCTTTTGGAATATTCCTCCTCTGCTATTGGTCAAGAGCTACTACCTGTAGGTCAAGGGCAATCCCATAAACAAATATGTTTTCAGCAGAAAAAATATGAAGAAAAGTAGGAAATCTTAATAAGTTTTCTAACCCTTTTGAATCAAAAAATATTTGGTATCTAAGAGATTTTTAAAGGCATTTGACATCGTTCAATCCTTAATATTCATGTTTTGAAATGGATTTCTTATATGTGACACCTAAGTGGATTTCATAAGTGAGTTTGGACAAAGCTCATTGGTATTTGTGTAGTCAAGTGACTTAAAAAGACAAAGTTTTGAAAATCTTGCTTATTTGTCTACCTCCTATGAGTCATTTGAATAGTGGTATTCCTAAATTGAAATAGCGGTATTTATTTTTCCCCAGGCACCCCGCTTCTAATCACACTTCTGTTAATGTCTCTTAATTGAAGCTTAAATATATACAGTCTTTTAAAATTACTTTTCACGGGTCAATAGAAAGGGCTGCAAGGCCTAAGACCAGGCTTGGTTCCCTAAAAAACAGGCACCATGTGGGGCAGGCTTGCATCCAATCAAAATGTTAGAGCTTAGAGATGACACCGGCCAGCAGGCCTCAGCCCTAGCTGGAAAGTGAAACCAACTGGGAGTTGATTTAGCGTGTCCACTCTGAAAAAAAAAAAAAAAAAAAATTTTTTTTTTTTACTCTGGGGCCCAGGCATCTGTCGCATTGTTTGTTTGTTTTGCTTTGTTTTTAATCCCCTAGATGATTCTTACAGGCAGCCAAGATTGAGATTCACCAACCCAGCCCAGTCCCTTCATCTCATAACTTGTGACTGTATATATATAAAATAATATATTTATAAATATAAATAAAGTTTATTAATGCTTTTAGGGATACATAATGCACGGAAGTTGTATATACTAATCTTAAGTAGTGTACACAAATTACAAAACACAAACCCTTCCATTTGCTTGTCGTTGAATCTTTCAAGTCTTTAGTGGCACCCAAAGAACTTTGAGCTGCAGGGTACTATATGTTTATGCACCTTGTCTTCCTCACTAGAACGTGAGTTCCTGAGGATGGGACCTATCCCCTGTTCATCAGTGGATTTCCAGGGCCTACAACACTGCCCGTGCTGCTGTAGCTCTTCAACAACTGATAAATAAACGAGAACATAACCTACCAACAAGCCTCTGAGGAAAGGGGGATTCTTAAGTTAGTGTTTCCAATTCCCACAGAAGGATGCTGAGACCTAGCAAGCCAGAGGCTTCCTAGATTTCACAGGATTCGTTAGGACTAGAGTCTAGGTTTGAACTCAGTTTGTTTTTACTAGTCTCATTTTCTTTCCCCTCACCCAATACTGAACATGGACCTCAGTTTTTCTTATTTGAAAATTAAGGAAGATAATAGGATATTATAGCTTAAGAAGCCATTAAATATTATAGCCTCCTCTTTACTCAGGAGAAACCCACAACTGGGGATATGAAACACTAATCTGCTTGCTGCTTCTTACTTAGAAAAGAAGGATAAAAACCATTTTCTAGTGTGCCGTTTTGGATGTGTCTAACTCCATCCCTCATTCATCATAGGGTCGCTATGAGTCGGAATCAGAATCGACTCGATGGCAGTGGTGATGTTGGATTTAACTCCATTCCGTGCTTTAATTACCTGTAATGTGCTAATAAGCATGTTTTTATCCAAATGTCAGTATTTCTTCTGACCGTAATTTAAGCCTATTCTGTCCCTTCAAGGATTAGAAATTAGATCTAGTGTGCCACAGTATTTTTGACATTCAAAACTGAATGGCAAAAAGAAGATTGAAAAGGTGTATGAAAGAGAATCATGAGAGGAAAATGTAAGATTGTATATGTTATTTAGAAAAAAGAAAAGAAAAATTTCTGGAAGAGATATTTTTTATTGCTATTGATGTCTTAAACGTTTTAATGTCGGGCATTCCAAAGATGACCCAGATTAGATTCATAGTGCTTCAGAATCAGATAATGCTTCTCAGAGAGTTAAGAACGGGGGGCAAAATTTTAAATAAGTACGGCAAGTTCTTGTTGTTGTTCTTGGTTGCATAGAGTCAGCTCTCCAATTCACGGTGACCTCATACACGGTGGAATGAAATGTTGCCTGGTCTTACTCCATCCCTATGATCAGATGCAGATCAAACAGTTGTGGTCCACAGGGTTTTCATTAACTGATTTTGAAAGTAGGTGGCCAAGCCTTTCTTCCTATTCTATCTTAGTCTGTAAACTGCACTGAAGCCTGTTCAGCGCTATAGCAATGTGCAGGCCTCCACTGACAAATGGGTGGTGTCTGTACTTAATGTGTGTTGGCCAGGAATCAAACCTGAGTACCATGTGGAAGACAAGAGTTCTACCACTGAACCACCAATGTGCCCTCCATGAAAAGCAGGGATCCATAGTAAAATCACCTCGTTAGAACAGGTATCAGATTCTGTTTTCAGACAGATAGCTCTAGCCAAGGCATCCATGTAATATCCATCCTGTATGAGAAATGAAATTGTAGAGAAGACCTTAAGAAAGGACAGCCACACAAAATGGCCCAAATAGGCTAGAATAGAAAAGCCTGTTTATTAGCCATGATAATTAATAAAATATGAAGGAAAACGAAGAGAATCTCAAATTTTAAGGAAACCCAAGTTTCTTATCCTATGTTGCTACCAGGCTTTATTGAGTCGAAGTAAGCTGGGATGGACTTTTGCAACTGGGCAGGATAGCCATGAAAGAAAGGACAAGTGGTTTATGAAGCGATGGCCCAGAATCCTAGGAAAGGAAGTCACCTTGATAGAACCTGAGGCTTCCTTTATAGTCTTCTTCTTGTAGGGTATCCCTCTGAGAGCTTGGAGATTTACTTTCCATCTGGAAGAGCAGAGAAGGTTCCTGTTTGCCTCGTTGCAGCACCTGTCTTTCCCAACAGGCCCCTGGGCCATCGTCCTCTGCAGCTTTTTCTCAGGAAACAAGTTGGCAGCATCCCAACTGGGCCGCCTCCACCTTCTGCAGCTCTGTTTCCTGAGCAATCTGCCTACTCCTCCCTCTCCACCTCCACACCATGAGAAAAGCAGCACCGAGAAGGAAACCTGCTTTGACATCATGCTTTTCCTAGTATTTCCCCCAAGATTTCTTCTTTCAGGTATTTGTTATGGAGCTGCATTTTCTAGCTTACCATGTGTCTTCTTGAGTTAGCATCCTGTTCATTATGATTCTGCTAATGGAGCCACCGCCTTGATTGGGGGCTTGTTCCTTCAAGGTAATGTTTGGTCTGGTGAAGATGGAGGTTCCTAGACCTGAAATCTTGTTGCTTTTCACCTAAACTACTGCCTTCCCTTGCTCTCTCCTTTGCTAAGCAACCACATTCAGTCTGAAGCTGGTTTCCGTTGAGTCGATGGGCACACCTGTGGGAGGTAGAGAGCAACAAGCTTCATATACCTGGGATGGTTATTTGAACCCAGGCAATTGCCTGAAATTCTGATTAAATACTCTTGTTGGAACTGGCACTTTGCTGAGGATCTTTGTCTCAGGCCATTATGCGGTGCGCTTAAAGATGAGTATCTGGGACACCAGCCTTGGGAATCCCATCTAGTGGGGTATATGACTGAAAGTGTTGCCAAGCTTGAATTGGAAGACTTTCCTCAGAGATCATTACAATCAACCCACCCACCCTGCAGATGAGGGAACTGAGACTCAGGAGGCTTCAGTGAGGCCACGCAATGAACGGCAAAGCCAGCACTGAAACATGGATTCAGCCTATGCCTTACTGCTATGGCACAGCTGGCTCCTTGGAGGACATTGCCCAATACTGGTAACAAGACCTATCTATCTACTGGTCCTGTTCTGTGTCTTGGACAATATAAATGTGAGTTAAAAAAGAAAAAACACATTGCCGTTGAGTTGATTCCTGTGAAAATGTGGGTAACCCCTTGCTGTCGAGTTGATTCCAACTCATAGCGACTCTGCATGTGGGTAAAAAAAAACCCATTGCCATCTAGTCAATTCTGACTCATAGTGACCCTAAAGGACAGAGCAGAACTGGCCCATAAGATTTCCAAGGAGCGCCTGTTGGATTTAAACTGCTGATCTTTTGGTTAGCAGCCATAGCATTTAACCACTACGCCACCAGGGTTTCCAGTTGCTTTTAAGTATCTATGGCCAAGCTATATCGCCAGAAACCTGTTGAGTACCTGTTTGTCATATGCTTGAGAATGATGTACAGAAATAATGAGTAAGTCCTTGTCTTTTTCCTGTAGGGTAATATAATTATATAATGAAGATCTGTCCATTTGGATCAGATTGATATTATTGTGTTCCAAGTTGTAGTTTTGCTGTGTTCTTTTGGACCGTTTCTCCCTTAATATCTATATTTCTAGAAAAAAAATAATTCCTGAATTAAAAAAAAAAAGAGCCATAACCTATCTTTTAAAAATTCAAGTATGAATTCAAGGCCTTGCTATAAGTATAAAAAAAAGTATACTACTTTGTTATTTAAATCATTAACATGAATAGGCAGCTGAACTGAGGTTCTTTCTCTGCCCTTCCCCACACACTGCTGTAGCCCATCCCAGCCTTCTTGACATTCATAGAACATTTACCGCATTTATTCATTTCAGTTCTTTTAGTTTAGAGCCTTTTCCCCCCAGCAGGGATGCCATTAACCTCTCTACCTATCCTTCATTTACCCAGACACAACCCCACATTTAATCGCTCTGCTGCAGTTCTGCCCTTTATTTGAAACTCCACTCAACTCAGATCTCAGATCTTCCCAGGCAGAATGAATCACTGGCTGCTACAGGCTTCATTTGGCTTTGTACCTGTATTGTTTGTAGTTCCATCTGCCTTGTCTTGTGATGGCTGGTGTAAATACCTATCTCTACCTCTGTAGTAAGAGTTCTTGGAGGGCAAATGTCCTGCTTCGACATAGTACGTGGTCAGAAGTTAATTCACTGGAAGGAACGGAGTTACCTTGCTGACTAATACGCTTATAGCATCGGTACTAGTCAGGCTCAAAGGGAATTGCTGCACAAATGTGAAAATGTTGAGCAAGTACAGAAATTAGTATTTTAGGCTACTGTGCATTTTCCTTTATTTGATATTAAAATGCAAATATATCATTAATTCATTTTCATTTGATATATAGCTAGTAGGTAACTGCTTAGGATCCCATGTCTTCTCCCCAACCCAACCTCCTATTTTCACCCTTGTTTTACTCAGTCTGTACTTGGCTTAATAGAATTTTGTCTTTCTTCTTCTATTTAGAAGGAAGATGTTTAAATGGGAATTTTAAAAGAGGGAGCATCTTTATATTAATTTATGTCTTTGCCCCAGAAAGCAGAGGGGAAGTGGGTGGTGTAGCAGATTTGGAAAAGGGCCCATTTCTGTTTTGACTAGCCTTGCTTTCTTCATGTTAGGTTAATGAAAAATAACCTTTGCCATTGATTTCAAATTCAGTCATGCCTGGTCTTTACATTTACAGTTGAGACCAACAAGCCATTTTAGTGTTAACTACCCATGAGGGAACATATTTACTCTGGTTTCACTTTCCTTGATGAAGCTCTAAGTGATGGGGGGAATACAGTATTGATTGGTCTAATGAAAAAGCTTCTCTCTGTCAACTCTTTATTACCTCATTGGCTTTTCTTCTTTCCTCTTATTCTTAAGGCTACTGATAGTCATGTTAAGTAAGTCTTCTGTGTCTGGAACAAAATCCTTTGTATTTACTATTTTTCATGGCTTGAAATCCAGCCTTTTTCGTCAGAAGATGTGAATGACAGAGGCCTTTGATTCCGTCTGAGGTAATATCATGTCATAGTAATACTGGACTGAGAGAGCACTTGTGACATTGAGGATGCCCTTTTTTTCTCTTTGACTTAGTTTCTACATTTTCAGAACAACAGGGTTATATCAGATGATTTCTGAGGTCCCTTTCAGCTTTATCATCCTGTGTGTGTATTTCTGGTGTTAGTACTTTTAGAGGATAACTGGATGGATTCCAGGATGTCTCTGTATCATATACAGGAAAGTGGTATGTTTGGTATGAAGTTCTAGAAGATCTGACATGCATATTAAGCAGGACAGCAAAAACAAATAACAAATATATCTTTTGTTTTAGCTGAGCTCTTCCGTATTCCTTTTGTGCTCTTAGATCCAAGAATGTAATTAAACACAAATTGACTGTATTTCTAAATTTTTTTTTTTTTTTTTTAGTTGTTAACATTTCATTGGCTGCTCAAGATAGACTCTTACAGAAGTTTGGACCTCAGCTCTGGAGGGATTTAATATGATGGCAGGACAAGTTTTTTTTTTTTTTTAAATGAAAATGTATTTATTTACTGTTGTAGTCTCAGAGAGACGTTAACAAAAGAAGACAAGGAACTATATGATACTGAGTGAAAGTTGGCAACTTATTTCTGCTCAGCTAGTATGGAAGGTCAGATTTTGGGACAGTTTTAAATTAACAAATGGGAGTGTTGTGCTAAAGTATAGAAATTGGAATGATAGCAGAGAGGGAAGTCATGGCTTAATTATCAAATTTTTAGATTCCCTAGACCTTGGTATACCTTTCAGATCCTTTTCTATCAGGACTTCATTAATAAGGGGAGGAAGAAGCTAACACTTTCTGGGCATAGGCTTGACATAACTCCTAGCAGTCATCACATTTCATGTTCTGGTCAGTTGGTGAAGTTTAATTATGCTTATCATATTTTTATGCAAATAACGCATGCCTTCTATATTTGTTTGTCAGCTGTGCCCTCCTCCTATAAGGTATTTTTGTAAGGGCACTATGCAAAAATTTTTTTTTTTAACAGTAACATGTAAAAAAAATTGGCCATAGTAGCACTTATGAAAATACCTCGTGAGGAGGAGGGCGTGGTTGGCAAACAAATGTAGAAGGCACATGCTTTTTGCATAAAAATATGGTACTAAGGTAACATCAGATGATTTAGAAAGGGAGGGTATAATTAAAATATTGCCTAATATGAGATTTTAGAGTTTTTATGATGTTCATTTGTGTATATCACCCATATTATCTGTTCGTATAGGGATTATGGGTATTTTTCCTTTTTATTCTTTTCTATTTTCGTATCTGTACAATATTATTGTAATATATAGGAGAATTCAGTTTTATCCCTTGATCCATTGTTCATGTTCCTTCACCAAAAACAAGCTTCTCTTGCTCCCTGAATTTGAAGTCTAGCACAAAGTCAATATTACCCCTTCTAAAAGAAGAGCTCTTTTGGTTTCTGAAGAAAATATCCTAACAGTCAGTAGATGCCATCTCATAATGTTTATCTAGTAATTTTTATATCTTTAGAGAAGCAATTTGGAGGGCCCCAGAGGATTATTTCCCTCTGCATAGATATGATCTGACCCACTGCCGTTGAGTTGATTCCAACTCATAGTGACCCAGTGGAACAGAATAGAACTGCCCCATAGGGTTTCCTAGGCTATAAGTCTTTACAGAAGTTGACTGCCACATATTTCTTCCACGTATAGGTATGAACTGAGAGTGAAAAATAGAATCTTTTGAATCATTGACTGGTTTACCGTTTAGTAGAATATGGTAGTTAATACAGTCATTTTATGGGGTTAGTCCATATGTAGAATCAACGAAAAAAACAAACAAAAACCAAACCCATTGCCATCGAGTTGATTCCAACTCATAGAGACCCTATAGAACAGAGCAGAACTGCCTCATGGGGTTTCCAAAGAGCAGCTGGTTGATTCAAACTGCCAGTCTTTTGATTACCAGCCATAGCTCTTAACCACTGTGCCACCAGGGCTCCATATGTAGAACAATTGTTACCAATCTATTTCCTGTTAAAGACAAAGCCTAGCATGGTGCTTGAATGCATAGATGCCACATAAAATGTATTTGTTGAATGAATAATCTTACTAATGACGTAGACCTAATAAAACTAGGTAAATGCAAATTATTGCTTCTGTCAAGATGGGAAGTAGGGGACACTCAATGATGGTCTATGAGCACCCATAAGTAGAGCCATTTTCATATACCCTATGATCCTCTGGGCCGTCTGAACTTGATTCAGCCCTATCTCACATAGGTAGAGTTAAAAACAAAACCCAACGCATTAATATTGTAATCATAGAGTCTTAGGGCTTAAGGGGACTTTAAAGGTAATCTAACCTGTTGATATTTAACTCTTCTGATCCCATGACCATTATTCATTCATTTACATATTCATTCAATTATTTGACAAACATCCATTGTTACTTATAATATATCTAGCAGAGAAATATGGGACAACAGAGAAAAAGACACAGGCCTTTCTCCTAAGGAGTGTGGGTTAGTGGGAAGTATGTAACCTCAAGAACATGTACAGTCTAGCTTCTAATTAACAGTTTAAGAGTCAAGAAACTTACTGTCTCCAACGGGTATTCTGTATGTTGGCAGCTCTGGTTATTAAATGATTTCTTTTTCTATATTAATCCAGAATTATGCCCCCTGAAAGCTTCTTAATTAAAATCTTTCAGAGGAGAAAAAACAAAAACAAAAAACCTATAACCCCTTTTCTTTATAATGGTTCTTTAGGCCAGTGCTTCTCAAACTTGAATGTGCATGTAAATTCTCCCAGGGATCTTGTTAAAATGAAGATCCTGATTCAGCAAGTCTGGGATTCATTCCCAGATGATACCGCTGCTGCTGGTCTAGTGACCACACTTGAGTAGCAAGGCTTTAGACAATTTAAGACTATGATTATGCTACACCTCTCTCTCTTTCTGCCCATTCCCTGTCTTATCATTTGCAATCCAAGTCTTCCCAAGCTTTTCATTTCTTCTTCATACAACACAGCTTCAAGCTCCTCTGTAGAGGTCATGTGATCTATTGGAAAGTTGGCGAACTTAGAAGGGGAGAGAGACATGGCCAAGTTATTTAACCTTCTGAGCCTCAGTTTTCTAGTCTCAAGATAAGTACACCAATACTTACCAAGCCTCAGTTTGGAAAGAAATCATTTGGAGATAAAGGATTTATAGTACCTTACATTGCATGGCATGTAGTAGGTATGTTGACCCATCCTGATTACCTGTGTCAGGACACGCACCAGTTTATCAATATCATTTTAGTGAAAGTGCTTGGAATCAAACACAGTAATCCAGGTTTGGTCTAATCAGCCCAGAATGAAATATTCTAGATTAGATTTTCTGTGAAGCCTTTATGAAGTCACTTTATCCCTGGGCAGTGTAATATTTGGTTAACTGTCCTGGCCACTGCTGTTTATAATGCTTTTTGAGAAAATGACTTTATAATTTCACAGTAGGGTTTTTATTATTTTTTTGGTGTTAACCAGACTCTTAGGATTTTTATAAGAGGTTTTTGCCTGCATTCCACATTAAGTCTCCAGTTGGTCCAGACCTCATCTGAATTGATTCAGGTACTTTCACAGGTAGATTTCACAGCATGTGAACCACACGCTCAAAGGCTTGATTGTGTTGAGTTTTAAGAGTTCTGAGCATATATTTGATTCACAGTTTTACTGTTACCATCTGTGCGCTAATATTATGAAGAAAAATACATTGTACTAGTCCCAAGACTAATCCTTGTTGTCTTCCTTGTGCTCCTTGTAAGCCCCCATTCATCATTCAGACCCACCGCCCAGGTCTTCCTCCCACTTATCCTGTACATACTTTTGTCATAACACCTATAACACTTTATTGACAACAGTATTTGTTCCTTACAATTTTTGTTCTTCCATTGGACTCTGAACTTGTTGACAGTTGGGTCCATGACAGTTGGATCATCTTTGTAAACACCTTTTGAATGATACCTTTTTTTTTTTTCTTTTCCTTTTCTCTGGCATGATGAATCCCTGGATGAGCTCATCTTTATCAACTCCACCTATCTTCTCTGTATTTGTGGCTCCCAGATTAACATCTGAGCTCCTCAACCAAACTACATGCTAGATACTGCCCTGAGGTCGTTCTACTGCTAACTCAAATACAACTTGCCTCATATATTATTATCTTCTTCCAGATCCTAATCTGTTTTATATCTTGAGTTTCCCATCTTAGTAGGCACTTAGCAAATATTGGTAGTTTTTTGACATCAATTTTCTCATCTGCCAAGTTAGGATCCCCATTTATCTTTGACACATCTTTACTTTATCCTCATATTCAGTCACTCACCTCATTGATTTTATCTCTGCAATGTTTCATTTATTCATCCAGTGCTAACTGTGGACTTATTGGGAACCACAATGGATAATAGGAGTGGTATGTACCATGGGTGGTAGAAATGGTTAACACACTTGGCTGCTAACCTGAAGGTGCAAGACCACCCAGAGGCACCTTGGGAGAAAGGCCTGGTGATCTGCCTCTGAAAAATCAGCCATTGAAAACCCTGTGGAGCACAGTTCTGTTCTAATACACCTGGGGTCTCCATGAGTCAGAGTCAGCCTGATGGCAACGGGTTTTATAAGGGATGGTGAGATGACTCAGGCACGGTCCCTATTATCAAGTAGTTGACATGTTTTATCTTTTTTCCTTCTCTGTTGTCACTGCCAGCATTGAGGGGCTTGTCATTACAAGCCGGACTGCTGTAAAGTCTCCTACCTGGTCCCTCAATCTCCCTTTTATTGAGTTGGTCATCATTCTTTATATAGAATTTCTTAAAAACATAATGTCGTGTTACTTCCCAGTGAAAAACTGCAGAGGTTCTCAGAGGCTTACAAAAACACCTTCGAATGGCCTTAAAAGGGCTGTGATTCCCTGAGATCTTGTCCTATCCAATCTCTTTATTTTCCTCTCTTAGTGTTTTTATCCACAGCCCCCACACTCTGAGTGTGTCTTTTGAACTGGGCTGTGGAAGATGAGAAGGATTTCAATAGGCAGTAAATGTGGGTGGTAAGCCCATGAACAAATGAACAGAGATGGGAAATTGCATGGCTGCATGTTCCAGCAATTACTGAAACTCAGAGAAACATGACACAAAAGGGCTTTTACCCCGTCCCTCCTTTCGGATATTGCTAACGTAGTTTGCAGTCTAGGCAGCCATTTTGGATGTGATTTGGATGTGATCTAAGTAAGGAAAAATCATGGACATTTGAATACTTTTCATAAACTAAGGGAACTAAGCCAGTGACTGTGAGTCAGCCTACTGAAGAGCTCTTTCTTTATACACCTGGGTTTTCATAGCACCTTTCTTGGTTTAGATTAAATCTTTAAAAATAAAATAAAGACCTTAGAATATGATATTTAACTATGAGTTGTTCTTTTTATTGTCCAGATGTATGGATGATGATCTTCCTGAGACATGTAATATTTATTTCACCACGTGTTCCTTGGGCTGACATTTTTGCCGTCATCTATCTTTTTTAGTCTAATTGTAGCTTGACCTTGACACCCCGGGTGTTTCACTTCCCATAAAACTTCCCATAGAAATCATATATTTTGAAAGGTGGGTCTTATATTTAATGTACTTATAAAACCATGCCCATTTATTAACTTTTTCTATCAAGGGAAGATTTAAAATTGATTTGAGATAGAATCAAAGTGGAATTGATCTCAAGTTTTGCTTTTTGCTTCTTTTTTGATCGACAAAATCAATTGAACACTAGATTAATGCTCAGTTTCCTTTATCAGAGATGAAAAAAAGAGGTGCTTATGCTGAAGAAATAGCATTAAAGTGTATGTAAGCTGTTCCCAGCCTTCCCCTTGAGGAAATGCCCAGTCCAGACTGTCCAGAGCCCCTGGGGACAACTGGAGAAAACATCTTGTTAATATAAGTCTTTTCACAGGTGTCAGCCATTCCATTTTTGTTGCTTTGGAAGACATTTATCTTCTTTTTATTTTCTTGATTACCTTTCTTTTCTTCTAATTTTTTTGGCTGAATTTCTCCATCATTCGATGTCACAGTCATCAGTTGCAGGAAGTAAGTGGCAAAATTTTCATACTGCTTTGTATTTCCCAAGGAGGGGAAAAGTTTTTGCTATTTTGTTTTTCCTTTTTCATATGTTTCATTGATTTGTTTTTTGAATTGTCTTTATATGTTTTTCAAAACTTGAATCCTTATTTATAGTATTCTGCAGTCTGGCATCTTATAGCAAGTTGCTTTCAAAAATGTGAAGTTTTTTTTATAACCTTAAATTTATAATCCCATGAATTAAAAGTTACAAGAAAGAAATATTAATTTAAAAATTTTAAATTTTACCTTCTATATTCCCTTTGGAACCCTGGTGGTGCAGTGGTTAAGAGCTCAGCTGCTAGAGACTGGACAGGCTCATAAAAGAAAACGAGACTAAAGGGGCACACCAGCCCAGGGGCAAGGACTAGAAGGCAGGAGGGGACAGGAAAGCTGGTAATAGGGAACCCAGGGTTGAGAAGGGAGAGTGTTGACATGTTGTGGTGTTGTTAACCAATGTCATAAACCAATATGTGTACTAACTGTTTAATGAGAGACTAGTTTGTTCTGTAAACCTTCCACTTAAAGTACAATAAAAAATAAATTAAAAAAAAAGAGCTTGGCTGCTAACCAAAAGGTCAGCAGTGTGAATCCACCATCCACTCCTTGGAAACCGTATGGGGAAGTTCTCCTTTGCCCTATAGGGTCGCTATGAGTCAGAATCGACTTAATGGCCATTGGTTTGATTTTGGGGTTACATTCCCCTTATCTCCAATATTTATATTCCAGTTATGATTGTATTGAAATGATTTGATTGTCAGTCGTAAAACCAAAAAAATCAAACCCCCTGCCGTGGAGTCGATTATGACTCATAGCGACCCTATAGACTCCATTAATAGACTGAATTCTTTTACAGCATGATCTATGCCTGATTTCTAATTGTAACTTCCACAACATCTGGGAAAATATCTGGCATATCCTTCTATTTCACTTGACTAAAAAAAAAAGTACCTAGTATAGGGTTGCTATGAGTCGGAATTGACTCAATGGCAACAAGTTTGGTTTGGTTTTGTTGGTTAGTTTATGTCAATCTCTATAACTTCTCAACACATTTTAACCAAAATGTAATATAAATCTCCAATATAGCAATGGATTTCTTGTAGTTGAGATTTCATTGCACTGATTTGGATTGTCTTTGTCTTTGCTTATTTTCATAAACACTTAGGTTTTATGTACTTACAATTACATAAAATAATTAAGAGTAGCTATAATCAGACTTTAAAGTTATGCCATTTCTGTTTTGTTACTCTATTTGTTGAAAATAACTTCTGAGTTGTCAAAAGAAATAAGTAAGACATAAAATGAAATATAGTTTTAAAATTTTATCAAAGATTATTCAAGCAGTACTTGACTTTCTAAATTAATTTAATAAACCAATTTCCTTTTCTCAGCCTAAAAAAAAAAAAGATATTTTCGGATGTCTAATCATCTTTTTGGTTTAATCATCTGTACTCAATGGTTAGATACACTTATGTTCATTTGAACCTTACGATAAGTTTCTGAGTAGCTCCTAACCCAGTTAACCAGCCTTAAATTTGTCACAACTATTCTATAAAATCACAAAAGGTGTCATTCAAGTTCTTCCTCTGAGATATTATCATAAAATATTAACCAGCTCTCCTGTAGGGTTTTCCCCTAAGCAGGCATGCCAGGGCATGTTATGATTCACTGATAGTAATGGGATCTGATTATTATCCTAGAATTTGCAGTGTGCTGTTACCATTATGCAACAAGGGCACTGTGGGTGTTTTCCTGTACTCTTTCTCATACACAGTAGAGATCCATGCTAGCAGCTGCCCTCTTTCATTTGGATATTATTGTTAACACAATTCTGTGTTGCCATGTAAGTAGCTACTACAGACATTTGCAGGCTTTAGAGATAAGGAAGGACCAGACAGGTTAGTGTCAACTTTATGGTCAAACAGTGAATTAATGGAAAGGTTGTCACTTTCAACAATGGTACATGCTGTAAAGGCACTAGCCTTGCACCTGGCAGGTGATAACTGCTCAGTGAATTTTAGTTTCTTTTTTGCTCCCCTCTCCCCCACAGGTTGACTCTAATTCCAATTTTCTTTCCATTATACAAGGTTGGCTCTCCCAGTTGCTGGTTGCCTCTTTATTGGGTAGGTGCAGAAATAGTCTTATAAACTCAATTAAAAAAAAATAAGCCACTGATAATTTGGTCATTTTCAATTTGTGTTCTTTATATACTTTTTCTGTTCGTGTATTGCTGTGGGGAAAATAGAAAAAAAAATTAAATCATTCTAATAATGATTGTATCAGAGCTTTCTTTTAACTTTCAAATAAATTTTTATTCTTCTAAATTTCACTTGGAGCCCTGGTGGCACAGTGGTTCACTGTTTGGCTGCTAACCAAAAAGGTTGGCATTTTGAATCTACCAGCTGCTCCATGGAAACCCTATGGGGCAGTTCTACTCTGTCCCATAGTGTCACTATGAGTTGAAATTGGCTCAACGGCAATGGGTAATGGGTAGATTTCACTTGAGTGGCAGGTTTTATTTTTACAGTAAATTTAAGAAAACCAGAAAAGTAATTTTTGATGAGATTTGAATGGTGTTTTGGAAGGTGATGTTTATAAGCACTGGGCGCCCGAGTCATGAATCAGTCAGAACATATGACAGATGAAATTTATGGAGGCAACAATCGAATAATGAAATAGGATTCACATGGTAATTGCTGCAAACCATATCTCAGATGTGTTCCCAAGATACACTGCAGCAAGCATTGTGTGTGTGTGCGAGCGCACATGTATACTTGCATACTAACACAAGAATAAATATATGAGCAAATGAGCTATCCAGAAGAGTGTTTGAAGCAATGACTAACCAGTCACATTTCAGTATGTATGTCAGTCAGCTAGGAACTGTGGAATTAGCTCTGAAGCAAGAGAAAGAAAGATAGAAGGAAAGACAGAAAGAGAGAGAAGGAGAAAAGAGACCTGTGTTCATGTTCAGACAATGTCAGAAGGGTGTCGTCTATTATTTATTTATTCAACTCATGTTGAGGGCTTCATTATATACTAGTAATTGTGCAAGGTGCCCTGGTGGCATTACAGTTACGCACTCAGCTGCTAACCTGCCAGGTTGACAGTTTGAATTCACCCCAGCAGCTACTTCGGTGAAAGACCTGGCCATCTTCTCCCATAAAGATTACAACCTAGGAAATTGTATGGGGCAGTTCTTCTCTGTCACATGGGGTCACTATGAGTCGGAATCAACATGGCAGCACCCAACAACAACAGCAACAGTAATTGTGCCAAGCAATAGTTAGTCACTTAACCTTTCTGAGCTTCAGTCCTCTTCATGGTAAAATAGTTCAGTAATAATACTAATGGCTCCCTTAATTCTTAGATGTAGGGACCTTTGTCCTGGGCTCCAGTCTGGCCTCTTTCTGTCTTATCCCTCTGTATAGGGCAAGGAGTCCTAGGGGCTCATGGGACGTGTGCATTTGGATTGTTTGTTTCCCCATCTATACCACATTTTGGGAATTTGGAATCCTAGAATTTCCTACCCAGACAGCACTGAGACCCCTGCCATGGGCAGTGTGTGTGTGTCCCTCTTTCTAGGATTTGTCCTCCCTGGAGAAAATTGCATTGCAGGGTGTATAACCTGAGGCCTGAAGGATCTCCAAGAAGCTCCTGCTTGCAGGAAGTATGAGCATGTAAGCTGCTGTGGCCACTTGAAACCATATGAGACCCCTGGCAGTGTTGGTTGAGGATTGAAAGAGAAGGGACCTGAGAAATCTGGCTTGAACCTTGGCTTCTAAATCATTATGAAGGTATAATTTTCAAGTAGTAACACTGAACATATTTTATTTAGCAGTTAGCTATCTTGATTTATAAATTTAAACATTGAATATATATCATGCGGACCTTATGTGAATAAGGAAGACTAAAGAAGAATTCATGCCTTTGAATTATGGTGTTGGTGGAGAATATTGTCTGAAGAACAAACAAATCTGTCTTGGAAATACTACAGCCAGAGTGATCCTTGGAAGCGAGGATGGGGAGACTGCGTCTCACATACTTTGGACATGTTATCAGGAGAGTCCAGTCCCTGGAGAAGAACATCATGCTTGGTAAAGTAGAGGGTCAGAGAAAAAGAGGAAGACCCTCAATGAGATGAATTGACACAGGCTGCAACAATGGGCTCAAATAAAGCAACAATTGTGAGGATGGCTCTGGATCAGGCAGTGTTTCATCCTATTGTACACGGGGTTGCTATGAGTTGGAACTGACTTGACAGCACCTAACAACAACATGTGGGCCTTCACTTTTTCTCTTGCCCTGTGTCCTACAAATATCAGGGATAGGTCTTTATAATACCTACCTTAAAACTGTGTTTCCTGGAGCAGATAAGTTATATTTGTTAAAATGTTAAGATAGAAAAATCTCTAAAAATTTAGGACATATTATTTTGTCATAATATAAAAAATAATTACAGAAGGATATTGTAAACTGTGACAGCCATACTGAAATTGGTCTAAACATGACAAGTTCTTGCATAACTGTGTTTTTGCATGTGCTTCTTTAAAAACCATTTCTTATCCATCCATCCATCCATCCATGCACCCATTCATCCATCCATCCACCTATGATCTATTTATCTATACAGATGACCAAACCAAACACTTGCCTACTAGTCGATTCCAATGCATAGTGATCACATAGGACAGAGTAGAACTGCCCCATAGGGTTTCCAAGGAGTGGCTGGTGGATTTGGGACCTCCTCAACAACTTTGCCTCAAAATAAGCAAATGGATATCTGTTTCATAATCCCCCCTCTTACAATGGAGAAGTGTTTTTTCTTCCAGCTGAGACCAGTCTCTTCAGTTCTAAATCTCATCTCCTCCCACCTTCAGAGGAAGGTTATGTTACCTCTAATCCTTCTCTCCTGAATTCTTGTTGTTTTCAACTCAGTATGCCAAAGTCTTTCTAAAATATCAGACAACCTTCCCACAATTACCAAACCTTTGTCAGGGTACTACCTTTCTTATGTTCAAACTTCTTTTTTAAAAAATCCTTTATATTTACTGGAAATCCTGGTGGCATAGTGTTAGAGCCACAGCTGTTAGCCAAAACGATGGCAGTTCGAATCCATCAGGCCCTCCTCGGAAACCCTATGGGGCAGTTCTGTCCTGTCTTGGAGGGTCACTATGAGTCAGAATCGACGGCAATGGGCTTTTTTTTTTTTTTTTTTTCGTATTTACTTCCAACTTTCCTTTGCCTCTCACTCCTACATCATCCCTTTCTAATCTGGCTTTTTACCTTTAACACTAATAGAACTACTCTTGCCACGATTACTAATAAGCTCCAGTTTACTAAATCTAGTGGACATTTTCCAGTCTTCATTTACATGACCTTTTGGTAGTACTCATCACTACTGGTCAATCCCTCCTCCTTGAATATTCTTTACTCCCATCTTTCTGGTTACTCTTCAGCCTCCTTAATCAGCATATGGTCTTCTAGTCCGTCTTTAGAGATTGCCAAGCTAGGTCCTAAACACTCACAATGTACTCTCATGGCTTGACTTATGCAAAGCCTACTATTGCCACATTTACATCTTCAGTCAAGACCTCTCCTCTGAATGCTAAACCTATATATATATTCTATTTCTACTTGGTACTTGAAATTGATTTCCATTTCTACTTGGTACTTCATACTGATTTGTAGAGTACCCTCAAATCTGTTCTTCTGATACCCCCCTTTTCAAATAATGACACTATTCATCTTATTGTTTAAATTGGAATCATCCTTGATATTTTAAGCTTGGTCTGACCACAAAGGCTAATCCAGGTTCAAAGACTGATGAGGATGGCCACTTGGACTTGTTTAAGATTGCCTTTTTGCCTTTATGTTGTTTTACTATCACACTTATGTGTGAACAGTGCTAAGGATACACACAAGAGCAAGGATACAAGTCAGCATGTGCAGCTCCCCTTTGCCTCCCTACTATCTTAGCAAGGCATCCAGCTCAGTTGTCAGTGTAGCTCATAAGGAGAGGGGGACCTTCATCAGGTCAGAGAAGTGCAGACTCTGGGCTTTGTCTTTCATGCCGTGTTCTGCAGTGTACATTGCTTTGAAGATGTGCATCAGTTAAGGATCTACTCTAAGAAAAATTTGGCTATGCCACAGTTGCATACCTCCACTTTCTATTTCTTACTGCCCTCCACCACCTCTCCCTGTCTGCCCACATGCAATTAACAACTAAGTCAAGTCAATTCTACATCCTAAACTACTCTCTGTCTCCACAAATACTCCCTTAGTCCATGTCAATGTCATCTCTTGGTTGGTCTACTCTCATTACTTCCTAACTGTCTCCCTGCCACGTGTTCCTCCCACCCTCCTATCTATTCTCTCTTGACATCTCTGATGAGATTTTTAAATATGGGTTAGATTTTATCATTCTCATGCTGAAAACTTCAGTGATTTCCATTACTCCCAGAAAAAAGTTAGTAGTATTAAATGCAGACATTCCTTCTACAGGGTAATTTTTATAATATGAATTGGATAATACAAAATATTATTTGCAGGAAATAATTCATATAAATTATATAACTATGAATTGTAATTGGTGCATAATTACAATGTATTCAAAATCCACTTCTTTTGGTTGATTGCTTGCTCTAGATTAGCAAAGGAGGAAGAGGGTAAAAAATCTATTGCTTGGTCAAACCAGCTAATTTGAGTAACTTTGTGCTTTTTTTTTTAATAGCAATTTTGCTATTGCTGTAAGCAGTAGGGAAGATCATCATACAAATAATTTGCGAGTAAAGAGAGTCTATTATTCTTGGACAAAAGGCAGATAGAAATCAAAGGCTAGATTTGTGCAGTGATGTTTAGATATTTGTGGCTATATATTTGAAGTTCCACACCATTGGCATAGCTGGGAAGAGGGGTGGTCAGCCAGGGTATAGATGGACCACTGGACCGGATCAGTTACCCCAGACTGCCCTTTTTATGTGTCTCATGAGTCTTCTGCTCTTTCAACCCAGTATTTTCCAAATGATCCTTGCTTTCACACGGCATCTTCCAACTTAGTCTATAACATTCTAAATGCTCTGGGCTTATCTTGGATCTGTACTCTAAACTCCAGCCACGCTGGCCTCCTTTCTGTTTTCTAAACTCACCAAAGCCTTTTCTGCCCTTGAGCCTTTTCTACTGTTGCCCACGTGTGGAGTGCTATTACTGTCCACCTCCCACCTTTCCTCTCACCTGCCTGCATCATCTAGCTAATTTCTCTTCATTCTTTAGAAATCATTGTCATTGCTCTGTCCTGAAGGAAGCTATTTTTGCCTCTTTGAAGTTGAAGGTCCATCCCCCATAACATTCAGAAATTCTCCTTCAGAGCAATTTTCATATTTGTAATTAATTAATTGTGGATTATTTAATTAAGTTCCCTCTTCCTCAGTAGAAGGAAGACTTCACTGAGGGCACTGGCCAGAATTGTCTTGTTCACGGTTATGTTTCTTGGCATAGTACCAAGTCTGGAATATTGCTTAAAGGAAGGACAAAAGTAAGGATGGGAGGAAAGGAAGGAAGGCAGGCAGACAGCAGGCTTAGGAAATATTTTTTGCCTTACACTTTGTTTTGATATGTATTTTTTCAAACAGATGAGGTCTTAGATTACAAGTGCCTTGTACCTTGTGTTTCTGAGGGTTCGCATTTCTGGTCACTGAGATAATTATTGTTTTGTGTCCAAAAAAACCCAAACCCATTGCCATCCAGTAGATTCTGACTCATGGCAACCCCATGTGTTAGAGAAGAACTGCTCCATAGGGTTTTCTGGGCTGTAATCTTAATGGAAACAGATCACCAAGGCTTTCTTCTGTAGTACTGCTGGCTGGGTTTGAACAGCCAACCTTCAGGTTAGTAGTTGAGCACAAACCACTTGTAACACCTAATGACCTAATCCTTTGCTATCGAGTTGATTCTGGCTCATGGCGACCCCATGTGCTACAGAGTAGAACTCTTCCATAGGATTTTTCTTGGTTGCAATCTTTATAGAAGTAGTTCTCCAGGCCTTTCTTCTGTGGAGCTGTTGGGTGGGTTTAAACCATCATCCTTTAGGTTAGCAGCTGATAACAAACTGATATAGCAGGTACTTAATTGTCCAATACCCACTGGTCACATGTGGCTTTTGAGAACTTGAAATGTGGCCAGTTCTAATTTAGATGTGCTATAGGGTCCCTGGAGCCCTGGTGGTGCAGTGATTAAGATCTCGACTGCTAACCAAAAGGTCAGCAGTTTGAATCCACCAGCTGCTCCTTGGAAACCCTACGGGACAATTTTACTCTTTCCTTTAGGGTTGCTATAAGTTGGAATTGACTCAATGACAATGGGTTAGGTTTTTGGGTTTTTGTAAGTATAAAATGCACAGTGGATTTTGTCCCTGGGTGGCACAAATGGTTAAGTGCTCATCTACTAGCTAAAAAAAAAGGTTGGCTGTTCCAACCCGCCCAGCTGTGCCTGGGGAAACAGTCCTGGCAATCTGCTTCTGAAATGTCCCAACCTTGAAAACCTATGGAGCAGTTCCACTCCGCACACGAGTCAGAATTGATTCTACGGTAACCAGCAACAACAGTATGAAGAAAAAGAATGTAAAATATCTTAATTTTATATTAATGAGATATTCTTGATACATTAAATAAATTATTAAAATATTTTTACCTGTTTACTTTACTTTTTAAGATGTGACTACTAGAAAGTTTAAAATTACGTGCCTGGCTTGCATTACATGCTACTGGACAGCAGTGACTTAGGTACAGAACAGAATTCTTTCCCTACTGCTGGTCCCTGAGGTGAGGGAATTAATTTCAGTGAAATGACGTAACTGTCTTCAACAGTGTTGTGCTGAGAAGTCTAAAAAGCTCTACAGTATTCCTTACTAGGCAGTTAGGGGCTGATGGCCTTATTATTTTTTCCTATATCACTATCATAAATACAATTTCTGGGCATGAACATTATTTTTGCAATAACATCGTCACCCTTTCATAATGTTCTATAATTTAACTTATTTTCTTTTATGAATTTCTGCTCTGAAATCCATCATCCATATTATCTCTGTGAGATTCTAGATGGTGGTGTGATAGGTTTCCACTTAAGCAAATATAAGTGGATAAACTTGCAGGCCTTGAAACACGTTGAGAGTTTTCTCAATGTGAAAGGGGATACTGAAGTCAACCATAAATCACTTGGCACCAAGATTAAGTTCTGGAACTCTAAATTCCAAGAAGATGCCAGTCCTTTAGGCAAACAGTTGAAATATGCTTTGCCTAAAGGTTTGTCTGCAGTACAATCAATTGTAATTGTTAATAATGAGGCAAGAAAGAGAAGCTTGGGCACCTGGAGCTAAAACGACCCATCACATACTTAATTATTAGTGGATATTAATTATTATTGCTTAAAGTTGGAATGGATTTCATTTCTTAGAGATTTCTGGCACAGCTTTTAATTTAAATCTTTTTATTAATTTCCAGTTATATTTTTCCCCCAAGCACTGAGCTGTAAAAGGTCTCTGTTATATATGTCACGGTAGTGTTTGCATCTATTCAGACCTGACTATTTTATGCTAACCAAGGACTAAAATATCAGGAAACCATCAGTCAAAGGCCTTGTCATTATCACCGTTATTATTTTAAAATTGCAGAGTAAAAGATCTAAAAAGGATCTTGAGGCTGCAACTCCTTTAATTTTGCAGGAGAAAACTGAGGGAGGAAGTGAATTGCCTAACAGTCTCCCGGTGTTAGTGGCAGGGCTGGAGCTTTGACTCAATCCTTCTGACTCCTGGTCCAGTACTTTCCTTCTGCTAACTTCTTCTGAGAACATGTCAGTGCCAAAATGTAGTGACTAGAAATTAATAGTGTTATACTGGATAAATAATGACGACATTCATCGGAAAAATCCACCATTATTTATGTGTGTGTGTGTGTGAAATTTCCATGGCATTCGGGGAAGGAGGCACTTTGTCAATATCATTGCTTTGCTAAAGATTTCCAAAAGGACTCAGTCCTATGTTAGTGTGCTTCTTGTCCTTATATATTTTTTCCTTTTTAAGTTGTGGGTATCAGAGTACAAAGGGACATACTTGACTTTTTGCTTGGTTCTTGAGAGAATGTATAGTTGTTCTCAAGTATTTATTAGTCATATGGGAAAGTTATAAATGGTTGAGGCCAGACAGGAAGTGCTTCTGATTCTGTAGAATTGGGGGAAAGAAGGGTAGATTAAAGATACAACAACACGTAAGTGTTATTTTCTTAAATCAAAATGCAAACTCGTATCGCATGGAGACTGTTCTTGGAGAACTGTTGGTAAAATGCAAAAAATGAATCTCTGCTCTGTTGGTTTTAGAAATCTTCAATTTCAGTTTACTAAAGTTATTCTTATCCATAGTCTGGGATTTACCTATTAAGTTTTCTAATTGTAAAATTAGTTATTTCAGTATCTTTTCTATTTTAATAATTTTAATAGTTAGGATACAGGGATTCTGGTCCAAATTTGATAAATACGCGATATTTGAAAAGTTATTTTTCTACCACAGGGGATCCATTCACTTACTTGGAAAGTATGGAGAGTGAACGAGAACAGTTTTCCCAGCTGCTGGTTTCCAATTCTATAAGGAGATCTGCTTAAATGTATTATTCTCCCTAAAGCAATCAAATGCTTTAAAATTTTACCTTTTTTTTTTTTTTTTTTTTTTTAAGATTCAAAGTTTGGAAACATATAACTAATAAGCTCCTTACTATGCTTCAAGCTCCTTGCATAGTGACTGGCCCTGGTCAGCTCTTAATTAACGTATGCTGAATGAATAGCAGCTGGACACTAAGGTATCAGGCGAATGTGTTTGTTACTCAGTCGTTCAAATTGTTTTTGGTTTTGGTTTTTGTCCCCTTTGGCTGTGCAGTTCCATCTCTGATGATAGTTTTGAATATTATACAGTCTTAATTTTACCTACTTAATATGCGTTTGGAAACCCTGGTGGCGTAGTGGTTAAGTGCTACGGCTGCTAACCAAAGGGTTGGCAGTTCGAATCCACCAGGTGCTCCTTGGAAACTCTATGGGGCAGTTCTACTCTGTCCTATAGGGTCGCTATGAGTCAGAATCGACTTGACTGCACTGGGTTTGGTTTGGTTGGTTTTTTAATATGCGTTTGGAATACACTATGTGTTAAAGAGGCGTACGAAACATTAAGGTCGAAACGGTAAGATTGTGACTATTATAATATGAACAGCTGCAAAAGGACTGTGCCTCCTACGTGAAGTAGGTGATCTTCTGAAGGAACATAACAAACAATAAAATAAAATAAAATGCATAGTTGAGCTCAAAATCAAAGAGTGGACATCCCCAGGTGCCAGAAATGAATATTATGTTGTTGTTGGTAGTTGCTGTGGGGTTGATCTTTGACTCACGTCATCCCCGTGTGGAGTAGAACTGCCCGATAAGGTATCCTCGGCTGTAATCTTTATAGGAGGACATCACCAGCTTTTGCTCCTGTGGAGCCACTGGGTGGGTTCAAACCACCAACCTTTTGGTTAGTAGCCAAGCCCTTAACCATTTCGCCACCAGGGCACCTTCCAGAAATGAATGTTGTGGCCGTTAGGTGCTGTCCAGTTGGTTCTGACTTGTAGCCACCGTATGTACAACAGAACGCAACACTACCTGGTTCTGTGCCATCTTCACAATCGTTGCTATGTTTGAGCCCATTGTTGCAGCCACTGTGTCAATCCATCTCATTGAGAGTCTTCCTCTTTTTGGTAGACCGTGTACTTTACCAAGCATGACGTCCTTCTCCAGTGACTGATCCTTCCTGATAACATGCCCAGAGACATGAGATGAAGTTTCACTATTCTCTTTTCAGAGGAGCACACTGGCTGTACTTCTTCCAAAACAGATTTGTTTGTTCTTCTGGCAGTCCGTGATACATTAAATATTCCTCGCCAGCACTGTAATTCAGAAGCGTCCGTTCTTCTTCAGTCTTCCTTATTCACTGTCCAGCTTTCACATGCATATGAAGCAATTGAAAATACCATGACTTGGGTCAGGCATACCTTAGTCCTCAGCTCTTTAAAGAGGTCTTTTGCAGCAGATTTGTCCAATGCAATGTGTTGTTTGATTTCTTGACTGCTGCCTCCATGGGCATTGATTGTGGATCCAAGTAAAATGAAATCCTTGACAACTTCAATATTATCTCCATTTATCGTGATGTTGTTTACTGATCCAGTTGTGAGGATTTTTGTTTTGTTTATGTTGGGGTGTAATCCATAATGAAGGCTGTAGTCTTTGATCTACATCGGTAAGTACATCAACGTAAATTTGAATGGTGAGTACACGGATACTTGAGGGGAGGCAGTACAGATTGGTAGTCTGGGGAAAGGATTCTGGGGCCAGACTGCCTAGGCTCAATTCCTGGCCCTTCTACTTATTAAATGTGAGACCTTAAGCAGTTCCTTATCCTCTTTGTGCTTCAGTTTCCTTACCTGTAAAATGAGGAAAAGTAAGAATACTAACCTCATAGAGCTGTTGTAAAGATTGAATGAGTAAATATTATACATAGAAGTCATTTAACAGTCCCTGATACTTACTGAGTATCTATTGTTTTCTTGGCATTTCCTGCATGTTTGAAATATTTCATATTAAAAAGAGAATTCAAAGACATGAAATGAGAAGGTAAAATGATTCAAATCTGCAAATTATGATCAAGAGAATCTTCATC
The DNA here is from genome assembly GCF_024166365.1 of Elephas maximus indicus. Taxonomy (NCBI): domain Eukaryota; kingdom Metazoa; phylum Chordata; class Mammalia; order Proboscidea; family Elephantidae; genus Elephas; species Elephas maximus. The sequence continues at coordinate 22,678,500 of NC_064819.1, forward strand.
AAAACGTAAGTTAAACTCACTGATCAGAATTATGAGGCATACCAACGAGTTTTTAGAGCTTCAATATCAGTATTAAAAGAGAAAAATCTTGCGAACATTCTTTCACATTTGGTTTCTCATTTATGATAATAGATTATCCACATGCACGACGGGTAATGTGTGGATACACAGCTTGGAAAGAGCTTCAAACGAATTCTCATATGTTGTCATTTTGAAACAAAACACAGATTCTAAAATTAAACTAGTCTTTTTTTTTTCAAAAAATAGAACAGTGCAAGATTTTGAAGCATCAAGTAAAAAGGTTTTTTTCCCCTATCTTTGATTCTGTAACGTAGTTAAAATTCAATGTACACATTAACATTTAGTTGTTTTTCTAAACATATGCCATTTAAAATTTTTCATTTGGTGACAAAACATGTCTTTTCTTAATAGGGTACGTCTCATGTTAATAGAAAACTCTTAACTTTTAAAATAGATTGTGGATGGTGTTAAAGTCTGGTTGGCCTCCTCTGCTATGGGCACCCATAATTAGCTATGGGTAGATCGATTACTGCTCTACTGAACCCTGAAGTATGCTTCTTGAAACTGACCATAAGAGAAACAGGCTTTTGCTACATCAACATCTGCAGTCAGAGAAGTCTCCCTTAAGAGTATTGCCTTGGCACTTTTGTCAGAAACCACTGGTTCGTTTCTTTGTCTGTGGGACCTTACCAACTATGTCACAGCCCCTGATTTTCTGACTCAGTGGTACTTACTCTCTAGGTGTTCCTGGGGACCTCCCAAAATGAAATTTGGGATATAGCACACAATCCGTATTTGTATCCCAAGCACACTGTACACATTTGATAAAAATATGTTCCATTCTCTTTTTTTTGTGTTACACTATCAGGTAATGGAGCCCTGGTGGTGTAGTGGCTAAGAGCTTGGCTGCTAACCCAAAAGTTGGGAGTTTGAATCTACCAGTTGCTCCTTGGAAACCCTATGGGGCAGTTCTACTCTGTCCTACAGGGTTGCTGTGAGTCAGAATTGACTCAACAGCAATGGGTTTGGTTTGCAGATTTTTCAAGTAATAAATTAATTGTATTAATATCGTTTGTATAAAACCCAAACCAAAAAACCAAACTCATTGTCATTAAGTCCATTCCAACTAATAGCAACCCTATAGGACAGAGTAGAATTGCCCCATAAGGTTTCCAAGGAGTGTCTGGTGGATTTGAACTGCTTACTTTTTGGTTAGCAGCCATACGCTTAACCACCATGCCACCAGGGCTGCAATTGTTCATATGGGTTATTCTAAGTGAGGTTTAAAATATTTATTAATATACAGTGGCAAGAGATATAATCTTAAAAAATTTTTTCTCCATTTTAAATTCTAAAATACTGAAAATGGCTTTTAAATATCCAGTTTTACTTTTGAGTCTGCTGTGTTTTTGGGGATTCTAGATTTGTGACCTCTGAACTGTTCCAGTACTGTCATTTTATAAGTGAAACCTGAAGCCCAGAGACAAGAAAGTAGCTCATTGAACAAATGTGTATATGCTTCCTATGTTGTGCTCGTGGGCATCATGCTAAGCACTGTGTATACTGTGATGGGTAAAAATAGCATGACCTCCACCCCTGTGGGTGTTGCACTGCAGAGGGGGAAATAGATATTAAACAAGTAATTGGAAATAGATATCTGATTACAAATTGAGATACATGCTATGAAGGGAAAAAACATAGTGTGCTGACAAAGTGTATGACTCTGAAGGCAGATTTAGCTTGAGGGGCTAGACAAGACCTCTATGAAGAAGTGGTATTTAAGCTGAAACTTGTATTTATTTCAGGTTAACCAAATCTAGGGAAACCCTGGTGTCATAGTGGTTAAGCGCTATGGCTGCTAACCAAAAGGTCGGCAGTTCAAATCCACCAGGTGCTCCTTGGAAACTCTATGGGGCAGTTCTACTCTGTCCTGTAGGGTTGATACGAGTTAGAATCAACTCAATGGCAATGGGTTTGGGTTTTTTTTTTTTTTTTTGGTTTTAACCCAATCTAGGCAGTGGGAGATGCATGTGCCAAGATCCTTAGATGGGGACAAGAAGGTGCATATGCTTAGCGCTCAGTGAGCCAGGGAGAGAGTAAATTGAGATGATGATGGAATGGTAGGCAGGAGCCAGATGGTGCAGAGCTCTTCAGGCCATGTTAAGAGTCTGATGTTTTATTGTCAATGAAACGGGAAGCTATTAAAGGGTTTAAGTAGGGGGGTGACATGATCTAATTTATATAATAAAATATTAGCTTGACTATAATATGGTTTGGAAGGGAAAAAGGGAAAGGGGTAAGATAGTGAGAATACTGTTTGGAGGAATTTAGCTAGGAGCTGTTGATGCCCTGGACAAAGGAGGTGGCAGTGGGAACGGAGGAAAGCAAATAATTGAGATCAGACTCCAGATGCCAGGGTCCCCCTGGCCAGCACAGCCCACTGCACCGCACTGCTTGGCTTGATCTTGTCACTGACTGATACGCTCTTGGGGCTCTAAGCTGCACTTTCCCAGAAAGTGTTATTACCACTTGAATGCACTCCAGTTGACTCTGCAGATTTTTCTTGGTGGATGTTATTAAAAAAAAAAAAAGGACGATAGACCAAAATCACATTTTACCTGCAGATAATTGGCATTGGTGGTATATGAGGGAATTTAGCAGGCTTGCCAGCCTGGGATGAACAGATCTTCTCTGAGATACGGGGCAGTTTTAGGGCAGGTCCAACATTTGTGCAGCCAATCTGAGGTCAAGGAAATGCGCAAATAATGTGCCTTCCATTTATCTCTTGTGCCAAAAGATGTGTCTGTGAAAAAAAGGCCTTTAGGATAGCTGAGAAGATCTTTCTATGGCAAATTAGCAAAATTTTATTACAGAGAACTTTCTGTGTGCATAGATGTGTCTACTTCCCACCCCCTTTTTTGTACCAGGAGACCTTTTATGTACACTTCATGCTTAAAGCCTTATCTGCAACTTTAGTACTTGCTGTTTATTTGTGGCCCCTTGCTTCACAGATTCTACAGTTCTTGTGGGCTGGTGAAGCTAAGGAAGAAGAGAGACGTGTCAGCATGTTAGACTTCTTCAAAAGACAATTGATTAGCAGTAAAATGTAAATGGCCGAAGGATCTGGCTTGACCACATGGTTCTGGCATTGATTAGCTTTGTGATTTAGAACAAGGGACCTAACCTCTATAAATCTCATTTTCCTAATCTATAAAAAAGGCCCCATAATAGAGCCTACCTCAAATGGGTTCTGTGCGAATTCAGAGGGATAATCCACATAAAGGACCTAGTGTATGGTAAGTGCCTGAGAATTGTTATCTGTGAATGAAACTCAGTAACCTAGTGTTACTGCTTCTAACCATGGGTCTTCCTGTCAGCATTAATTATGCCTGGATATTAAATCTTCCATATAAGCATGGCCATTTCCTAGTCATATAGCACACTGTAATGTGTATCCTTTATTTCTTAAAACAGGCTATGGAAGTAGGTCCTAGTCATTGAAACAATTTCATAAAAAGCAAAGTAGGTACCAAGAAATGAAATCACTCTCTGGATACCATGGAGCTAGTTTGGGACCAGGCCAGGATACACTCTGGGTGGTGTGAAGATGGTTTTCATTTTAAGGGGGACAAAACAGAAAGCATGGTGTATAAAAGAGCCCTAACTCCAGAACTGGGAGATGCGATGGCATTGGTGTTTCCCTTCCCCCTGGTGTTCTGCTTCTGCATCTGTAAAATGATCCTGGAATTAGATCATCTTGAATGGCTTTTCTGGCTCTGAGATCTTAGATTCTGGGATTAGCTTCATGTTTGAAATGTCATATGATCTGCATTCTCTAGAGCTCATTCTTGAGCTGTCTGGAAGGCCATTCACTCTCGGTCCTCTTCTCTGGGTGGTGATATTTGGAGAAAGACTGAGGAGTTGTGACTCAGTGAGGCTGACCAGAATCAAACTCCCTTGCATGAACAGAAACACTTAGAAAGGCAATAAAAATAATTCGGCTTGTTGGGAATGTCCCAAATGATGCTTTCTTTACCCATACATTCCGTGATATGCCACACTTAAACAGGGTTTTTAATCCTAATCCCGGATTTGGATTTCAGCAGGAAGAGGTTGCACATTTTTCTAGAACTGAAGTGAGACTGCACGTTGTGTTACCCACTAAGTGTCTGAAATGATATCACCACCAGCTGCAGCTGGTCTTCAGTCTGACATCTTCTGTGGATCCCCACTGCCACTGCCGACCTAAGGCCCTTCTTTCGTGTAAAATACACCCAAACCCACTGCTGTCAAGTCGATTCCAATGCATAGTGACCCTATAGGACAGAGTAGAACTGCCCCATAGAGTTTCCAAGGAGCGGCTGTCTTGTAGTAGCTCCCTAAATTTTTCTGCCACGGTATTATTCCACTCCAGTTAATCCTTCTTTATTGGCACCCAATTTGTCTGGCTAAAATACTCTGGTGATAATTTCATCCTTTGGCTCAAAATCCTTCGTAGCTCCCCATTGCCCAGTGTTGTTGTCTCTGAAATGGATGGGGCACAATGATCCTTTGGTGCGTGGCAAGAAAATATTAGAACTTCTGTTCATATTTAGTATTGATCTCATTTTAAATTTTCTACTTTGATTTTTAATGTACCCACAATTAACAAAGTAGTACATACATATGATTTATAAATCATAAATACACATAAAGGGCAGCTGTATATTGAAAATTTCTTACAAATAGAGATGCTTAATATCAAAAGCTTGAGGGTCATTGGTTTAAAGGATTAAAGTTCAGCGTATTAGCTTTGCTTAAGGCCACTCAAGTGTTCTGGAGCCATATTTCCTTTTGATTGTCACCTCCAGCCACGCTGGGCCTCCCTTTATTTCCCCCACTCTGAATGCACCCATCTACTGAACAAGCACCTATGTCCCTGAACATGCTTAGCACACGTGCCCCTCTGTGCCATTGCTCATGTTGATGCCCCTTAAAGCAACATCCTTCTGCCTATTTGGAAACCCTGGTGGCATAGTAGTTAAGTGGTATAGCTGCTAACCAAAAGATTGGCAGTTCGAACCAACCAGGCTGTCCTTGGAATCCCTATTGGGCAGGTCTACTCTGTCCTATAGGGTTGCTATGAGTCGGAATCAACTCGACAGCAACAGGTTTGGGTTTTTTCTGCCTAATCAAGATGGGGCAGTTCTACTCTGTCCTACAGGGTCATTATGGGTCAGAATCAACTCAATGGCACTGGGTTTGTTTGTTTGGCTTATTCAAGGCTAAGTTTAAAATGCTGCCTGTCTCTGAATCCTTCCTTAACTGCTTCTTGTACCAGAACCCACCATCTTGAATAAAATTAACATCCCCACTCTGGGATTCCATGTCATTATGACAGCAATTTTCATGTTCACTTCTATAATGATGAGCTGTGTATATGTCTCCCTGACGAGGCCGTGGGTGCCTTCAAGGCAGGAATGGCAGCTTACTCATCTTTGTACCCAGCACCAAGTGCATGTCGGAAGTCAATAAATGAAGTCTGAGTTATTTTAAATTTTCATGAGCATATCATGGAGAAGAATTCTGGGAGGGAGGGGGCTAATGGTATGCAGAATAAAACTGGCTCAATACAAAAATCCCACCCCTATTGGCATTTCAAATCTTTCCTTGCCCTTCTTCTCCTGCCTTCTGGAGCTCAGACTACTTTGGTGAAAAGGATACCTGGGAAGAGCATGTCCTTTCCTTCCGTTTAGCTTTGAGGCAGCGTGAAGGTTAAGGAGTTCCCTTCTCAAGGTCACTTGATTCTCGTTGAAGTGTGAGGTGACTCTGGGCTTTGGAGACTGCAGTTTACAAAGGACGCTGCTGTGCTTGCCAGACAGTGTTCAGCACGCAGGGAGGGCTGAGACCGAAGACAGAAAGGCACTGAAGGCTGGAGGTGTTCTACTTAAAGGGTGTAAACAAGATTTTCTTCCAAATGAGAAGCTCCTCTGAAAGTCACAGGTGAAAATGGACAATGCCAGATGTAACATACTTCTTTTTTTTCCTTCGACATATGAACACTCCTCACCTACCCTGAGCCCAGGACAGTGCTCCTTCCTGGGATAGAGTGATGCGTAATTCAAGGTCCTTGTGCTTGAGGAGCTCGTTGTTCAGCAGCAGAGACAGACGTGTAAACAACCAGCTATAATAGTGCCGTGAGTCTGCCCCTAACCTATAAATGAGGGAGTTCTCTAGAGGGAGTGATTAATTTTGCCTCAGCGTGTTAGGGAAGGACCCTTGGAAGAAAGCTGAGCCTAGAAAACTGAGGAAGAGTTCTGGGCAGAAGAAGAAGAGGTTGTGTGTCTCAGGCAGAGGAAGCTATGTAAGTGAGTGCCAAGAACAAGGCTCAGCAAACCTTCTCTATAAAGGATCTGTAAATATTTTAGGCTTTGCAGGTTTTTGTAGCAGAGAAGCAGCCATAGACAGTGTATAAATCAATGGGCATGCCTGTGTTCCAATAAAACTTTATTTACAAAATTAGACTGCTTGTAGGGCTGCTGTTTGCTGAGCCCTGGTCTAGCAAGACCTTTAGTTACCTCATGGTTTAATCTGATGATCCGAAATATTTTTTCTTTTCATTGTTGTAAAAATATATATAACACAACATTTGCCGATGTAATGTTTTTCACATGTACAATTTGTTGTTTTGACTCATAGCGACCCCAAGTATAACAGAAGGAAACACCTCCCAGTCGTGCACCATCCTCGTAATCATTGCTATGTTTGAGCCCATTGTTGCAGCCACTGTGTCAATCCATCTCGTTGAGGGTCTTCCTCTTTTTCACTGATCTTCTGCTTTACCAAGTATGATGTCCTTCTCCAGGGATTGGCCCCTCCTGATAACATGTCCAAAGTATAGGAGAGAAAGTCTCACCATCCTCACTTCTAAGGAACATTCTGTCTGTACTTCTTCTAAGACAGATTTGTGTGTTCTTTTGGCAGTCCATTCAATATCCTTCTCCAACACTGTAATTCAAAGGCATCACTTCTTGTCTGGTCTTCCATATTCGTTGTCCAGCTTTCACATGCATATGAAACCATTGAAAATACCATGGCTTGGGTCAGGCGCACCTTAGTCCTAAAGGGGATATCTTTGCTTTTTAACACATTAAAGAGGTCTCTTGCAGCAGATTTGCCCAATGCAATATGCCATTTGATTTCTTGACTGCTGCTTCCATGGCCGTTGATTGTCGATCCAAGTAAAATGAAATCCTTGACACTTCCATATTTTCTCCATTTATCTTGATGTTACTCATTGGTCCAGTTGTGAGGATTTTTGTTTTCTTTATTTTTTTTTAATGTTGAGGTGTAATCCACACTGAAGACTGTAGTCTTTGATTTTCATCAATAAGTGCTTCAAGTTCTCTTTGCCTTCAGCAAGTAAGGCTGTGTCATCTGGATATCGCAGGTTGTTAATGAGTCTTCCTCCAATCTTGATGCCTGTTCTTCTTCACATAGTCCAGCTTCTCAGGTTATTTGCTCAGCATACAGATTGAATAAGTATGGTGAAACACACTGCAGTGGTTAAGATTGTGTGTCACCTTGGCTGGGCCATGATTCCCAGTGTTTGTATGTGATCACCTCCATGATGGGATCTGCTCTGAGTAGGCAGTCAGTTGAAAAGGAGTTTCCTTGGGTGTGTGGCCGGCATCCAAATATAAGTGGACATTCTGGCTTTTGCCTACTCTGGATCCTGAAGCTGGCTCTTGTTCGTCTGACCTCTGGTTCTTGAGATTTGAGCTAGAAGGTTACCTGCTTATCTTGGAATTCATCAGTCTTCACAGCCTGTGACCAAGCGCCCTGCTCTCCAACCTGCTGATCTTGGGTTTGCCAGCCCCTACAGCTACGTGAATCAGGAGAAGCCTCGCATTCTTGCCTGCCGATCATGGGATTCGTCATCTTCACAGCCTGTGAGCAAGAGCCCTGCTTTCTAACCTGCCGATCTTGGGTTTGCCAGCCCCTACGGCTATGTGAATCAGGAGAAGCCTCTATCCTGATCCACGGACTTGGGACGTTCCAGCCTCTTCAATTGCATGAGCTGTTTCCTTGATATAAATCTATATATATATTTATATGCTTTACTGGTATCGCTTCCCTAGAGAACCCAGCCTAAGACACACACTTTTCCCGATTTTAAACTGTGTGGTATCCCCTTGTTCTGTTAGAATGACTCCCTTTTGGTCTATATACAGGTCCTTCAGGAGCACAATTAAAAAGAGAAACCTTTCCTGATTTTAAACTGTGTGGTATCCCCTTGTTCTGTTAGAATGACTCCCTTTTGGTCTATATACAGGTCCTTCAGGAGCACAATTAAAAAGAGAAACCTTTCCTGATTTTAAACTGTGTGGTATCCCCTTGTTCTGTTAGAATGACTCCCTTTTGGTCTATATACAGGTCCTTCAGGAGCACAATTAAGTGCTCTGTAATTCCCATTCTTTGAAATGCTATCTGTAATTTGTTATGTTACAAGCAGTAGAATGCCTTTAGTCAATAAAACATAGGTAAACATCTTTCTGATAGTCTCTACATTTAGCCAAGATCCATGTCACATCAGCAATGATACCCCTCTTTCCAAGCCCTCTCCTGAATCTGGCTTGAATTTCTGGCAGTTCCCCATCAATGTACTGCTGCAACTGTTTTTGAATTATCTGCAGCAAAATTTTACTTGCATGCACTATTAATGATATTGTTTGACAATTTCCACAATCTGTTGGATCACCTCTCTTTGGAACGAGCACAAATATGGATCCCTTCCAGTCGGTTGGCTAGGTAGCTGCCCTCCAAATTTCTTGGCATAGAGGAGGGAGTGCTTCCACTGTTGCATCTGTTTGTTGAAATATCTCAATTGGTATTCTATCAGTTCCTGGAGCCTTGTTTTTTGGCAATGCCTTCAGTGCAGCTTGGACTTCCTCTTTCAGTACATTTGGTTCTTAATCATATGCTACCTCCTGAAATGGTTGAACATTGACCAATTCTTTTTCGTACACTGACTCTGTATATCCCTTCCATTTTCTTTTGGTATTCGCTGTGTTTTTCAGTATTTTGCTGGTAGAACCCTTCAATATTGCAACTAAAGGCTTGAATTTTCTCTTTGGTTCTTTCACCTTGAGAAATGCCAAGTGTGTTCTTTCCTTTTGGTTTTCTAACTCCAGGTCCTTGCACATTTCGTTATAATACTTTGTCTTCTTGAGCCGCCCTTTGAAATCTTCTAATCAGCTCTTTTATGTCATCATTTATTCCTATTGGTTTAGCTACTCAACATTCAAGTGCAAGTTTCCATTTTGGACTTTTTTTCTTTACTGTCTTTCTAATGACATTTTGCTTTCTTTATGTATGACATCCTTGATGTCTTCCCAGAACTCATCTGGTCTTCAATGCATCAAATCTATTCTTGAGATGGTTTCTGAATTCAGGTGGGATATATCCAAGATTGTACTTTGGCTCTCATGGACTTGTTTTAATTTTCTTCAACTTCAGCTTGAACTTGCTTATGAGCAATTGATGGTATGCTCTGCAGTGGGCCCCTGGCCTTGTTCTTCTGATGATATTGAGCTTCTTCATCTTCTTTTTCCCAGATATAGTCAATTTGATTCCTGCGTTTTCCATTTGGCAAGGTCCAACATGCGTATTCACCATTTATGTTGTTGAAAAAAAATTTGCAATGAAGAAGCCATTGGTCTTGCAAAATTCTATCATGTAACCTCCAGCGTCTGTTCTATCACCAAGGCCATATTTTCAAACTACTGGTCCTTCCTCTTTGTTTCCAATGTTCTCATTCCAATTGCCAGTAATTATCAATGCATTTTGATTGCACGTTTGATCAATTTCAGACTGCAGGTATTGGTAAAAATCTTCAATTTCTTCATCTTTGGCATTAATTAGAAAAAAAAATTTACATTAATTGGTGATGTGTAAATTTGAATAATAGTCCTATTAACAGGTCTTCCTTGTAGGCATATTGATATTATCCTATCACTGACAGTGTTGTACTTCAGGATCCATCTTGAAATGCTCTTTTTGACAATGGATGTGATGCCGTTCTTCTTTAATTTGCATTCCCAGGGTAGTAGGCCATATGACTATCCAATTCAAAATGGCCAATACCTGTCCATTTCAGTTCAGTAATGCCTAGGATATCTATCTTCAAGTGTTCCATATCATTTTTGACAACTTACAATTTTCCTAGCTTCATGCTTCTGTACATTCCATATTCTGATTATTAATGGATGTTTGCAGCTGTTTCTTCTCATTTTGAGTCATCTACATCAGCAAGTGAAAGTCCTGAAAGCTTTACTCTATACACATCATTAAGGTCTACTCTACTTACAGGAGGCAGCTCTTCCCCAGTCATATTTTGAGTGTCTTCCAACCCGAGGGGCTCATCTTCCAGCACTATATCAGACAACGTTCTGCTTCTATTGATAAGGTTGTCACTGGCCAATTTTTTTGGAAGTAGATCACCAGGTCCTTCTTTTTAGCCTGTCTTAGCCTGGAAGCTCTGCTGAAACCGGTCCACCATGGGTGACCCTGCTGGTATTTGAAATACCAGTGTCATATCTTCTAGCATCCCAGCAACACACAGGCCACCACAATATGACAAACTGACAGATGAGTGGTGACTTATATGATTACTAATAGTTTAATTGCTTATCTGTTCATTTTCTATCTTTCCTACCATAACGCATGCTTCATGTTAATTTTCTGTTATATCCAATGGTGTGTTGTGCTGGAGTCTCTCGTGCTCCTCTCCTCCCAGCTCTCACTCTGTGTTCAGTGATGTCAAGGATAGTTTTAATTTGGCCATGGTGGGATATTTGCATTGTGGAAATCAGCACCATGGGAATCACATTTTGTTTTGTTTTGTTTGAGAGGTGGTTTACCAGCACATCACAGGTCATACTCCCTGTGCCTAGATGAATAACTACAACAACTCAGGTGCTCAATAAATAGTTGTTGTTTGAGTGGAGTGTGCCATTATTATCTAATGACTGAGAAAATAGGTGTCCACTTAGGAATGTAGGGTGTTCTTGCAATTATTAGCACCTGATGGGGAGATCCATGACCCTTGAGTAGATAAATGCTGATGTTCTCCAACACCTTTATCTAATGGAGGGAGAGACTGAGGACTGGGAAGAGAAGGTGACTCTCTTTACTCCATACAATGGATTCTGCTGTGCCATGGTGACAAGTGCTGACCTTATGCTTTCAGATCTTCATAGTGTTCCTTTAAGCCTGTCCATTGCAATCTATTAAGTGAATGAGGTGTCTTAGGCTTGTTTCTGTTTTACTAAACAACATGTATTTTTAATGAGTTGCATATCTCAGTGTGGCTTTAATTTTTGCAGTGTGTTCAAAGCCCATATTAAGTTCTCTCCCCTCTCAAATGTCTTGCTGTATCCCATTTTTAATTTGTCTGGGGCTTTGATTTGTGGTATGTAAATGTGCCCTAGTCTATTTCCTTTAGCTATGATTGGCCAGAAATGTATCCATTTATGAACAACTTCTAATCCTAATAGTCTGATTTAGAAATCTGCAGCAGTTTAAGAGCCCAGAAGCACTTGACAGGAATCACATTTAGCAGCCTCTTCAATCTCACTTCCTTTAAGTGGGCAACATTAAACCTAATACCGAGGGCCCGTTTGTAAACCCACAGAGACTGATTAAAAAAATCCTCTCAAACTACTCCACAATCCATGCTTAACATTTATGAAGAGTTTTGCATTTTCAGGATGCCTGATAGTCTTTTCAATTCCCTGTCCTAAGCTCAAACCAAGGAAACGGAAAAGTTAAATTGTGTTTACTGGTCCATCTGGTTTATCCCAAAGCTTTCTGGGAGGTCAGGGTTGGAGAGGACCTTGCACTGTCACTCAAAATGCCTCAGCTTTTGGAGACATTCTTGTCCTTCACAGCTACTCTGATTTTTTTTTTTTTTTTAACTTCTTCCTGGTTGTTTATGTGCGGTGACAGAAAACTCACTTCCTTAGGCAATCTGTTTTCTCTTTGAATACAATTTATAACAATTTATAGGGAGTTTTTATCTGCTTCCCTGTTACTTTCTTCCGTTGGCTCAAGTTCAATCACCATGAAGCCACTCAGAATAAATTGGCTCTTTCTTAACTTCTGCGAGCCCTTAAGAATGTGAAGACAGGTCTCACATCCCCTGAGTCCTCCCTTCTATAAGCAGCGTATCAACTTTCCAGCCTGACATTCTTCACATGAAGGCCCTTTTACCCTTTTCATATGACTTTCTTCTGCACACATTCCAGCTTGCTGATCACCTTCTTTACTATGTTCAGTGAAGGAGATTGACTAGAGCCATAGACCCTAGCTACACCTGCCTTCTCATTTACTAACTCTGTAACATAGGACTGGAGCCCCCTGGTAGCGCAGTGGTTAAGAACTCGGCTGCTAACCAAAAAGTCAGCAGTTTGAATCCACCAGCCACTCCTTGGAAACCCTATGGGACAGTTCTCCTCTGTCCTATAGGGTTGCTATGAGTCAGAATCGACTTGACAGCCACGGGTTCTTAAGGGGTAACGTAGGACAAGTCATGTAGCATCTCTGAATCTCTATAATCTCATCTGAAAAATAAGAAAGAATACACACACATTCAGTTGGTCTAAGTACTGTACTATTATTATTATAGTATTTTATTATTGCTGTGTTATTGTACTATTTAATTGGTACAATTAAAGAAATTGTTCTAAAATTGCCAGGAGAGTACAAAGTAGATGGGTTGAAATTATGGCTATCACTATTACAAAGAGCACTATTAATTTTCTAGATATGGACTCCATAACAAAGTTTGGATCACCGTAATTACATTTTTCATTTTAGACTGGAGCCTACATGGGGACATTTTTTCTGTTTGGGTATAAATTCTGAATAGGCTAGTTCTAGATAAACATTCCAATTTTTATATCACAAGTAGTACACACACACACACACACACACACACACATTTCTTACAGAGTTTTCTGTAACCCTTTTTCTTCCTTGCTCCCACACTCCAGTAGCTGAGGCACAGCTAGGTGCTCCTCCTTTTCCTCTCTTTACATTTTTCCCCTCCTAGCCCCTCGCCTGCATGCAATATGGATTGTGTCTTGGCTGCTCTTTGAAAAGGAAAGGATGCTGAACTGTCAGTATATAGGAGATGGGTTCTTGTCCTAACTCATCCGCTTGTTAGCTGAGTGTCTTAGTCATCTAGTGCTGCTATAACAGAAATACCACAAGTGGATAGCCTTAACAAAGAAAAATTTATTTCCTCACAGTAAATAGGCCAAAAGTCCAAATTCAGGCTGTAAGCTCCAGGGGAAGGCTTTCTTTCCCTGTTGGCCTTCTCATCAATCTTCGCCTGGACTAGGAGCTTCTCTCAGCAGGGACCCCTGGTCCAAAGGACATGCTCTGCTCCCCACATTGCTTTTCTGGTGGTATGAAGTCCCCCTCTCTGCTGGCTTCCCTTTCCTTTTTATCTCATAAGAGAGAAAAGGTGGTGTAGGCCATACCCCAAGGAAACTCCCTTTACATTGGATCAGGAATGTGACCTGGGTAAGGGTGTTACAGTCCCACCAGAGCCCTCTTTGACCTACAATTACAATCACAAAATGGAGGACAACTACACAACACTGGGAATCATGGCCCAGCCAATTTGACACAAACATTTTTGGGGGACCTAATTCAATCCATACACTGGGTGACATTGAGCAAGACACTTCCCCTCTCTCAGCCTGAATAGACAGGCTCTAGATCAGCATTTCAGTTTTAGTGTCTTTTATCTATGCAGCTAATGAAGGAAGGGGTTGGAGTCCCAGGCCTCTTCCATTTCTAAAATTCATTTTCTTTTTTGTAATCTCGTATTTTTCTTGAAATGTGTGCTCTGGCCGCCATGTATCTGTTTTGAGTTTCACTGGTGTTTCTAGGTAACTGCTGCATGGCCCTATACTTCAAGTCGACATGAATGCCCAGATAATTCCTTTGGGTCTCAGCTTTTCTGATTGACTTTGAATTCAAACCTGTTCACATTGTCATGTCATCCTGCAGGGCAGTCGTATTGACCATGAGTTGAAATCCTTTACCTTCTTTCTCACTCAACTTCTTTGAGGGTAAAATTTCTTACTTGCTTTTTTGGCTGTGATTATTATTTTTTAATACACATTTTTTTAAGAATGGTTTTAGATTTATAGAGAAGTTGTAAAGATAGTACAGAGAGCTCGCATATTTCTCACACTTAGTTTTCCCTGTCATCGACATCTTACATCAACATGGTTTCTGCTCATTTTTGAACTGAGGACCTCTTACATGTTAGATCAGTGTGATAATAAATAACTAGAAAAAGACATCATGTTTGGTAAAGGGCCAGCGAAAACAAAGGAAACCATCAATGAGATGAATTGACACAATAGCTGCAACAATGGGCTCAAACATATCAACAATCATAAAAATGGCATAGGACCAGGCAACTTTTCATTGTGTTGTCTGGTTATCACAAGGTTGCCATGAGTTGGAGTCAACTGAATGGCAACTAATAACAACAACATTAGTATGGTACATTTGTCACAATTCATGAACCAATATCTATATGTTATGATGAACTAAAGTTCATACTTTATTCAGCTTTCCTTAGTTTTTATCTAATGACTTTTTTCAGCTCCAGGTTCCCATCCAGAAGTCATCATATCTTCTTAGACTCCTCTTGGCTGTGACATTCTCTTAGAAGTTCCTTGTTTTTGATAACCTTGACAGTTTTGAGACATAGTATGGGTAAATGTAAAATGACCCCCAATTGGGATTTGTCTGATGTTTTTCTAATGATTAGACTGGAGTCGTGTGTTTTAAAGAAAGGCCCTAGAGGTAAAGTGCCATTCTGTGTTATCATACATATTATCAATATGTGCATACTATTCATATCATATTTATACTATACTATGTTGCTGTTGTTAGGCCTTCTCAATAAAGCAAAGAAATATATATGAACACTAACCAGTGTGTATATACCTATCTGTAAATATTTCTGTATGTAGGCATCTGCATCTATATTAACTAAACACAAATTCCTGTGGATGTCTCCATCTAATGCAATACCACATGGGTCATTCCTGCCTTCTCCCCTTGCTTGTCTATAACCTCCTACTCCAACAGTGAAAAAGCTGGCTCCTTCTAGCCACTGTTTATTTACTTAATTGTTGAATGCCAGTATACATGAATAATGATATCAGAATTGTTAGCCCATACTCTCATGGGAAACAATTTTATCAACTAGAGTACAGTGTTTATGTACGGTTCCCTTTGCGTTTAGTCTTATAGATTTTAAACATTTCCAAAGTTAATTGGGTCATCATTTTTTCCCCCTACTTCCTTCAGTGAGGTTATTTCACCCATATTTTGTCATAGTCTCTATTGCATTTTGGGATTCTTTGACATGCTGAATGGTTTTTAAATTTGCATATATTAAGTTGCACTCTTAAAGCACTGTAAAGTTTTGGTAAGTGTGTAGTTTAATGTATCTGCCATTACAGCATCATACAGAATAGTTCCACAGCCCCCAAAAATCCCCTCATTCTCTGAGTCTCTGGAAATCACTGATCTTTTTAACAACCTTCTAGTTTTGCATTTTTTAGAATGTTTTTAAATGGAATTATATAGTATATAGCCTTTCATATGGACTTCTTTCACTTAGCAGTATGCTTTTAAGATTCATCTATATTTACGCATGGCTTGAGAGCTTATTCCTTTTTATCGCTAATTTTTTTTTAATGTTTAAAAATTTTTAGATGTTCTTGACCCAAGGAATTAAATAATAATAATAAAAGAGTAGACTTTATTTATTTTTTTAATGTTTGAGCTTTGGTTTATCTAAGGCATAAATAGGGTAAGAATGCATTCAAGATTATTTCAAATGTCTACAGATAAAAGGAGAGAAAAAAAACTATTATGATGAGCATCTGTATGGATTCTCTTTTGGTATCCCGATGTTTAAATTGCACTAATCTCTTCATTATGATTTTGGTCCTGTGTAACCTTTTTCTTTCCACTCATTTTTCAAAATAATATTTTATTTTTTTAACCTTTTTCTTTCCACTCATTTTTCTTTGGCAGTCCCTTCTTTCTCTGTTTCATCATTCATACTCAATAAGTTATTTATTCTGTTGATTTGATCTTCCCAGTTTCTTGACAATCCATTCCCTCCTTTTCTGTCCCGAGGGCTTAAAAGATCACTACTTCTTTCAAAGACGGAAAACTCACTTCCTTAGGCAGCCTTTAGGCAGGTGGCTAATCCTTACTGGTCTTTTTTACCAAATTCACCTAACTGGTTTCCTTGTCCCCAGCCTCTCTTCTGTCAATCCATCCTCTATAAAGACGCCAGTTTAGTATTTCTAAAGTACAGATTCCCAACAATGCCTATAATGTAAAATGTAAAGCTCCTAATATGGCAGCCAAGACTCTAACTGGAGTCATGTTAAGTCTTTCCAGAATCTGCTTCATCTTCATACCCCAATGTAACTGATACCCATGGTTACCAGCGTATGGAATTTCATGAACAAATAATAATAATAATTCGGTATTGCTGTAGGTTTGCCAACTTTTTAATTAACCAGGTAGAATAAAACCAGTTGCTACAAGAAATAGACCCAAAATTGCACAATGGCCAAAAACCAGTAGAGGTTTATTTATAATTTACCTAACTGTCCAAAGTGGGTGTTTTTAGTGACTGCTGGCTTTTCTCCAGCAGTTACTCAGGTACCCGATATTCTTCCATTTTGTTGCTGCGGCATCACCTAGGACTTTGTCATCTAAATCCAGCCAACGATAAGAAAAGAAAACATGGAAGAAGAACATTTGCTTTTAAAATCTTTGGCCTGAAAATGGCACACATCACTTCCATTTACATTCCATATGACACTCATTCATATGACAGAGAGGTTAGGACATATGGTCTATCTAGGTGCCAAGGAAAAAGAGGAGATATATTTGAGTGAAGAGCTAGCAGTACTTGCTACACTACTGTAGAGCACAAAAGACAACAAAACAATCCTCCCACCATCTAATAATATGGCTCTCCTTTATTAAAAAGCAAAATAGTGAAGAACATTATCTTAGAGTCAAGGATAGTTATATAAATTGAACAAATTTAGATTATTATTATTTTCTTTTTACTCCATTGACTCTATTTTCCTTAATGTTATTGTTGACCTGTGAACATTTGGTAAGAACAGCCACTTATCTGCATATCAGTATTTGATAAACTCTACGTATATATGAGCCCTGGTGGGGTAGTGGTTAAGAGCTTGGCTGCTAACCAAAAGGCTGGCAGTTCACATCCACCAGCCACTCCTTGGAAACCCTATTGGGCAGTTCTACTCTGTCCTATAAGGTTGCTATGAGTCGGAATCAACTTGACAGCAACAGGTTACCCTATATACTGTGTATACCAGACTGCATTATTTCCAGAGTCCACCATGCTAGTTTTTGCCTCTATCCATTGCTTATTTGTCTAGAATGCCCTTCCTCTGGTTTCATTGCCTATGAAAGTCCCACTCATTTCCAAAGTCCAGGTGAGGTCTCTCTGCCTAACCTCCAGACAGAATTAGTCCCTTGCTCCTTGGTGCCATCATGCCACTCTGCTTCTTTCCCTCATTTAGCAGCTATCCCTCCCTAGTGTTGTATTTAATTATGTTTTACATATTAAACTGGGTTCTCTCTGAGAACAGTGTAGGTTTTATTCATCTTGTAGAGCCCCAAGCATAGTCTTTGTCAAATAACACGTGTATTTGTTGGGTGTACCCCGGATGCTAGAGGCACCAAATAGTCATCTCATATTTTCCCCCATTCTTTAAAATACAGTAAAACATGTTCTTTTTTTTTTCCATTTATAAAAATGAATCTCACTAATGATAGCCAAGCCTTCGTGGACGAGGTGATTCTTGAGCTGAGTGTAGAAACATTGGTAGGGTTTGGGAGTGTCCAACAAGCTATACAGCATTCTCAAACACATTCTTGGTGCAGGGCATTTGTTCAATAGATCGTCAGATCTTCTTTGAAACTTCAATAGTGCAGGATGTTCACTCGTATGGATTATCACATAATTAAAACTCAAACTCCAAGCTTGTTCTGGCTCTGATCTTGGGTGGAGTGGGGTTGGTATAAAAGCCTAATGCTCATTATCCTTAAGAGGAGTTACAAACCTGAATTCCCAGTGCCTCCACAGGGCCGTGACTTCCCCGCGGTAAAGGAATGGTTAGCTACAGCTACAGAAAGAGGAGCCTGTAGAAAACAGTTATTTGCAGGCATTCGTGATTCAGCTGCTATACCAAGGAAAAAATATGACTTCTTAAAGTTGTCTTATCAGTCTTATTAGAAATAAAATATGGATTATAACACAGTTTCCCTTTCCTCCTTTTTCTCCTTTACTATATCCTGCTCTTAGCCCACTTTGTGCCTTTAATTTAATGATTATAGAAGCTCAATTAATATTTTCTTAAAATAGAAATCAGCAGAGTCTGTTCTCAGAATGTTCTCTTTACCTGACTTACAATGTTTCCTAGATTTTCATATTTGAAAAATTAGTCCTTAGATTTTACATCGTTATGGGCTTTTCTAAATCCTACTATCATATCCATTTACTTATTTGAAATTTTTAATGATTATAGTTAGGATAGCAATTATTTCTCCCATTATATGGATAGGAAAACTGAGACTCAGATGTCAAATAATTTGCCCAGGACCACACAGTAATTGTGGCTCAAAGCTGGGTCTTCTGATTTCAGATTTGGAACTAAGTGTGCCACATCAGAAGCTGCCTGTCAATCACCTGGCCTCATGGCAGAGGTGCACGGAGTAGTGTTTGCAGCGAGGTTAGCTAGCTGTATGCTCCTCCGAGATGTCCTTAGGCTGTGGGATTGGGTGACCTGTAGAGGAAAGGCATTGAGATGAATCCTTCCATTGATTTTGCCATCACTGGGGGCAAAGTAGACTAATATGCTCAAGGTAAGTAGAGAAGGGATTTAAAGGTCACTTAGTTTAACTTCCAGATTTTATGATAAGAAAAGTCAAGCCCCTAAAGTAATTGAATTTAACTCATAAATTAACACAGAGTTATTAATCAGAGTGACTTATTTCCAGTAGTTTTTTCATTACCCTGCTTCCTCCTTCCCAGCTTTTCTTGGCATCTCTTTTGCTTCACATGACTAGTTTGAAGAAGACGTGTTTCTGTAGGTGTCACTCCATAGCCCGAGTATGTGTGATCAAATCATATGTACAAAAAACATATTATGCAGGAGTAGGTCCATTCCCAAAGAATTAAATACATCAAATCCTTAATTACAATTCCCTTTGAAAAATGAAGAAACCTTGGTGGTGTAGTGGTTAAATGCTATGGCTGCTAACCAAGAGGTTGGTGGTTCAAATCTGCCAGGCGCTCCTTGGAAACTCTATGGGGCAGAAATAAACATCAAGAAATGTTCAGTTTAACCTTGAGAGTATGGCTCCTGGGTACCCTTATAGCTTAGTAATGAAGTCACTCCTGAGGTTCACTCTTCAGCCAAAGATTAAAAAAAAAAAAAAAAAATTAGACAGGCCCATAAAACTAAATGGGCACACCAGCCCAGGGGCAAGGATGAGAAGGCAGGAGGGAACAGGAAAGCTGGTAATGGGGAACCCAAGGTCGAGAAGGGGAGAGTGTTGACATGTCACGGGGTTAGCAATCAGTGTCACAAAACAATATGTGTATTAATTGTTTAATGAGAAAATAGTTTTCTCTGTAAACCTTCATCTAAAGGACAATAAAAAAAGAGTTAAAAATAATAATACCCCTTCCAAAAAAAAAAAAAAAGGATTCCATTTAGCAACAGTACCTTGTGTATATTGTCTGACAAAAAAAAAACTCAGCAAATATTGGTTGAATAAATGGCTTGAGGAATGAAGTTGACTAGCATATATTCAATGGTTACCCTTCTGAGGAGAACATATTTCTACTTTCAGCAATCATATGATTTCCATCTTTGCCTCAATTTTTATCACCAGAAAGCAACATTTTTCTGTTTTCTACTCATTTTTACAAAATAATTAGGGCTATAAATGTACTGGAATGGTCTAATTTTTGCCCAACACTAGAAACAAAGACGGTGGCAATGCTGAGGAAACTGTGTTGTTGCTTGCAGTCAGCAACACAATGAGAAAGCTTCAAATGTTTACTTGTTAGCTGACATGCACAAATGCATAGGTGGTATACAAAAATCAGTTTGATGGTGTCAGTTTGTAGGGAGTTTTTGAAAGCTGAGGACCCCTTCTAGTTTGAAATACTTAGAGAAATATATGTGACTTGATTCTTTTTTCTTTTGTTATTATTTGCCCTGGGAAAATGACTTTTGTAGTACTGGAGTTCCTCCCTGGCGAGGTGTTTAGTGAGGGTAAAATCTGTGGTTGTGTGTACTGTCTAGTGATGTCTCAGGACAATGGGGGTTTTGACTTTGTCTATGATTCCTCTCCAACCCATCAGTGTGGTTTATTTATTTACTTTGTTCTTGTTGTTGAGGATATACACAGCAAAACATACACCAATTCAACAGTTTCTACATGTACAATTCAGTGACATTGATTACATTCTTTGAGTTGTGCAACCAGCAGCCATCCAAGGCACAACAATTGCTCTCTATTCACCTGGAGCAACAGAGGAAGAAGGAAAGCCAAGAATAAGAGGAGAAATGGAATGTGTGGCTAATTGCCTCCATGAACAACTGCCTCCTTTGCTGTGAGACCCGAAGAACAGGATGGTACCAGGCTACAATTACTGAACATTTTGATTACAGATTCTATAAAAGAATCATGATCAAAAGGGGGAAAATATAGAACAGAATTTCAAAACCCCTCAGTTTTTGATGGACATCCAGCAGAAATACAACTTGTCCAGGGCTTGGTTATGACTGATGGAAGCTTAGGAATTTTAATGTCGTTTTGGCTTAAACAGTAATTCTGGAATGGGGCCATAAACTTGGTAGCATCTTGCAGTCAGACACCAGATGCCTGAGGGACAGAAATAATTCACTTTTCAGCACGCCTCTGTATTTTCCTAATCATAATTAGCTTTTATTTATTTACATTTGGTTTACTGCTGCAAAGTATTATGATTCTGTCTCTAGTAGGGAAAAAGAAAAAGTAAAAGCTATGTTACTGACATGCCCCCCTTTCCAAATACTTATTTTGATATTGAAGCCATTGGTATTTATGCATTTACTTAGAGAATCTTTTTAACAATTTGTAAGTGTACATTTTATAAACAAAATAAAAATTTGAGTAATCATTTCATTTGGTTTTACAGAACCCCAGCTGAAAGGAATTGTGACAAGGTTATTCAGCCAGCAGGGATATTTTCTGCAGATGCACCCGGATGGTACCATTGACGGGACCAAGGACGAAAACAGCGACTACAGTAAGGAATATTAGCTTTCTGCAATCCAATTACAAATCCAGTGTATGACCCAGTATATCTTAGATTTAAAACTCGGCTGGGTGGCCTTTTGAACTGATTAACTACTTGTAAGCTGGTGTCTTTTCCTTTTAAACTTCTTGCTGTCATTCCCTGCAGCATAGAGATGATGTGGAGGAGAAATTACGTGCTAAATGAGAAGGTTTGAGACTTGAATGAGTTCCAGTTGTTCACTGGAGAAGAATATTCCGCCATCCCAGTATTTGTAATTAAACAGCCAAAACCAAACCCGTTGCCATCCAGTCGATTATGACTCGTATCGATCTTATAGGACACAGTAGAACTGCCCCATAGAGTTTCCATGGAATGGTTGGTGGATTTGAACTGCCGACCTAGCTCTTAACCATTATGCTACCAAGGCTCCCATTTGTATAGGGGTGATGATAAATACTCACAGGAACAATGCGGACCTGTCAGCACTAGATGCCATTTAAATCTTGGAACTAAATAATAAAAATGTTATAATAATTCTCAGAACTGAATTTCTGGCAGATTGAAATTACGCCTTAAGATGCACGTTGAATGTAAGTATATTATATGTTATTTTGTTTTGATTAATAGGAAAATTGCTGATTTTAAGAGAGAAGGTGTAACATTATGATACATTTTGATAGTCTATATAACATGATACTCAAGACAGGAAGACCTGTTACAGAATTTTGTTTGAGATAAAGGCATCAGATATAACAATATTAATAATAGTACCCCTGGAGATAGTTTTTAACTAGTTTAACTATGGAATCGACTAGTTTAATAACTAAACAAAATCATCAAAGTATGACAAAAATCACCTCTGGGTAGGTTTGAACTGCCAAGCTTTCAGCTAGTAGTCCAGTCCTTGACCGTTTGTGCCACGCAGGCGCTCTGTTAGATCTTTAATGCCTGGTAAACAGTAAACCACTGGTGTTCCAGTGGTTAAGAGCTTGGCTTTTCAGCAGTTCAGGTCCACCACCGACTCGTTGGAAACCCTATGGAGCCCTTCTATTCTGTTGTATAGGGTCGCTATGAGTCAGAAACGACTTGATGACAACAGGTGTTGGTTTTAAACAGTAAATGGTCATTAAGTGTTTGTCCAATTGAGTTGTATTCTGATGGATATGATTTTCTAGTCAGACTGACAATCTAGTGGATTGCATATACTATTCTTGCAAGCCTGATATTTTGTAGTGAAGTATCTTTTAAATTCATAATAAAGATTTGAGGAAAGCTTTACCATCTCTAAAGCATGAAAATGCTCTTGTCCACCCCCTTCTAAATTATTCTTTGTTCCCTTAATATTGCACATGACAAAATAAGAATTACAATAAAGAAAAGATCTTATGAAGAATTTCATCCCAGTTTTCTTGCTCTTAGTTTTTTGCGGAGTAGTTGATTAGCCTACTGTGGTTCGCATTGTTGGTTTGTGTTTGTGTGAATGCATTCTTTAAATGGTTCAGGCTCTCAATTCTGTAGAGAAGAATGAGGGTGCTTTTGTCTCCATGTTAGATTTGTGTCTGTTGCCTCTGCACTTGAACGTAGATTTAGTAAGGGTACAAGTACTGATGGAAAGAACCAGGGGACTGCTTAGCTGTGTAGGACCCTGTACTAACTCTGAGTTATCTCTTGACTTCAGTTTCTTTTTCTATAAAATGAAGTGGCTGAAGCAGATGATAATATTAACATTCTCTTTAAGTACCATCCAACCAAAAAAAAAAAAAAGATTGAATAATTATAAATTGATGAAGATAGCTTCAGTCCCTAGGTAAGGAAATAGTTGTATCCAGTTCTAAAGGATGAAACTTTAACCTGGCCAGCTGCCATACAGATGCACGCCTCTTATCATGGGGCCGGGGTGGGGAGCGGGATGCAAGTGTGGGGTCAAACTAACACAAATCGTTCCTTCACTGTTTGTAGAAAAAATAATAGAAAGTGCGTGCTCTACTGATGCTGGGCCACTGGCTAGCGTACAAACAAACCTACGTATATTAACAAAAAAACATTGCTGTTGACTCAATTCAGACTCATAGCAACCCTATATGAATGAGTAGAACTGCCCCATAGGGTTCCCAAGGAGTGGTTGGTGGATTCTAACTGCCGACCTTTTGGTTAGCAGGTGAGCTCTTAGCTATTGCACCACCAACACTCCCACACCCACGGATACATACATACATTTACACACATACACTTGTATATGTATAGTAAATATGTGCATCAGCATTAAGCCGTATGCATCTGTCTCTCTCTCTCTCACACACACACAGAGTGATACATTTGTCAAATAATTTTAGAAACTGAACCTGCAAATTAAACAAATTTTTTTGTTAAGATAAGCTACCTTACACAGTTTTTGATAAATTGATATTAAAAATAGATTGTACAGAATATAAAAATGAATATTAAAATGTGATGTAAATGTTATGCCACCCCTTGGCGTAACATTTAATTACAAAGCCCAGTGTACTTGACTCCTCTGTGTGCTTTCCCTGAGGCATCCTGGGCTCCTTCAGTACCAGACGTGATAATCACACTCAATTTGGCAAGTGCATTTTTATGCAGTTTTTGACGTATATATGTAGGCTTGCAACATTTAGAATATTGTTTTGCTTGTTTTTAAACTTTTCATGAATGAATGTATTACTGTATATATCTTCTGCTGTGTCATTCCCCTCCCCCAGTATTGTGGTTGTGATTTTCATGTTGTTGTAAGTTGGTGTGGAGTCGATTCCGACTCATGGTGACCCCATGTGTGTCACGGTAGAACTACTCATAGGGTTTTCATGGCTGTGACCTTTTGGAAGCTGATTGCCACATCTGTCTTCCATGGTACTTCTGGGGGGTTCGAACCAATAACCTCTTGACTAATAGTCAAGCAATTAACGTTTTCACCACCCATTCTCTTTTTGGGGGATGATTATTGTTTCTATTTCAGGGCAATTGCAAACACAGTTGCTCAGATCTTTCTTATAGAAGCTGGGGAAGCCTTCCCTGACCATCCTTTATAAAATTACACATCCCTCCTTGGCCCTCTCTATCCTGATAACCTGTTTCATTTCTAGTCACAGCTCCTATGACCACCTGATGTGTATGTTGTTGCTGTGTGTTCATTTTTGGTCTTACTCGCAGGAGAATGTAAGTTCAAAGAGCAAAGAGATTTTGTTTTGACCCCTGATGTATCTATAGGGCCTAGAATGGTCTCTAATACATAAATAATAATAATAATAAAAAAGGTCTCTACTACATAAATAAGCACTCAATAAAAACTGAACGAATAAACGGGTGTCTCCTTATACTTACGTGCAAAAGTTTCCCTAGGTCATTGTCTTAGATTCTGAGTTCTGTTAGAAATGCCACAAGTGGGTGGCTTTAAAGAACAGAAATTTATTTTCTCACACTTTAGGAGGCTAGAAGTCTGAATCAAGACATCAGCTCTAGAAGACTCTTTCTGTAGGTTCTGAGGGGTAGATCCTTGTCTCAGCTTCTTTAGCCCAGGAGTTCCTTGGTTCCTTGGTGATACACACGTGGCATCTGTGTTCCCCCATTTGTGCTTCCTTGTCTCTGTCTATGCTGCTTCTTGTAACTCAGAAGTGATTAGGTTTAGGACCCACCCTCTACTGACAGACCTTACTAACATAACAAAGAAAACCCTATTTCCAAATAGAATTCTATCCATAGGTGTAGGAGTTAGAATTCCAACACATAGTTTTTGAGAACCACAATTAAATCCATAATAGTTACATACTAAATATTTCTACCCCTGCCCCCACCCATGCTTTTTAAACTCTGTCCCTTTTATTTTAGTAGTTTTCGACTTTAGAAAAATTGCAAAGCAGTACAGAGAGAGTTTCCATATACTCTTCACCCAGCTTCTCCTAATGGTGCCATTTTACATAGGAATAGTACAATTATCAAAACCAGGAAATTAACACTTGTACAATACTATTAATTGAGTATGCATTTTATTCAGACTTCACCAGTTTTTCATTAATGTAGGTTTTCTGTCCCTCCCCTCCAGATTTTCACTGAAAACTTGCCAATGAAAATGAATAATTGTTACTAAGACTTTTTCCAAGTGAGGATCCAAAAAAACCCAAACCAAATCAATTGCCATCGAGTTGATTCCCACTCATAGAGACCCTATAGGACAGAGTAGAACTGCCCCATAGGGTTTCCAAGGAGCCACTAGTAGATTTGAACTGCCCACCTTTTGGTTAACAGCTGAGCTCTTTAACCACTGTGCCACCAGGGCCCCAAGTGGGGTTCAGAGAGGGATTTACATTCTACTCATGTTTTCTACTAGAAAAATTGTAAGCCTATAAAACTGTTAAAATGTCTTTTCTTTCTCCATCTTGTCTGTGAGTAGGAGTAAAAGCAGTAGATTGTTTGAAAAAAAAAAAAATCTTGTTACTATAAGCATCTGTCAGAAATGTTTGGTTCACTAGGCACCATTAGGTCCAACCAACCTTACCCTTGCATGTGGGGTAGAATTGATAAAGACACCTGTTCTTTTGTTCGTGAAGAAAGGACTAATGACATGTAATTGAGTACAAGCACAAATGGGTTTGTCAGCAGTAACAGATAAGAATCTCTGCAAATGTCATGATAACAAAAAATGAAAAACTGTATTAGAATACTGTCACACATATACACACAAAAGACAACTGCAATTTGGAAGGTATTAATAGGAATATTTTACATAAAATTAGAAAGGCAATTAATCTGTTCTGCTAGTTATCAGAGGAGAAGATACATTTGAAGAGGTCAGACATGCTGGGGTAAAAACAAGATATTATAACCAAATGCTTTATTTTCTTTTTCTCTGAACAAAAGATATTAAAACCCATTTGAATACGGGATGAGCTCTCTGCAAAGTTAATATAGTGGTGAAATTGTAGCTGTTCAAGCAGGTGCTGTACAGACACTTGGGGGGTTTACATGAAAACTCAATGACTTTTACGTTCCCCTTCAGCCCTGAGATTCTTTTAAAAATGATTTTGAAGAGGTAAATTAAGTATTTGGTACAAAATTGTGATAGCATCAACAAGTATACAGCCAAGAAAGAGAAACACGGCCCCTGCCAGCCAGTAGCAGGCTTGGCATTCCCAACCAGGCCCTGGTGTTCTGTAAAACATAAACAGTTTAATAGACCACCCCATCAGCTAAGGCCACTGTGATGGTGATGAACCAAGACAAAGGCAAGACCACCTGTAATCACACCTGAACACAAACCCAAGAACTTTGTCCACAAAATGACCAAATATTTCCCTGTCCTGGTTTCTCTATTCTGCAGCTGCTTTGCCAGTCCCAGCTCAGCTTTAACCTTATTCAGAGAGCAGTTATTAAGATACCCTGTCATCATCATCGCAAGTACACCTGCTTTCTTAGAGCGTCCAATCTAAATCAAATCCACATTTTTTTGAAACCTAAAATTACCCTCAAACATCTTTTTTATATTGTTATGGTTTGTATCACCCTAAAATTACTCCAAAATATTACCCTAAAAAAATCCCTAAAATTACCTAACACAAGTCCAAGTTCTGTAATAAGTACTTTCTAATGCCCTCTTACTGAGACTCCCTGCAGTTCTACCATGGTGTGCATTTTCCTTTCTTGCTGTGAGTCTTTTTTTTTTTTTACTTCAGTCACCAGTAAGCTCCTGATGTTCTTTGGCTGGAAGGCCCTGTCAACATAATTTTCTGTCCCTCCTTCTTTTGCCCACTGGTCAGTGTTTTTTTTTTATTGTACTTTATATGAATGTTTACGGAACAAACTAGTTTCTCATTAAATAGTTAGTACACATATTGTTTTATGACATTGGTTAACAACCCCATGACATGTCAACACTCTCCCCTTCTTGACCTTGGGTTCTCTTTTACCAGCTTTCCTGTTCCCTCTTGCCTTCTAGTCCTTGCCGCTGGGCTGGTGTGCCCCTTTAGTCTTGTTTTGTTTATGGGCCTTCCCAATCTTTGGCTGAAGGGTGAACCTCGAGAATGACTCCATTACTGAGCTAAAAAGTTGTCCAGGGGCCATACTCAGGGTTTCTCCATTCTTTGTCAGGCTAGTAAGTCTGGTCTTTTTTTTGTGAGTTAGAATTTTGTTCTACATTTTTCTCCAGCTCTGTCTGGCCAATGTTCTTGATATCTTCCAGATATATTCTATTGTATGTGTACATCAACATATACAATATGGTCTCCATCGATCTATCTATCATCTCTCTATCTGTCTGTCTTTGTCTATCTGTCTATCTACCTGCCTACCTACTTACCTACCTATTCCAGTACCTTTTCTTTTTCACTTAAAATGTGCACCTGCAAGATCTCTCCATTTTAACACATACTTAATGGCATAATTTATTTATCTTAATTTCCTGTTGATAGACATTTTAGTTGTTTCTAACATTTTGCTAGTACAAACTACACTGTGAAGAATATATTTGTACTTAAGGCATTTCACATGCCTGCAAGGATTTATATGATGGACACTCAGAAGTGGAATCGCAGGGCCAAAGGCGGGTTTTTTTTTTTTTTTTAATTTCAAAAGATATCATCTAATTGGAGCCCTGGTGGCACAGTGGTTAAGAGCTTAGCTGCTAACCAAAAGGTCAGCAGTTGGAATCCACCAGCCGCTCCTTAGAAACCCTGTGGGGCAGTTCTACTCTGTCCTGTAAGGTTGCTGTGAGTCGGAATTGACTCGACAGCAATGGGTTGTTTTTTTGTTTTTTGTTTTTATCATGTTATTGCCCTCCATTGTACACATTTACATTCCATACCCAGCAACGTCTGAGAGTGTCTTGTTTCCTTATCCTCTTGTCAACACTGTGTGTTACCAAAATTTGATTCTTTGTTATCCCAAAGCATAAATTTTAATTTTGCTTATTATGAGTTAGGATGAGCACTTTCTCATATGTTTCAAAAGCCATCTGTACTCTTTTCCCCTATGAAATGTCTGCTTATTTCATTTGCATTTTTCTATTGGATTGTTGGTCTCTTTCTTTTTTATTGTAGGAAATCTTTTTATGTTAAAGAAATCAACTTTTCGTTATACAAGGTGACAACAATTTTGCTTATTTTTTGGTTCCTCTTCAAAATATTTTGCCATGCTTATTCTGTTTTATTTTAAATATGCATTTATTGTTGTTGTTAGATTTCATCGAGTCACTTCCAACTCATAGTAACCCTATGAATAACAGAAACACTGCCCGGTTCTGCACCATCCTTATAATTGTTGTTATGCTTGAACCCATTGTTGCAGCCATTATGTCAATCCATCTCATTGAGAGTGTTCCTCTTTTTTACTGACCCTCTACTTTACCAAGCATGATGTCCTTCTTCAGGGACTGGTCACTCCTGATAACATGTCCAAAGTATGTGAGGTGAAGTCACACCATCCTCGCTTCTAAGGAGCATTCTGGCTGTGCTTCCTCCAAGACAGCTTTGTTCATTCTTTGGGCATTTCACGGTATATTCAGTATTCTTTGCCAACACCATAATTCAAAGGTATCAGTTTTTCTTCAGTCTTCCTTATTCATTATTCAGCTTTTGCATGCGTATGAGGCAATTGAAGATACTATGGCTTGGATCAAATGCACCTTAGTTTTCAAAGTGACATCTTTGCTTTTTAACACTTTAAAGAGGCCTTTTGCAGCAGATTTGCCTGATGCAATACACCATTTGATTTCTTGACTGCTGCTTCCAAGGGTGTTGATTGTGGATGCAAGTAAAATGAAATCCGTGATAACTCCAGTATTTTTTTCCATTTGCCATAATGTTGCTTGTTAGTCCACTTGTGAGGAATTTTTGTTTTATGTTCAGGCATAATCCGTACTAAAGGCTGTAGATTTTTATCTTTATCAGTAATTGCTTCAAGTTCTCCTTACTTTCAGCAAGCAAAGTTGTGTCATCTGCATTTCTCAGGTTGTTAATGGGTCTTCCTTCAACCCTGATGCTGCGTTCCTCTTCATAGATTATTTGCTCAAAGTACAGATTGGTTACGTATGGTGAAAAGATACAACCCTGACGCACAACTTTCCTGATTTTAACCAATGCAGTATCCCCTTGTTCTGTTTGGACTACTGCCTCTTGGTCTATGTACAGGTTCCACATGAGCACAATTAAGTGTTCTGGAATTTCCATTCTTCACAATGTTGTCCATAATTTGTTGTGATCCACACAGTCAGATGCCTTTGCATAGTCAATAAAACATAGATAAGTATCTTTCTGGTATGCATTTTTGCCCTCAGCTTACCTTTCCTATCTAGAAAATATTTTTTCATTCCAAGATTATAAAAAATTTTACCTGTTTTGTTTTAGTAATGTTATGATTTTATTTTTCACATTTAATGTTTAATTAGATGGGAATTTATTTCTGAGAGCCTTTGATTGTGGACTTGTAATATTTGGTGTTTCTATCAGTTGTTTTCATAGTTTCTTCAGATTTGATGAACATATTGAATTCACCATCATTTCAGTGTAAAGAAACACATTTCACAGTGATCTGTGCCTGATTTTCAGAAATTCAGTTGGAAATTAAAAAAATTAATCATCCAGCTATGTTTTCTATACAATACCTACAATATGGTGTTCGATACCATCGTTCAGGAGTGTATAGACATGGCCAAAGCCAGCAGAAGCTCTGTATTGCCAAACCATGATCAGCAACCTGATCCAAATGATTAGTTGAGGAAAATTACCAAGGAAACACTGTATCTCTTATTAAAGGGCATCAAGAGTACTGCCAAGAATTATAACAAATGACCTTTCTGGACAAGGAGTTCAGCTTATTTACCTAATAAAGCATTTCCTTTATAATACTCATGGGAGACTAAAAGCTATGCTACATCCTATTATAGGGATATGATTTTCTTCTAGTGTCATCGATATTTTTAAAATTATATCAGGGATTTGGAAATGTGAAATCATGTCTAAATGTTGGGTAGAAAGAAAAAGAAATGCATGTGTTATCCTGGTGATTTTCTTTAAACAAGTTTATTTACATAAATTGGGGCAATGCTTTGGTACTATAGTATTACTGCTCTTTTTTTAAAATTATTGTGCTTCAGGTGAACATACTCATTTCTCATTCAGTAATTTACATGCAAATTGTTCCCTGAAATTGGTTACAGTCCCTGCAGTGTGTCAGCCCTTCTGCCTTTACCACCCTGAGTTGTTCTCCATTTCCATTCCTCTGGTTTCCTGCGCCTTCCTGCCTTCTCATCTTTGCTTTTGAGCCAGTGTCGCCCTTTTGGTCTCATACAGATGATTGTTCTATGGAGCACTTTCCTTAAAGGTATTATTGTTTATTTTATGTTGTTGCTGTTAGATGCCATTGAGTTGGGTCTGACTCATAGTAACCCAACGTACAGGAGAACGAAACACTGCCTGGCGCCGTCCTCACAATCGTTGCTATGTTTGAGCCCATTGTTGCAGCCACTGTATCAGCCCATTTCATTGAGGGTCTTCTTTTTTTCTGACCCTCTACTTTACCAAGTATGATGTCCTTCTCCAGGGACTGGTCCCTCCTGATAATATGTCTAACATTTGGCGAAAGGTGATCTCCAGGGGTGGCTTCACTTCCAAGTTAGAAGGATGTCTAAGGGCCAGAGTCTCTGGGGTTCCTTCAGTATCTCTCAGACAAGTAGCTCTTGTCTTTTTTATGAGTTTGAATTTTGTTCTACATTTTTTTCCCACTCTAACCAGAACCTTGTATTGTGAGCCTGGTTAGAGCCGTGGGTAGTGATAGCCCAGCACTATCTAGTTCTTCTGCTCTCAGGCTAGTGGTTGGCATGGTACCTGTGGTCCATTAGTCCTTTGGAATAATTGCTTCCTTGAGTCTTGTTTTCTTCACTCTCTTTTGTTCCAAGTGGAAAGAGACCTATAGTTGTATCATAGATGGCCACTTGCAAGGTTTTAAGACCCCAGTTGCTACTCATCTAAGTAGGAAGTAGAGCATTGTCTTTATGAACTACGTTATGCCAGTTGACCTAGATGTCCCCGGAAACTATGCTCCCTAGCCTTCAAGTGCAGCAACTCAGTTGCATGATGTGTTTGGTTATGTCTAAGAAGTTTCCATGGCTGTGTCCCCTGTGTGCGCTATTGTATATATGTGCATATATGTTCAGCACATACAAATATGTGTGTGGAAATATCCATAGTCAAACCTATTATGCATGTGTATTCTCATACATCTTCCCCCACCTATTCCACATACATATCTAAAAAAAATATATAGTCATAAATTATTGTTTATTACTGTTGTTGTAGGATTGTGTATGTTACAGTATTTACCATCATTGTCTTTCATTCTTGTGTACCTCTCAGTGCCTTCCCTTGCTTTTGTCATGTTGTGCTGACTTCCCCCATATTGTACATTGCCTTTTCCTTCACCAAAGCTAACATGTGTCTACTATCTAGTTAGCAATTTTCCCTTCTTCCCCCTCTCATCCCTGGTAACCATCAGAGCATTTTTTGGGGGGGGGATGGGGGGGAGTGTATGTATATAAACGTTTTCTTGACTTTTTATAATAGTGGTCTCATACACTATTTGTCCTTTAGTGATTGACTTATTTCACTCAGTATAATGTCCTCCAGATTCATCCTTGTGAGATGTTCACAGATTCATCATTACATTTTCTCATTGGCTAGTACTCCATTGTGTGTATGTACCACGGTTTATCAGTTCTGCCATTGATGGGCATTTCGGTTGTTTCCATCTTTTTGCTATTGTGAATAATGCTGCAACGAACATGCGTGTACATATGTTTATTTATGTAATGGCTCTTATTTCTCTAGGATATATATCTAGGAACGGGATTGCAGGATCATATGGTATTTCTATTTCTAGTTTTTTAAGGAAGTGCCATACTGTGTTCCATCCTGGCTGTTCCATTTTACATTGCCATCAGCAATGTATGAGAGTTCCAATCTCCCCACAACCTCATCAGGATTTCTTGGTTTTTTAATCAATGCCATTATTCCTGGGGTGAGATGGTATCTCATGTAGTTTTTATTCGCATCTCTTTAATGACTAATGATCACAAGCACCTCTTCATGTGTTTGTTAGCCACCTGAATGTTTTCTTTGGTGAAGTGTCTGTTCATGTCCTTTGCCCATTTTTTAAATTGATTGTCTTTTTGTTGTTGAGGTGTTGAAGTTTTCCATGAATTTTAGAGATTAGATGCTTGTTGGATATTTCATAGACAATTTTTTTTTTTTCCCAGTCTGTAGGTTCTCTTTTTACTCTTTTGGCAAAGTCTTTTGATGAGCATAAATGTATAATTTTTAGGAGGTCCCATTTATCTAGTTTATCTTCTGCTGTTTGTGCATTTTTGGTTATGTTTGGTATTCTACTTGTGCCATATATTAGGGCCCCTAGTGTCGTCACTGGTTTGTTTGTTTTTTTCCTATGATCTTTATAGTTTTAAATTTTACCTTTAGGTCTTTGATCCATTTTGAGTTATTTTTTGTGTATGATGTGAGGTACGGATCTTGTTTCATTTTTGTGCAAATGGATATCCAGCTCTGTCAGCACCATTTTTTAAAGAGACTTTCTCTTCCTCATTTAATGACACTTTGTTGAAGATCAGCTGTCACTGGGTTCTCAATTCTGTTCCATTGGTCTATGTGTCTGTTGTACCAGGACCAAGCTTTTTGACTACCATGGCTGTACAGTAAGTTCTAAGATCGGAGCGTGTGAGGCCTCCTACACTGTTCTTCAATAATGCTTTACTTATCCAGGGCCTCTTTGCTTTCCATATAAAATCGGCGAATAATTTTTCTATCTCATTAAAGACTGTGTTGAAATTTGGAATGGGATTGCATTATATTCGTAGATCGCTTTGGGTAGCACTGAAATTTTTGCAAGGCTAAGTCTTCTTATCCATGAGCATGGTAGGTTTTTCCATTTATGTAGGTCTCCTTTGGTTCCTTGCAGTAGTGTTACACAGTTTTCTATGTACAGGTCTTTTATATCCCTAGTTAGATTTATTACTAAGTAGTTTATCTTTTTAGGGCTATTGTAAATGATTTTGTTTTCCTGATTTCCTTTTTGGAGTTGCGTTTTTATTGCAGAGGAATCCAACTGATTTTTGTATGTTAATCTTGTACCCTGCCACTTTTCTGAATAATTCTATTAGTTCCAGCAGCTTTCTTGTGGAGTCTCTGGGATTTTCTATATATATGATCATGTCATCTGCGAATAGGGATAGTTTTACTTCTTCCTTGCCAATTCGTATACCCTTTTTGCCTTATTGCTCTTAAAGGACATTTTGTCTGATTCCCATTCTCAGGAAGATTGCTCTCAGTCTCCCTCTATTGAGAATAATGTTGGCTGTTGGTTTTGTGCATACGCCCTTAATTATGTTGAGGAATTTCCCTTGTATTCCTATTTTGGAGAGAGTTTTTCTTTTTTTAAATCAGGAGTGGGTGCTGGACTTTATCAAATGCCTTTTCTGCATTGATTGGGATGGTCACGTGATTCCTGTCCTTCGTTTTATTTATGTGGTGTATTATGTTGATGGATTTTCTGATGTAGAATGATCCTTGCATACTTAGTGTGAAGCCCATTTGGCTGTGATGTGTTATTTTTTTTATATGCTGTTGAATTCTATCGGCTAGAATTTTGTTGAGGATTTTTGCATCTGTATTCATAAGAATATTGGTCTATAATTTTCTTTTTTAGTGGTGTCTGCCTGGCTTTAGTATTAGGGTTGTGCTGGCTTCATAGAGTGGAATCAGAAGTATTCCTTCTTTTCTGTATTCTGAAATAGTTTGAGTAGTCTTGGTGTCAGTTCTTCTCTGAATGTTTGGTAGAATTCTTCAGTGAAGCCATCTGGGCCATGACTTTTTTTTTTATTCAAACCCCAAAACCAAACCCAGCACAGTTGAGTCGATTTCAACTCATAGCGACCCTATAGGAGAGAGTAGAACTGCCCCATAGAGTTTCCAAGGAGCACCTGGCAGATTTGAACTGCCAACCCTTTGGTTAGCAGCCGTAGCACTTAACTACTATGCCACCAGGGTTTCCTTTTTTTGACTGGGAGTTTTTTTTTTTTTTTTTTAATGACCTCTGCAATTTCTTCTTTTGTTATAGGTCAGTTCAGACTTTCTACCACATTTTGTATTACTATTAGTTTAGGTAGATGGTGTGTTTCTAGAAATTTGTCCATTTCTTCTAGGTTTTCAAATTTGTTGCAGTATAATTTTTCATAATATTCTGTTATGATCCTGTTTATTTCTGTTGTATCATCACCCATTTTATTTCTTATTTGGGTTATTTGCATCTTCCGCTTTTTTCCATTGTCAATTTAGCCAGTGATTTGTTAATTTTATTCATCTTTTCAAATAACCAACTTCTAGTCTTGTTGATTCTTTCAGTTGTGTTCCTGTTTTGTGATTTGTTTATTCCTGTTCTAATCTTTATTATTCTCTTTCTTCTGGCTGCTGTGAGCTTCTTTTATTGCCCTTTTTCTATCTGTTTGAGTTGTAGGGTTAAGGTATTGATTTTGGCCCTTTCTTCTTTTTTGACATGTGCATTTATTGCTATAAATTGACCTCTGAATACTGCCTGTGCTGTGTTCCAAAGGTTTTAGTATGTCTTATTTTCATTCTTGGATTTTTTTTTTTATTTCATTTTTAATTTCTTCCTTTACTCAGTGGTTTTTAAGCAAGGTGTTATTCAGTTTTCATATATTTGATTTCTTTTCCTTGTTTTTCCTGTTACTGATTTCTAATTTTATAGAGTTGTGATTAGAGAATATGCTTTGTATTATTTCAGTATCTTGGGGTTTTTTGAGGCTTGCTTTGTGGCCTGAAGTATGGTCTATTCTGGAGAATAAGCCATGTGCATTGGAGAAGAAGGTGTACTGTGTTGCTGTTGGGTGGAGTGTTCTGTATACGTCTATGAGGTCAAGTTGATTGATCGTGATGTTTAGTTCTTATGTATCTATGTTGAGTTTCTTTCTAGTTGTTCTGTCCTTCATCGCAAGTGTGTGTTAAAGTCTCCTACTATATGGACTTAATCTATTTCTCTTTTCAGACCTGTTAGAGTTTGTTTTATGTATTTTGGAACTCTGTCATTGTCTGCATAAATATTTATTATGGTTATGTCCTCTTGTTGGATTGACCCTTTAATCCTTCCTTGTCCCTTATGTTGGATTTTGCCTTAAAGTCTGTTTTATCAGAGATTAATATTGCCATTCCTACTCTTTTTTGGTTTCTGCTTGCTTGCTATATTTTTTTCCATCCCTTGGTTTTATGTTTGTGTCTAAGGTTTGTCTCTTGTAGGCAATGCATTGATGGGTCATGATTTTTTTTTATCCTTTCTGTTACTCTGTCTCTTGACTGGTGCATTTAACCCATTTACATTTGGTGTGATTATCGATAGGTATGAATTAACTGCTGTCATTTTGTTGTGCTTTTCTTTGTGGTATTGAGGCTCTTTGTTCTGCTTACTTTTCTGTACTAAATTCTTTTTGTTTATGGATTTTCTTTTTCATTTCCTTCATTGCTATTGATTTTGTGTTTACTGAGTCTTTATGGTTTTCTTTTGATTAGTAGATTTGTTGATTTTCTTTGTGATTACCCTGAAATTTATCTTTATCTTCCTAAGTTTAAAACAGTCTGTATATCTTAATATCACCTTGAGTTCCTCTCCACATGGAAATTCTGTAACTGCAGTGTCTATTCCCCCTTTTTATTTTAAAGTGGTCGTCATCTACAGATTGACACGACTGGTTTTCTGTTTTCAACCTTGTAGCTTTATTTTACTTTTGAGAATTCCTTATCTTGGTTGGTATCTGTGTGGTGCTGTCATGTGTCTTAATCTCAGTTTGTTGTCTGATGTTGTTGGTTCTCTGTCAAAGGACTTGCTTTAATATTTTGTGTAGGGTTTGTCTGGTTTTTACAAATCCCCTTAATTTCTGTTTATCTGGAAATGTCCTATTTTTGCCATTCTATTTGAGAGACAATTTTGCTGGATATATAATTCTTGGTTGGCAATTTTTTTCTTTCAAGATTTTGTATATCTCATCACATTTACTTCTTGCCAACATGTTTTCTGCCAAGAAATCAAAGCTTAGTCTTATTGATTCCCCTGTTTTGATGACAGTTCATTTTTCCTGAGCTGCTCTCAGAATTCTTTCTTTGTCTTTTGTTTTAGAAAATTTGATTATGATATGTCTTGGTGCCTTTCTTTTGGGGCCGATTCTGTATGGGGTTCATTGAGATTCTTGGATGGATATCTTCTTGTCTTTCATCATATTAGGAAAGTTTTCTGCCAGCAAATCTTCAGAAATGTTCCCTGTGCTTTTTTTGTCTCCTCTTGTTCTGGAATTCAATCATGTGTAAATAATTCCTCTTGGTAGTGTCCCACATCACTCTTAAGCTTTCTTCATTCATTTTTGTGAATGTTCATCAAACAAATTAGTATCAAGGGATTTGTCCTCTATTTTGCTGATTCTGTCTTCCATTGCTTCAATTCTACTCCTATGCCCTTCCTCTGAGTTATCTAGTTTTGAATATTTTTTGTTAATCTTCTGGATTTCTAGTTGCTGTTTTTGTATGGTTTCTAATTGTGTATTTATTTTGTCATTTTCTTCTTCTATTTTCCTGTGTTATTCGTGGTTTCATCTGTGTTTTCCTTGATTTCTTTCTTTATTTCTTGGAGGATGCTATTATAAGTCTTTTAAATTCCTTACCAGGTAGTTCCATTACCGTTTCTTCCTCAAGAAGGTTTTCTGGGCCTTTATTTTTTGTCACTTGCTTGAGCCATCTTGTCCTGCTTCATTATGTGATTTGATATTGTCTGTAGTCTCTGAGGCATTAAGGTGTTATTATGGTTATTTATTATATGTTTGCTTCATCCTGATTTTTTTGTTTTCTGTTTTGATACATCCTGGCAGGCTGAGTGGGCGTACTACTTTGGTTGCTAGTTCGGCAACACAGGGGCACTTGCCACCTCTCTCCTGCTGGGTTGGATAGTGGCTGGGTATATGAGCATGGGTCTCTGTTGGCTAGTCGTGTGGGACAGCTGAGGGTGAGCTGGGTTGGCCACTGTCTGTCATCAACCCAGTGGCTCAAGAGTGAGCAGAGTGGGTGGGATGGCAGGTGTCGTGGGTGTGGTGGGCATACAGAGGGTGTGGTCACTGCCAGTCATCAGATCAGGGGATAGATAGTGAGGGGGTAGATGGCAGGCAGGCAAGCATGCAGGAGTATGGTTGCATCCACCCGTAGGGTGGGGGGACAGGTGGCAGATAGGCAAATGTGTAGACATGTGGTTGTCACTGTTCTCTGTGTTGAGGGTGTGGTGGGTCAGAGGGTGGCACAAATGCACTTGCCACTGCTTGCTGGGTCAGGGGGGTGAGTGGCAGATAGGTGTGTGCATGGGGTTGCACGATCACCTCCAGTCACCGGAGGTGGTGGGCAAGTGTGTGCAGAGGCATGTGGTCACTGCTGCTCACTGGGTGGGGATGATGAGTGGCAGGCACATGAGTACATGGGAACACGTTTACTTCCTTAGCTTATTGGGTGGGTGGGGTGGTAGCAGAAGGTGCTGGGTGAGGGAGGATGGGAGGGTTTATGTTATGGTCTCCAGTTGAGCTAGGTGGCCAGGTTATGGGATCTTCTGCCACTTCCAATCAGGAGGGTGGGAGCAGGGGGAGCACGCCTCTTTGGCTAGCAGACATAGATGCCCTGGTGCTTTCTGTCCACTGTAGTCAGCAATTGGTACCTGACCCTGATCAAGGGTGGGAGGAGCTTCCCAGAGTTTGGTTGGGTGGGGGACCTCCTACTGCTACTCTGGGGATCCACTACCTCATGTATGCCACTCACCCCAGAAGTCAGAGATGGCTGCTTGTGAGTATACCTGATTCTGTATCCTGGCTTCCTTCCTACTCTGTGGATGGCATGATCCCTGGAAGTTTTGCCCTCCTTTTTGCGTTTTCCTTCCTTATATTTGGGTCTTGATCCACTCACCTTGCTTCTCTCTGGGTATGTCTGTACAGTTTCTCTGTCTCTCATGGGAATGCTGTGAAGTTTCTTTCTTAGCTCCGCATCTGCGGTCACTACTGGTTTTGTCTCAAGTTGACACGTTGAGCCAGGATGGCTGGTCAAACCCCTCCGCTTTGTGTTACTCCTCTTTTGCTGGATTCATTCAATTTTTTCTTCTAGTTCATGTTCAGTTCAATTCTGTATCCTTCTTTTTCTTTGTTCAGGGTTCCAGGGTTGTTATCTGCATCTGTTTCACTTGATTTTGGGGGCCTTTGCTGTAGAGGAATGGTATGGTGCATCTGACTAAACCGCCATCTTGGCTCCTTCAATATTGCTACTCTTGTAGTAACATATGTTTTCAGGAACAAAATTAGCCTTAGCTTATAAAAAAAAAAAAAAAATAAGTGCAGTTAATTCATTTGATTTATTTTTCAGTAGAGAAAAATGTTGTATTTTGATACCTAGAAGAAGAGTAATGGGCATGTGTCTTAGGCATTTACTACAAATTTATGTTTTGTTGATTGCGTTTTAATTTTATGGATTTCTCCAAATAATATTCATAGAAATTTGAAGAAGAACCAATTAATATTTCCTTGAATAGCTTCTTTTTTTGCTTACTCACATGGTTTCAATTGCTAATCATAAGTAACTCCCAAAACTTTCTTAATTTGATCTTTCACCTTCTTCTTGGTCTTATATTTTCATTTGATTGTAAGATTTCTGTCTTCATGTGTCTGTCTAGACATTAAAGCAAGACATCAGCCATTTGAAATTGTACTCAAAATTGCTCTGGGCAATTTTATGGGCATATTTCTAGGCAGTAAACATAGTGGTTGAGAATGTTATACAAACTAAGCAAGTGTAGAAAGAGCTGAGGACCAAGGTTGTCTTTAATCTCTTTTTGGTTTTTAAAGTAACGTGTTTTGGCCATGAGCAAGTCACATGAACTTTCTCAGATTTATACAACCTCAGATTGTACAAAATGAGAGGAAAAGAGACTCTCTAAGATTTTGGTAGTCTTTACTTTTCTCATATAGGAATAAATGTATGCTCATAAAAACTTGAACAACTTCTGGCCTGGGGCCATGGTTTCAGGGGACATCTAGGTCAACTGGCATAATAAAATCTATTAAGAAAACATTCTGCACCCTACTTTGGTGAGCAGTGTCTGGGGTCTCAAATGCCAGCAAGCGGCCGTCTAAGATGCATTGATTGGTTTCAACACCCCTGGAACAAAGGAGAATGAAGAACACCAAAGACACAAAGTAATTATGAGCCCAAGAGACAGAAAGAGCCATATAAATCAGAGATTACATCAGCCTAAAACCAGAAGAACTAGATGGTGCACGGCTACAACCAATGACTGCCCTGACAGGGAACACAATGGAGAATCCCTGATGGAGCAGGAGAACAGTGGGATGCAGACCTCAAATTCTCGTAAAAAGACCAGACTTAATGGTCTTACTGAGACTAGAAAGATGCCAGAGATCATGGTCCTCAGAACTTCTGTTAGCCTAAGACTGGAACCATTCCCAAAGCTAACTTTTCACACAGGGATTGGTCTGGACTATAAGGGAGAAAATGTTCCTGGTGAGGAGTGAGCTTCTTGGCTCAAGTAGACAAATGAGAGTATGTGGGCAGCTTCTGTCTGGAGGGGAGATAAGAGGGCAGAGGGGGACAGAAGCTGACAGAATGGGCATGGAGAATACAGGGTGGAGAAAAGGAGTGTGCTGTCTCATTGGGGGAGAGCAACTAGAAGTACATTAAAAAAAATAGCAAGGTGCATATAAATTTTTGTATGAGAGACTGACTTAGTGGTAAACTTTCACTTAAAGCACAATTAAAAAAAACAAAACTTTAACAAGTTCCATTTCCCTAAGTGCCATTTGTTCTGAAAAGTATGTTGAGAGCAGGAAATCTTCAACTCGTACTTCCCCTGTGGTATTCTCAAGGTGTGTCTAAAGAATTTGAGAGTTATACTCGTAAACGATAGAACCAGAATCCAGGCTATCTGAATTTAGAGTCTGTGCCTTTTAGTCAGTTACTTAATCTTTCTGTGTCTTAATTTCCTCAGTTGTTAAATGAGAATAATAATAGTACTTAGATCATAGGGTTGTTAAGTAGGTGGAATGGGTTGATTCAGGAAAAGTGACTTAAAACAGTGCCTGCCATATAGTAACTCTTAGTAAATGTCTTTTGTTCTTGATGTTATTCTCAGCCATAGGAATGAGAGGGTCCTTGTTCATAAGGAGCTCATAGACAGTGGCCATTTAACGGAAATAGAACCCTTAGCAGAGCAGCTATATTTACATAAGATAATTTGAAGGTACTGGTGCTGGGTGTATTGATGGATACTTAAGGTTAGTGGTTTCCAGTGTGTGGCTCCAGGACAATAAGCATCAGCATCATCTGGGACATTGTTAACCTCCAGTGCCGTCCAGTCGATTCCAACTCATAGCAACCCTATAGGACAGAGTAGAACTGCCCCCATAGAGTTTCCAAGGAGCGCCTGGTGGATTCAAATTGTCAACCCTCTGGTTAGCATCCGCAGCACTTAACCACTATGCCACCAGGGACCTTGTTAGAAATACAAATTTTCGGGCCTCACCCCAGACCTCT
Source organism: Elephas maximus indicus (assembly GCF_024166365.1). Taxonomy (NCBI): domain Eukaryota; kingdom Metazoa; phylum Chordata; class Mammalia; order Proboscidea; family Elephantidae; genus Elephas; species Elephas maximus. Next base: position 22,719,600 of record NC_064819.1, read on the forward strand.
TGAACTGGAAACTGGGCTGAGGTCCAACAATCTATGTTTTGACAAACCCTCCAAGTGATGCTGATGCACTGAGCTGGGCAGAAATGGAAGCTCTTCATTGCCCCCAGGATTTGGAGGGTTCATGTTTGTTAAAGCAGACAGTCTCTATCCTGGTCTGTCATACCTAGTTTTACAGGTTCCTGACTCCTAATATAATAGGAAAAACATAGGTTTGCAGATACCGAAATTCAGAATTTCTAGTATTTCAGAAACATGCATTGAAATCTATTCCATTTCAATTTATTTCCTAGAGAGAGTCAGGGCTCACTTTGGAGATTACAAATATATACGTGTGTGTGCGCATGTGTGTGTGTGTATGTGTACATTTACATAGTTATAGGTAAACCTATACCACATAATTTTATTTTATGTCTTAGAACTTCTATATACACTGTTTCCTTTTGCTTGGAATGTCTTCACCAATCTAATCCACTTGGAAAGCTACTCTTACTCTTCAGAATCCATTTCAATCCTCATCTCCTTTGTCTGTGTGAAGCCTTTTCCTCCTCAACTGCCGCCCCCACCCTGCAAAATCCCAATCACTCACTTCGTTCTACTATATTCATATGTCTAAAATGCCCAAGTCACATTACAATGCAATTCCTAATTGCATTTGGGTTTTCCCTATTAGACTGTAACCTCTTTATTTGCACTTCTGCCTAGCACAGTGATGGTCACTTACCAAGACTTCCAACTGGAGGCCTATAGCTATGTTTCTTTTATCTGGCAACCTTTAGAAAATGTAAATGAATATATTCAAGAAATGCATGTATCTGCCTTTACTCACATTGTCCTTCTACCTGCCAGTGCCCTGAAGACTTTGAGTTTGGGATACACATTTTGCTACCCTCACTAAATGTTTGTGAAACCAAGATAACTGAACACAACTTTAATGGAGGAGTATAAACGACTTAAACATCCCAGTGATAAGACAAAGTAACCTAGTTTCTAGTCCAGATTGCACCCCTAGTTAGCTGCGTGATCTTGTTTAAGTCATGCAACCTTTCTGTTCTTTGGTTTTCTACTCAATAAAATGAGGGGCTTGGAAAAGATGATCGATCACCAGTGACCCTGAGAGATCTGAAATTTTGCAAGCCTATAAATTACTAATGGTTTTTGGTTTTTACCTTAAAACATCTGAAACTTTTCCTTTTAGACACATTGCAAGAAAAAAAGCAAAATTGTAAGATATAGTATAATAATTTTTTATTGAATTTGAAAACGGTAGTGACTTCATTTATACTTTCAAAATATATATACACAGAATTTGACCACTCATAGAATTTGGTCACCCATAGTGACCCTACAGGACAGAGTAGAACTGTTCCATAGGGTTTCCAAGGAGTGGCTGGTGGATTTGAGCTGCCGATCTTTTGGTTAGCTGCTAATCTCTTAACCACTGCAACACCAGGGCACCAGAGATTATTAAAACCTCCCTGAAACCACTTGACTCTGAGGCTCTAAGGTGAGAGTTGACTTCTTCAAGTAGAGTAAGTAGAATCTTATTCTACTAAATCCAGATATTTTGTTCCTTCCTATATATCAAGTTACTGCTTGAGAGTTTGTATGAATTTGCCCCCATTCTCACACTTAATGTAGGTTGTAATTAATGGCAGTTTGATTTGTTATATGTGGTTGGCTCAAATAGACAATAGCCACCAACTGGATAGGGGATAAATCATAAACTTAGGCTCGTGTGGACTGGTGTTTTACAGGGGATACTACCACTAAGTATGAAAAAGAATTATGTATTTTCAATGAAAGATTTGAAAAATAAAATGGTTCTGTCTGTGTGGGGCATTATTTTATGAGTCTATGAGTTTGGGGCACATCAGGTAATAATAGCTGATGTTTGCTGAACACTTCCCAAGTATCTAATTCAGTTTGGAAATTTTATAAATTTTTACTAATTTACTTCTCATAATAACCCTGTAATATAGATACCATAATCATTCCTGTTTTTCAGATGAGAACCTTGAAAAAGTTCAAGTAATTAGCCCAAGGTCACACAGTTAATAAATGGTATGCCTGGGATTTGAACTCAGGGACTTCAGTTCCAGAGTCAGTACATTGAATCTCTCCTTTGTCTTTTCTGGTTACTGTTTTGGAGTGCAAAATAAACCTTCCGTTAAACCCCAGCCGTGTATTCTTCTGACAACACATTTAAAAAGCATTGAGAAGGAATATGGTTTTCTTACAAAATATTATGGTGGTTTACTTTAGAAAGGCTAAACATTGAACTCGAGGGGATTTTTGTGTTCCAATTTAATTTTTTTTTTACTTCTTTTTTTTGTTAATTTTTATTGTGCTTTAAGTGAAAGTTTACAAATAAAGTTAGTCTCTCACACAAAAACCTATATATACCTTGCTACATACTCCCAATTGCTCTCTCCCTTATGAGACAGCCCACTCCCTCCCTCCACTCTCTCTTTTAATGTCCATTTCGCCAGCTTCTAGCCCCTTCTACCCTCTCATAGTCTCAAGTGTCCATCTCATCCAAAAAGCTCACTCCTCACCAGCATCCCTCTCCAACCCATTGTGTGGTCAAATCCCTGTCTGAAGAGTTGGCTTCGGGAATGGTTCCTGTCCTGGGCCAACAGAAGGTCTGGGGGCCATGACCACCGGGGTCCTTCTAGTCTCAGTCAGATCATTAAGTCTGGTCTTTTTATGAGAGTTTGGTGTCTGCATCCCACTGCTCTCCTGCTCCCTCAGAGGTTCTCTGTTATGTTCCCTGTCAGGGCAGTCATTGGTTGTAGCCAGGCACCATCTAGTTCTTCTGGTCTCAGGCTGGTATAGTTCCTGGTTCATGTGGCCCTTTCTGTCTCTTGGGCTTGTAATTTATGTCCTTGGTGTTCTTCATTCTCCTTTGATCCAGGTGGGTTGAGACCAATTGATGCATCTTAGATGGCTGCTTGCTAACCTTTCAGACCCCAGACGCCTCTCTCCAAGGTGGAATGCAGAATGTTTTCTTAATATATTTTATTATGCCAATTGACTTAGATGTCCCCTGAAACCATGGTCCCCAAACCCCTGCCCCTGCTATGCTGCCCTTTGAAGCATTCAGTTTATTCCAGAAACTTCTTTGCTTTTGGTTTAGTCCAATTGTGCTGACCTCCCCTGTATTGTGTGTTATCTTTCCCGTCACCTAAAGTAGTTCTTATCTACTATCTAGTGAATACCCCTCTCCCACACTCCCTCCCTCCCCTCTCTGGTAACCATCAAAGAATATTTTCTTCTCTGTTTAAACTATTTCTTGAGTTCTTACAATAATGGTCTTATACAATATTTGTCCTTTTGCAACTGACTAATTTCACTCAGCATAATGCCTTCCAGATTCCTCCGTGTTATGAAATGTTTCACAGATTCCTCATTGTTCTTTATCGACGTGTGGTATTCCATTGTGTGAATATACCATAATTTATTTATCCATTCATCTGTTGATGGGCACCTTGGTTGCTTCCATCTTTTTGCTGTTGTAAACAGTGCTGCAGTGAACACGGGTGTGCATATATCTGTTCCTGTAAAGGCTCTTATTTCTCTAGTATATATTCCAAGGAGTAGGATTGCTGGATTGTATGGTAGTTCTATTTCTAGCTTTTCAAGGAAGCGCCAAATTGATTTCCAAAGTGGTTGTACCATTTGACATTCCCACCAGCTGTGTATAAGTGTTCCAGTCTTTCCACAGCCTCTCCAACATTTATTGTTTTGTGTTTTTTGGATTAATGCCAGCCTTGTTGGAGTGAGATGAAATCTCCTTGTAGTTTTGATCTGCATTTCTCTAATGGCTAATGACTGTGAGCATTTCCTCATGTATCTGTTAGCTACCTGAATGTCTTCTTTAGTGAAGTGTCTGTTCATATCTTTTCCCCATTTTTTAATTGGGTTATTTGTCTTTTTGCAGTTGAGTTTTTGCAGTATCATGTAGATTTTAGAGATCAGGTGCTGATCAGAAATGTCACAGCTAAAAACTTTTTCCCAGTCTGTAGGTAATCTTTTTACTCTTTTGGTGAAGTCTTTGCATGAGCACAGGTGTTTGATTTTTAGGTGCTCCCAGTTATCTAGTTTTTCTTCTGCATTTTTAGTAATGTTTTGTATACTGTTTACGCCATGTATTAGGGCTCCTAACATTGTTCCTATTTTTTCTTCCATGATCTTTATCGTTTAACATTTGATATATAGGTCTTTGATCCATTTTGAGTTAGTTTTTGTGTATGGTATGAAGTATTGGTCTTGTTTCATTTTTTTTGCAGATGGATATCCAGTTATGCCAGCACCATTTGTTAAACAGACTGTCTTTTCCCCATTTAACTGACTTTGGGGCCTTTGTCAAATATCGGCTGCTCGTATATGGATGGATTTAAGTCTAGATTCTCAATTCTGTTCCATTGGTGTATGTATCTGTTGTTGTACCAGTACTAGGCTGTTTTGATTAATGTGGCGGTATAATAGGTTCTAAAATCAGGTAGCATGAGGCCTCCCACTTTGTTTTTCTTTTTCAGTAATGCTTTATTTATCCAGGGCCTCTTTCCCTTCCATATAAAGTTGGTGATTTGTTTCTCCATCTCATTAAAGAATGTCATTGGAATTTGGATTGAAATTGCATTGTATCTATAGATCGCTTTTGGTAGAATAGACATTTTTATAATGTTAAGTCTTCCTATCCATGAGCAAGGTATGTTCTTCCACTTAGGTAAGTCTCTTTTGGTTTCTTGCAGAAGTGTTTTGTAGTTTTCTTTGTATAGGTCTTTTACATCTCTGGTAAGATTTATTCCTAAGTATTTTATCTTCTTGGGGGCTACTGTGAATGGTATTAATTTGGTGATTTCCACTTTGTTGTTCTTTTTGTTTGTGTAAAGGAATCCAACTGATTTTTGTATGTTTATCTTGTATTCCGATACTCTGCTGAACCCTTCTGATAGTTTCAGTAGTTTTCTTGAGGATTCCTTAGGGTTTTCTGTGTTTTAAGATCATGTCGTCTGCAAATAGAGATAAGTTTACTTCTTCCTTGCCAATCTGGATGCCCTTTATTTCTTTGTCTAGCCTAATTGCTCTGGCTAGGACCTCCAGCACAAAACTGAATAAGAGTGGTGATAAAGGGCATCCTTGTCTGGTTCCCATTCTCAAGGGAAATGCTTTCAGGCTCTCTCCATTTAGGATGATGTTGGCTGTTGGCTTTGTGTAAATGCCCTTTATTATGTTGAGGAATTTTCCTTCTATTCCTATTTTGCTGAGAGTTTTTATCATGAACGGGTGTTGAACTTTGTCAAATGCCTTTTCTGCATCAGTTGATAAAATCATGTGATTCTTGTCTTTTGTTTTACGTGATGGATTATATTGTTTTTCTAATTTTGAAACATCCCTGCATACCTGGTATGAATCCCACTTGGTCATGGTGAATTATTTTTTTTTGATGTGTTGTTGAATTCTATTGGCTAGAATTTTGTTGAGGATTTTTGTATCTAAGTTCATAAGGGATATAGGTGTGTAATTTTCTTTTTTTTTGTGGTGTCTTTACCTGGTTTTGTTATCAGGGATATGCTGGCTTTATAGAGGGAGTTTGATAGTACTCTGTCCTTTTTTATGCTCTGAAATACCTTTAGTAGTAGTGGTGTTAACTCTTGTCTGAAAGTTTGTTAGAACTCTGCATTGAAGCTGTCTGGGCCAGAGATTTTTTTTTGGTTGGGAGTTTTTTTTATTATGTTTTCAATCTTTTCTTTTGTTATGCATTTATTTAGTTGTTCTACCTCTGTTTGTGTTAGTTTAGATAGGTAGTGTGTTTCGAGGAATTCACCCATTTCTTCTAGGTTTTCAAATTAGTTACACTACAATTTTTCGTAGTAATCTGATATGATTCTTTTAATTTCAGTTGGGCCTCTTGTAATGTCACCCATCTCATTTCTTATTCAGGTTTTTTGATTCCTCTCCTCTTTTTCTTTTGTCGGTTTGGCCAATGGTTTATCAATTTTTTTTATTTTTTCAAAGAACCAGCTTTTGGTCTTGTTAATTCTTTCAATTGTTTTTCTGTTTTCTATTTCATTCAGTTCTGCTCTAATTTTTATTTTTTGTTTTCTTCTGATGCCTGAGGGTTTCTTTTGTTGCCCTCTATTTGTTCAAGTTGTAAGGTTAATTCTTTGATTTTGGCCCTTCCTTTTTTTATTTTTCTATGTGTGCATTTATTGGTATAAACTGACCTCTGAGCACTGCTTTTGCTGTGTCCCAAAGGTTCTGATAGGAAGTGTTTTCATTCTCATTGGATTCTATGAATTTCTTTATTCCATCCTTAATGTCTTCTATAATCCAGTCTTTTTTGAGCAGGAATTTTTTATTGTTCAGTTTCCAAGTGTTTGATTTCTTTTCCCTGCCTTTTCTGTTTCTAATTTCCACTTTTATGGCCTTATGTTCAGAGAAGATGCTTTGTAATATTTCAATGTTTTGGATTCTGCTAAGGCTTGTTTTATGACCTAGTGAATGTTTCATGTGCACCAGAAAAGAAAGCATATTTGGTTGCTGTTGGGTGGAGTGTTCTGTGTATGTCTGTGAGGTCAAGTTAGTCGATTGTGGCATTTAGATCTTCTGTGTCTTTATTGAGCTTCTTTCTGGATGTCCTGTCCTTCACCAAAAGTGGTATGTTGAAGTCTCCTACTATTATTGTGGAGCTGTCTATCTCACTTTTCAATGCTGATAGAGTTTATTTTATGTATCTTGCAGCCCTGTCACTGGGTGCATAAATATTTAATATGGTTATATCTTCCTGGTGTATTGTCCTTTTAATCATTTTATAGTGTCCTTCCTTATCCTTTCTGATGGATTTAACTTTAAAGTCTGTTTTGTCAGAAATTAGTATTGCCACTCCTGCTCTTTTGATTGTTATTTGCTTGATATATTTTTTCTGTCCTTTGAGTTTTAGTCTGTTTGTGTCTCTAAGTCAAAGGTGTGTCTCTTGTAGGTAGTATATAGACGGATCGTGTTTTTTAATCCATTCTGCCACTCTGTGTCTCTTTATTGGTGCATTTAGTCTGTTTACATTCGGTGTAATTATGGATAGGTATGAATTTAGTGCTATCATTTTGAGGCCTTTTTTTGTGTGTTGTTGACAGTTTCTTTTTCCTACTTAATTATATGTGCTGAGTAGATTATTTTTATATATTGTCCTTTCCTCATATTCGTTATTGTTGTTTTTGTTTCTGCTGAGTCTCTATTTTTTTCTTTTATTTTATTTTGATGTGTAGGATAGTTTGTCTCCTTTGTGGTTACCTTATTATTTACCCCTATTTTTCTAAATTTAAACCTAACTTTTATTCCTGTGTATTGCCTTATCTTCCTCTCCATATGGAAGATCTATGAGTACATTTCTTAATCCCTCTTTATTGTTTTAATGTTGTCTTCTTTTTCATAATGACATCGCTGTTACCCTATTTTGAGCATTTTTTTTTTCCAATCTTGCTTTGTCTTTTTTGATTTCCCTGCCTGGCTTGACTTCTTGTTGCTCTGCCCAGTGTTCTAGTCTTGGGTTGATACCTGTCATTATTTTCTAACCAAAGAACTCCCTTTAGTATTTCTTGCAGTTTTGTTTGTTTGTTTGTTTTTTATGAATTCCCTAAAACTGCTGTTTATCTGCAAATATCCTAATTTCACCTTCATATTTGAGAGACGGTTTTGCTAGATATATGATTCTTGGCTGGCAATTTTTTTCCTTTAATTTTTTAAATAAGTTATCCCATTGCCTTCTTGCCTGCATGGTTTCTGCCGAGTAGTCTGAGCTTATTCTTATTGGCTCTTCTGTGTAGGTGACTTTTCGTTTATCCCTAGCTGCTCTTAAAATTCTCTCTTTATCTTTGGTTTTGGCAAGTTTGATTATAATATGTCTTGGTTACTTTCTTTTAACAGCTACCTTATGTGGAGTTCGATGTGCATCTTGGATAGATATCTTCTCATCTTTCACAATCTCAGGGAAGTTTTCTGCCAACAAATCTGACAATTCCTCTGTATTTTCTGTTGTCCCTCCCTGTTCTGGTACTCCAGTCACTCGTAGGTTATGTCTCTTGATAGAGTCTCAAGTGATTCTTAAAATTTCTTCATTTTTTAAAATTCTTTTATCTGATTTTTCTTCAGATATATTAGTGCCAAGTGATTTATTTTCAAGTTCAGAAATTCTGCCTTCTACTTGCTCAGTTCTTCTCTGACTTTATGTTGAGTTGTCTCCTTGTACAATTTTATTGTTAATCTTTTGAATTTCTGATTGCTGTCTGTCTATGGATTTTTCCAGCTTATTAAATTTTTCATTATGTTCCTGAATAATCTTTTAATTTCTTCAGTTGCTTTACCTGTGTGTTCCTTAGCTTGTTCTGCGTATTGCCTCGTTTCCCGCCTGATGTCTTGAATGGTTCTGTATATTAATCTTTTGTATTCTGCCTCTTGTAATTCCAGGGATGCATTTTCATCTAGAAGATCCCTGGATTCTTTGTTTTGAGAGCTTGTTTAGGTGATCCTGGTCTGTTTCTTTATGTGACTCGATATTGACTATTGTCTCCGAGCCATGTATAAGTTATTATATTAGTTTATTTTATGTTTACTTACTGTGTTATAGCTTCTTGCTTTGGTTTGTTTTGATATGCCCGAATGGGTTGCTTGAGTGAGCTAGCTTGATTATTTTTGCCTTTGGAGCTCTGATGTCCTGTCCCCAGATGGTTAGAGCTGTTATCTGGTGTATCAGTCTAGGAGTCCATTCAGCTTTCTATTATGAATTCAGCTCAGGTGTCCAGGTAGCTGATCGTCAAGTATGTGGTACAGGCTCTGCCCTACAATCTTAGAGGGGCAGGGGTGATTGGTGTAGGTACCAGTATCTGGTTGCAGCAGGGAATCACACTCTGAACAAGGCAGTGGGGTGGGAATCATCCCTGACGTGTCCCTGAGGAGAGCATGTCCCTGCTCCCTAGAGCATACAGGTGGGTGTGTTCTGCAGATGGACCATAGGCACCCAGTGTTTATAGTTGTAACGACTGGGAGGCACCAGTTATCCTGGGACCCCTGTCACAGGTGGCTGGGCGACCTGAGTGGAGCTACCAGTCCTTAGGCCCCTGATGTGGGTAGGTGAGGACCCTATTTAATAGGCAAAGCAATGTCAAACATCAAACACCCAACACTCTGCCACACAGCTGAAATGGTTGGAGTCTGCCAACAAGGGCCAATTCTCCTGAAATAGGCCCATACAGGTCCATACAGAGGGGAAAGGTACTCAACGTCCACAGACCATTTATGACTGGACAGGAGCCGCTTCTGTCCTGAGCTCCCCTGGTTAGTGGAGCTGGCAAATTATCTTTTCCCCCAGTTGCAAATTTTTTCCTTCTTCAAGGCTCGGAGGATGGCTCTAGGCGCTCTACAGGGCCTACCTCAGGCCCAGAGAATTCAGCTACTGAAGCCAGCTTGGGAGCAGGGGTTGAGGGGCGGTAAAATATATGCAAGCGCTTAGCTTTTGCCAAGAGCGCTGTTCTTCTCTGGTTTAGGAGGTGTGAGTAGGCTGTGTGGCTGGCTGCTTCTCCCTGAGGAAACTGCAGCTGAACACTAGTACCAGCCCGCTGCCACAGCTCCAGGAATGGCGCCTGAGGGCTCCCTGCGATTCAGGTCTGGTAACTCCTCTCCGCTTCTGAACCATCTCTTCCTCCCCCTGCCCCTCTGTTCATTTTCTAAGCTTGCCTTTGATGCTCAGTGCTCCTAGCTTGTCATAAATATACTTGTTTCACTTGTTTTTTTGGGTGCGTGTTGTAAAGAAGGCTTGCCGGAAGTGTCTGTCTATTCCACCATCTTGGCTCCGCCCTCTAATCCTTCCCAATTGGATGTTTTTAAGATGTAAATTTTAACTGTTTTTGGAAATAGTAATCCATGATACAATGATTGGAAAATCTCAATTAATCTGGTTGCTTGTTTCAGATACCTGACTTGGGAAGTTTGAAGTGTGTAGGGTGTGCATGTTTGTGTGTACCTGTGTGTTTTCATCTATTATTCAGTAGCCCAGATAGAGTGGTACAAAGCTGGCATCCAGCCAAGATCTAGTGAGGTTGCACTTAGTACAGCTGCTTCCCCTGACACACAGAATGTGAAACACATATCCGTGTCAAGATATATCTGTACAACGTTACTAAGCCCACTCCATAGTGTTATATTTGAATTGTAAAACATACCCTAAAGAAAGTTTCTCCTAATTCCCTCTTACTTGGATTGGCAGAAGATGTTGTTTTTATTGTTTTTTTCAGTAGGTCCTGGGGATCAATCCCAATGCCTGGGGAGATGGTATGGTGTATAGGATTTTAGAGAGAGACAGTCATGGATGGTTCCTAGGTTATTTCTCCACTTACCAGCTGTATAAACTTGGGGAATTTGCTTAGCACTTTTAATGCCATAGTCCCTTACCTGCAAAATGGGATTTACAGAGAAAGGCTTGAGGTATATAATACGAAATTTATTCTCATGGAGGGAAGTGCTGTGGAAAGTAAAGAGGAGAAAACTATACTAGCCGAAGTATCATCAAGGGAAATTGCAGGTAAAAAGTAGAACTTGAGCAGGGCTTTAAAGATAGTATAACAAACCCTTTTATGAACCATATCTGCAGTTTCAGCACTCTTCCAGGCCCTAGACTCAACTTTCTCATCTCCTGGGGAAACTGGATCAAAGTCTAATTTGGACAGAGTTAAACCCCATGCACTTGGACTTTACCTCTGAGGGGTTAGAATGAGCCCAGGTATACATGGTTTGTTCTTTTTCTTTGACACTCCTGATCATCTGAGCAGGGAAAGCCCTACCAAGATGCAAGGGAAGATGGTCCATCTTGCTGATATATCCATGTTCTTTAGAACAGTGACTCTAAAAATATTTTTCACATTAGAATCACCTGGGTAACTTAAAAAATTCTGATGCCCGGATGTGACCTGCAGGATCTTTGAGGATAGAATCCAAGCATTGGTATTCTTTTAAAATAACCCAGGTGACTCCCAAGTACAGCCAAGTGTAAGCACAGTGATTTATTTGAAGCATTGCTTCTCATAGTTAGTGTGTATCTGAATCACCTCGAGGGCTTGTTGAAATACTGATTGTTAGATCCTACCCCGAGAGTCCAATTCAGAAGTTCTAAAGTGGGGCCCGAGAGTTTACATTTCTAACCAGTTCATAGGACTGGACTTTGAGAACCACTGTTCTACAACAGTACTTCTCCAACTTTGTCGTTGTTGCTAGGTACCCTTGAGTCAATTCTGACTCATAGTGACCCCCTTGAGTCAATTCTGACTCATAGTGCCTGGTCCTGCACTATCCCCACCATCATCGTCATTCATGAGCATGTTGTTGTAGCCACTGTATCAATCCACCTCATCAAGGGTCTTCCTCTTTTTCGCGGACCCTCTACTTTACCAAATGAATTGTAATTACCCAGGGGTCTTGTTAACATGCAAATTTTGATTCAGTTGGTATTGGATGGGGGCTGAGTTTCTGCCCTTCCAACAAGTTCCAGAGAATGCTGATGCTGCTCATACTTTCAGTAGCAAGGTATGGTCCACTGACTAGTAAGCATCAGCATCCCCTGGACATTGTTTAAAAATATCCCAGACCCACTGAATATAAAATTGCTTTTTAACAGTGCTGCCCATTGAGATCATCTGAGGAATTAAAAAAAATGCTGATGCCTAGGTTCAGTACCAAGAGGTTCTGATTTAATTGGTATGGTTGCAGCCCGGGCATCAGAATTTTTTAAAAACTCACAGAGGTTTGTAATATGCACCAAAGCTTGGGAACCAGTAGACTGAATTACTTTTGGAGTTTTTCAGTTTCTAAAGCCTGAATACAAAATTTGCATTCTCCAACTTTTGAGATGGAATTATACAGTAAGACATTTATTTTAAAGGACAGTCAACATCGTTGCTGTTCTTTTATGGGATGTTTCATGATATTTTGGTGTAAAAGGATACCCTTGAGCTACAGATGGCAAATAACTGGCACAAGCTCCCGCTTCTGTGTCCATGATAGACATCCCAAAATTCTCAAAACATTTACTGCTGTCTAGCCTCAGATGACTTGCAAAGGCACTGTTCCAGGCAGCTACAACACAGTGATTGGAATTGCACATATGCCTGTCGTATGCGTGTTTCATTTTCATTAACATCAACATATTGAGGACCAACTGCATCCTGTCATTGGGTTACAAAGGTGAATCTGATACAATTCCTGCCTGCTAGCTGTTCCCAGAGCAGTAGGAGAGGTTGGACGTCTATACAAAACCAAACCTACCAATGTAAGGTGGCACCATACTACCAGTGACTAGAAGAATCCCCAGATTTCAGAGATGGAAGAGATCTCCAAAAGCCATAGTGGTCAGTGAAGGTAGCTTTAACACTGAATCTTGAGGAATTGGAATAAAATAAGCCAAGTTAGGAGCATGATGAGGAGGCACAAGATAACGAAGTGGAGAAAGCTCCTGCCATAATGCAGGAAAGTGAGCTGACTATTTGGATGAAGGAAGAATCACAGGGCTATATTTTAGAATTGCCTTAGCTGACTGTATTATAGGAAGTGGGGAACCAAGGAAAGTTACTGAACAATTGCAATTGAATGATGGGTGAGATGTGGTACTTTGGAAGCATTTTCCAACTAGGGATTATAGTAGAGATGAGCTGAGGGAGAGATTTTAAGGTTAGAGGAGAATAACCTGAAAAACCCAAACCCAGTGCCAGGGAGTCGATTCCGACTCAAAGCGACCCTATAGAACAGAGTAGAACTGCCCCATAGAGTTTTCAAGGAGCACCTGGTGGATTTGAATGGCTAACCCTTTGGTTTGCAGCCATAGCAGTTAACCACTACACCACCAGGGTTTCCTTAGAGGAGAATAAAAAAAAAAAAAAAAAAAAAAATAAGAGCAAAATCATCATCCTATTTGTCCATTTCTAAAAACAAGTTAACACATGATATTAAATTCTGTAGATCAAACTTAATATTTTTGGATTTTTTTTTTTTTTTTTAAATCATGAGCAGTAAGTGTAACATTTGGGCCTCAACATAATGTAAAAATAGAACAATGAATGTTCCGTTTGTGGATTTTCCATTGACTTTCAAGTATATTTCAATATAAATGCTCATCCTTATTGTGTGTATAAATTGTCAAAAGTGTTTTCTTGTTTCGATAATGAACAATAACAAAGTACAAAGCTTTGTTGAGCATAGCTCAGCCATCTCAAACAAGTTTGCTTGTGTTGTGTGTGTAATGACGACTCGGGAGAATTAAAAAGTTTTGTACCTTCTGGGTGGGACGTACCTGCTAGACTTAAAAATGCCTCTAAGGTCTCTGAATTCCTTTACTACTGTTCCATTTTTCTCACTTTCTTTGCAACTACTTGGATTGTAATTTTCTAGAATTTCTCTTTCATTCTTTAAGAGCAACAATATTTTTTTCTTTATTTATTGTGCTTTAAGTGAAAGTTTACAAATCAAGTCAGTCTCTCATACAAAAGTTATACACACCTTGCTATGTACTGCCCTTCCCCTAATGAGACAGCATACTCCTTCTCTCCACCCTGTATTCTGCGTGTCCATTCAACCAGCTCCTGTCCCCCTCTGCCTTCTCATCTCGCCTCCAGGCAGGAGTTGGCCACATAGTCTCATGTATCTACTTAAGCCAAGAAGCTCACTTCTCACCAGTATCGTTTTCTGTCTTGTACTCCAGCCCAATCTCTGTCTAAAGAGTTGGCTTCAGGAATGGTTCCAGTCTTGGGCTACAAAGGGTCTGGGGACCATGACTTCTTGGGTCCCTCTAGTCCCAGTCAGACCATTACGTCTGGTCTTTTTATGAGAATTTGAGATCTGCATTCCACTGCATCAGGGATTCTCTGTTGTGTTCCCTGTCAGGGCAGTCGTCGGTGGTAGCCGGGCACCATCTAGTTCTTCCAGTCTCTGGCTCTAGTTCTTCCAGTCTCTGGTTTATGTGGCTCTTTCTGTCTCTTGGGCTCATCTTTACCATATGTCTTTGGTATTCTTCATTCTCCTTAAGAGCAACAAGATTTTATAGCTTTATCACCACCAGAGCCTAGGTTCACATCTTTGCTTTTTCACTAGCAGACTCTATGACCCTGTAAACCATATTCTTGAGCTACAGTTCCTTCGTCTGTGATGATGGCAACACTAATGGGGTCAATTTTTTCTATGTTAGATTTTAGCTGCCATGTTGGCAGGTACCATGTTTGTCTTTTTCACCACTGTATTACAAGTGCCTAGCACAACGACTGGGATATATGTGATGAATTAATAAATAAACCCAATAGGCCAGAGTACCATTTTTTGCAACATAGTGTTTGATGGACACTTTTTAGAGGATACAAATCTGAAAGCTTCCAAACATGAAGTGATTTCCTGGAGGATGTTTTTGCCCCTTGATCTTATGGACTGACACCTGTGCTGATCACTGAATTCTTCAAATGAGCTGTGAGACAAGTCTTCTGTGTAAGACAAATTGGCTGTAAAGGATGAATGATGACAGGTATTTGCTTTCATTATTGATAATGATATGCTTCATTTTTCATCTTAAAGGAGAGAAATAAGAATCACACTGAATTTGCTTGTTAATTATGCAAGTTTTTGAATGTCTTTAAAGTATCATAAAAAAAATAGGAAAGGTTATTTGGCGTTACCAGGATTAAAAGCTAGTGACAGAACTTCTACTGGAGCTAAGGGAAACATTTCAACTAGCCCTTGTCAAAGAAAGGAACCATCATTGTGCTCATTTCCACTGTGTTGAAAATCCACATTGTCTGCTGTGAGCTGATGCCTAGAAGAAAAATTTAGTCTCTAAGCCCCAATCCACTAATCAGTTCCAGAAGTCCGTAAAGTCAGTGGAGAAAATAAATCAGTTAGTTGGGTTATTTGACCAATGCAATTGTGTACAAAATAGGGCATCAGACTGAAAGCACTGATTTAGCATAACCTCAAGTGTGTTGATTTTTACATTGTTTAAAAACCAAAACCAAACCCACTGCTGTCCAGTCGATGCTGATTCATGGCGACCCTGCAGGACAGAGTAGAACTGCCCCATAGAGTTTCCAAGGGTGAAATCTTTACGGAAGCAGACTGCCAAATCTATCTCTGCTGGAGCAGCTGGTGGGTTTGAACCAGTGACTTTTTGGTTAGCAGCTGAGCGCTTAACCACTGTGCCACCTGGGCTCCTTTTTTCATTGTTTGCATTGTTTTATTTTAAAGCTATATGGTTGTTTTTGCTTACTGGGTCTTTGATATAGAAATGAAATAAATACCTTGCTCTTTTCTCCCATGACTTTTTAAGAAGTTGAAATACAGGGTAATGATCACCCTGCTACCTCACCCCCCCATTATGAAAGCTCTAAATTTAGAAGTATAAACCAACAACACCAATAACGGCACTTTGTATTTTACTTTTATGGTTTAAGAACTGTGTTTTTAAAACTCTATTCTTTCAATTGATCTTCATAAAAAGTCCAGTGAAGCATTCAAAACAAAGAAACTGAGGCTTGGAGAGGTTAAATGACTTGCAGTTACCAAGATTACAAAGGTGTTTAATTTTAGAACTAGGACTTCCTGCTTAAAGCTATGTCCTGGGAACTGAAGTTCAGTCCTTAACCTGGTCTTGAATCCTTGACTTAAAAGCTGAAGACAGAGGGACAATTATACCTGTCCCTTAATTTCTGTAGGAAATGTTGTTTTAGAGAGTTCAGCTCAGCAACCGTAATTGTTTAGGCTTCTACTATGCAATGCTTGTGGGTACCAAAAAAAAAAAAAGAAAAAAAAAGAGTCATACTCTTGAAAACTTCCTATTTTGTGCGGAGACTCAGTCAAGCAATACATATTAAAAGCAGCATGAGAAATGCTATGTATGGAATGCTGTAGAATTAGGATCAGGGAATAATTAATGTATGTAACCACTCCTCAGTTGGAGGACTCAAAAACTAGTTTGATGTATATTCAGCAGGAAAAGTATTTTCCTATTGAGAAGAAGGAAGTGGAAAAATTGACCTGAGTAAATGATAAATAAATGCCAGAAATAAATAGGAATTTCATGAATAAGGAAAAACCAATTGAGTGGCCTGCAAATATTATTAAAAATATAACTATTACAAATATTATTGCAAGAAACTATAGGATTATGGGGAAGAAAACCTGGTACCAACTTATTTTTTTAGGTTAAGATTTTGTAAGATAGGATGTTATTCACACTCTAACAAAATACCTTTTTTGAGAACTTTTTGTAGTGATCGATATTATGGGAAATGATATTGAATTTTCAAGAGAATCTGACATTGATAGTCCCCAGTTTATGAACCTAGGTATCTCCATTCTCTTAGAATCTATAAATTTACTTGAGTTTTTAATGGGTCATAAAATGCATTTCATCATTGTCCATCCTACAAAATTAACCTAGAATGTCAAAATACAATTGTACTCTTTTATGATGTAAATATGTTCATTGTTGCAGTAAGGATTCTGTCCTTAGAAGTTATAGGAAAGATACTAGATTTACATGTTACAAAGTTAAATTTGTCCTGAGCTTTCTTTTCTTTGGAAACCCTGGTGGTGTATTGGTTAAGAGCTACGGCTGCTAACCAAAAGGTCCCGCAGTTTAAATCCAGCAGGCACTCCTTGGAAACCCTATGGGGGCAGTTCTACTCTGTCATATAGGATCGCTGTGAGTCAGAACTGACTTGATGCCAGTGGGTTTGGGTTTCTTTCTTTTTACCCCCTCCTCATTTCTACCCCTTCTTTGCAACTCTGTTGATTGTAACATTAAGTGCTTTCTGATGTGTCTTGGATTGGTTATTACCTTTTTGTCACTGAAATAATCCAGTAAAGATAATAGACAGCAAATAAGTTGAATAAGAACACAGTACTTTTACAACACGTTTTTTTCTCTCTGATCCAGTATAATTTTACAAGATGTCTACATTATAACAGATCTCTTCCCTTGTACTTCATTCCCTACAGCCTTGTCCTCTTCCCCCAAACACCCTAGGCCCATGCAGCCCGTGATTCTGCCATCTCAGACTTTCTACCATGTAGGTTTTCTGGCTTTTTCTTTAAATTAAGTATTTAAATTTTGTTCTGTATTGATTATGTATGGTAAATATTATCTTCCATTTTTTCCCACATGCTTAATTATGGAAATATGACCTAGAAAGCTACAAATAAGCAAGCTTAAAGAGAAACAGTGGCTCATTCACTAATTTATTGAGGGAGGATTGAGTAGCAGCTTCTAAGGCCCAGATGCTATGCTAAACAATGGGAAGAAAAATAAAAGTGTCCAACGCCTTCAAATTGCTGGACAGAATGGGGGCGAGGCTTCAAAAAGATTAACAGACGAAGGTGTATGTCCGAAGGATCATGTCTGTTGGGTTCATTACTATTTCCTCAGCCCAAACACAACATTTATATAATAAATACCCGATAAATGTTTATAGAAAACATAAATGCCCTCCAAATCAGGGAAATAGGAGAGGTATTTACAAGGTACTGTATGAGTATCTGGAAATCCTGGTGGTGTAGTAGTTAAGAGCCACGGCTGCTAACCAAAAGGTCGGCAGTTCGAATCTACCAGGCGCTCCTTGGAAACCCTAAGAGGCAGTTCTACTGTGTCCAATAGGGTCTCTATGAGTTGGAATCGACTCGACGGCCATAGGTTTGGTTTTTTGTTTGGTATGAGTGTCTTACCCTATAGTTTAGGTACTTTTCAGTCACTTCATTTACTTACTTTGTACCCAAAAGGAGGAGTTAGACCTGTTTTATGCTCTGAAATGAAGCTCAATAATCAGCTTTTAGTTTGATATAAAATGACATCTTGCCTGTCAAAATGCCTAGCAAATGCCTGACAAAAAAAGTAAGTGTTCAGTGAACATAATACCTTTACTTTATCCTTTCTTGTGCCCAATGTTTCTTTCATTCTGTCTTTCCACCTGAATTTCAACCTGAGACAGAAGGGTAGGACCATTTGGAGATCCCCTTTGAAAAAAATCAATCCAAAATTATGAAATGAAATTTAAGTATAAAAGGGAGTATTTTGAGTAAGAAAATAGATCACAAAAAAGTTATGTTTTAAAAAGCCGAAACTACCATGAGGACTTTAAAATTCAGAGAAAAAAAACAGAATATTTTAATTTTAGCTGTTGGATGCAAGTCGGTAAATCACTCTTCTATTATTTTTAGCTGTATAAATCTTTGAATGTCTTTCATATGACAATGACTTTGTAATACATTTTGTGTGGAAAAAATAGAAAGATAATTCAGCCATCCCTGAAGTGAGGTTAAAATTGCTCTTTTATTTGTTATAATTTAGAAGTTCTTTTAGCTTTGCAATTGTAATTTACAATAAAAAATATCACGACTGTTAATTTCATATAAATGTTTAGGATCATTTTCAAATTGGGGAATTTTCTTTCCTGTATGAATTGCTAGATTTTAGGGCATTTCTAGTCTACCCCCACCCACCCTTACCCTAGCAAATAACTTTTGAACTGATGCTAGTTTTTCATCCCAGTGCACACTGATAGGGCCCTCTCCCAGCACCTTGGATAAAGCCCATGTAATTTAGGGGCTATGAAGCTAAAGTTTCCTTAGTTTCATAGTAAACACACCTTAACTTTGGTCAGTAGAGAAAACAGAAGAGTTGTTTTAAGGAAGAAAATGATAAATTTTGATAATGCAGTTTAGATCCAGGGCTCGGGAAACTGAGAAACAAGACAAAGAACTTGGGACTACACATGTCATTTCAAGCATGGCAGGAGTCTCAATATGAAGATATGGGAAAAGCAACATTCCAGGAAAAGGGAATGAAGCAAGCAAAAACATGGAGTTCAGAAGGTAGGAGAAAACCAACTTATTGCCATCGAGTAGATTCCGACTCATAGTGGCCCTCCAGGACGGAGTAGAACTGCCCCATAGGGTTTCCAAGGAGCGGCCAGTGAATTTGAACTGCCAACTTTTTGGTTAGCAGCCGAACACTTAACCACTGTGCCACCAGGGCTCCAGAAGGTAGGAGGAGGGAGATTAAATCCCTAGAAGCTGTAAATAAATGCATTAGAGTTAATGGTACCATGTAGCTGAAATGTACATTGTGCCTGTGTACAACCTTCAGTAGTAGGCTATGTTTTGAGTTTTTAATTTCATTCTTATCTTAAAAACAAAAAACAAAAACTTTCATTCCAATAAGGAAATATAAATCCCTGGAAATAATATGTCTTTTATGACCCTTATAATCAATAACATTTATTGAATATATGCTCTGTACATATAACTGGGCAAGATGTTACAGAGACTTACCCTTAAGAATCTTGAGTTACAGGGAGGGAGACAGACAGGTAAACAAATAACTCTAATATAATGCTCCAAATGCCATTATGGAATATGCCCATGAAACAAATAATTCTGGAAAGAAGAACAGCTGGCTCTGGAAGGTTTGTGCAACACTCATGGAAGAGTTGAATAAGGTATGCCTTAAAGGATGAAAAACAGTTGAGCAGGTTAAGAGTGGAGAGATGGACTGTCCAAAAAAAAAAGATAAAGGACAAAAGGAAAAAAAAAGATCAAGGGAGAACTTAAGAAAAGGGAAAATACTATATGAAGCTGGTTAGGGTGGATGGGAGGTGTGACCGGCAAAAAGCTCAAATGCAGGTGGAGGCCAGGTTGTCAAGAACGTTAAGAGCCATAGTCAAGAGTTTGGACTTCATCTTGTAGACAACAAGGAATTGCTAGAGGTTTGTAAGCAGGGAAATGGCAGGAATAGATGGAAGGAACTTGCAGAAAATTGTGGGGTCAGGTAGCCAAGTTACTACGATTTAGGGCAGTCGCTTTGAGGATGGACAGGAAGACTGGGGATTCACTGAGTAGAGAAGGGTTCCTGGGAGGAGGAGCCAGAATTTGCCACACAGAAGATAAATCAAAGATAAGAGTAAGTCATTTGCCATTCAAAGTTGTTTACTGAATTTTTTTTTTTTTAATGGTCTTGGTAACCAAGAAAAACCAAACCCAGTGCCGTTGAGTCAATTCCAACTCATAGCGACCTTAGAGGACAGAATAGAACTGCCCCATAGAGTTTGCAAGGAGTGCCTGGAAACTGCCGACCTTTTGGTTAGCAGCCTTAGCACTTAACCACTATGCCACGGGGTTTCCAATGGTCTTGGTAGGTCTCTCAAAACATACTGTCTAAAATCCATTATTACCTTATGGTTCACATGAAAGTTTCACTAGTTTCTTGCCTTTGCTCCTGCCTGGATTTAGCAGTTTTCTCATATTCCTCACATAGGAAAAACTTTATAGTTCTGCCTTTTTCTTCTGCATTACCTAAATGAACTAATATTCTTAGCGTTTGTCCAGGGAAATCTTTAGAAAAACATTTTGCCTGGTTTTGAATTTAATTACTCTTTCTCACAAGGATTGTCATTGAACTTGATATTTTCCAGCTACCATTATTTACCATCTATATCAGCACCTTCCATATAAGTACAAACCTTACCCAGTAATTCTGCTTTCATTAACAATCTGTATCAGTTAGGATCAGAGGTGGCTATGCGCTGTACAGACTGAGATAACCAGGACTCATTCTCTCACATAAAAGCCAGATGTAGCTAATTGGCCGCTGGACTAATGCCATTGCTCCATGCAGCCGCCGGGGTCCCTACTCTTTCCAGCTCCCCTCGCCTACACTCCTGTGGGAATAATCCTTATTTTCATGGTTTGAGATGGTTCAGCCACCACTTCCTCATCCAAATAGCAATAAAGCCAAGGATTGGGCACCCATAACCTGTCTTTAAGGAAGGATCCCTCAAGCTTCTTAAGTCACTTCTGCCTACGTCCCATTGGCTAGTACTTAGGTCAAAGCCACCTGGATGCAGAGTATGTGGGGAAATGTGGCTAAATTATCTATTACTTTGGGACCAGGTGAGAATGGATATTTGGGAAAATTCAGGTTTCAAGGGAAAAAGGAGGAAACATTACATTTTGGACAGATAACCACATAGTTCTACTCTGTCCTATAGGGTTGCTATGAGTTGGAATCGACTCGAGGGCGCTGGTTTTTGGATTAACCACATAGAGAGTCAGAAAATCTTTGTTTATATGCAGTTTCAACTGGGTAACCTCTTTGACCCTGTTGCTCTTCTAAAAAATAGGATAATCATTTTATCTTAAAGTCTTGACAGTATTTATGGTTATCAAGATCAAATACAATAATGAATTTGTCAGCACTTTTAAAATTAAGTTATATAAAACTATAAAGTATTATTTTTTAAAGTAATAAGCAAGCTGCTGAGTAAGAACTCCATAAATGTTACTGAGGCAATATGTCAGCTTTTGCCTCCGGCTGCTGGTAACCTTTTTTGACAAACGGAGGAATCGGACATTAATGACACGTAACTCATATAGAAAGAATATCTGTCTGTTTATGAAACACTTTCAAGAGCATGACAATGAATTTAATTCTCCTTTTAACTCTGTGCCATAGGGGCTATCACACCTATTTTACAGATAGGAAGACTAAGACAGAGAGGTAAATTGAATGGCTCAAAGCCACTGGATTTAGAAACTATGTTGTTTGTAAGTCTTCCACTTGTTCCTTTAATTTGTTTTGCTGTCCTAATCTTATGTGCCACCCTTCTTGTTGACCATTTGGTAAAATCTAGAACCTCTAAGGTTGGAATGGTAGACTCTGTTATTTATCCTGCTTTAAGTACGTGGTGTTCTTCCCCATTTCTCTTCAATATGAATCAAATCCTCCAATGTGCCTGTCCCTTCCTGCATGTAAACTTTACCCTGCAGAACCACCTCACTTTCCAGCTCATTGTAATGTCCTTCTTTTCTTGGCTTACTCAAATTCCGTCCATTCTTGAAGGGTCAGCCTGGTTCCCACTTTCTGTGTGGGGCATTTCCCAACTGTTTCAGGTCGCACAGATCTCCCACTTTCCTGCACTTCTGTAACATAGAGAATATAGCATAGAAAATGCATATATTACATTTAATTATAGAAGCAAATCATATACTCTTTCGGATTATTCTGTCTGTCTTAGCTTTCTCTGTCCAAGTAGACTTTAAGCTCTTGTACTTCTTCAGTTATTTTAGTAGCAAAAGGATAGTGCTGAGAACGTCGGAAGAATGAAAACATAGTTTAGATTCAAACAGAGCCAGCAATTAATTCTTAAGCATCTATTAAGACTCAGTCTGAAGTTTTATGACAAATGAAGAAATGACTTTCAGAAAGGTAAAGAGACTCGTCCATGTCAAACAGCTTGGAATGGAATCCTGCTCTCTGAAACTGTGGCCTAAGTTTTGACCTACTGCCATAAAAATGAGCTGAGCATTTAACTGAAAGCTTTGTTTTGTTTAAGCTGAGGGGTGTGTGTGTGTGTGTGTGTGTGTGTGTTTAGCTTACTATCCTAGGTTGAGAAAACCAAAACCCATTGCCGCTGAGTTGATTCCAACTCAGAGCAACCCTATAGGGTAGAGTAGAACTGCCCCATTGGGTTTCCGAGGAGCAGCTGGTGGATTCGAACAGCTGACTTTTTAGTTAGCAACCAGGGTTTTAACCACCAGGCCACCATCTAACCCCTTTATCACAGATGGTAAAACAGAAGCTGAGTGTTCATGATAAGTCACATAGGTAATTAAGGGTGTGCACAGACAAGAATCTAGTTTGCACTGTTAGGCCTCTCTTTCTCTCTCCCCACCAATTT
Source organism: Elephas maximus indicus (assembly GCF_024166365.1). Classification (NCBI taxonomy): domain Eukaryota; kingdom Metazoa; phylum Chordata; class Mammalia; order Proboscidea; family Elephantidae; genus Elephas; species Elephas maximus. The sequence continues at coordinate 22,742,354 of NC_064819.1, forward strand.
ATACTGTTAGGTTTTAATTCTAAAGGAGTCAATTTAAGAAGCAAGATTATTTATTCCAAAGGTCACTGATCCTTTCCTGTCTTCTTTTTGCTCTTCTAGCTCTCTTCAATCTAATTCCTGTGGGCCTGCGTGTGGTAGCCATCCAAGGGGTGAAGGCTAGCCTCTATGTGGCCATGAATGGTGAAGGCTATCTCTACAGCTCAGTAAGTACCTTGTCGGGGGTGTGTGTGTGTGTGCATGCGTGTGTTTGCTCATGACCTGGTATTGAGAGATAATGCAGTAATTGTTATTTAACACAAGAAAATTGGAAGTTGAAGTCATTTTGTATTTTCTGACCTAATCAAACTTGTTCTTAGAATTTATTCCCCAGTTTTTCAGGATTATTATTGGTCTTATAATTTGGGATGTTAAAAGACCATGTCCTGTTACATGAGAAAGACCCAGTTACTCTCCATGTGATATAAATTCTCTTGTCTAGCTCCCCCTGCTAGAAGGTAATAGGTCTTCTGAATTTTATCTTTGGTTTAATTTAAGAAGCGAGGCATTTTCCTTTACCTCTCCTTCAAGCATAGAGGATGGTTTGGGAAGAGAAATTCTTCAAATTGTCTGAGAGTCTTCTCTGTTGCGTTGCAGAGAAAGCTTTCAGAAGAGATTTTGTGTTTGTATGCATTTAATAAATATGTGTAGTAACTAATTGTCAGATTCTCAGGTCACTTCAAAGGCATATGGACTTATAGAATGAGGTTTGGATTAGGGCTAGAATATTTGGTTTTTATTTGCATTTTAATTACTATCTAGTTATCCCTTTGGGCAAATCACCTCTCTGCTTAATTTCTGGACCTTTAAAATGAAGGGGTTGGAGTCCATGTTGTCTAATGTCTCTTTCAAATCTAAAGTGACAAGATTAGGCAGCAATCAAATGCTATGTTATCATCATTTTTGCTCAAAATAGTACTTCCAGGTAAATGCATTTTTGGTCAAAACAACGGGCTTTCATTCTACATGTGTTATAGTCCTAACAGTTCTTAATGTTCAGTTAATGAGCTCATTTTTTTAAAGTAAAAATTAAAAGAAGGAAAAGAAAGGTAAAAGTTTATTGCTTTGAATAATTCCAGTTAATGGGTTTTGGTTTTCTCAACCTAGGATAGTAAGCTAAACACACACACACACTCCTCAGCTTAAACAAAACAAAGCTGTCAGTTAAATGCTCAACTGATTTTTATGGCAGTAGGTCAAAACTTAGACCACAGTTTCGTAGAGCAGGATTCCATTCCAGTTAAACTTATTTAAAGAAATCTTGAATAAAATAAAAATTAAAACATAGAGACAATCTTAGTATATTGATTTCACGATTTAATCAGTCATCAAGTAAGCAGCTAAAGGCAGACTGTATTACATACGTTGTATTTAAAAGGCCAGAATGTGGGCTGTAATTCTCCAAAAGCTGTAGAATTCAGATCACTGGACTTAAATTGATATCTGGGGTCCAGAAAGAAGAAAAATGCAGGATTCTAACAACAGTATTGTAGGCGGGAGACAGTTGGGTAGGAGCCCACGCCTGCGTGCATGCGCGCGTGTGTCTGTGTATTTGTGTGGCCATCACTATTGAACCACAATCGTAAAGTGCCGGGGAGGGGAGACTGGGAATTCGGTATGTGGTCACTGAACATAGTTCTCTGCAGCATTCTTTCTCTCCTTGTTCAGAGCTGGGTTAAGACACAGGGAGCTTGGGCCCATAGGAAGGGGTTCTAAGAAGCTCTTAAGTAGAGAATTTTGCTGTGAGAGCTTTTTTTCTTTTTGGTAATAGAGCTGACACCTTTGTAAAGCCAATAACTACCTGTTCAGATATCTGTTCTCTGGATCTGGATTTTTAGATCTCATCTTCATTCAAATCAAACTTATCTGACATCAGGAATCCCAATGGTTTTCCCTGCTTATGGTACCATGAGGCCACCAAGATCAATCTTGACATCACTGACATAGAGCATCAGGCTCCCTGATTTGAAATTAATCCTCTTTCTGGATAGAACTGATAGGAGTAAACGCTGGTCTTTAATTTTAAACAGGGATGTATGTCTAAAGATTTTGTTAAAGGACTAAAGGGGGACGGTAATAGGGGAGGCTGACCTGAAAGAATTTGATGTAATCATACCTGTGTGGGGTCCTCAGCAGGGATGTGCCAGCACAGCTAGGAGCCTTGTGGTAAGGTGGAAACAGGCTATTAACACTGGATTTCCTGAGGTGTTTTTGTATACGTTAAGGCTTAAGTCATTTGAAAAGCAATTTTCTATTTCATGTGAAATAATGCAGTTGGGTTCATCAGTAAGGACCATGACTAGGGTGTGTGTAGGGAGCGGAGAGTGGCTGAGAGTACTGGGAGCAGACTAAAGAAGTTCTAAAGAACACTTTTAGAATGCAAGTAAGACAAATGGAATCATTTCTCTAGTTTCGTTTGCCTGGTTTCTATTCATATCTAAGCTAGGAATTAATTCTCCCTGCTATTTTTGATTTCTCCCTCCCTTACCAGGAGACAGGAGGAGAAAGTATTAGTAAAGACAGAGCTACTCTTAGGTAGCATAGAGCTAGAATTTTAAGACCCATTCTGGGAAAAAAAAAAAAAAAAAATCTGTGTTTTAATAGATGAGTTTAATCCATGTATATTTAATAAGATTATTGTTGCACCTGGGTTTAGTTTTATCATGGTAATTTGCGTTTTGTTTTTTATCTTTTATGCTTCTCTTTTCTCCTCTTTTTCTCTTGCGTCGTTAAAGTTCTTTTCTTGTATTCCTTTTTTATTTTGCTAGTTTGTAAACTTAGCTTGTATTTCTATTTCTTTAGCGATTACCCTTAGTTTTTTAAAACATGTTGTTAGTTGCTGTCAAGTCAGCTCCAACTCATATCGACCTTATGGATAACAGAATGAAACATTGCCTGGTGCTGTGCCATCCTCACAGTTGTTGATATGTTACAGCCACTGTGTCAATCCATGTCATTGAGGGTCTCCCTCCTTTTTGCTGGCCTCTCTCAAGCATGGTGTCCATCTCTAATGATTGGTCCCTTCTGGGGACTTGTCCATCCTTACTTCTAAGGAGTTTTCTGGCAGTGCGTTCACCAACGGTTCTTCTAAATAAAATGTCTGTGGTATATTCAATATTTTGTGCCAATACCACAGTTCTAATGTGTCAGTTCTTTGGTGTTTCGTTTTCATTGTCCAGCTTTCACATGCATGTAAGGTGACTGAAAATGCCATGGGTTAGGTCAGGCAGATCTTAGTCATCAAGTGACATCTCTGTTTTTTAATATTTTAAAGAAGTCCTTTGCAGCAGATTTGCCCTATGTGATATGTTGTTTGATTTCTTGACTGTTGCTTCTATGGGCATTGATTGTTGATCCAAATAGAACGAAATCCTTGACAACTTCAATTTCTTCACCATTTATCATGATGTTATTTATGGGCCCAATTGTGAGGATTTTCATTCTATGTTCGGGGGTAATCCGTACTGTAGTCTTTGACCTTCATCAGTACTTGTGTGTGTTAGCGTCTGTGAATGATGAATCTGCTTAGTCTTAGTATCCATGAAAATGCCTTTCTTTCATTTTCACTCTTGAATTACAGTTTAGATAGTTATAAAATTCTGGTTGACCGGTATTTTCGTCAGAACTTTGAAAATTCTCATGACCTTCTGGCATCTCTTGTTGACAATGAGAAGTTTGTCATCATTTTAATATGCTTTCATTTTTGGTAGTCTTCTCTGTGGAAACCTCTGAGACTTTTTTCTCGTATTTTCTTTATGTTCTGTAACTTCACGGTAGTGTCTTGGTGTGAATCAATCTTTATTTATCTTGCGAGGGACTTAGAATGTGTTTTTTTGATCCAAAGAATCATATTTCTTAATTCTGGAAAGTTTTAACTTTTACTCTTAAAAATTTTATTTCTTTATCACGCTTCCAGTCTGTTGTGTTGAAAATATTGTATGACGCATTGGAAAGTTTCAAATTTGTCTAGTCTAGAATTTATGCCATCTATTTTTTTTTTTTTTTGTAATTTCAATCACTGTATTTTTCATTTTTGAGATGTCTAATGGTTTCTGTTTAATATCTACCTATTCTTGACATGGAAACCCTGGTGGTGTAGTGGTTAAGAGCTATGGCTGCTAACCAAAAGGTCCTTGGAAACCTTATGGGGCAGTTCTATTCTGTCTTATAGGGTCGCTATGAGTCTTTTAAATTTTTGGTTTATAGGCACATTTCTCCCCCTCTTCTCCCTTCTTTTCTTCCTCTGAGGTCTGTTTGCCCTCACTTTCTAGCAAGTCTCTTCCCCCCAGCATCCCCCCTCCGCCACCTTCAGCTGCTACTATCCAACCTCTAGGGGCACCAGTTTCAAGTAATATTTTAAGAGTCACTTGAAGACTCCTTATCCTCAGGTAATATTGGGGTTAGGGTAGGTGGCCTGGGCCAGGGTGTGGCTTGGTCCTCATTGTGTGGCTATGTTTGTGATCTCCTATATCTGAATATTGCTTAAAGGTAGTAGGATCTTTTTTTTCTTTTTAATTTCATCCTTCTTAGAGTTGGCTCAGGAAAACCCTCTCTCAGCCCTGGTGTGAGCAGGAAGCTTGGCTCTGGCCCACCATCATGTTATTTCCCTTGACCTCATCAGAATGGGGCACTTGGCCACAACCCTTCCTTCAGGACCTGAAGAAGCCCTTCAGGCCTGCAGCTTCAGTCTGCTCAGGACTTTGCAATTGTCTTCTATGGAGATGCTTAGCTATGCCATTTAGGCATTACATTTTTGTCTCTTATTCATCATTGCCATCTGCTTGGAGCAGAGTGAGTGCATCATATGCCGAACTCACTGTGCCTTTTTGAAAGAAGCTCCAAAATAATTTTTAATAGCATTAAACAATGCCTTTATTTTAAAGTAGAGTAAATAAAAGTTCTAGAAGCCATCACTTTCCAAAGCAAAGCAAGCTTGTGGGTGGATGTTATCAACTTATGTTCCTGTGCCACCTTTTTCAGTAGTTCAGGAGATACTACCGTGGTATCACAATCTGTGGAGACAGATTTGCCTACAAATTTTACCTTATACAGACAGTGTCATTAATTTTTTTTTGTTATTATTTAACTCATTCTAACTGATTGGAAATTTAATGTCCTTTGATGTTTCACTCTCTTTGAGTTATACTAGTTTTTTGAAAAGCTTGTAAAACCACCTACAATTTTCTCAAATTATCACAATGCTTAAAGGCACTTTGTATATTTGTGTGGGAATGTGGGAGTCACAGAGAATGAGGCCTAAACAAATCTCTTTCCACTCTTCTTTATACATTTATTCACATTGGCATCTTCTTGCATTTAAGTATTTTGAACTGACCCTTATGTACATAAAACAATCACAGATATTCATCTTTTGGTATAAAAGTATAGAACCAGATTATTTTCAAAGTGTGATTAGAAAATTGGTGGTAGAGTATTTTAGAAAATTATTGTATAGGATGATATATGTAATACAATATGGAAAGGTAACAGTGATACTACCTTAATGATAAATCTGATGCTATTATATTCGCCTTTTTCTGTTCTCTAGCGATGTAATCTCTAATCCTTTTGTAGCTAAACTCAAATGTTACCTGATAAGTCATCTCTCTCCGTTACCTATTCTCAATGAGAATTGGGCACTATTTGTGCTTTACTGTCACAGCACTTGGATTATAATTTGATGGTGAACAGGCATTATGTCGTATTCATCATTGCTACCTGGACCTCATATTTCTCCCAATGACAGCATTAAGCATGTTCTTTGGTAAAGGAAGGTTCTGAATAAAGATGTGTTGAATTTGAAAGAATTGCCTACTCCAATTATAACCAAAAAAACCCCATAGCTGTCAAGTTGATTCCAACTCATAGTGACCCTACAGTGACCCTATAGGACAGAGTAGAACTGCCTCGTAGGGGTTTCCAAGGAGTGACTAGTAGACTCAAACAGCTGGCCATTTGGTTAGCAGCCAAGATCTTAACCACTGTACCACCATGGCTCCACTCCAAGTATCCCCCCAAAAAACAAAAACAAAAAAAAAGCCATTGCCATTAAGTCAATTCTGACTGATCGTGACCCTATAAGACAGAGTAGAACTGCCCTATAGGGTTTCCAAGAAGCACCTGTTGGATTTGAACTGCCAACCTTTTGGTTAGCAGCCAAACTCTTAACCACTGTGCCACGAGGGTTTCCACTCTAAGTACAGATGATACAAAAGCAGGGCAATTAACTATGATTCCATTGGTCAGATCTTTACTGGTGGCCTAACAAACCACTACACAAATGCTACTCTGCCCTCAAAGTCAATCTCAGTAAACCTACAATTCGGCATATGTTTATTGAAAATTTATCACATTCTAGGCACTATATTGTATAGTATATTGGGCATATGAAAGTGGATAAAACAGATAAGGTCTTTATCTTCCTAAAGAATTGCCTATCTAGTTGAAGTGAATGCCCTGTTCTAGTACCATACTCCTCTGTCTCTGCCTCCAGACCCACCCACCACCCACACTTCTGCCCCCTATCCCTTTTCATACCCCAACTTATAAGAAGCAAATAATGGGAGAAAGGAATGACATGAGAGTGCTGTCTGGCATACCAATGATTGGAAAGTAAGAACCTAACTCAATGGTTTGGACAATTTGGATGCCTTGACATTTAAACTTGAGAAAACTTGCAGAGTATAGCACTTAGAAGAATTCAATTTGAATAATATGAAGCATGTCTAGAAATTATAACTAACCTAAATATTATTAGTGAAAATAGACATTTAGAGGCCTTTTTTAAATGTAGTGTTTGATGTGCTTAGCAGACATATCACTGGCACCTCAGTGATTAATAATGATTAAGATGTTTTCAAAAGGTTTCTTTTTCTGACCACAGCCATTGCTTATTTACTTTATAAACTTAAAACAATTATATAAATAATGCTCTGGCCTTATGGTGATTATTTCCAAAATCTGCATTATGTATCTTAATGAACTAATGAGAATTTGTTTTTCTACTGAGGGAAAAACTAAAGTCAAATTACATGAACACAAATTTTTATTGTTTTACACCATCCTTAACCCATAGAACCCGAATATATTTTAAGCTAAATCAGTGATCAAGTCACTCCTTTAGGTCAATCTGTCTTCTGACAAACAAGAGGTATTCTTATGAGTTGTCCTGAGAGAAGCTATACCAATGAGATTCATAGCAGCAGTACTCATGGACATGCTGGTAAGAATAATAATATAACTAGTTTTTATTGTTTCTAAAGAGCTTTTAGATTTGTGCTTATTTTTCACAGCAACCCTGTGAGGAAGGGCAGGCATGAACTATCGGGTATTCATGAAAAACAGGCTTAGAGAGATTTGTTGACTTAAATAAGCTCATCCTACTAAATAATAGAACCAGAACTTAAACCCAGGTCTTAACTTCAAAAACACTGAGCTTTTTATAGTACCACGCTGCTGTTGTACTTACGTAAGATGAAACTTTTCCATCGTATAGTGTTTCGCATTTCTTCTGCACTTTGATATAAACTATCTTCTTTGAGCCTTGCAATAACTTCAACAGCATTATTGCCAAGTGACAAAAGGTATATTTGGGAAACAGAGAGGTTAAGTGATTAAATTGAGGTCATTCAGTATAGGTGAGGTAGGTTAAGAAAAAGGAAATTCTAGTTCAATACTCATTTCTTTAATCAACATTATTTTTCCTATTTGCTGTTGCAGTTAAGGATGTGTCACTCTGTATTGTTCAATATAATGTCAAGAGCATGATTCTTTTGAAAGCCAGGACAGCCGTTGGGTTTGTGATGCCATTATTTAAAGGTAACATCAGAAAACAACAACAATCAGGAGAATGAGAGTGAGATTGCTGGCTGGATTCTTGTTCTTTTTTTTCTGAGAATTCCATACCTAATTTGGTGCTTCAGCCAGAGCAGACAGTGTCAAATTTTGAGAAGATCCTGATTTTATATCGAAAAACTGAGCCAAGAGCTACTGAGATAACATGGAGGAGTCTACTGAGAAAGAACAGAGATGGCTGCTATTGAGCGCTGTGAGGAAAAAACCCCAAAACTAGTATACGTTTGCAACGTGGGCAATGGGAAAAAGTACTTTTTATATTATTCTATTTTCTTTCACTTCTCTGTCATCATAGATGGCCAAATTGTCACATCATTCAAGACCCAGCAAGAATTTTCCTACTTTTTGCAGCCAAAATAATTTCCACATTTCATATTCAGTAGGCATTTAGCTGCATATCCTCTTTTTTTCTTTTGTTGGAGTTGTTTGTTTTCATGCGATATGTTTCCTATCAGATCCAAGTTAGGGATCATGTCTCATATCTCCTCATTTCTGCTATAGCACTGAAATCTGCAAGCCCCATGTGAAGGCATCTGCTAAAATCTCATTGAATCAGCTGATGGATGTATCTCACGTAGTTTAATTCTGGCGGTAATTCAATGTCTGTCTAGTCTTTACTCTATGGTCTTTTGTAATAATTTTCAAGATTTGACCCTAGGCATTTTCAAGTTCAGTTAATTGGTTCAGCTTTGAATAGGATATGACTGTCCTTTGATGTTAAAGTTGAAAGATTTAAAGTTGGCTAGTAGAATCTTACTACTCATCCTTCTTCACTGTCGAGGCTGATACTAAGTTGTAGTTTTAAGAGTGACGTTACCATGTTTTCCTTTCTATACTTAATACTGTGTATAAAAGTGGGAGGGGGCAGCAAAAATTGGCCTGGGCATCTTCTTGGGAAACCAGCCGGTCATTAGGGTTCATCCCTAAGTGCACAATTTCCTACCCATCTTGAAAGGAAATGGCAGTTTTGTGTGTGTGTGTGTGTGTGTGTGTGTTTGTGTGTGTTTTAACTTGAATAGAGATACCATTATGGAATCTGAATTTCCTCATTACCTTACTTCCTCACGGAAAGGTAGGAAACCTGAGGCATATTCAGAGCTACTCCTTGGGACAAAAGTGGCGTCCCTGAAGAGTTTCTAACATTGAGAGGAGGGGAGGGAAGTAGAGAGGGAGAGAGCCAAGGAGGGAGAGAGAGGAGAACCTCAGCCATTAATGCCAAATGAATCATAGAGTTTTGAAGTTAATGATGCCTAAGTAGAGAGATATCCAAGGTCAAATCACAAAGGCTTGTTCAGCAATTACTAGATTATTAAATATTTTTTAAATTATTAAATATTATTAAATAGCAATTACTAGATTATTAAATATTCACTTTAGATCATTTACATACTTTTTTTCTCCTCACATAGTGTGGTTTCCTTGAATTTTATAACATTTCCTTTTTATCTTAGGATAGTTTTTGGCCATAGGAAGGAGGTACCATTTTTGCTATTTGTCCTCCTTCTCCCCATATATTAATTAATTGAACTGGGATATTATTTTACACTAAAAAAAAAAAAAAAGGAATGCTGCCAGCTGAGGAATCTGACAGCTGTCGCTTGGAAACACGTGACCTGGATTTTTCTCTATTGGGGTTGGATTGTCTTTCTTTAAAAAGCATCAACAGGCTTTAGTCATACTTCAGTGGGGATTAGATAATGGTAAGCATGTATTTTTACCTTATTACAATGTTTTCAGTAGTAAGTGGTGTTGGTTTTATTCCAAGAATTTATAACTTCTGGAAAATATTAATACTTTAGCTCCAGAGCTAGCCTTCATTGTGAGAATTAGCATATGTGCTTCTAATAACATTTTCCATTGAAAAATAAAAACAGGATTAAACTTCTAAGAACAGTACTAATGAGGAGCATTGGCGGAATCATTGAAAAAATGATACCAAGTTTTATGTTTTTTTCCTTCCTTCTTGACATTGGGGTACATTGAGCAAACATGTAGTCATATTTCCAAAATTGCTGGATTGTATTTCTTTAGTCATTAGTGAATCAGGCAGTATTCTGTAGTATTGAAGAATGTGAACTTTAGAGAAATAAAACTGGATTTGAATCCTAGCTCTGTCGCTTGCTTTCTTTATGTCACTGGACAGTATTCTTAACCTTCTAAACTCAGGTGCTTTACATGTAAAAGAGGGGTGATAATGATAATGCTTGCTTTATAGGATTATAAACCCCTTGCCAATGAGTCAATTCTGACTCATAGCAATGCTACAGGACAGAGTAGAAATGTCCCTAGGGTTCCTCAGGAGTGGCTGGTGGATTTGAACTGCCGACCTTTTGATTAACAGCCGTAGCTTGCCATAGCTCTTAACCACTGCGCCACCAGGGCTCCACTTACAGGATTATAAAAAAAAAAACTAAACCCACTGCCATCGAGTCAATTCTGACTCATGGAAGGATTAAATGAAAATGTGCATATAAACCCATAGTACATAATCCAAGCTCTATGTTAGCCATAATGAGATATATTTAAAAAGATGCTTGGTGTCTTAGTGACCTGGTGCTGCTATAACAGAAAATACCACAACTGGATGGCTTTAACAAAGAGAAATTTATTTCTTCTTAGTAGAGTAGGCTAAAAGTCCAAACTCAGGGCGTCAGCTCCAGGGGAAGTCTTTCTCTCTCTGTCGGCCTTCTCATCAATCTTCTCCCAGACTAGGAGCTTCTCTGCGCAGGAACCCCAAGTCCAAAGGACATACTCTGCTCCTGGCACTGCTTTCTTGGTGGTAGGGGGTCCCCAGCTCTCTGCTTGCTTCCATTTTCTTTTATCTCCTGAGAGATAAAAGGTGGTGTAGGCCACACCCCAGGGAAACTCTCTTTACATTGGATCAGGGAGGTGACCTGAGTAAGGCTGGTGTTACAATCCCACCCTAATCCTCTCAACATAAAATTACAATCATAAAATGGAGGACTACCACACAATACTGGGAATCATGGCCCAACCAAGTTGATACACACATTTTGGGGGGGCATAATACAATCCATGACACTTGGTATACCCTCAATCAGTTCTGTACCATCGATCCATGAGTTTTGTGGAGGGTTAATCACACCCTTACTTTTAGTGGTGGTCCCTGGTTCGCCTAGTCCAATCAGTATCATTAGTCACTCTGACGTGGTAGATTAGTTGTATAGCACTTGTCATCTAAGTAGGGCCAGTGAGCTTCAGGCCCAAGAAAGTTGAAAGGGAGCTGCCTTTTTTTTTTTTTTAAACTGGAGTTGGAGCTGAGAGGATAAGACGAATGCTACCATCTTAAAACCACAAGGCGAGAGCCTGTCTAAGGATAAAGCTGATATTCAGAGGACAGAAAGTCTAGGTCAAAAGATGGAGAAGTCAGATGTCACGCATATCCTTTGACGTTGTCCATCAAGACATACCTGAAAGGAGCCCTACCGATGAAATGTTCAGTTACATGAGGCAATTGCCCTCTTGCTTAAACCAGTTTTTATTGGATTAAAACAAACAAAACAAAACCTAATAAACTGATAAAGAGATGAATCAATTTTCATAGTAGAGTCTCAGAGAAAGCTGAAGCTCCATTTACTCTCTGTTCTCTGTGGTGCTCCTGCTGAAGGATCACCCAGCAAGCAGGTTCCTTCGGAAGAGTTATGACTTTGTTATGGCTTCCTGGGCCAGCCTGATTTCCAAAGCAGTTTCCCAGTCGTTATTAGACAGCTCTGCCTTCCTTTGCCTTCCACCCTCCCACACCAATCGCCTTAGTTATCTAGTGAAGCTATAACAGAAATACCACAAGTGGATGACTTTAACAAACAGAAATTTATTCTCTCACAGTTTAAGAGGCTGGAAGTCTGAATTCAGGGTGCCAGCTCAATGGGGAAGCTTTCTTTCTGTGTCGGCTCTGGGTGAAAGTCTTTGTGTCCTTTCAACATCTGTGAGCCTGGTGTCCCTTGGAAATCTCCATGTATCTTGGCATCAATCTTCCCCTGGGTCTACAAGGTTCTCAGTACAGGGACTCCAGGTCTAAAGGGACACACTGTGCTCCTGGCTCTTCTTTCTTGGTGGCAGTGAGGTCCCTTCTCTTTCTTCTTGCTTCTCTCTCCTTTTATTTCTTCTAAGATAAAAGTTGTGACTTGAGTAAGGCTGTGACTTGAGTAAGGCTGTGACTTGAGTCATGCACAGCCTTAGTAAGGGCATGACTCAAGATACACCCCAAACTAATTCTACCCATTAACATATAGAGGTTAAGATTTATAGCACATGACAAAATGGAGGATAATTACATCAGATCACAAAATGGAGGACAACCACACAATATCGGGAATCGTGACCTGACCAAGTTGACAAATATTTTGGGAGGAAATAATTCAATCCATGACACCAATGAAAGAATTAGTAGTTTTTATATTTGAGTATCTGTTGGGTTTGTAACAAGAAAACCACCAAAAGATACAGATCATTTTTTCCTTTTATTTATTTATTTTTTTCTAGCATGAGGCAGTTTTTCCACTTCTAAGAACTTTCTTTCCAGGAAATACCTCCCTATATAAGTCACTTGGAGTAAAACGTGCTACATAAAATGAATCTATATGCCATGACGTTCATGGAATTTAAGGAAGGGTAAAGAGAAGGAAGTTATGAGTGCTAGATGTAAAGGGAAAATCAGTGTGTTTTCAGCTGAGATTTGAATGAAACAGAGATGTGGTGAAGCAGAAGCAGGTCTTTCTAATGGCCAAGTCTTCAGAGGTGTTGACCCTTTGAACAGACCAAATCACAGAGCCAAACCAGTTGTTGTCGAGTCCGTTCCAACTCATGGCAGTCGCATGGTGTCAGAACTGTGCTGCATAGGGTTTCCAATGACTGATCTTTTTTTTTTTTGTTTTGGGTGGGTGATCTTTTGGAAGTAGATCACCAGGCTTTTCTTCTTAGACGCCTCTGGGTGGGTTCAAACAGCCAAAACTTTTGGTTTGTAGCTGAGCTCCTAACCATTTTTGCCACTCCTGTTTATTACTCTTGAACAAACAGCACAGAGAAAAAGAATATTAAAAAAACAAAATAAAACAAAACAAAAAAACACCTTGATAGGTGGCCAAGTGAGAAACAATGGTAGACAGGGAGAGATCAGAAAGTACGACCTTCTTCTCTAGCCTAAAGCCTGCTGCCTTCATGGAGCTCCTAAAGACTCATTCTGCACCAGCAAGTTTAGAAACCTAGCATTTAATTTGGGGAAATTGATTAGATACATAGAAATGTAAGTGGCAGATATTTTTCAGTCAGTGCCAATTGGAAAGAAAGAACTTTATCTTGGAGCCACTGAGAATATCAGTCTCCTGTGGGCAAACCATATGTCTTGGTTTGTTTAGAATAGTTCCTGTTTATGCTTGGTGACTTAGCGTACTTATTGATAGTGCCCTATTCACCCTAAAAAGAGCCCTGAGTTAGGGTTAGGGCAATAACGAAGCAGTTGTGTTATGCACTCTGCTTTGTATGACTCAGCGGGTAACCTGAAGTGAACATCTGTTCACAAAACCTCATATCTAGTTTGTAAATTTCCTCTTGCGATTTTTTCACTTCCCACGATCAACTCTTAATGACAGTTTTCATAACTTCACTTCCTTTGTGTCAAATAGTTAAGTTTGACTGTGAGCCAAAGGGACCCGCATAACAGTGGCTTGAAGAAATTAAGGGTTAAGTTTCCTTTAAGTAACCAGAGATCTAGAGATAGACAGCTATGGTGGTGCTTTATTTTCTGAGCACACTCATTAGGGCCAGGGTCTTTACATTTATTTGTCCTTGGCCTTGTGATACGAGATGGTTTCTACATTCCCAGCCACCATGTACATACTCTAGGCACTGAGGTAGGAATGGTGCCTTCATCAGGAAAGCACACTTTACCAAAAATTCCAGCAGGCATCTGTTAGGACTCACTGGATAGAACTGTGCTATGTGGCCACCCTAGAATGGAAAGAACTGGGAAATGTTTTTTTTCTTTTTATTTTAAGCAGGGGCACATTGCCGTGCCCATCAAAATCAGGGTTCTATTAATAAGAAAGGGAAAATGGATATTGGCTGGGCATCTTAACACTTCCATACCTCTCCAGACCAAAAATCTAAATGTATGTAGTGTAAGACTTCAAGGAGACAGTGAGAGAGACTGCACACAGATTGAGGCATAGGTATACATGTGTAGTCTCTCTATTAAATTGCAAAAGATCTTTTGAATGGCCCTAAATATTAGTTGAGAAGTTTATTAACCTCTCCTCCGAAGCTAAATATTGAACTCTAGAGATTAAAAGAAAGAGAGAGAACCTCTAGTTTTATTCAGGCCCAAAGAGATAAGAATTCTTCTGGGATTTGGAGATGGAAGCTTTCTGCTTGTTGAGCTCTCATGGCAAATCACTGGATATTTCCTGTGAAATTTCTTTCTATAGCTAAGGCAAGGATGAGTACCGTATTTTTCATAAATAATGCACCCACACACATAAAACGTTCACAGGGCACCTGCGAAAATAATGCCCCAGGGGGTTGCATGGATGGCAGAAAACATATAACACATTCGTTATTTGAGTAAAAACACAATAAGCATTAGTACTTCAACTTTTATTTCTCTATTTTACTAGATGGGCAAAGGTTCTCTCTGCAGGGAACTGTGAGAGAGTGCTAGTGAACTGAATGCTACCATAGAGGAAAATATAGCATTGACTTTGTTGTGGGTATGTCTGCTTGTGGCTCTCATGAAAATCCAGGGATCAGCAGGTTTTCCATGCTCACATTGACTAATCACTTACCGCTTAGTTATTTAGAATTGAACATGTGCCACACATTGTCTTAGGCACTGGGCATAAAATGAAATACATTTCCATGCTAGTGGGAGAGACAGACAACATGAACACAAATAAATATGAGCGTTTACTGTTTAGGGTTAGCCCATGAAGGGACTAAATATACTTCTGTAGTAGCAAATAATGGGTAAAACTAATTTAGACAAGAGTGCCAAGAGCACTTCTTTAAGGAGTTGATATTTAAGCTAAAGCCTGAAGGATGAATACAAGAGATAGCCACGCACCAAACTAGGGGGACGTGACGCTAACCAAGGGAAGAAGGAGTGCAAAATATCTGTAGGTGTAAAATACTTGGAAACCTTACTGAATTTTACTGCTTCTGTTAGATTCCCTTTATCTGAAATACCAGTTCTAATATTCACTTATTTTGCAACAAGTGAATTTATTTGTTTATTCAGTTTCAAATATTTATGCTTACTGTGTGCAGAATACTATTATAGGTGCTCCAATCATGGAACACCACAGAAGGAGGCAAATACTGTGCTCTGATGCCAGAATAAAAGATTGCGATTTCTAAGCACCATGAAAGAGGTAGTACAGTGTTATAGAAGCATGATAAATTTATATCTTCGTGTTAAAAAAAAAAGTTTCTGAAACTACATTATTTTCTGTCATTGATTTCTTTCTGTTATTTGTTTTAACCTTGTATTTTGACTCTTTTTTCACAGAATCCAGGAATAAATAGTATATGTTTAAAAATTTGTCTAATGCTTGGTGAAATACTTTCTTCATTGCTAATATTATTAAGGACTTTTCAGATGCTTTCCTAGTTATTTCAATAAAAAAAAAAAACTTCTTTGGCATTATCTGAAGTTTCTGAAGTCTACTTTATAACATGTTACCAAGAAAAAAAATTTTCTTATTTTAAAAGCTAATTTTCACACCGTATACACAAATTAACTCAAAATGAATCATTGGCCTAAAGCTAGGAACCAAAAAACCAAACCCATTGCTGTCGAGTCAATTCGGACTCATAGTGAGCCTGTAGGACAGAGGAGAACTGCCCCTTAGGGTTTCCAAGGAGCAGGTGTTGGATTTGAACTGCCTACCTTTTGGTTAGCAACCATTTAACCATTGGGCCTTAGAACTATAAAACTCTTAGAAGAAAACATAGGGATAAAGCTTTGTGAGGTTGAATTCACCAGTAGTTTATTAAATATGACATCAAAAGCATGCGCAACAAAGGAAAAATAGATAAATTGGACTTCCTCATAATTCAAAACTTCTGTGCTACAAAGGTCACCATCAAGAAATTGAACAGACAACTCAACAAGTGGGAGCAAATTTTGCAAATAATGGCTATGATAAAAAAAAACTTGTGTCTAGAATACGTAAAGAACTCAGTACTAAAAAGACAAATAACCTAATTAAAAAATGGGCAAAATATCTGAATAAACGTTTCTCCAAGGAAGATTTACAGATGACCAATAAGCATATGAAATGATGCTCAACATCATCAGCCATCACAGAAATGCAAATCAAACTGCGATGAGATACCAACCACTTCACATCCACTAGGATAAGAGTAATCAAAAAAGACAGATAATAACAAGTATTGGAGAGGATATGGAGAAGTTGGAACCCCCACACACTGCTTGCTGGAATGTAAAATGGTGGAGCCACTTCGGAAAATAGCCTGACAGCTCCACAAAAGGTGGAGTTAGCAAACATAGAGTTAGCAACCATATGACCCGGAAATTCCACTTCTAGGTACATCCCCAAGAGAAATGAAAACAAAGATCCATGCAAAAACTTGTACATGAACTTTATAGCACCATTATTCATAAAAACCTAAAAGTAGAAACAACTCAAATGTGCATCAACTGTCCGTTATCTATGATGAATGGATAAAGTGTGGTCTATTAATGCAGGAAGATATTTTTGACAACAGCAACAAAAAAGGAATGAAGTACTAATACGTGCTATAACATCAATAAACCTTGAAAACGTTATGCTAAGTGATAGAAGCCAGTCACAAAAGACCACATGTTATATGGTTCTATTTCTATGGAAAACCCAAAACAGTCAAATCTATAGAGATAGAAAGTATGTTAGTGGTTGGATTGGGCTGGTGGAGGGTGGGCAGGGGAGGGGGAGATAGTATGTCAGTGCTAAAGGGCGTGGAGTTTCTTTTTGGTACGATGAAAATGTTCTAAAATTGATGGTTATACAACTCCATGATATACTAGAAACCATTGAATTATCTACTTTAAATGGGTGAACTGTGTGGTGTGTGAATTATATCTCAATAAAGCTATTAAAACAAAGCAAATTTTATTCAAATTGTCAATTTAATCAGAATTTAATAGAGATTAAATAGTAAATAAATTTTTCTTTAACGTGTTCAACACACATTAATTGAATTATATTTTTTGTCTGTTTAAAGTAACACAAAGGTGCGACTTTCCTCACAATTGGAGAGGTGTGACAGAATTTTAACACTGATGTTGGGGCAAAAAGTGGGAAAAGGGGTGAAAACAGTAGAATTCAAGTCCTCATTGTGAATGCGTGTCCTGCAACTATAAACACCAGTGACTTTGACCACAAAATACCAGCAATGAGAGAAGAGGTATCCTAATAAGATTAATATTTGTTAGGCCTAGTATTTGACTTTGGAAACACTGGTGGCGTAGTGGTTAAGAGCTGTGGCTGCTAACCAAAAGGTCGGCAGTTTGAATCTACCAGGTGCTCCTTGGAAACTCTATGGGGCAGTTCTTCTCTGTCCTAGAGGGTCGCTATGAGTTGGACTCAACTTGATGTCGACAAGTCTTTTGTTTGTTTGTTTTGAAGAGCTTGAGCTTCTAAATTATTATTATTGTGAAGGCTTTAGAAGTGTATACATATCTGCTAATGAGTTGGTACACTTGGATAGGTTCTTGGCTGTAGTCTTTAGGAAAGCAGATCTCCAGGTCTTTCTCCCACGGAGTGGCTGGGTAGGTTTGAACTGCCAACCTTTCGGTTAGCAGCCAAGCAATTAACTGTTGTGCCACCAGAGCTCCTTTGATTTAAGCATACACCCATCCAAGTGTACCACCTCGTTAACAGATATGTACACATTTCTAAAGCCTTCACAGTGTAATAATTCAAGCTCTTCAAAACAAACAAAAAACCCATTGCCATTGAGTTGATTCCCACTCATAGCGACCCTGTAGGACAGAGTAGAACTGCCCCATAGGGTTGCCAAGGAGCAGCTGGTGGATTCAGACTGCCTACCTTTTGGTTAGCAGCCGAGCTCTTAACCACTGTGCCACCAGGGCTCCTAATGCTAGTTTACCTAATCTTATGAGTCATTGTTGTTGTTAGGTGCCATCGAGTCAGTTCTCACTCATAGCAACCCTTATGTACAACAGAAGGAAGCACTGCCTGGTCCTGCACTATCCTCACAATCTTTGCTGTGTTTGAGCTCATTGTTGCAGCCACTGTGTCAGTCCATTTCGTAGAGGGTCTTCCTCTTTTTTGCTGACCCCTCTACCTTACCAAGCATGACGTCATTCTTCAGGGACTGGTCCCTTCTGATAACATGTAGGAATAATAACCAAAAAAAAAAAACCAAAAAACCAACCCACTGCTGTGGAGTCAATTCTGACTCATAGCGACCCTACAGGACAGAGTAGAACTGCCCCATAAAGTTTCCAAGGAGCACCTGGTGGATTTGAATTGCCGACCTTTTGGTTAGCAGCTGAACTCTTAACCACTATGCCATCAGGGTTTCCGTAGGAATAATGGTGCTATCCAGTTTCATCCCACCTTACATTCTCACAGTATTAAATGATAAAATGGTGATGATAATTATGCTAGTTAACATTTTTGAGGTATTCATTCAGTGTTCACAGCAACTCCCCAAAATATGTCCTGAAATTAGATCCTTTGACAGGTGAGGAAACGATGATAAGGTGACTTATTCAAGATTACCCACATGGAAGCTGAAGCCTTTAACTCTATCAAATATTGCTTTTTTAATAATAAGAAAATTTAGTTAATGCTATTTATGTGGCACTTGGCAGTTTCAAAGGGCTTCAGCGTCCACTAATTTTTTTATGAATCTCACAATATCCCTGTGAGGTATGTTAGGTCATGTGGGTGTGTCTATCCTGTTTTAAGAGATGAGAAAATTAAGGCCCAGAGAAACGATCACACCTAAGAACACATGAGTAGTCAATGATAACAGAGGCAGGCAACTTCCAATCTATTCACTCCAAAGCCTAAGCACAGTTCACTACACTCTGATGTAGGCTTGTAATTTAAATACACGTACACGTTTCTAACTTGAGGCAAATTTCCAATCAGATTGACTAAAATCAAATAGTTTCTGGGAGCTTGAGAATGTACATTTCAGCCTCTTGGTAATATCTTAAGCACCATACAGTCTTCACTGGAGTTGCCAGATAAATGAGATGTCACTGTCCTTTACAGCAGGGATCACTGCTGCTGGCTTCCGATTGGCTCCATCTGTTGCTAGGAGGGGTTGCCGTCTCCCAGCAGCTGCCAGGCAGGCAGGCCTTTCTGAGAGTAGCTGAGCCCAGGTTGACAGTAGCTGGAAAAGGAACGTGTCCTAACCTGGCAAGGACATCCTCCAGGTCGATGTTTTTGTCCACGAGGTTGACAGAATTTGATTTTTCTGCATTTCCTTGCTTTTCACGAAGCCCGCTTTTGTCCTTTTTCCTCCCTTTCTTTGTGTAAATTTGTTTAGTTGCTGACAGACCATATTCATGAGCCTTCCAAAAAAAAAAATAAATAAGTAAATTCCAATTGACATCTGAAATGCAGAAGAATTTAGTTCCAGTTCTACTGGGCAAGCGATATATTGTTTTATTAAAAAAAGGAAGGGCTGTTTCTTCTAAATAAGGACGTTGGCACACATCATTTTCCTGGCAGTTATAAAAGGGAGTTTAAAATGTTCCCTTTAGGATTTTGCTGAAAGGAGAATTGTTCGATGTGGATGGTTTCCCATGGTGAAAATCCCATTTATCTGTAATGCAACTAAAATAGATACGGGGAAGGAAAGGCATTGTGGTCCATTCTGCCCCTTCTTGCCTTTACATATGAGGGTGTCTGCCTGCAATGCTCTTCACCCCGTTTGTTTAACTCCTCCTCGTCCTTAAGATCAGGCTCAAATGCAAGACTTGTGGCAAAACTTTCCAGAACCTCCCACCGCCACGAGCACTGATTCACTACCTTCTTCGTGTCCTCAAAATACTTCATTTATATTTCTACTTTGGGACTTACGATAATAAACTGTCTTTATAGTCACTATTTGTTTTCTGCATGGCCATTTCCCTTACTAAGCTGTTGAATGTCTAAGGTTCAAAGACCATATTTAGTGTACTTTTGAGTTCTTAGCGCCTAGCATAGTGCCTGGCCTGGTTAGACCCATCCAAAGGAACCCACTGCCATCGAGCTGATTCTGACTCAAAGCGACCCTAAAGGACAGAGTAGAACTGCCCCACAGGGTTTCCAAGGTTGTAAATCTTTAAACAACCAGACTGACACATCTTTCTCCCACAGAGCAGCTGGTGGGTTCGAACTGCCAACCTTTTAGTTAGCAGCCAAGCACTTTGACCATTGTGCCACCAGGGCTTTTTCCGTATTAGACATACCTCCTTAAACCCCTACCTCTAGCTCCAGGGTGTTTAATGAATTAGGAAGTGTGTGTTATTATGTACTGGTGTAGTGGTTAGTAGCTTGGCTGCTAACCAGAAGGTTGGCAGTTCAAATCCACTAGCTGCTCCTTTTAAACCCTATGAGGCAATTCTGCTCTGTCCTATAGGGTCACTATGAGTCAGAATTAACTCAACAGCAACATGTGTGGCTTGGTTTTTGCTCACCTTAGCCTTCTAACAGCTGGATTTTAGTCCAGGAGGCTCAAAAGCTAGGCATAAAAGGAAAAAAAAGGAAGGAAAGGTGTAATTATTATCTCTGGCCCTGAAATATATTAACTGCCTTCGGTTACACCCACAATCGGAGTATGTTCTAATTACAGAGCCTGGGACAATTCAGCACAGTCTATTAAACATGGAAAGGACGTCAGAAAGTCAACTGGCCCTGCGCTTTTTGACAGATGTGGAAAAGAAGGCCCTGGGGGTGATGTGACCTATCCAAGGCCATCCAAAGGGCTCGTGGCTGAGCTCTGCTTCAACCCCCAGTCAGCATTCTGTTAGATTGGTTCTCCTTCTCTCTCCATTGTTTGTTCTGCAAAGCAGCTATCGTGTTTTACTCACATTTGCATTCTTCATAGCACTTTTCAAGTTGTACTCTTGTGTATTATGTCTTGATCCTTATAACGGCAGCTGCCTCTACAGTACACCAAAGAAAAACGAGATCATAGAAAACCAAAGACACGAGCAGAATACTAGCCCAAAGGACCAAGGGACCAAGTGAACCGGAGGCTCTACCAGTCTGAGACCAGACGAACTAGGTGGTGCCTGGGTACCACCGATGACCACTCTCTCAGGGAACACAACAGAGAGTCCTGAATGGAAAAGGAGAAAAACATAGAACAAAACTCAAATTCACATTAAAAAAAAAACAGACTTAATGGTCTGACAGGGACCGGAGGAACCCCCAAAACTGTGACCCCTGGACACTCTGTTAACCCAGAACTGAAATCATTCCTGAAGCCCACTATTCAAAGATTAGACAGGCCTATAAAGCAAAAAATAATAGGCTTGTGAAACATGCATTTAGTTTACTCAAATATATGAAACCAAATGGGCAGTTCCTTGTCAAAAGCAGGGTGAGAAGGCAGGAAGTGACAGGAACTGGTCAAATGGACACAGGGAACACGGGGTAAGAAGGGAGAGGGAGTGTGGTGTCACAATTTGGGGATTGCAACCAATGTCACCAAACAATATGTGTATAAGTTTTTGAATGAGAAATCAACTTGTGCTGTAAACTTTCACCTAAAGGACAATGAAAAATAATTAAAAAAAGAAAAGTGAAATTTTAACAGTATTAATTCTCATATAAACTTAAAAAGCTAAAATATATATTTAAAACCATTAGGCAGAGTTCTGATTACTTTGTTTAGGTTTCCTTGGCAGTCCTGGGAAGCCTATTCTCTTTTCAGAATAATAATTTTCAATGCACAAAGTGAAAAATATGTGAGATTACAAAGAAAACCAGTTGTACTGAAATATTGTTGCCTAAGATTACTGGGGTTTTTTGGCCTTTAGGAAAAGACCTGGACTCATTAGGATTGTCTCCTCCCACCCCACCCCCAGGCTCTGGCCCCAGGCAGTTGAAAGGTAGATAGGTTGGTTTTCCAGAATTGTGATCTTGGACACACTGATTTGGGCTTCTGTATTTTTTTTTTTTTTTTTATTTAAGCTGAAAATGAAGGTAAACTGTAAGTTGTCTTCCAAACAACTCCATGGCTAAAATGTTGTTGTTAGGTGCCGTTGAATCAGTTCCAACTCATGGCGACCCCATGCACAGCAGAATGAAACACTGCCTGGTCGTGCACCATCCTTGCAGTCGTTGTTATGCTTGAACCCATTGTTGCAGCCACTGTGTCAATCCATCTCGCTGAAGGTCTGTCTCAATGGCAGATACACTGCAGCAGATATCTAAATTGGCCTTGAAGCTGTGTACACCGGCATTTACTGACATTTGCAGGAGATTATTATAATTCACTAAGTACCACATTTGGCACGTACTGGGAGAAGAGCTGCTCTATGATAGAGTAAGATTTTCCAACCCAGGGCACCTAATCTGCAAGTGCCAATAGCTGATGTACCAGTGCCTTCCTGAGTAGGCCTTGGGCTGGCAGAGAGGACTGCCTGGGCTCCCTGAGGCTTCGCTGAAGTTTCCATTGGCTTTTGTGAGAGGTGAACTCAAAAGTTAGAGAAGATGGGCCCCAGTGGGACAGGTGTAGCAATAAGAGAATGGAAGAAAAATAACAAGCGTAAACACCTAAGGCCACTTTGTGATTCTGGTACTGAAGCTTAAGTTATCCCACTAAGGAGTTATCCAATGGAATAAATGCAGCTTTGGCGTATTGGAAAGAACATTCGTTTTGGAGCTGAAAGACGGATTCAGGTACTGATTCAGCACTCTGTACCTTGCCCACAGCCCAACAGCTGTGGTGATCTCAAACTTCATGGGACATTCAGTCACTTCCTCATTCTCTGGCGTTCCTCTGTTGTTGTTGTTAGATGCCTTCATGCCTATTCCAACTCATGGCGGCCCCACGTGACAATGCAGAACTGCCCCATAGAGTTTTCTAGGCTGTAATTTTTACAGGAGCAGATCACCAGGCCTTTCTCCCACGGAGCCGCTGGGTGGGTTCTAACTGCCAACCTTTCAGTTAGCAGCTGAGAGCTTCGCCGTTTGTGCCACCGGGGCTCCTTGGAGTCACCCATATTCCCCTCAGATTGTAAACTCATGGGGGAATGTTTAATTTAACAGACTTTTATTGAGTATTTATGGTGGGTTTGCAATGTTAGACATCATTTTATGAACTACAGCATTTCTCACATAATACATATGAAAAAATATGTTTATAATGAGTTCTTGTAGCTTTATTACATTTTTCCATGTATAGTGTCATACCCATATTTTTTCAGCCTTATACTCAAAAGAGGCTTAAATTCCCCCAGTTTTTCACATAATACATATTAATATAGGGAAACAATTTTAGGAGTATTTTAAAATATTTAAAAGAATAAAACGTATCCTCAAGCACTGTAGAAGCATACATTTACATACAAGCAATTTATATGGTAATCGCAAACCATTGTCATCCAGAATTTCCAAAATAATATGATTTTAGCTACAAATTCCCCCAAATCAGTGGGAGCAGGAAAGCAATTCCTATGTCTTGAACTTCACTCATTCTGGGATGTTCTCCCAGAATTCTACGTATCAAAGGCATGTTCATCCAAAACAGAAGTCAAAACTGTCTCGACAGAAAGGGCCACATGACCCAGTGACTACATCATCCTGAGACCAGAAGAACTAATGGTGCCCAGCTACAACCGATGATTGCTCTGACAGGGAACACAACAGAGAACCCCTGAGGGAGCAGGAGAGCAGTGGGATGCAGACCTAAACTCTCATAAGACCAGACTTAATGGTCTGACTGAGACTGGAAGGACTCCGGTGGTCATGGCCCCCAGACCTTCTGTTGCCCCAGGACAGGAACCATTCCTGAAGCCAACTCTTCAGACATGGATTGGATTGGACAATGGGTTGGAGAGGGATGCTGGTGAGGAGTGAGCTTCTTGGATCAGGTGGACACTTGAGACTATGTTGGCATCTCCTGCCTGGAGGGGAGATGAGAGGGTGGAGGGAGTTAGAAGCTGGCAAAAAGGGCACAAAAAGAGAGAGTGAAGGGAGAGAGTAGGCTGTCTCATTAGGCGGAGAGTAATTGGGAGTGTGTAGCAAGGTGTATATGATTTTTTTTTTTTTTTTTAGCAAGGTGTATATGGGTTTTTGTGTGAGAGACTGACTTGATATGTAAACTTTCACTTAAAGCATGATAAAAATTATTTAAAAAAAAAACTGTCTCGTTTGTGAAGCTTTTTTTTTTTTTTTGAATCCTCACCAAATAGAAATATTTGTTCTTGATCTTGTGCTCCCATCCCTCTATCTTAGACTTTAATTATCTTGATTTTTCATTTACCTGTCCCCCTCTGGTTAATTACAAACTCCATGTAATCAAGAGACAGATTTATTTCTCTCTTCTGGCTAAATGAACTAATCCTATACCTTGCAAGTAACCAAAAAAACCCATTGCTGTTGAGTAGATTCCAACTCATAGGGATCCTCTAGGTCAGAGTAGAACTGCCCCCATGGGGTTTCAAAGGAGCACCTCATGGATTCGAACTGCTGACCTTTTGGTTAGGGGTCGTAGCACTGAACCACCACACCACCGAGGTTTCCCTTGCAAGTAACAGTGCTCAACAATTAATGGTTGGATGAATGAATGAATGGGTGCATAAGACTGAGAAAACACTAGTTCTTTATTAAATGAAGATTTTTTGAATAACTACTAGGCAGCTGTGTGCCATGCACCATGTTGAAGCTTGGGTGTAGAGTGGTGAACTTATGCCTTCCACCATAATGCTAACAGGCTAATGAGTGTTATAATAACACACGTGCCTCTCAAAGTTAAAGGAATTTCCGTACCCAGAAATCTAGGGAGTCCGCCATGCTTGAAGATGTACAGAAAAACCTCCAGCATTTAAAAATTTAACACTTGTTCTAGCGTAGAGCTGAAACTTCGAGAATTTAGTGGGCATAAAGAAAACAGTGTGATTCTGCTCATAGTGCCCAAAAAGATGAGACACGTGAATCGTATCAAAACAGTGCTACTGATTTCGGAGATGCTAGACATTTTGTTGCAAACTCAAAACAGCGACCCCGCTATCGTTTGTCCCAAATTCTTTCTTGCCTGAAATCTTCATTTTTATAATCTATGACTCCTTTGCCCCTCAAATGAGAATTCTGAGGATTAATTATTCTAAAGCACTTTGCTCATGAAAGGCGTATATAAATTCTAAGCCGTGGTGTTATGTTGCGGGTGATGTGCCAGTGAAATGTTGACAAAAGCACCCATTTGCTAAAACATGCCTCGATGGATTAAACTCCTGCTGTAGAACAGCACCTCTAGAGAGCCTTAAACGTTCTTTCGTTTAAAGATGTGAATTGGCAATTAAAATAATTATATTGCAGTACTCCTCATGATGCCAGTCAAGAAGTCTGCATTTAACAACATAGGATGGGGTCTTTGAGTTTCAATTACCAAAGTGTGCACTTTTCTTTTCCCTCTTCAAGCAAATATTGCATCTGAACCAGTCTAGCAATCCAAAGGCTGCTTTTTTGTTCTTTTTTTGCTTTTGCTTTATGGCAGATTTTCAGAAAAAGTGAATGAAACATTGCCATTTGTGAGCTGTGACTCAGAATGCGGAAGAATTCTCCTAGCCAAATAGGCTTCTTTATTTTTTGAAGCAGACATACCTATACCATTGAGTCTAGTACTTACTTTAATTTTGCTTTTATAACATGGGCAGGAGGAAATGACCATAAAGAGTTAGCAATATCTTTGTTGTGCCAAAAAGAGGTCTAGATAAACTTGCACAAAGCAGTTTGAAAGAAGTCAGGCTATCTTATAATAGGGCATTCTGCTGGCTACCCAGATTTCCTTCCATTTGTAAACCTGTAGTTCTTTTAGGTTCTCTAGGTTTGGGCTAAAAGGTCTTCAGGAATAATATCAGTACAAATGAGATAAGAGAATTAAAGTATAAAACTCAGATAACCCTTATTACAGATCTTTTGGTTTCAAATTTAATAGTATCAGAGAAACTTCCAGAAAATTTCTTAAAGTATTGTGAAAATTTCATACAAAAGTATGGATTATTTATGTGCACTAGACCTGTAGAGAACAATTATTTCATTCATTGTGAAGGCGTAATGCTCTTTCCAAGGGATAAAAGAACTAAATGAAACTCAAGAAGATAAATTTTACTTTATGTTTTGAGATTTCGTGTTTCCTTATTAAATCATGGCACTTTTTAAAGATTTGGTTTAAAAATAAAATGAAATGTTCGTACTGCAGTTTTTAAAATCATACATGTGTTGCAGTGTCTGTGCAAATGTGGGAATGTTTCTGATAAAAAATAGTCTCTCTTACAAACTCTTTATTTTGATAAATACTTCCAGAAAACATGATTTGATTTCATATAAGATTGTCTGACTATTTCTTAAGGAGTGAGATTGATTCCCCTTTAAAAATATTCCATCGAAACAACCAATTTGTTTTAACTTCCTGTTGAAACACTTCATTGGGGCCCCATCAATAGTGTCCCTGCTGTGGTTATGTTCAACTTCTCTTAGTTGGACGGAAAACTAGGGAGAAATATAGAGATTAATCTGATCCATCCGGATTTGGATAGTCTGTCTTTAAATTCTGAAGTTTAACACATGTTATTTTTTGAAGGCTTTGTGAGGTTGACCCATTGTTCAGGAGAAATGGCGTCTAGTGTTCATAGTGCCATAGCGAAGTGATTATAGCTGGCAGAGGCCTGAGGACATACCTGCCATATAAGAGGTCCTAATGGTAATTCTCGGAGCCCTGGTAGCACACTGGTTAAGAGGTCGGCTGCTAACCAGAAGGTTGGCAGTTGGAATCTACCAGCTGTTCCTTGGAAACCCTATGGGGTAGTTCTACTCTGTCCTGTAGGATCGCTATGAGTCAAAATCGAGTTGATGGCAATGCATTTGTTTTTTTTTTTGGTTCTGAAATGGTAATTCAAAGGCCATAATGGATGTACTGGGTTGAATAGTGTCCCCCCAAAATTTATGTCCACCCAGAGCTTCAGAATGTGACTTATTTGGAAATAGGACCTTTGCAGATATAATCAAGGTAAGACGAGGTCATACTGGATTAGGGCGGGCCCTGAATTCCATCACTGCTGTCTTTATAAGGGAAAGAGAGTGAGATTTGGACACAGAGACACAGAGAACACACACAGAGAGAAGAAGGCCTTGTGAAGACAGAGGCAGAAATTGAGTAATGAAGCCACAAACCGAGGAACACTAAGGATGGCTCCAACCAGCAGAAGATAGCAAGAAGCAAGGCAGAATCTTCCCCAGAACCTTCAGAAAGACCACGGCCCTGTGCATGCCTTAATTTCAGACTTCTAGGCTCTGGAACTGTGAGAGTAGAAATTTTTTTTGTTTTAAGCCACTCAGCTTGAGGAAATTTGTTATGTCAGTCTTGAAAAAACTAGTACAATGGCCTCATAGTTCACAAAATTACCATGTTATTTGATAGTGGATAGATGAGTAAACTGGAAGTAAGGAAGTCCAATTTCTAGTTCAAGGGCTGCCACTGATCCAAGCCAAAAAGTGCAGTGCATTGCAAGAAGGCTCCAGGCAAAATTATCTTGGATAGGTCTGCCTTCCTAAACCAGGGAGAGTGAGGGGGAGTGGGTGAGGTCTACAAGGTGGTAAGGAAGGGAGGTAGGGTTCGTGACACTCTTCTTTTGGATCACTCTGAGCCTTAAAGCCTTGTCATTTTTGTTTAAACTAGACAGAATACACTCATATCCACATGAGCCTCTAGCCTTCTAGGATATTTAACCTGATGGAGTCCACTGGTATCATTAGAAATTTAGGGTCTCATGGACAACATTTATGGAAAACCTGGTGGCATAGTGATTAAGAGTTTGGCTGCTAGCCAAAATGTTGGTAGTTTGAATCCAGCAGCCGCTCCTTGGAAATCCTATGGGGCAGTTCTACTCTGTCCTATAGGGTCACTATGAGTCGGAATCAACTCGACAGCAACGGGATTGGTTTTTGGTTTAGGCAACATTTTGTGGGTCTGTGTCCCAAGAAACCACACCTCTGAATGACTTCCTCATTCTCTGTACCCAAAGGAGCCTTTTTAGTGGTTAACAGTATATCTTTATATACCCAAAACCCAGTGCCGTTGAGTCGATTCCGACTCATAGCGACCCTATAGGACAGAGTAGAACTGCCCCATGGAGTTTCCAAGGAGTGCCTGGCGGATTAGAACTGCCGACCTTTTGGTTAGCAGCTGTAGCACCTAACCACTACGCCACCAGGGTTTCCAAGATGTTATATTTTGACAGTAGTTAACCCAAACTGAATAAGACTCCTTTGTTTTTTTTTTTCATTTAGAACATTACTGTTGCTTATTTTTTTGTTTTATTTAATAGTTGCAAAACTTTTACCTATCCAGCTATTAATCTCTCATTAGGAAAATATGTTGGAAAACCAGAAAGAAACCAAGAATTACCCTATAAAAAAGAGAAATTGCAATGTCTGTGTGGATTCTCTTGTGCTTTCCTTGTAAGTAAAGAAATGATTCTGCTTTCCTATGATCTGGTATTTTCTCTAGTTCTACTAACCTAGGTTGTTTTATTTCTGTGCACAAAAGAAACCTGGAAGCCACCCACAAAAATAAGAGGAAAGAATGACAGGCCACGGGAGCTAGGAGAAGCAACCCTGAATCAAAAGAAAAGGCAGGGGAGTGTTAGATACATATTAGAAAAACTTCCACCAAAAAAAAAAAAAAAAGGAATGGTTCAAACGTGGTAAAAACTCCAAACATGTAAAGAATTGTAAAGAGCAATCCCAATACGTAACATTCTTGAGGAGTCCATTTTACTGAGGTTTTACTCAACTTTGGTTCAAAATCTCATGAAATTTGCCACTTCTTTTTGATACAGGAGATCTCAAACTGAGAACAAATCAAAAAAGTAGAATAACTCCTAAATCAAACTGGCATTGAGAATGTGGGGATGCAGTGATGGAAAGATATGTGAAATTTTATTTTAGAAAACCCTCTTCAAATTAGGTTAGAATTTAGCAACGGAGAATGGACCAGAAATCCCGAGGCACTTATCCTTCATTTTCTGTTTAGCTCAAGAATTGTAACAAGTAATTTTTCATAATTTTCTTTTATTTCCCAAGGGGAAATGTTTTTCCTCCCCCACACCCTGCGTTTTTTTTCCCCCTTCAAAAAATATCACAAGGACACAGAATTAGATTAACCAGAGAAAATCTTGATTGACTTAAATGAACACAGCACACTCCCCCCCGCCCCGTTTCTCCTTCTCATCTCTCAATGGGGGGAGATTTAAATGAGATTCTGAAGGAACATGTGATCAAAATCACCTCTGAAGAAGTCATTTGTTCAACTGTATACACGCGTACATGTATACAGATATTCATGTATGTGGAGAGAGACACAGAGACTGACGTTACAAACTAGAAAATGGTATAGACCTTTGAAGTATTTGCCCCATATTTATCTCAATACCTTAAACATAAAAGGGATTATATAAATATTTGAATAAATGATTTTTTTCTCTGGTTATCTTCCTATTATATTATTTGTTCTATAAGTGAAAATACTATAGATAGAAGACAGACTGATTTTCCATTTTTATTTATTCAGGCAGAATATTAGCAGCCAAATGGCAATGTTCAAAGCAACCAAAGTCACTTATATAGCTACACTTTCTTAAAGGTGCCTGGATGGTGCAAATGTTTTGCTCTCGGCTACTAACGTAAAGATTGACAGTTCAAACTCACCATGTGGTGCCATGGAAGAAAGGCCTGGCAAACTGCTTCCATAAAGATTACAGCCAAGAGAACCTTGTGGGCAATTCTACTCTGTAACATGTGGAGTCACCATGAGTCAGAACTGACTCTGCAGCAATGGGTTTAGTTTTTTTTTTTTTTCCTTTGGTCCTAAAGTAAATTACCAATTTCCTTTACAAAACTTGCAAAAGAAGGATGCCAACTCTATGGAATATATTGTTTTGTGCCTGCGACTGTGTGATCCCAGATAATTCTGTGAATGATGGAAAAATGTGGTTGATTTTCTTGATAGTACGCTCAACACAAACCGACTTACATGTTTGAAAAGAATCCACATGGTTTGGCAATAGATACAATAGGGTCAGTATGTAAACAAAGCAAGTCCTTGGAAAATTACTTGCATGATGCTGAAAAAAATGACAGATTCTGAGCAATAATGGTGAATGGTTTTATTTATACTTAGGTATTTGGTGTGAATTTAGCCATTTTCATATTTTGGTTGGTGTCACTGTACACATTTTGAGCTTTGACTATGAAATCATAATCCATGGTTGTCCCATTTCCATTTAAATGGTATTTTGAATTGGTTCAGACACATGGTTCCAATGCTAATTTGGTACAAATATTTTCGACTATAGTACACTTAGCTTTTATGAGGACTTGGGGGAAAGATTTTCTTTTTTTCTTTTAATTAAGAGTCACAATCTGTTCCCACAGGAATTTACTGTACAAAGTTACATAATTTTAGTATTTTGTCTTAAAACTTGGATAGAATGTATTTTTATGGCTAATTTATTCCCACATGTTTCTTTTTCCCTTCTTATTTCCATAATTTTATCACATCTATACCTATTAATATCTACCTTTTGATCTATATTAGTAAGCCAGTTCTTCCCAGGGTATTCAATTGAGGGAAAAATCACATTTGAGGGAAATACCCTGGAACACTCCCCTGGCTGTAAAACAAACAAACCAACTAAAAAAAAAAAACCCATTGCTGTCGAGTCAGTTCCGACTCACAGCAACCGTATAGGATAGAGCAGAACTGCCCCATATGGTTTCCTAAGGAGGTGGATTCGAACGGCTGACCTTTTGGTTAACAGCCTGAGCTCTTAGCCACTGGACCACCAGGGTTCCTGTGGCTATACCAAAACCAAACCAAACCCAGTGCCTTCGAGTCGATTCTGACTCATAGCGACCCTACAGGACAGAGTAGAACTGCCACATAGAGTTTCCAAGGAGCACCTGGCGGATTTGAACAGCTAACCCTTTGGTTAGAAGCCGTAGCACTTAACCACTATGCCACCAGGGTGACCATTAAAAAAGAACATCCATAAGATTCTTAAATTTATGTCCACAGAAAAATTAATGAGTTAAGAGTGTTCCCTAGAAATTATATATATATATATGTATACATATACATACACACACACATAGTATATATACATATAAATATATGGAAATGCATGTATTTTTATTATTCAAAAAACTCTCCTAGTCAATGATATTAAACCACCAGCTGACCACAAAAAAGCCATTTATTCACGCACAAATAATGTACAGTTCCTGAAAACTGATGAACCTTTTCTTCTGAGGAATATTTCCTGAAGCAGGGAAGATGATATTCTAATGATATTTAGCAAATGAGGGCTAACGATAGTGTCTATACTGATAGATAGATAACACGCATACACACATGTACATACATGTATGTGTGCGTATATATGTTTCTTGTGTGTGTGTATATATGTGTGTATAAAGGAGCCCTGGTGGCACAGTGGTTAAGCTCTTGGATGCTAACCAAAAGGTCAGTGGTTCAAACCCACCACAGCCGAACCCACCACAGCCGAACCCACCTTCGGCAGGAGAAAGATGTGGCAATCTGCTTCTGTGTAGATTACAGCCTTGGAAACCCTGTAAGGCAGTTCTACTCTGTCTTACAGGGTCACTATGAGTTGGAATCAACTCGATGGCAATTAATTTTTTTAAATGTGTATACATATATATGTGTGTGTGTATTTATATATATATATAAAATTTTACAGCTTACTGGACTATAACTGATTCTGAAACCCCCAAAGTATTAACAATGGCATAAGCTTTACATAAGTATGTGTTTTTTTTTTTAACAAAGAGTCCTTTAATTAAATATAGCATATGAACCTGCCTTTTCTGTATGCCAAATGGAATTTTCCAACTTATCACATGAAGCAATAAGTATCATGATGTGGAGATTTGGGAGGCCAAGTCCAGACCCTGCTGCTTACTAGCAGTGCAATTTGGGCAAATCATTTCTCTCTAAGTCTCTGCTTCTGATTCTTTAAAAAAAGGAATTCTGGTCCTTACTGTGCCACCTTTGGCTTGTTGCGAGTGAGGATCAAGAGAAGTGATGCCGGTGAAAGGACTTTGGAAGTCCTAAAATGCTGCCCATAGGTAAATGGTGATATGGATATTGGTTGGTCAAATGGTCAATAAATTATCAGGCCCATTGAAAGATAAAGTACACTTGCTGATTTTTGTAAGCTACTCAGAACTGAAGTCAGGACCCTCAGCCACAAAATGACTATCCTGCCAAAGAAGCCTAGCACATTATCAAGCAATGCCCTCCTAAAAGAAGATTTGTAACTCTTCTGAAGGACTGCATCACTGTATCACATTAACCTCGAGATACCCAATGCTAGGCACCATCCATACATCAGTCATCTATGTAGTAATCACAGACTTCTCTCCCGTGTAGTACAAGCCACCATCTACAACCCTATATGGCTGAAGACTCTTCCTGTATGCCAATTAGACTAGTAAATCTTAATGCAAATTAAAAAAAAAAAATCATTGGGGTGTAGTATTTAGCTTGAATATGAATACCTTCTTCATAATGATACCATTGCTATATATAAAAAATGAGAACTCATGATTTGTTGATATTCTGAAAAGACGTTCTTGTTTTAGATTGCCAGTTATAAACTGATGAAAAATTTTAGCAAATGAGAAGTGACAGAATTATGTTGTAGGTGCCGTTGAGTCAGCTCTGATTCAGAGAGACCTCATGTACAACAGAACAAAACACTGCCTGGTCCTGCACCAACATAATTGTAGCTACTAATTATCGTGCATTTAATATATGCCAAGTACTGGGCTAGGTATTTGACACGCGTGCATTGCCTCATTTGGTGGTTAACGCATTTTGGTTCTTTAAGTACTGGTTTTAACTCTATATGACAGATGAGAAGCTGCATCCCAGAGAAGAAAATACATTTATCTAAGATTACCCATACCCATTCCCATCGAGTCAGTTCCGACTCATAGCAACCCTATAGTACAGAGTAGAACTGCCCCCCCCCAAATAGGGTTTCCAAGGAGCAGCTGGTGGATTTGAGCTGACAACATTTTGGTTCACATCCAGACACTTAATCACTATCTAAGTTTACACAGCTAATGAATGTACTCTGGAGCTGAAGTTAATGGCTTCCGATGGATTGCCATTAACCATTGCACCTAAAAATCATCCTCCACAGACAAGTGCAACTCCTACAACTCGGCCTATTTTATGTCATAGAGATACGATTACTAGGCAGAGTAGTTCAACAGAAAGTACTTGGGATGAGATATTTGAAGACCTGAGTTCAAGGCTAAGCTCCCGTACAACCAGGGTCGTCTTGCAAAAGTCCATTGATCTCTTTGAGGTTCAATGTTTTCACCCATAAAAGGAAGATAATAAAACCCATCTGAGGGATTATTGGAAGCCCTATCATAAAGTAGCCATGTCATATGTAATAGTTACTATAAGTGGAATTGATTTCTCTTTTTAAACACTATTGGGTAAAAATCTCCTTGTTTCTCTAGTGAGAAGGAAATTGTTACATGTCGAACACCTAGTATATGTGAAGTCCTTTCTTTTTATTAATTAATTAATACTAACGACAAACTTAAGAATTAGGTGTTATTGCCCAGTTTTATAGCGAATAAACAGAAGTGTCACATGGTTAAGTCTCCTACATGAATAAGAGGTGGAGTCAGAAATCCCACCCCAGAATTTTCTTCTGCAACCTGGAGTCAGGTCTCTGTAGTACCCAGCAAGATTCCAGCCTATTCCTCATACAAGCTGACTTGAATCATCTTTGTACTTTGCTTGAGGTGTTTCCTTTTTTTTTTTCCCCCTCCGTATCTTCCAAGTGGCTGTTCCTTCTTGTCATTTGCTTCTTACCTTTCCTTTGGCAGAAAATCTGAAAAATTCTGATGTGCCTTTCCTAATCACCAGTCATATTGCCTACCTTGTTTTCTCTATGACATTTGTCATGGTCTGAAATTGTGTATATCTTCATTTACATATTGATTGACTCCGTACTAGATTGTAAACTCCATGAAACTAGGGACCTTGTGTAGCTTGTTTGCTTCTTTATCCTAGAGCTTAAAAGAGGGCTTGTCACAGTAGATATACAGTCTGTATTTTTTGAATGAATAAATGAATTCATGATGTTCATCTGTCTCTCAAAATCTATCTTCTGTCTAGACTGAGGGCTGATCAAATCATTTTCAATGTGACCTTCAGTCTCCTGAATGATTATCAATGTTTTTCCTTGAATGTCACCTAATTTCCTACAAAGATTTCTTGGTGCTAATAGGCTTGAGTATCAGTGAGGAATTTGATTCTGTGCTGGGACAGAGGCAAGGGCCTTTGACATAGGATCTCCTGGTATGGTTGTTGTTGGTGGTTCTTCACCGTGACATAAAGCTAAGCATAGTAGACATGGTACAGATGAAAAGGTAGGAAAAAATATTGAAGACATTTAAAATCCAAAGACAGTGTTTAAAAATGCCCACACCAGCCCAGGGGCAAGGACTGGAAGGCAGGTGGGGATAGGAAAGCTGGTGATAGGGAACCCAAGGTTGAGAAGGAAAAATGTTGACATGTCGTGGGGTTGGCAACCATTGTCATAAAACAATATGTGTATTAACTGTTTAATGACAAACTAGTTTGTCCATAAACCTTCATCTAAAGTACAACAAAAAAAAAAAGGTAGTATTTATATTCAGTGCACACATTTTGCAGCCAATCTTTAAAGTGTAGCTCCAAATAGAAAAGTGAGCCTCTGAAAATGGCCCATGTGCCTTGGTAACCAATGCAAGTGAATTTCAGGAGAGACTGATGAAAACATTTTGTCTACTTCGTTATTTAAAACTCATTAAGGAAAGGGCTGGTTTGAGCTGTCCTTTCTTGAGTGCATCAATCAGAATCAGAATCCTGAAGATAAAAGCTTTGTAGTTTATGGTTCAAGAAATGAGATGGCCATGGCTGAACTTTCAGGCTTTTTGTTGAAAATGTGGAATCATCAGTTAAGATCAGCGTAGCCTGGGTTTCGAACATAAATTTAACCTGGGTGTTATCTGTAACAAAAGATTATACTATAATTTGGGGATGATTTTTTTTGAAGATTTTAATCAGAAGTTTAAATCTAATTCTCGAAGGTATATTCATGAATCTCTTGGGAGAATAGACTTCTCTCTGTTTTGTGTTCTTAAATGACACCCAGACGGTTTATATAATTGGGCTGTGGCTTTGATAATATTTCTTGATAACTGGGTGCAATCTGCATTAATTGC
The DNA here is from genome assembly GCF_024166365.1 of Elephas maximus indicus. Lineage (NCBI taxonomy): Eukaryota > Metazoa > Chordata > Mammalia > Proboscidea > Elephantidae > Elephas > Elephas maximus. Next base: position 22,777,771 of record NC_064819.1, read on the forward strand.
TATAAATTGCTCTGATTCCTTGCTGTGAAATCTTTTTCTTCTGTCAGATAATTGTTTTCATTTTGTGAATGATGGATCATTGTCACACCGAGTAGTATTGCAGTTCACAAACTGGTTTTCAGTGCTCACGTTTTTCCTAAAAAGTTGTCACTTCTGCCCAAAATTATACCTATAATAATACCCCAAACCCTGAAACAGTTCTGGCAAAATTTTTACTCTGTAGTCTTTCCCTTATCCTATTCCTGGGGATGGTAATGCTTCATTAAACAGTGACTGACAATAATTCTACATTTTCTTGATGCCGTGGGTCCTCATGAAAAGGTACTCCACCAGGTAACCCTTTTTGGCTCAGTCTGGGTTAAGAAAGTATCTTTCATTTATTCTCCTATAGGGTACTTACACCTATCATAGCATTTACTGTTTAGTTTTGAAAACAATATAATGTGTCTCTTTCCACTAATAGACAGTGAATTTCTCAAAAACAGGTGGTCCAGATGGCGTATCAGTCTTTGTCAACTCAGGTTTTAGCTTAGTCCTTGGCATATATCAAAACAAACAAACAAACAAACAAGCCCGTTGCCATGAAGTCGTTTCTGACTCACGAGGACCCCAGGTGTTACAGAGTAGAACGATGCTCCATAGGGTTTATTTGGCTGTAGTCTTTATGGAAGCAAATCACCAGGCCTTTCTTCTGTGGTCCTGCTGGGTGGTGGCTTCAAACCACCAACCTTCAGGCTCCTCCGTGATCTCTTTGAAGAGGCAATTTGCAAAAAGAAAACATAACTGGAGAATGAGGGGATGTGTATTCAGGACTGAATTGTGCAGTGCAGATGAGCAGAAAGTATGGCTAAAGGAATAAGCAAATCAAGGGAAGTTTACCTTATCATGGCAAGCTATGCGATTAGAACCAAACCTTGAAAGTTAAGCAAGACAAACTGAGTGAGTGACAGAATGAAAGTTATCTGTAGGAAAAAATCTAGTATAGCCAAATATTAGTTTTTGTTTTTGTTTTTTTGCATTTCAGTCCTGGGAGACTGTAATTTCTTCTGGGTCATTCAGGAAATCTTTGGTCTGTTTGATTGTTAATTTTCTTTCTTTCTTCCTTTGCATGTTTTTTATTTTCTCAGTTTTATTTTTTATTTGCAAATTGCCTCATCATATTAGAATTAACCAAAAAAAAAACAAAAAACCCAAACCCAGTGCCGCCGAGTCAATTCTGACTCATAGCGACCCTGTAGGACAGAGCAGAACTGCCCCGTAGAGTTTCCAAGGAGCGCCTGGCGGATTTGAACTGCCGACCCTTTGGTTAGCAGCCGTAGCACTTAACCACTATGCCACCAGGGTTTCCATGTTAGAATTAGATGGGATCAAATTCCAAAGAAAATATTTTACAAGTTTAGTATGCTTAGGAAGAACGATAATGGTTTACACAATGGAACTGACTCACAAATCATAAGGTTTATATCTCTGCAAGGAGCAGTCATGTTCTGTACGTTAGGAGCAGTCACGGTCTGTATGTTACAGGCGTCTGTGTCATAGCTCTGCAGCAGCAGATCTAGGATGACTTAAACCTCCCTAGAAGTGGCCAAAACTTACAGAGAAGGTGATACCCCTCCTCTGCTTTTGTGGAAAAATTTCATCGTTTGAGCACTTGCTGACAAGATGAAGGAAGAGAATTTGATTAAAAAAAAAAAATGAGTATGCGCAATCTCAGCGTATTCGAGACGGCAATACAAAGTTTTGTAAATAACTGCCAACATAAACTATTACAATGAGTAACTTATACTTTTCTTCATCCACCTTTACAGATGTGTCTGTCCTCCCCTCTCATTTGTGGCTTTTTGAAGACTGTTGAAAAATTCTTTCATGAAAACCTGTTTTCACCTTTAGGTAGCATACCTGAAATAACCAGAAACTCTAGTCGTGAGTCCAGAAGATCATCCAAGCAATCACACCATAGATAACTCTGAGTAACTGAAAAAAGAACAGATTTCTGAGTGCTCGAAATTCTCTGTAACTCAGTAACATGACACCGTTCAGCACTAGTAACTGTGAATGGAAACTCTTCCAATCCGAGTCTGCCATTGATAACTATTTGGAGAGTTTGGTGATTTGGCAACATCCTTAGGGAGGCTAACATATTGAAGAGAAAAAAATATATATATATCTCATAACCCCATCAGAAAATTCACTTCTCTCTGACAGGTACCAACAACACATGTGTGGGAAGTCCAACTAGACAGCTGAAGACATACCATTCACGGCACTGAGACTCATCTTTTTCCTCTTCAGATTCTTTAGCTTTATCTTGTGGTGAATTTTTCTCATACAAAATTCAGTTCAATTATCACCTCCTTTTTGAGATCTTCACTCACTTTAGCAGCCTTGGTAGCTACCCTTTCTCTGAGCCTGACATTCTGTGTTTATATCACAAAATAAGATACAGTTTGTTTTAATATACTGTCTCTCCTAAACTGTGATCTCCTCAGAGACAGGCATGTGGTTGTGTTCATTTTTGTATCTCCAGCACATGGTAGATAGTCAAACAGTTGTTGTCATAGCATATGAGCTTCCTTGTCTCTGGTCATTTTCCCCAAAACCAAAATAACCTTGAGCCAGTCTGGAATCTTCCTTTAATACTGTCACAACAGGACATATTTGCAAAGAGGTGGTATTTCATTTACTTCATGCAAGAAGTTTTAATTACTAAGGGCATCCGTGAAAATAATTATAGTTAGTCTGCCCCAAAAGGTGCTTCACAGTGTGAGCAAGGAATATATAAGTATAATTAGGTTTTAGTATATTTCGGTTTTATTAGAGGTGGGAAATGAAGCAAAGACCTTCAGAACTGAAAAGAATGTCAGGTTATAATGAGAAAAAGATGGCAATAAAACTATACTCACATGATGGATTCTTAGAAAAACTTTTATTTACATAGGCCATTTTTCTGAAGGAACAAATTACATCAAGTGATATTTCATTTACTCATGTCACTTACTTTCTATAATAAGTCGATATTCTTCATAACCCATTGATTTGGGAATAAGTTCTTGACATAAATAGATTTGTTTGAGATTGTAATGAAAAGAACGCTAGATTTGGAGCCTGGAGACATGAATATTAGTTCCGGTTTTGCCCATTATGAATGATGTGGTTATGGGCAAATCTCTCCAGTTCTTTGAGGCTCCAATATATCATCGGTCAAATGGAGACAAGAATTCCAGTCTCACAGGAATTAATTGCTTATCAATGACTATGCGTCATGGGGATTAAAAGGGATGATTTATGTTATATTTGCTGTTACAGGGCACCAACGTGTAATTCAAGGCTGGAACAACTCCTTCTTCTGCCAGGTCATAGTAAATCCCAAATGATAAGTGATATACTGGATCAGCTTGTTGTGCATGTCTGTAACGTACCTTTGAATATAGGCCAGTTTCTCCACTCACGTAAGGGGAAAGCCTAACTGAGATAGCTTCCAGGCAGTCCACTCAGCTCACTGAGTTCAAATCCCAGCAGCATTTAATGCCAGAGTCACCACCAACCTGGGAAAAGCCCAGTGTTCTCCGCCTAACACCAGGGCCAATGAGTCAAAAGTCTAACTTCCCCAATAGCATTTTCAGTGGCTTCAGGAACTCATTTTAAGAATTCCAGCCCAATGATTCTATGATTCTCTGAAAGCCAATATATTACAATAGAGTGTCCAAAGTTCAATGTTTTTTGAGTTACTGGGAACTTGAGCTTTAGAGTTTTGTTCTTTTTACTCCTGGACTTTATCGATCTGCCTTGAGAGTCATGAGAAACATTCCTCCCTCCCCATGGAATGGTAGATAAAAGGCAGCTCTGCAGTGTGACCTGCTTCTCAAAAACCTAAATAGATCAGTACATTTTGTTCTTCTTCTTTTTAACTCCTTTTTTCTTCCCCTCCTGTCCCCTGCAGCCAAAGTCTCATACCATTGCGAAGCCAAATTGCAAAGCTAATACTCATTTTTTTACAATTACATTGGAAATTTCTGGTGTAAAGATTATTTGAAGGCCAGGGTAGGTGACAACAATAGTTGGGGCATATTTCAGCAAGGATCTCAAAGTGTTTAATGATCCAGGCATGCATTTGACAATATTAATTGAGCACCCTTGATGGGCAGGGTGCCAATATCCTCCAGATATCCTCAAGGGTAAAACATGGGTACTGCATGATTCTTGCCATCCAGAAGTCTCTAGTATAGAAGGAATGTTGAATTTGGGGGTATCGATTACTGACTCCTCTTTTCTAGAGTCTAATCAGTACAAAATATGGACAAGAGTACAAATGTGGATCAAATGATCAGCTTATTATTGGTGGCAAGTGCCTACTAGTTGGAAATCCAGAATGCAAAATTTAGTGCTGAACTGAGATAGAAGTGTCCGGTTACTTCTGGGTCTCTGAATGCAGACCTTAGGCCCTATGTGTGAGGAGAGCTGTGTCTGTAAAGTGGCCCAAGTGTTCTTACTCATCAGGGTATATGGATTTTCTCTCCCAGAGCATTAGTGAAGGAGAGAATGGAAGGACTCTAGATTTGCCCTCAGATGAGAGAACTTGTGTTCTCCGTCCAGGGTACTGACCAAATAGGGACAAGGAGGGTAAGGAGGAGCCTTAATCTCAATGAGGTAGATGATGAAGCAGACAATATAGTGCTTTTTCCCACTTTTGAACTTAAACTGTCCTATCCATTTTTTTATATGACCCAATGAATAGCAAGTTTTGACCAATAGAATTATCCACTGTTTATATAGGAAAAAAAAAAAAGGTAGAAACAGCAACTTGAAGCCCAACATTTCTCTCTTGTGGTAAAGGAGGATGATGATGAAAATTTACTCTTCTATGAGAAAATGTGATTCTTTCGACCTGCCTCCTGGGAAAAAATTAAGCTCTATGTGTCTACTTGTCTGTGTACTTTCCACCACCTAGAGCATTGCGTGCAACACCCACTTGGCCTCAAGTTAATTCCAACTCATAACAACTCTATAGGCAGAGTAGAGCGTCCCCATAGGTTTCCAAGGCTGAAATCTTTACAGAAGCAGACTGCCACATCTTTCTCCCATGGAGCAGCTGGTGTGTTTGAACCGCTGACTTTTCAGTTAGCAGATGAGCACTTAACCACAGTACCACCGGGGCTCTTTCTACATGCAATAAGTGCTCAATAATCATTAACTTTTTAATAATACCTTGTGTGAGTTAGAAGTTAGTGATTAAGAATATTCTATCCTTATAATTTTAATTTCTATTTGTTTAAGTATGTCATTAATTCTACCAAACAAACTAAACCTGCTGCTGTTGAATCAATTCCAACTCAGAGTGACCCTATAGGACAAAGTAAAACTGCCCCATAGGTTTTCCATGGAGCGGCTGGTGGATTCAAACTGTGGACCTTTTGGTTAGCAGCAGAGCTCTTAACCACTACACCAGCAGGGCTCTTCATTAATGATGTGAAATGTAAATGTATTTTATTGCAAAATAATTTATTTCTGACAATAAGTTAACATTTTAGATTTTCATACTGGATATTGTACAATCCATGGTAAATAATTTTTTTTTTTCATTGTCTAATCCTACATTAGAAAATGGTGGCTTCCTATTTGGTCATTTTTGTTCTCTAGTATCTCTACCTTCCAAGATACGTAGAATACACATAAAGAGAGTTAGCTGGGAAGAAGCATTGTGTGTCGAAAAGAAACTTGTTTGGGAACCAGGAGCCTTCCCCTGTTCAATTCTAAGTACACCGTAGCTTATAGTCACTGCCTGAAATATGTGTCTCTAACATGGATAACACTGTAAATAATATAATCAGTGATAAGTGATATGATCATCCTATGAACCTAGTGGTACGAGAACTCATAGTTGAGATGTGAAGAAACCTCCTTAGTGAAGACCTCAGAGTGGAAGCAATGGTTGAACTGGGTAATGAGGTGTGATGAGGCTCTTACTGCTTTGTGAAAATGAGGACAGGCATTCCAGGAAGAAGGAACAGCATATGTAAAGGAACAGAACATGAAACTGTGTGGGATGTTGTCTTAGTTTCCTAGTGTTGCTGTAACAGAAATACCACAAGGGCATGGCTTTAAAGAACAGAAATCTATTTTCTCACAGATTACCAAAAACCAAACCCAGTGCCGTCAGGTCAATTCTGACTCAAAGCGACCCTATAGGACAGAGTAGAACTGCCCCATAGAGTTTCCAAGGAGTGCCTGGTGGATTCGAACTACTGACCCTTTGGTTAGCGGCTGTAGCACTTACCCACTATGCCACCAGGGTTTCCTCTCACAGATTATGAGACCAGAAGTCTGAATTCAGGGCACTGGTTCTAGGGGAAGGCTCTTTCTCTATTGTTGCTGGGAGATCTCTTTCAATATATTTGACTCAGCATTTTTTGATTCCTTGACCATTTCCATGTGATGTGTGTCTTCCCCTCCATTTGTGCTTACGTCACTGTGCCTAATCTGCTCTTTTTATATCTCAGAGGTGAGTGGTGCAGTGGTTAAGAGCTCAGTCTGCTAACCAAAAGGCCGTCAGTTTGAATCCACGAGCAGCTCCTTGAAAACCCTATGGGGCAGTTCTACTCTGTCCTATAGGGTCACTATGAATTGGAATCAACTCAGTGGCAATGGGTTTACACTAATATGGTCTCATTAATATAACAAAGAAAACCTTATTCCCAAACGAGATAACAGGCATAAGTATAGAGGTTAGGATTCTGGCACACATTTTGGGGGACATGATTATATCCATGAAAGAAGTCCAGTGGAAAGTAATCTTCTTAGTGCAGGAGATGAGTGGAAAATTCGTTGGACATCATATTGTGAGGGGATATGAGACTAAAACGTTTAGTCTTTTTAAAATGTTTGCCTTAGTTTGCGATAGAATTCAGATGGCTCACGGAAATCGATAATACAAAAGTAACATATCAAACGTCAATGGAAAAAAATCAAACCATAGAAAATAAAGATTAAAATAGGGCGTCAATACATATATACAAAAACGAATTGCAGCTGCGCAGGGCTTGTAGTCATAAGAGCGTAGAGAGCTTTCATTTGGTACAAAGAACTGACCTAGAGCTAACTAGACGCCACAATAAAAGCAGATATATGGTCCTTTACAGAGTTCCTGTTGTTGAATTTCAGGGGATATAAAACTTAGATAGTCCTTAAAGAAAATTGTCAAACAACATCTCATAGAGGAGGTATGGATGGATGGCACACAATGGAAAATAATTCACAACAAATAAGCCTACAAGTATAAATTATTTTTGAATCCTTATGTATGACCCCAATAAAATGAGGGAACCTCACCCTATTGTTTTTTTGTCATTGATTTGTGACTTATGGCAACCCCATATATTACAGAGTGGAACAGGTCCATAGGGTTTCCTTGGCTGTAGTCTTTATGGAAACAGATTGCCAGCCCTTTCTTCTGTGGTGCTGCGTGGTAGGTTTGGACTGCCAGCCTTTTGGTTATCAGCTGAGCACAAATCATTTTCATCAACCAGGGAACTTCACATGTTTTATATGTAAGAGTCGAGTAATGTCATGCTCTCTTCTTTTCCCTAGATTCAGTTCAGTCATTCATTCATTCAGTACACATGTATTGAGCACCTACTTTGTACCAGGCATTTATCCAGATTTTGGGGATAAATGTGAGAACAGATGAAGCTCACATTTTGGTGAGCTAACTGGTCAATTACTCAGAAATATACAAATATTGAGTAGTAATAGGTTAGAGAATAAATGTGGAAAATATAAACTCCATAGTAATTTTTAAAATATACATTTCATTCAGCTAGCCTTCATTTAAAGCACCACATACCACTTAAGGAGGATGAAGAAGAGATTTATAGCTAATGAATAAGTAGTTAGAAATTCAACATGTTTTTCAGATGAGATTAGGCTAGTGATTGTTTCTAATTTATACGGTTATTGGAGATTTATGGAGGCTGCTCTGCATGAAAGCGCCAAGTAGACAGTCATTCATATATTAGCATCTGCAGTGCAATCAGGAGCACGTTGCAAAAAGTAAGAGGACTCAAAACATCGAAGCTTTTCCACCCCAGGATTACATAAGAACTATAGGGAATAGGTTTGGAAGGGCTGAAGCTACACATTTGTTGTTTTAGGTGAGCCCTGGGTGAATTTCACTCAGGTAACTGCCTCTAATCCCTCTACTCTAGTCTCCTTGGGATCTCTGAAATCTGTTTTCTCCACACGTTGCTAAGTGCCCAGGCTGAGCCACAGTGCTAGCTCTGCAAACTTGGAAACCTCGGTGAAATCATTACATGGATGCCATACCTGATAGGTTGTGTTGTGTAGCTCTCAACTGCTCATCGAAGGTTGGTGGTTCCAACCCACCAGTGGCTCTGTGGGAGAAAAGACCTGGTGATCTGCTCCCCTAAAGAGTTACAGCCTAGGAAGCCCTAAAGGGCAGTTCTCCTCTTTTCTATCGGGTCACTGTGAGTGATAGCTGATATAGGAACTCTCAATAACTTATTTTTGAAAAGCCCATTGAGGTCGAGTCAATTCCAACTCATAGCGACCCGATAGGACAGAGTAGATCTACCCCATAGGGTTTACAAGGAGTGGCTGGTGGATTCGAACGGCCGACCTTTTGGTTAGCAGTAGAGCTCTTAACCGCTGTGCCTCTGGGGTCCTAACCAGCTGTTGCCAAGCCACAATATCTCTACACCCCCATACATCTAATTTAAGAAACTGTACGAAATACAAAGAAAGCAGGCAACCTAATTAATTCTGAGGCCTCACCATTCACGGAGGTAAACAGAAAGATGAAAACAAGACATCTTATAGACAGGATCTTTTACAAATGTCTTTGTAATGAGACAGAATCTAAAGACAAAACTTCCCAGAAGGCATAAATTTTTATAATTTTAATTCATCTGATGAATCGCTTCTGGGGATAAAGTATTTTCAGTAGGAATTAGAATATTTCAGCATATATTATTATTAGTGTTTTTCATCAGTTCTGTTTTGTGCCTGTCAACAGTCTGGGGTCCGACCCTAAGGTTCTTACTCACTAACTGATTAACTTTGGACAAGTTACTCTTTCTGCCTCAGTTTCCTCATTTGTAAAATGGGGATAATAATAATTTTTACTTGTAAGCTGTTGTGAAGGTTAAATAAATCAGTAAACATAAAGCATTTATAATAGTACTTGCTACATAATAAGTGCCCAAAACGTCTCAGGAATTATGATTCTCAGCTCAGTTAAAGATTTGTTTTGGAGATGCAGTAGTATCCTAACTATTGATTTTAAAAATGCTGAAAGACAGGAAATAAAATCACAGATAAAAAAACAAACCCATTGCCATCGAGTGGATTCCAACTCATAATGACCCTATAGGACAGAATAGAACTGAGGCCTAGGGTTTCCAAGGAGCAGCTGGTGGATTCAAACTGCCGACCTTTTGGTTAACAGATGAGCTCTTAACCACTGTACCACCGGGGCTCCATTAAAATATATGGAGGGTGCAACTAATGTCATAAAACAATTTGTGTATAAAATTTTTGAAAGACAAACTAATTTGCACTGTAATCTTTCACCTAAAACGCCATAAAATTAAAAATATATATACAAATGAAGAAAAATTAAAATACTGAGTTGTTTTCTCATCTTATCAAAGTAGCGTGCAAAAAGGCCGAATACCGTGTTTTAAATTTTAAATTCTGAACCCCATGTTACATTTCTTATTTAATGCTAAGCTGTGACAAGGAAATAAATGTGTTATCTGCTCCATTAATCAAAATGTGTTTGAAAAAAATCCCATTACATTTGAAAAGTAAGATTCACAAAACAAGCTGCCAAAACAGCTGTGCAGTTCTGAAAATAATAATAATGAATCTAAGTATAACCCCATCGCACTCTCTTAAAAAAAAAAAAATTACAGCTAGACTTCTTAGATCTTTGAAATTTTCTTATATTTTCATTCAATTGACACAGTATAAAAATATTTTTTAATTGCATGTTATGTTAAGGTAGCATTTTTCAAAGGAGTATCTCTTATGTAAATGCCAATTTTAAAAGTGTCTCATCAGCCTTCTCAGTTGGACGCTAAGCTGAAATGTTTGTGTCATTCAGTATGCATTACCTGCCCGCTACATGCATATTCTTATCAGAGCTAGAAATCAGATCCAAAGCTGAAAGGAGCTCTCCAGCCCATGCCCCTAATTTAATAAAGATGAAAACTTAAGCCCAGAAGAGAAGGGAAGTAATTTGTTCAAAAAGCAGGATAGTGACAGACCTCCACCGCCAGATTTATGTGTTGTTTTATTCTTTCTGATACAGCTGAGTCCTCACTAGCTGAGAGAGGGCAAGCCTTTTTGGTATCACTGTTTCAGATGAAGACTTGGCTCCTTTCTCCGTATGTCACGTGCCTAGAGGTTAGGACTGCGGGCTCTGGAGACAGGCTGACTGATTACCAGGTATATCACTTTCGATTAGACTTTAATCTCAGGGCCTCAGTTTCCTCATCTTTAAAATGAGGAGTATAATAGTGATTACCTCAGAGTGATGTTATGAGAACTGAGTGAGGTGAATATTTAAAGGGCTTAGAAGAATGTCTGCTACATAGTCATTCCATTAAGGTGAGCTATTAATAATCTTTTAAGTCTTCTCTTAAGATTCAGTTTCCTCAGCTACAAAATAAGACACACATTTACCTCAGAGCTACTTCCAGAATTAGATAAAATTGTCTCTGGGAACGCACAGGATACATATATGGAAATATGTGAACTCATACATGAAGCGCGCATGACTTACAGGATGCAGTCAAATACAACTTGCTTTTTTCTTTGACTGTCTATTAAAAATTTTATACACTGGGGGAAATTTTCCCTATGTCCTGAAATGAAACCCATTGCTTTTCCTAAAGTTCTGAAATGCTTATTCGTTAAGCATTAATTTGGTAACAAATATTTGTTGAATGGGATTTGTATATTGAAAATACTTGGAGGTTACACTATCTTTCTTGGGGGTTTTCTGGGTTCTTCAGAGAATTCCTCTACTAGGCCCTCTTATTGCAGCTTTATCAGGTTGGTGATGGTTTATAATCTTCAAGGCACCACTCTCCCATCAGCCTCTGGTTTTCTAGTTTCCTCTCTACATATGTTTTTCCTGGGGATACCTATCACATCCTGTCCTCTTGGATGTGAGTTAAAATGGCCCTAAGCTGCCTTTTTCTACCATGTGGCCCACACCTGGTCTGTGAAGAACACTCTCAGTCTTCTTTGCCTTGACCAACTTTGGAAATAGCCACCAAATCAATTCTATCTTGTTTTCTAACTTTCCCAGAAGGTAATCTATTTTGATACTGGCCTCTGATACTCCCCAATATGGCGGGAAGAAGATAAGGGTCACCAAATGGTCCTACTGAAGTCCCTTCTCTAGGTTTAAAGTCCCATCCGACCCTCAAATTTTCTATATCTTTATTAAGGAATTTAGAGCAGTTTAACCAATTTTCATATTTCTGTATGTTGCTTTCGCATCCTACTTAGAAATTCATATCTATCATATCCTGATATCTTAGTCAAAATTTATAGTTTAAAAAATCTTGTTACAGATGCAATACCCATTCAAGAAATATTTATTCACAAATCAGTGCTTTTCAGTTTTCCAAGGACTAGTTATGGTGAGTGTTTTGGTTATCTAGTGCTGCTGTAACAAAAATACCACTGGTGGGTGGCTTTCAAAGACTGAAATTTATTTTCTCACACTTCACAAGGCTGGAAGTCCAAATTCAGGGTATCAGTTTTGGGGAAGGTCCTTCTTTGTCTCTTTCAGCTTCTAGTAGCTGCCAGCAACCCTTGGCATTCCTGGACTTGGAGATGCCTTTGCCTGTGTTGTCACGCTGGATATGTCTTACCCCCATGTGCGTGCCTCTATGTCTGTCCTTTTTCCCCTTCTTAAGATACCACTCAGAAGTGATTAGGTTTAGGACCCACCCTCCTCCCATAGGAAACCCTGGTGGCATAGCGATTAAGACGTATGGCTGCTAACCGAAAGGTCAGCAGTTCTAATCCCCCAAGCGCTCCTTGGAAACCCTATGGGGCAGTTCTACTCTGTCCTATAGGGTTGCTATGAGTCGGAATCGACCCGACGGCAATGGGTTTGATTTTTCTACTCCCGTATGACCTCATTAACATAAGTAAAACCACATTCCCAAACAGAGTCACTATCACAAGTACAGAGGTTAGGACTTCAACGTATCTTTTGGGGGGAACGCGTTTAAATCCTTAACAGGTAGTGCCTGAAATACAGTTTGTATTTAAGTGTTGATGTGTTTATCTAAAGGAAAAATGTGTGTATGTGTGTGTGTTAGGGCTTGTGATAGCCAAATGCCCATACAGATGCTGGCAGCAGACCTCACTGCTCTGAGTACATGCAAGCTGGGAAGAATGCTCACTCTACAACCTTTGGAGAGAGCAGTGAACACTGCAGCACAACCGTAGCTCCTGAAACCAAATCTCTTAGTTATCCAATCACAACAAGTCATAGATGTGCCTTTCTTGAACCAAAGGCTTCAAGTGAGGACCCCACAGGGTGTTGGCCACATAGTTGCCCACATTGCAGACCAGTCAGCATTCTTTGTAAACTCTTGGAAACCTTCTTTGTCTTCTGTTGGTTTTCCAGTCTCAGTTATGCACTTGAATGGGGATATCCACAGAGTGCTTTCTTGTTGAGCCAAAGGGAAGTTGTAGATGGGCTATGACTACCCTTCAAGTTCGACTCTCCCTAGCAGCTTGTACCCTCACCCCCCCCCCCCGCCCCGCCCGGGCTTATCTCACATCTGAAAACGCTGGAGGCAACACTTTCACTTAGAAGCAACCTCCATAAAAATCTATTTTTTCTGATAGGAGCAGCAATGAACCACTTGATAAGTGAATTGAGAACATTAAAATATGAATCAATTTCCCATAGGGCAGCTTGGCTTTCTGTGAGTTTATAAGGAGACAAATTAAAAAATAAAACAGAACAAAAAATTAGTGAATCTGTAACCTAAAGCCTTGTCAAATCACACTCAGAGATGGTAATTTCTTCTGAATGACAGCGTAAACAGGCTTGTTCATACTATTGGGCATTGGATTTCTAGAATTCATCTATGTGGCAACAGAGACCAGGGGACCATCCATTTTCTCTTCACATTTCCCTGAGAGTTCTTAGATGGCAAGGGGAAGAAGGCTTCACTGTTCACATATGGACTACATTCTCTGGAGTGAATATACCACAAGTGATGAATGGGTTCTCCTGTCAATGGGTAGTTGAGTGATTTCTAGGTTTTTGCTTTTTGACAGTTCATTTATGAACATCTTTTAGCTCTAAGGTTTAATGATTCTTCATGAATTGCTGACTTTGAACCTTGACAATTTACAAAAGTAAGAAACTCTTTTTTTATCTCTCATCAGTGGGTGTTAAGTTTATACAGAGTGGTTTGTTGTATAGAATATGCTCTTGGTGATATCATTTCTATTAGTTTCGGATTCCAGGGAAATAGGAATTCTAATCTAGCCCAATGGGATGAAATTAAGACGATATCCCTAGCAAGGAGGTTGGGATGTGGAATTGTCTGGAGGTCAAGCCAAACTCATGCTGTGTAAATTTTAGTAGTTTCCCATAGACTGATAAAGTCCAAATTCCTTGGCCTAACATTCTTATCTTTCTATATTTTTCCCCAGGGTACATTTCCAGGTGTTTTACTCACTTAATATTTTAAACTTAACAGGAAAGAGTATCTTACAATTCCTTGAGCAAACTTTTTTTTTTTTCTTCTTTTTCTATTGTATTTTCCTGTATTGTTTCTGGAAACCCTGGGGGCATAATGGTTAAGAGCTACAGGTGCTGACCAAAAGGTCAGCAGTTCGAATCTACCAGGTGCTCTTAGAAACCTTATGGGGCAGTTCTACTCTGTCCTGTAGGATTGCTATGAGTTGGAATCAACTCGATGGTAATGGGTTTGGTTGTTTTTTGGTATTGTTTCTATCACTCAAGACACCACTCAGAAAACACCACCTTTAGGAGTCTTTTATAGCCCTACAAGTAGATATAACTCAACTTTCACACACACACACACACACACACACACACACATGTCTGCATCTCTCTTATGATTCTGTTGACAGGTACTAAACAAAGGAAATAATAGACACTAATAATTTTTAAACCAAAACATCAGTACACAGCGTCATCACCCATGTTATTAAATAGATCTGTTTTTTGTTTGGTATATTCTGTCTCATTTTCTGTCTCTCTGCCTCCCTCTCTCTCTTTCTCTTTTTCTCTCTACCATTATCATCTCATTCATAGACCATGAATATCTTGGGGTAACCACCAAAAGTTTTTTTTAAATGTTTTCTTGTTCATGCTTATCACCAGTGCAAACACTTTCCTATTTTTATTACTAATAGATTCTCTCAAGTAAGTTATTAGGTATACTTTGAAAATTGTGAAGTATGTCAACTGTTGGCAAATGTGAAGTATTTTATGTAAGTGTTTTGCTATATCATTTTTGGCATATTTTGCATATTTCATATACATATGTACTTGTTATTGAAGTCCTCACTGTATTAGTAAGCATACTTACTGAATTAATATGTAAATATTTATGTACAAATATGTTACTTTACAGAAGAGAGCCCTGGTGGCACAGTGGTTAAGAGCTATGGCTGCTAACCAAAAAGTCAGCAGTTCAAATCCACCAGCTGCTCCTTGGAAACCCTATGGTACAGTTCTACTCGGTCCTATAGGGTCTCTATGAGTTGGAATCAACTCAGCGGCACAGGGTTTTGGGGTTTTTTTGGTTGTATTGGGTTGTGAGAATTTTCACTCTGCCTAGCTAAATTGGAATTTAGATGGAAGAGTTATCCGATAATTTCAGTGAACTTCAGTATCTCTATGGATATGAGAAATAATGCTTATTAACTCAGTTTCCCCCTATTTTTCCAGACTTACCTTTAAAAGTAGAGTATAGAAGTGCTTATAGGATATTACAGAAGATAATTAGGACATGTTAACCTTGAGGCATCTATTTTAGGTTTTAGTTTGTAACATTCTCCTTCAGCCTGTATAATTATCTGGCTGATGGTGATCAATCATTATGATGCTGCTGACAGGCATTTTTCATTGTTTTTAGTTCTCTTCTTTTTAATCACTCACTTGACATCCCGAAGACTCAAATTCTTAAATCAATTCACTGAGCAGGAAGGGCACAGGCAGCAAGCAGACAGACCAGTCCCTCAGCTTGCTGTCTCAAGGTTGTGCTCAGAGATTGAATCCCTTCCTCTATTATTTCTGCCAGCACTTTTTTTTTTTTAAAAGAAAAAGTGTTATGGAAGCGGAAGTGAATTTTCTGAAGTTTTTGACATTCGGTGTCAGAAACACATTCATTCGCTTAACATCTGCCATGAGTCTACCATGTGTAGAGCTCCAGAAAAAATCACTCGGTGCTTGGAGAAAGGTTTGCAGGCCAGCAACAGACATGGAAATGCAGCTACCTAGTAACACAGGGAGATCCAGCTTGACTCCTGGAGCTTAAATCTGAGCCCAGCATGAGCTGTCACTGAGGCATGACCCTAAGTAGACGCCAGCATGCCAGACTCTCGGAGAGTTTCCGGATTCATCTGTGCTGACAACCTACCCTTCTTTAGCCCCAAGAGAAACCTGTGTTCTCTGTGTGTGTGTGTGTTTGTGTGTTTTAACCTTTCGGTATTTCATGAAGATGGCAAAAGTAGTTAAACTATTTTTTCTTCTTCTGGTCATATCTAAGGAAACAGCGTATTTATAGTACATTTTTTCATGAAGTTTTCTTTCTCTTTGCATCATAGTATGATGTACATATTTGTACTTTTCCACTAGAATGGAACCTCTTCCGTGGCAGTAAAGGTAGTGTCTTTCAACCTTGTCTATAACTGTAACTTCAGAGTGCCTGGTGCAAATATTTGAAGAGATTCCCTTATTAATTAATGTATGGACCAGTCTGAGTGGTTCAGTAGTCTTTGCTGGAAGAGGAAATTGATCTTCTTAGGAAGGGAGAAACTCCCTCAGGGAAAACTCTTCTTCACCGTACACACACATGGTAAAACTAGCCTGCTCTTAAATCTGTGTGAAGCCTGGGTCTGTACATTTCTCTCACTCTCCTGCCCTAAATCTAATCTAGTTAAGCAAGTTTTTAAAGTTAAATCATCAGTGCCCTCAGCTCATCTCTGAAGATCCTGAAAAACAGATGGAGGTGGAGATAGATGATATTTTTCTCCCGAAAATGCCCTGGAGCTTATCTATAAAATGGTATGACAGTGTTAAATTGTCAAGCTTAGCAAAGCACAAGTCAGAGGACATCACACTAGGAGAGAACCTTCTAGTCTAACTTATGGCTGTGTTTACACTGGCGATGGTCAGTCGAATTATACTTGGACCTTCTAGCTGATGGAGAGGTCCTTTTCTTTCAGTGCGCATAGTCCGGGGCACACAAGAAAAATCAGCCACGTTTGGAGCTTTGTGACAACCCATACATATCTTGCCTCATCTCTAAGTAATTTCTCCTTCATTTTACTCAAATAGGGAAAGATCATCCCAACCAGCCGCAAGCATATCTTATACACACACAGTCCCTTTACCCTTTGTTGAGTGTCAATAACCAGTTAATTTAGTGGCCAGTAACTTTCTACTAATTACGTTCATGTTTTTATATCTGTAATCAAGCAGCAGTATTTCATGGGTTACCTGTTGACATAGCAGTTTCCCAAGATCAGATTATGCCTATACATAAACATCCTTATGCCCCCTACTGCCACCCCCCAACACACACTTTCCCTGTCTGCCAGGGCACCAAGGTAAGCCTGAAAGGAAGTGAGCCCACGGTGAAGCTTAACTGCCACGCACACACAAAAGCAATAAGAGTTATTGAAAATTTCTGGAGTAAATTGTGTTTGTATGAATTTTTTTTTTTTCCATTTTGGATTTGTCCCTGAGTGATTATTTCATTTTGAGATGGTACAAAGGAACTTGGGCCAGTTATTTTTTTATGCAGCCCTCTGAATTTTCCAAGACTCGCTATCATTTTTATTAGCTATTTTTGATAACATCACGGTGAGGTAAGTCACTTCCCTTTCCTGGCCACCCAGAAAACCATAGACCTGGAGAGGAAAAATGAGGAGGACCAGGTCAGAATGATTTAAGGCTAGAATTGCTCTCAGAAAAACAGTTTTAGAAAGCCATGTGAGGAGGTCTGAATAAGATTAGTAGTCAGTCCACAGCCTGGGAAACCCTGATACCTTGAAGTTTTTTCTGTAGTCCCTCTAAAGCTGATGGCCCCAGCTTCTATACATCTTCCTTGGGACTCACAGAAAGTCTTTCAGATGCCCACATTAAATTGCCTTCATGTTTGTTTCTAAAACATTTTTAAAAACGAATTTATGAGGGTAACAAGACAAGACTGACCTAATTTGGAGACAGGGGTTGGGAAAGGCGCCCTCAAAGTGGCAATGTTTGAATTGATATCTAAAGGAAAAGTGAGGGGTAAACCATTTCTCCTATTAGAATGTTAGCGAGGGTAGGGAAGATAGAAGAAGATGACAGAGAAGACTAGGGTCAGAGAGGTGTGTGTGGGATGGTAAGTTAAGCTTCATAGGTTGGATTTCAAACATGAATGGGATACCTTGATGGAAGTTTGTATCAGGAACTCTGGGCCAAATCAGGCTCTTTGAGCCATGCTGTTGTAACTTCAAAGATCCCTGGTAGCATAGTGGTTAAGTGCTCAGCTGCTAACTGAAGTCAGTGGTTCAAACCTATCAGCCACTCCACAGGAGAAAGATGTGGCAGTCTGCTTCCATAAAGATTAACAGCCTTGGAAGCCCTATGGGGCAGTTCTACTCTGTCCTATAGGGTTGCTATGTGTTGTAATCAACTGGACAGCAAGATTTTTTTTGGTACGATTCTAGATGACAGTGGACAGAGACACCACCTATGACTACACAGCATAACTTCAGGGGAATGGCGCCCCCTAGAGTTGTGTGATGCACAGTCTACATAGCTGAGGGAGGTAGTGTGAACGGAGGTGAGGGTAATGGGTTCAGCAGATGGACAGAGAGTCAGAGTCACATAGTTCTGGTTGAAAAAAGTGATAGTAGCATTCAGCAATGCAGATATTGATATAGGCTCAGGGAAAGTTTACTAGGTAAATGGCACAGAATGCAGGGGGAAGGATTTGGAAGAGAGGACTCTAAATTTATGCAAAGCCACCATATCTATTGGATGTCAAAAAATGTATTGAAACAAAGAAGACCCTGTAGTTGCTAGCACGAGGCTTTGATGCATTCTTCTTTGGCAATGCTTAGGTCTCCGATTTATAAAATGGCTGTTTTGCTTTTCTTCCAAAGTTATTAACTTTTAGATGATACCTGGAGAGAGATTTGTGACAATGTCTAATTGATTGATCATGGTCCATTTTTCTAAAGAATCATCCCCACAGCCTGGAATGGGGGTAGCCTGCCAATATCCCAGCTGAGAAACTCAGAATGGCAAGAAAAAACTATTCATCAATTTAATTTAAAATGAATTGGAGGCCTGTTTGGTGGAATTCTGGTCCCATCAGCACCAATTGTATCTCCTTGTTACCCTTCCCCCTGAATTAATGGATATTTTCTTTTTCTAATTTTCAGTCCTAGGATTATCTTCTTCTATAATCTGGGAGAATACACAGGTTATAGAAATATGGAGACATATTTGTCATTTGAGTTTATCTTTTCTGAAAGTGTGAAAAAAGATAGCTAGAATATAAGCTATATTGATTCTCTTGAGCTTTAGGTATTTGGCTCATCCAGAATTAGTTTGTTAAAACTTCTATAATATACTCGCTCCTTTATTTCTTTCTCAGTACCCTTCATAAATTCTGCTGTGGTTCATAATAGCTTAGATTGATTTGTTGGTTTTTTTTTTTTTTTTAAGCTCATTTTTGCCAAATGACAGAAGTGAAAAAAGGGAATTTTATGAAATGCTAATATAATTGCAGAGCATGAGTGGAGACTTTTTAAAAAGTCCAGTTCTTTGCTCATGAATTGATTTAACAATTGCCAACTAAGGTGCAGGAAATTAAGTGCCACATTGCATGCAGCCTAAGGCTTCTTGGAGGGAAGAAAAATGCTTTCACTTTTCAGTGAGCTGTGGGAAGTAGTTCCAAGACCGTGAGGAAAAGCTTTATTTCTGTGAAAAAGAGCTCTGTGGTTATCAGAGCAGAAGGGCCTTGAATTTTACATTGTGAAAGGTTTCTTCTAAACAAGCCACTGGGTCTTGACTCGGTTGACCTTGTGAGGCGGGAGGGTAGGGAACACAGAATTGGAATTGTAACCCCAGGAGAGTTATTCTCTCTCAGTAATACTTCAGAGTCAAACGTCCCGTCAAAATGAATGAAACACCCAACCACTAACCTTAATTAAGACCGCTTCTCTTTATAACATGGGACTAAGCAACAATGAGTTCAAGTTCTTTGACTCATCTACTCAACTCATGGACATTTGTCTTAATGAAATCATTTCAAACTAGGAATAATGCTGTATACATGAAGATATTCTTTGCAGTACTTGTTATAATAGTAAAAGATGGGAACAGTTTAAGTAGCCAATGGTGTAGAAATTATTTGATACATTCAGGTACATAGAGATAAGACAAATTTTGTTGCTATTAAAAGTTACTGTGTAGACTATGTAACTGTAGAAAATTGGCCACAATCTAATGTTTATTGGGGCAACAGATAATAATAATTACAGTTAATGTTTAATATATGCCAAACATTATTTAGGAAACCCTGGTGGCGTAGTAGTTAAGAGCTATGGCTGCTTACCAAAAGGTCAGCAGTTTGAATCCACCAGGTGCTCCTTGGAAATTTTATGGGGCAGTTCTACTCTGTCTTATAGGGTTGCTATGAGTCAGAATCGACTCAATGGCAACAGGTTTGGTTTTGATTTTTAAACATTATTTAAGTACTCTATATTTATTCATCCTCACAATAATTCTTTGAGATAGATACTGTTATTGTCCTCATTCTACACATGAAGAAACTGAGCAAGGTTGCAGAGCTAGTAATTGCTGGGTCTGCGATTCAAACCAGAGAACCTGCCTTCTGAGCTCACACTTAATCAACAAACAAATGGGTATATTCAGATTGATTGCAACCTGGTAACACCCTGAGTGCACGTAGAAAGTTGGAAGAGAATATACATAAATAAAATTAGTTACGAGTGTTGAAATTTGGAAGAGACACATTTTTTAAAAATTTCCTTTAGCGTATGAACATATGGATTTTACTATTTTAAAATGTGACTTGGTAACGTGTAACAGTTCTAATTCTATTAAAGCAGGCCATTCATATATTATAAAAGAGAGATCTCCTTCCCACATAGCCATTTATTCTCTTTGAAAACCTACTCCCAGAGATCTGGTGTTAGGTAAAGACCATCAGACAACCCACAAATAGTGGAATAGTGGATGTTTGAAGAATGAGCTGTAAGTGGAAAATCGGAAGAGGAGGATTCGCTAATATGTAGGTCAGAGAAGTGAAGCCTGGGCAATCTGGTCAGAATCTTTAGACTAGGATGCAATGGTGCAAAGGATAATAGGTATAGCTGGCAGAGGAAAATTTTAAGTTAGCCATTAGGAAGAATGTCTGCGCTTTAATAACATTATGTTGGCTTGTATATTCACGTTTGAAAATAAAAGCTTTATCTGTAAAACACCAATACCCACCCTTTTGGGGGAGGAGAAGTGCTCATATATAGATGGAAATACTGTGGACAGATGAAACTGGGAGACGTAGTATGTGAAGTAAATATAGAATATGTAATTGAGAAGGAGAAATACAGTATACATGACTGAGAAGGAGAAAGTTGAACTTATTAAAGATACCTTGTGGGAAATTTGTGATTTTTGATGCGAAAATCTTTCTAATGGTTTTTATGAGTTTGAAGAGCATTTAAACATTATATTCTTGTTAGCTGCTGTCACATTGGCCCCGACTTACGGCAACGCCATGCACCACAGATAAAATGCTGCCTGGTCCTGCACCATCCCTGTAATGGGTAATCAGTTGCAGATTGCGTGGTTGTGGTTCACAGGGTTTTTTTCCATGGGCTGATTTTTGCAAGAAGACCACCAGGCGTTTCTTCCTAGTCCATCTTAGTCTGGAAGCTCTGCTGAAACCCGATCAGCACCATGGCAACATGCAGGCCTCCACTGAGAGATGGGGGTGGCTTTGCAACAGGAGCATTGGCCAAGATATATTTTACCACTAATAGAGTCTTGTAAAGCTGTTTAATGTAGAGTCTGTGAGTGGGTTTGGGTTGGTCCATGAAGTCCCTGAACTTATACAGCAAATTTACACGTGTTGTAAAACACACACAAGTGTGTAAATTTGAAGATTTTTGGGGAGGGGACATCCATGGCTTTTATCAATGTTAACAAATCTCCACTGATATTTTACAGGAAAAGAGAAGTCAGGGTGGTGTTATATGTATCTTATGTTGGGTAGAGTTAGAGAGTTTTGGGGTACCTCCTAAACACATTGTTGGAAACTCTCACTGGAAATGAAATTGATAGCACAATTATATGAAGGTCTTTTATTGATGATCATTGAAGAGTGTCGTTCATAGGAGTTTTACACTGGGTTACGGTTCTGCCTGGCCTCTCACAACTTGGCATAAAGATGCATCAGGGCTTTGGAATGGTGTCTAGGTGTCCCTCCCGTGGATGTGATGCTGCCAGCCAGTCAAGCTTAGTTATCTGAGTGTGTTCATCAGCAGTGTAACCTGTGGTACCCCACAGATGAAGTCACCTCTCCAAGGACCGAAGCTCAATTAAACCTCTCTTGCTTAACTTGGTGATGTCTGTTCTTTGCGTTGTTGGGAAATACGTTGTCATTGTTGAGAAAACTATCTGTCAAGTTTCATGTAAACTAAACCTACAGGTGGCGAAACTTTAAATAAGTATGAGACATTTTCTGATTCCTCAGGGCCTTGGCTTCTTGAAGGAAATAACCTGTGTGAAGGGATTCTTACAACTCTTCGATTTTACAACTTAGGCTTTCTTGTTTTTAGTTTAGTAACAGCTTTGTTGAGATATAATTCACATTGATTGCTTTTTTCCCCAGTGTTTCTTTTCCCTTCTATTAACTTAAAAAAAAAAAAAGTGTGTGTATATGTGATGTCTGTGTGCATAGGTGTGGTATGTGTGTGTTTGTACGCCTGCTTGGTGTTTAAAGATGGAGCAAAATTTACTTTAAAGAAGAACATGGTTACTGGAGTCACTTGGGTTTGTAATATAGACTGGAGTAAGATTGAGGTCACTGTGAGTCAGAATTTAAAAAATAAGTCCCAGAGTGGAATATGTATCTAAGGGAAATACAGCAAGATGATATGCTTGATGGAGTCTCGTATTTAATATTGGTTGGTGACAGCCTTTCTCCTGAGGTTTGT
Organism: Elephas maximus indicus; assembly: GCF_024166365.1. Taxonomy (NCBI): domain Eukaryota; kingdom Metazoa; phylum Chordata; class Mammalia; order Proboscidea; family Elephantidae; genus Elephas; species Elephas maximus. The sequence goes on from NC_064819.1 coordinate 22,800,265, forward strand.
TTGACTGAGTCTTCCAGGTTACATGTCGTTTATTATTTGGGAGGGCAATAAACCTATTTACATATCCCCAGTTGATTGTCCGTTTATACATTGATTCATTCATTCAGTCTTTCATTTGTTCAGCAAACATTAATCAACTGTCACCTAAACACAGTGTACCTGTGTATGCCTGTTATTATCGAGGTTACAGAGTTCATAGGAAATGATCCCTGCTTTCATGGGAAGACTTCTGAATAACCAAAGTACAGGGCAGGTTGGCAGCCATAACATAACAGAGTGGTAAACAGGATGCTGTGGGAGGGAATACAGAAAGAACAATTAAACAGGTCACACAAGGTTACGTGCAATGGTGGCCTTTCATCACGCCCTTGAAGGATAGGTAGAATCTTGGTAAGTGGAGAAGGGAAGAAGGTGCTAGAACTTCCAACTTGAGGAAAAGAACAATTGAGTGCAAGGCACTGTGCTGAATGAATTATTTCCATCATCTTATGAGCCAAGTTCTATTCTTCTCCCCATACTACCAAGAAAGTAATAGAAGCTTGTAGAGGTTCAGTTCATTTTCAGGCCAAAAGGGGGTGAAAGTGGTAGAGCCACTGAAATCTTGGCTCAGCTGAAAGACCAGGCTTCTGTTGTTCATCATTGTATCTACACACAGGTTGGCAAATTTTCTAATGGGCCAAGTAGTAAATATCTAGGCTTTGTGGACCACACAATTTGTTCCAATTACTCACCTCTTCCACTTTAGTTGTAAGTAAATGAGCATGGCTGGGTTCCAGTAAAACTTTGTACAATTTTTATGTGTTGTGGAATATTACTCTTTCGATTTTTTTCAACTATTTAAAAATGTTAAAACCATCTTAGCTCATAGGCTTTGCAGAATCAGGTAGCAGGCTGGATTTGGTCTGCAGAACACAGTTTGCTGGGTCATGCAAATGCTTTGCGCTTAACTGCTGATCTAAAGGTTGATGGTTCAAATCTACCCAGTAGTGCCATGGTGGAAAGGCCTGGCAGTCTACTTCTGTAAGATTACAGCCATTGACAACCCTTTGGAGGGCAGTTCTACTCTGAAACACTAAATGTCTTAGGCTCGTTTCTCTGGAGAAGCAAAACCAGTAAAGCATATAAATATATAGACAGAGATTTACATCAAGAAAATGGCTCACGAGGTTGTAGAGGCTGGAACATTCCAAGTCTGTGGGTCAGGGTAGAGGCTTCTTCTGATTCACAAAGCCGCAGAGGCTGGCAAACCCAAGATCAGCAGGTCAGAGAGTAGGGCTCTTGCTCCCAGGCTGCAAAGATTGATGAATACCAAGATTGGTGGGCAAGACTGCAGGTAAGCTGCTAGCTCAAGTTCCTAGAACCGGAGGTCAGATGAACAGGAGCCAGCTGCGGGATCCAGAGTGAGCAAAAAGTCATCATGAGTCAGAATCAACTCAAAGGCAGTGGGGTTGGTGGCACGTAATAGGTGCTTCATAAAAACGTATCATGAGAAATGAAGAAGGTTCCCCACCCCTTGCCCAAAGTCACTGCATCACGCAACTCCAGAGGCCTCCCTTCTCTTGCTAGCCTGTGTGTAGCTACGACACTGCCTGCAATAGTGAACCCTGAAGCCTAAGCAGCCAGTGATCCTGTCCTGAGGGATATGCCATGGGATTCTACTACGTTTTATACAGATGCATCTACTGAAAAGTCCTAGGTCAGAAAATCAGCTAAGACTTCAATTCTATTACCAAATCGATCAATAGTTTTAGGCCTGCTCTTAAAAGATAGGTCATATGTAAGTCACCTTGTTCGTCCACCTTTAAAGAGCAAGCACATTTTGTGTTATCTCCTTTAAAAAGTGTTGAGTTATTATCACTGCTTCTCTTTGTGTTTTTAAAAAAACAAACCAACCAAACAATAACTTGAAAGGAAAAAAAAAACAAAAACCCTGATCCTTGATTTACTTACAAAGTGTACATGATGCCAGTCTGATAAGTCCCTTGGAAATCACTGGGGATATCCAATGTATTTCAGTATTCCTAGCGAGATCCAATACCTGGATCCTTGAAATAAACCAGTGTGCTTATAGATTTAGAGACAAAGCTGTTGGCATCAGACAGTGGCTCCCAGGGATATTTTATAGTTTACTAGATTCCTTGCTTTAAATTTCTAGGTTTTAAAGCAAAACAAAACAAAAACCATTGCCGTCGAGTCGATTGCAACTCATAGTGACCCTATAGGACAGAGTAGAACTGCCCCATACATAGGGTTTCCAAGGAGCAGCTGGTGGGTTTGAACTGCCAACCTTTTGGTTAGCAGCCATAGCACTTAACCACTGTGCCACTGGAATTCTACTCTTGTTGGTCTAGAAGTGGAGATTTATTAAAAACCAGTTGCCATCAAGTTGATGCTGACCCGTGACAACCCCTTGTGTGTCGAAGCAGAGCTGTGCTCTGTAGAGCTTTCAAGGGTTGATTTTTTGGAACTAGATCATCGAGCCTTTCTTCTGCCTCTGGGTGGACTCGAACCTCTAACCTTTCAGTTAGCAACCAAGTGCATTAACCATTTGCAACACCCAGGAGGAGTCTTACTAATCCCTAGTATATGAGAGCTTTTGTTGCAGGTTCTATCTGATAATTAATGAAAATTTCACTTAATAAAGTGCATAGTAGGGCCCTGACAACTATCCTCTCTTGCCTCAGTTTCGTCCTCTAGAAAGTAGAGTAATAATAGCTACTTCTTTGGATTGATGCAAGGATTAAATGAGATAATGAATTATTTTAATTACTCTCTTACTAGGATTTCTGTTTTATTTTTTATTCTTGACAGAATTAAAAATAGAATTCATGTTTTCTGGATCTGTGCTGTGCCTATTGTGAACTCAAGCTTTTCTCCTTAGACCCTCTTGGATTCCACATTGAATGTGAACAAGTCATCTGCTATCTGTGTTCGGCCAACACTTGCCCAAAAACTCTGAGGTACCCAGCCAGTTGAACTCCTTGGCTTTTAAGAAAAGACTTCTTCTTGAAAGTCATTGTGTTAATGGCATGCGTTAACACAAATGATCACTTCAGTTTAGTTACTGGGTGCTTTATACCGCTACCGGTTGCCGTCGAGTGGATTCCGACTCATAGCCACCCTACAGGACAGAGTAGAACTGCCCCATAGAGTTTCCAAGGAGCACCTGGTGGATTCAAACTGCCCACCTTTGGGTTAGCAGCCGGTAGCACTTAACCACTACACCACCAGGGTTTCCTGCTGTGTACTAGGAGAACATTATACGTTCTCCAGATTCCTGGATCTGCTCTCTAGTTATGGTGATTTATGAAAACAAATCTGAATGTCTTATGCCAAATCCTTAGCAAGCCTAACTCACAATGCGATATGCGTTTACATGACGGGAGGATTGAGTCATTTGATTTTCCCCAAGGGAAAACAGTGCTTCACTCTTGAAAAAGGAAATACGACACTACCTGAGCTCCTCTTTAGCCCCAGTAAGGAGCCTTTACTTTTAATTCCACAGAACGTGGCGCTGAAGCTCATTTCCACTTTGCATGGTGATGCTCAGTGTTTATGGTTCGTTGGTATCACGGTAGGATCACCCTAGTGGTAGGATGCTTTGTCAGATTGCTCTTAGCGAGTATCACAGGGCATCTGTATAACAGCTTTCTCACTTTGGCCCTAAAATCAGCAGGCGATTAAGTAGGGTCCTATTTGAATTTTTATGTATTAGAAGTTTATTTCTTCTGATTCGAATTTAAAAATTCAATTTCTTTTACTGTAATTCAGAGATTCCTTGGCATAACCAGCCTTACATTTTATTCTTTTGTTTAAATCAATGCTTCTCAAATTGGCTGCAACTGAGAGCCACCTGGAGCGTTAAAAGGAAAAAAAAAAAAAAGGCTCATCCTTGAACTTAGCCTTCAGAAATGCATATTTAATTGGTCTAGAGTGTGACCCTGGTATAAATTTGTCTTTGCTTTTTTCTCTTCCTTTTTTTTTTTTTCTTCTGCTTTAAAACAACAGATGACTTTAACATGGAGTCTGTGATAAAAACCAGCGGTGTAAATCTGCACTTCTTAACTTTTAATGAGCACATAAGCCACCTAGGGGTTTTGTTAAAATGCAGATGCTGATTCCTAGGTCTGGGTGGGGCCAGTGCTGCCCATCCACGGACCACGGTTTCCGTAAGATGAGTCCAAATGAAGACCCGATTTCATTAGAAAACTTTTTTTAATACATGAATGCCTTAACTGAGTGATTGTCTCAGAAATTTGGTTAATTAGCTCCTGAAAATGATCTCATCGTCTGCTTTTAAAAATTACCATGTTTGCTTTCACTTTGCTTAATTTAATCCTACATTTACTGCATACTGATTATATGTGCACTACTTTCCAGGCTTGCGAGGGATGCAGAGAGTCGCAAAAGCCAAAGTCTATTTAAGGAGCTGAAAGAGGCATGGGGGGTTAATACTAATGACCACAAGTCCAAGTGAAAAACATTATCTAAGAGGTTAAAATTTTTGATTTTTCACTTACTTTTGAAATATGTCTTTTTCTTAGAGGCCGTTTTTAGGTTTAAAAATTCTGGAAGTCCAAAATATTTTTGTTTACTTCTGTGTGTGTGTGTGTGTGTGTGTGTAATTCTTAGGGATTTTCATCTATTTTGTTGATTGATGTAACCCAAGTACCTAGAACAATGCTTGATTGACTAAAAACTTGAAAAATGTTTGTGGAGTGAATGATAGGCAACAAACGTTTGCCATTTAGGACTAAGGGTCAGTGACTTTTGAAATGGGCCGTGTGATAGGAAGTCAGTAGTAAAGGTAAGGAACCCTAATATGTCATATCACCAAACCGAAAACCAAACCCTTTGCCGTTGAGTTGATTATGACTCGTAATGGAAGCAGACTGCCACGTCTTTCTCCCGTGGAGCACGGCTGCTGGATTTGAATTGCCAACCTGTCAGTTAGCAGCCAAGGGCTTTTACCACTGTAGCACCAGGACTCTTTATGTTGAGTCACATTTAGGGCAATTCATTCAGTAGAGAAGGGATGGAAGGAGGATATTTGTGAGCACCTTCTAGAGATCAGGCATTTCAAAACCGTATAAAGGAGTAGGTATGACTCTGCCCACTTTAGCTTTACGGAACAGATAATCCAGTCTCCAAATTTCACTGGAAACTATGATTAAGAGGACACGTTGTTTAAGCAGCTCCCGGCTGGGTAACTGGAACACTTTGTTTTCTTATTGAAAACTTTAAATCTACAGATAAGTAGAAAATCATGGCATTTCCCTGAGTAATTTATAAATGTTCACTTTGTTTTGAAGAGAAGGTTCTCTAAATAGAAGATCTTTCTTCTTGATTTCTTTATTTTTTAATCACACAAATATTCCTCTGTTTTAGTTTTTTAGATGATCTAAAGGAAAGGAGCCCCAGTAGCACAGTCGTTAGAGCAATTGACTGCTAACTGACAAGTCGGTGGTTCGAAACCATCAGTGGTGCCTCAGGAGAAAGATGTGGCAGTCTGCTTCCATAGAGATTTACAGCCTTGAAAACCCTATAGGGAGGCTATGACTCCTAATCGAATCGACAGCAGTAGGTTTGGTTTTTTTGGGGTTTTGAAAGCAAATAATAATACTCCCTAATGTACTTTTAGGAAGCCTTGTGGTTAGGAGTTCGGCTGCTAGCTAAAAGATCAGCAGTTTGAATCTACCAGGTGCTCCTCGGAAACCCTGTGGGGTAGTTCCTCTCTGTCCTATAGGGTTGTTATGAGTCAGAATTGACTCAATGGCAATGGGTTTGGTTTTTTGGTTTTTAATGTACTTTTAGGAATTAATGAAGATAATAAATTATAAAATTCAAGATTTTGATTGCTTCATGAGAAAAATATAATTTAATTTATATCTTTTGTTATTAATATACAGTTATATAATACAATTGTCCATTTAGGGTATCCAGCTGGATCTAAAAATCTGTTTTTGGAAAATTCTTATAATAGCGTAACTTTTAGTGCTTCCAAACCAAACCCATTGCCATCGAGTCAATTCCAACTCATAGCGACCCTATAGGACAGAGTAGAACTGCCCCATAGAGTTTCCAAGGAGTGCCTGGTGGATTTGAACTGCCGACCTTTTGGTTAGCAGCCATAGCACTTAACTACTATGCCTCCAGGGTTTCCACTTTCTCTTAGGACATATGGAATTGAAACAATTGTGTTAACCCCTTTTTTGGGGTCTTCAAAAAAGGGCCGTTGAATATCTTTCAGGAAATTAACGAAGTGATCAGCAGCTCAGTTGCCAAGGGAATTCAGAGCAAAGTTTCTGTCTCCCCATTGCCAGCTTACTTGTACAAAACAAATGTCAGAGGCAGCGTGTGGGGGAATTTGTAATGCTTTAATTTACATGGACGGAGTCAGCACAAAATTAATAGCCGTCTATCACCAAGGTTTGGTAGCTAATTGCTGGGTTTTAATGTTAAACAAACGAGTGTGAATTTTAACAACCCTGTTGAAGAGCCTCTTTGGGGGCCTGGTTTCCTCCTTTCTCTTGGCACTCAGGCTTCAAGTCAGCTTCTGAGTGCGTTTTCTAATTCTTCAAGTATTAAGGTGGCAGCCCCTGTTGTCTTTGACAGTTGACCCCTCCGTAATAAAATCAGCTCAAAGCCTTCTCAGGAAAACAAGCCATATAGCAGAATTTCCATGGGCCATGGCAACTCTTTTTTGGTCTTTATAACACCCCTCAAACAATTCAGATAATCTCATAGACTGCCGGAGAAATGGCCTTTTGAGTTTTCTATGGTATGACCTGGAAACCCTGGTGGCATAGTGGTTAAGAGCTATGGCTGCTAACCAAAAGTTTGGCAGTTTGAATCCACCAGGTGCTTTTTAGAAACCCAGCGGGGCAGTTCTGCCCTGTCCTATAGGGTCACTGTGAGTTGGTATTGACTCGACAGCAATAGGTTTGTTTTTTTTTTGGTTTTTATAATATGACCCTACATAAAATTACCATAGGAAATCAATAAGGTAGTGATAATTAATTTTTTAATGTAAAGCGTAATCTATTTGTAACCAGTATGTTAAAACATGTGTCTTACGATGTCGACAAAAAGAGAAATTCATTTTCATTTCCCACTGTGTCCCTTATACTTTGTGTTTTTGTGTGCCCACGAGTTGATTCTGACTCATAACAACCCTATTGGACAGAGTAGAACTGCCCCATAGTGTTCCCTAGGCTGTAATTTTTATGGGAGCAGATTGCCAAGTCTTTTCTCCCACAGAGCGGCTGGCAAGTTGGAACCACCGACCTTTCTGTTAGGAGCAAAGCACTTAACCATTGCACCACCAAGGCCCCTTCCATACTTTCCATCTGTTCCCGAATGAAACCTCGAGCAGGCCCCTGCTGTTTCTACAAACCTACAGACACTGGAAGTTACAAACACCAAGCCAAGCCAGTAATTAGAATGTCAAGTCCAAAGTATTAATCCAGTCATCTGAACTTTATTTGTCAACAGGTAAATCGTCCTCCACTTGAGAGTTTATTTAAAATGGGAGCCTGCAGTTGAAAAGGGAAGGATGAGATTGGCTTCTCCTCCTTAGAGGCTCATTCCTACTTCCTCCCTTACTGTCCAGCTGCTGTGTTACATCCACCACAGCCAAGGCATTGTGTGGAGGGAGGGGAGGTGTGAAAACAGGACAGGATTAGATTGCTTAGGTGGCTTTATAAACCTTGGGCCTTGGCAGATGTTTAAAGTTGGGGTCATTGGGTAGACCAGGCTGATATTCTTTCAGGAGTGCTTTCATGGACTCTTCAAAATTCCCTGCTGGGTTCTCTCTCCTTCACTTCCCTTAGTTGACACCGCTATTGGGTGTGGTCCCTTTGTAGCTCCTCCTTCAGCCCCTGCATGCCCACACACCCTGTGGTACACATCAGACTCTTTGTGATGAGAGCCTTCTACCCTTGGGCCCCGATTTAGCACATCCATGGTGACTCCTCTCAATTTCACTCTCTGTGCCTTGGCCCACATCTGGTCCAGGGGAAACTCTATGCAACCCTTCCCTAATGGCCTCTGGCAGAGAGCTCCACCCTATCCCAAATATAGGCACTGTCCTATCTGCCATCAAAGCAATTAGTCAGCCTTTCCCTTTCTGTGTGGATTTTTATGGCTCGGATTAGATTCTGAGTCAAACTCCAGCCCTCAGCGTCTCTTGACAGCTGAGAATATATTTCAGAGCTTTCCAAGTGCCTACTTGAAGCCCTCTTCACTGAGGTTAGGGTTAGAAGACAGCATCCATCAGCCTTTCCTCCAGAGTCACAGGGAAGGAGGACTTCACAGCACAGCAACATTATTCTCCAAAGAAATCAATAACCAGTTTTCTCCAAAATTCTTTTTCAACCCCTGGACCTCCGTCTATATCTTAAACTGGCTGAAAGGTCCAAGAATAATGGAATATGTTCTCTTCCATCACCTATGTAAATTCTGCAGTTATACACCTGTGTAATACACAGTTTGCATTCTGATAGCCACTGTATTGGTTCCCCAGTTAAATCTGAGGCAGGAAGAATTGCAGTCCAATGATCTGTTACATATTTAAACAAGTTGAGGACAGGGACTATTCAATTCAGTGTGATTCCTTAAACATGTATTAGGCACTAGCAAAAGAAAAAGACCTGATGATTTGGCATCAAATCTACTTGGAAGAAGCACAGCCAGAATTCTCCTTAGAAGCAAGGATGGCGGGACTTTGTCTCATGTATTTTGGACACGTTATCAGGAACGATGAGTCCCTGGAGAAGGACATCATGCTTGGTAAGGTAGAGGTTAGCAAAATGGAGGAGGATCCTCAAAGAGATACGTTGACACAGTGACTACAACAATGGGCTTAAAATAGCAACGATTGTGGGGGTGGCACAGGACCAGGCAGCGTTTCCTTCTGTTGTACATAGGGTCGCAATGAGTCAAAACCAACTTGACAGCACCTAGCAACAGCAAGCCTGCATATTTTACTCAATAATTTCTGTCTGCAAAAAGTAGCCACATGAAGGTAGTCAACATTAGAGACATATCTAAGACAGCAGAAGATTAAATCTTCCCTACACGATGTTGTTGTTATTAGTTGCTGTCAAGTCAATTACAGTTCATGGCCACCCATGTTTGCAGAGTAGATCGGCTCCTTAGGGTTTTCAAGGCTGTGACTTTTTCCAGCCCTGTCTTCCAAGGTGACTCTGTTTGGGTTCGAACCGCCAAACTTTCAGCTAGTAGTTGAACCCTTAAACCATTTGCACCACTGTGGACTTTCTCCTACATGATAGACTAGTGATTACAAACTCTGGCATTAGACCCAAAGTCATAGGTTTGAATCCCTGGTTTGATCATGAAATACCCAACACCTGATTTATTTTCGTTGCTGTTTCTATCCTACGCTAAGGCACAAATTTCCTTTATATTTCTGTTCTTTTGCAGAAAAGGAAGATTGATCTTATATCTTATGGTTATATGCAAAGAAGGAATATCTGATTGTGTTTTTCCTTTGAGGAAATCTGTTTAAAGTTCCCTCAATTTCCAGGTTTCCTTAGAGAAGAAAATATAAATTGCACACCCCCCTCCCCCGCTTATGAACATTTCCTTGAAATCCTTTCCTCTCGTTCATAGAATGCCCACGTACTCACACATAGCATGTCAGAGCCTTATTGCACTTTGCCCAGGCACTTAGAATTTCCTTGTTTCAAGCTGATGCTTTTGGCTTATGTAACAGCGTTATTGTATTCCGCTCACTCCATTCTCTTTTTTGTCTATTTTATGGACATATCAGCAGAGAAAGTTGCTTTAAAGCCATCCAACCATAGATTCAACATCTATTTTTATTCCAGTTTGTATTCATCACCCAAGCATAAGAAAGAACCCATTACAAGGCAACTCTGTTCGATTATTATACGATATTGTCATTAGAAAGATTCCCCTTTTCAATCTCTTAGGGTAACGTTCTGTGAAACTAGACCACTATTTTCAACTTCTGATTCTGTTTTGCAGTTACATTAATCAAGCTCAACCAACTCCGTGACCTTGAAAAAGAAACTAATAGACAAATTGCCCTTGGGTATAATAAATTGACCTAAGAAAAGCCACTCTGGTTGGATCTTAAATGCAACAAAGTAATTTGCTTGGATTCTCCCGAGAATGATTTTATATTCTGTATTAGGTTGTATTCAGCTGAAAAGCTACAGTTACACAAGAAGTACTGATGGTCTTGCAGATGAAGGGGATAAATATACATATAGACACACATGTATCACACATGCACATGAGAGCAGCGAACTTCAAAACTGATACATTTCTGGAGTTGTTCAGTATTGATTACAGAATTCAATATTCAGAGAATTTAGAGAAACAAGAGTTTTTTTTTTCTTCCTGTTCACTGCTTTCCTTCTCCTTAAGCAGAATAAAAATTTATTTCATGTATCATTGTAGAGTAACTTTCAACTAGCACCTTGCCACCTTTTGCTAACCTTAAATTGCTCGAATGTTTTTTATATGGTCTTTAGTGGCGTGAAACTAAACTAACTTAATACCATTGTAATCTTCATATGGGTTGTAAAGACTAAAGTAGCCAATATTCACATTTTCCAGGCTGTTTTTTTTTTTTTTTTTTTTTTTTTAATGAATCAACTCCAAAGTCCTCATGGTTTAAATATATTTTTATTATAAATAAACTACATTGATGAAATTAATGGCATCAATTATCATTAATCGTTCATTGTACTTGTGATCACAGATTACATGTTTATTCATGTATATTTTTCCTAGGTCCAGAAAAAAGTTCCCACACAATTAATTTGTAATGTTTCGGTTCATCCTGCTGTTATTTTACCACTGTCTCACCAATAGGGGTGCCTCAGTGATCATCGATCACGGGATAGAGTAAGGATTAGAATTCAGGAGTTTGAATCCCAAACATTTGCTACAGTGGTAAGCCCTCTCAGAAGTCAAGCCCAGCTTTTAAAAATAGGATATTTAAAATTGTTTATTACCCTATCTTGTGTAAAAGGTACTTCCATGGCACAAGCGGTTTACACTAGACTACTAACTAAAGGGCTGACAGTTCAAACCCACCCAGTGATGCTACAAGAGAAAGACCTGTTGATCTGCTTCTGTAAAAGATTATTGCCTCAAAAACACCATGAAGCACAGTTCTACTCTGTAACACATGGGTGGCCATGAGTCAGAATTACTCGGTAGCAATGGATTTATCTTGTGTAAAATATTAATTTGCAGTTTTTGGTATGAAATATGGAGACATCAGTGTTTCCTGTGACCACTGGGACATTGTTCTAAGGTTGACAACTGTCAAGATGGTATTTTCTCACTTAAGAGTGAAAAAAATTCCCTGGTCAAATGACTAAAACGTTTGGCTAAACCAATCCATCAGCGAAATCATCACCAACAATCCTTTTGTGATGTAGATAGACTGCAGTTAAGCATCATGGCACCAAAGGTGGAAAGTAAAATGGCTCTGATGCAGAGGGTATGGAGAAAGCCATTCTCTGAAAAATAAACTTTAAAAGTCAGAACCACAGTGTAACATTGGATAAAGATATAAGAGAAATTGCTCAAGAGTCAGGGATGCACATGATGGCAGGAAATGTGTGTGCAACTGATACAGGGATTAGGACATTATCCCTCTCTCAGATGTCGAGATCATTTAGTGATGGACAGACTCTATTTTGATTGCTGTCGAATAGGGAGTTTAAGTCTAAGTAAACAGCAGCAAAACTGAGGCACGCATCTGAAAGCTGGCTTCCATAGCAGAAATGTTAACGTTGAGACAGACACAGATTTTAGTACCAATAAGATTCTCCCAAAAGGAGGTGGGACAGTACTTATTTAATACAATAAAATGTGGGAAAATTAGAAAAGGCATGTAGCAATAATGGTACTGATTTAATACTTTGAAGAATAACTGAGTTACATTAAATTACCTTTATTTAGTGCCTTATAACTTAACAAAGACCAAGAACTAGTAGGATCTTATCTTTTAATCCAGTCAGAACATAAATTTAGTTTATGAGCTTACGGAAAATAGCTGTGGAAGCTTGATGTTTTCTGAGAGACACATTGTTTAAAATCCAGATTGAAAATTAGGGTTTGTGAAAATTAATTTTAACTTCCATATAGTCTCTAACCAGATCCAGGCTAATAAAAATGAACATTCGAAAGCTCATGTTACCTCAGTTCAGATTGCCTGTGCTCAGGAATGTACATTATTCATATATTCTACAATTTATCTGTACATCTTCTTTCTATCTGTCATCTCTCTGTCCCTGGGTAATGCTAATGGTTTGTGCTCCACTACTAACCTAATGGTTGACAGTTCAAACCCACCCAGCAGCACTGCAGAAGGAAGGCCTGGCAATCTACTTCCATAAAGATTACAGCCAAGAAAATCCTACAGAGCAGTTCTACAATGTAGCACATGGGGTTGCCATGAGTTGCAATCAACTCAATGGCAGTGGGTTTAGTTTTGATATCTACCTATCTGTCTGTCTATCTACCTACCTACCTATTTATAATTAAATACATCAAATAAAACCATAAAGAAAATTAAAATAAAATTGTTTAGAGTTTACTTAACTATTCTTGTGCTACAACACAGGAATCTATTTCATTTTGTCTGATAAAATGCATCAGAGATAGAGTATTGTTAGGGTAGAAGAACGAACTTGAGATTTTGAGAAACTACTCTGGTATTAAATGCATTAAATATATAGCATACGCCATCCTAATTAGCATGCAAATCAGGATGCTTCATTTTGAAAGTAAGGAAACATGAATATGTATACAAATGAGTTTTTTTATTTTTAAAATATATAACTTATAAAAATATTTGTAAATAAATTTATATAGGAGTAAATATAAACATATAATTACCTACATATTTACAAGTCCATCAATTATAGGTCTCTGTGTGTGTGTGTGTGTGTGTAACACAGCATTAGATTCGAATCGAGGTAGAAATCAACAAGAGGATAAATTATTGCAAAAATCTCAAAAGGTTTCTCCTTCTTACATATAATCCCCATCTGAAGGACAAAGCACGATGGATATTTGGTCAGATTATTGAAAGTTTCAATTATTTAATTGGTATAAAATTACACAACCTTTATAAATCAAGAAACCAAACTCGTTGCCATCGAGTCGATTCTGACTCATAGCAACCCTATAGGACGGAGTAGAACTGCCTCGTAGAGTTGCCAAGGAGCGCCTGGTGGATTTGAACTGCTGACCTTTTGGTTAGCAGCCATAGCACTTAACCACTACGCCAGCCGCATTTCCTTATAAATTAGAAGCTGAAGAAATTAAGGCAAGTGACTTAAGGTACATAGGAAGTAAGACTTGGCCTAGTTCTAGCTAGTAGGGTGCAATGATAACAAAAGATGAGGACGGCTGACTGACTGGGTTCACTGTTCTCCATCCTGAACCTGAATATTTCTGACAATGAATTCATCATGTGGAATGGCACAACAAGACATAACAGAAGTGACTTGCAGTTTCCCTCCCTACAAAAAATGGTGTTCACGAAGCTCTATGAATCTCATTTTAAAGGGTTTTGGTTACCTCCTTGTTATAGAATACAATCTAAAGTCTTGTCAGGTAGGTACACTTATTAGATGCCACATAGCCAACCTCAAGAAGGACATGGGTGGCCACTGGACCCATTGACGGCCACATTCCACAGACTTGGTCCACACCTCTCTAGGAAAACGTATGTGCTTGGGAGTGTTCAGAGTAAATGTAACAGACTTCTTTCTTTTATATTAAAAACTGTCAGGGAGTCAGACATGGGAAATACATAAATTCAATCCTTTGAAAATGTGATTTTTAAAGACTGCTTTTAAGTAACAAAATTATGTTTAACTTTGATGACTCATCAGACATTGCAAGTAGAAGCTTAGAAGCCGTAGGAGAGAAGCAAGTTTTTATATTTGGTGTGTAAAACAGAATGTGACTTGGTACTAAATTTCTTATTACAACAAATATAAGCTGTAATTTATTGTAAAAACATGCGGTGATAATTCAGATTTTCCTGGGTTCTATAATACTCTTTTTCTTCCTATAAATCAACCTATGTAGAATGCATGTGATATGGCCCTGGGGTCACAGTGGTCAAGAGATTGGCTGTTAACCAAAAGGTCAGCAGTTCAAATCCACCAGTTGCTTCTTGGAAGACCCATGGGGCTGTTATACTCTGTCATATAGGGTTCCTATAAGTTGGAATCAACTCAACAGCAACAGGCTTGGTTTGGTTTTTGATTAGTACTGTAAACTCTGAAATGTTTTCTCTCCCCAAGTAGGTCCTAATTTCAATATGTATTCTAGCCCCTAGATGAGTCAGAATGGACTCCAGAGCACAGGTTTGGTTTTGTGTTTTTTCAGCCCCTAGATATGCAGATAACACAACCTAGCTTGCTGAAAGCAAAGAGGACTTGAAGCGCTTAGTGATGAAAATCAAAGACTACAGCCTTCAGTAGGAACTACACCTCAACATAAAGAATACAACAACCTCGCAGCTGGACCAATAAGCAACATCATGATAAATGGACAAAAAATTGAAGTTGTCAAGGATTTCACTTTACTTGGATCCACAGTCAGCGCCCATGGAAGCAGCAGTCAAGAAATCAAGCAACGCATTGCGTTCGGCAAATCTGCTGCAGAAAAGAAGACCTCTTTAAAGTGTTACAAAGCAAAGATGTCACTTTGAGGACTAAGGTGCACCTGACCCAAACCATGATATTTTCATTTGCTTCGTATGCATGCGAAAGCTGAACAAGAATAAGAAAAGCTGAAGATGGCCTTGATGCCTTTGAATTTTGGTGCTACCAAAGAGTACTGAGTATACCATGGGCTTCCAGAAGAATGAGCAAGTCTGTCTCTGAAGAAAGAGTGCTCCTTGGAAGCGAGGATGGCGAGACTTCATCTCCCGTACTTTGGCACGTTTGCAGAATGGACCAGTCCCTGGAGAAGGACATTATACTTGGTAAAAGCAGGAGGTCAGTGAAAGAGAGGAAGACCCTCAATGAGATGGATTGACACAGTGGCTGTAATGATGGGCTCAAACATAGCAACAATTGTGATGATGGCACAGGACTGGGCAATGTTTTGTTCTGTTGTATGTAGGGTTGCAATGAGCCGGAACTGACTCAACAACACCTGACAAGAACAACAGACCTATTTATTGACTTTTATAAGTGGGGAAATTTCACAGTGTTTATAATATTAATAATTTTAACTTTTCCACTCCTTTAATGATGATAATAATTAAAAAACCCAAACCTGCTGTCGTTGAGTTTATTCCGACTCATAGCGACCCTGTAGGACAGAGTAGAACTGCTCCATAGGGTTTCCAAGTAGCACCTGGTGGACTCGAACTGCTGATCTTTTGGTTAGCAGCCATAAATCTTAACCATTGAGCCACCAGGGCTCCTTAATAAAAAAATAATAATAATAAGCTACCATTTATTTAGTTCTGACAACATGCTCAACAGCTTGATAAACACTCTGTTTGCAGTATTTCGTTTTTTTTTTTTTTTTTTTTTTGGTTTATAGCCTTATATAAGAGGGATGTATTATTAATGGAGCCCTGGTGATTCAGTGGTTAAGAGCTCAAGCTGCTAGCCAAGAGGTCGGCAGTTTGAATCCACCAGCTGCTCCTTGGAAACCCTATGGGGCAGTTCTGTTCTGTCCTGTAGGATCACATGAATTGGAATCAACTTGAGGGCACTGGTTTTTTGTGTTTTTTTGTTGTTGTTGTTGTTGCTGCTGTTGATATTATTAACTCCCATTTCACACGTGAGGAAACTAAGGATTCGGCAGATAAAGTATTTTTCCCAAGGTCTCACACACAGATGGTAAACAGTAGAATCACAACTCGTACCCTGATCATAGCACCTCCCGAGTTCAAGGTCTCCTTATCATTTCACATCAGTGCCTCTCGTCTGTCTTAAACTGGGGTATGATATACATTCCAGTTGAGCGAACGTAGCAAAAATTGTGGATTGTTACCTAATATTCCAAAACGGAGAGATTTTATAAAGTCAATATAAACAAAATCACAAGAAAATATTTACTGGTGGTATAAACACACTTTTTAAGATGTTACAACTTCTTTTGATTGCATCGTTAAACTTTTCATTGTGCCAATGCCAGAGAAGTTTAACTCATGATTTTAATGTCAATATTCAATATCTTCCAACTCATATTAGCTCAAGAATCTTGGCTGATGCTTTTTCACAGAAAAATTGAAAAAAATTTTCCTTGTCTTATGTCCTGGGAGTCTCAGGAAAACTTTCTCTGGGTCAGCAGAAAAGGACAGAGCTCAAAACAAGATTTAAAATCACACCGTCTTCCCTTTCAAACCCAGAATTAAGTCATGCCCAGGCTTTTTTTTTCAATCCATTTTATTAATCCTTATATTGACTTTAGTTTGTATTTCTGGACACATTTTACAGAAAATCAATGGAACATCTTAATTTTCTCTCTTAGGTGTCCCACAATTGCCTGAAGTTAAATGAAATAATTCCTTTTCTCCTTTCATCTTTCTTGCCTTCTCTCTTGCTTTTTCCCTCCCTCCTCCATCCCCCCTCTCTGCCACATTTATTTTAACTACTTATACATTGCTCTTGCCAGGGTTTGTAGTTTCTCACTGTCATCTCATTTCTTCTTTCCCTGTGCCTGTTCTTCAATAGGATTAGTTCCATGTCTGAGCAAAAGTCCAAGATCAATAAAATGGTCTCTGTGCTCTTAGAAATATTATCTTTTGGAGTAAGAGTGTAGGTGACTGAGCACTTTTGTAAAATATGCAATTGTGAGGGAAATTTCAGCTCCCAGGGGTCCTGGAAAGTCAAAGTATGTCTCTTCATCCAAGAGTTGAGAATATATTGGAGATTATTTCTGGCTACGGACATAGAAACCGTATCAAAAATCTTATCTCCCTTGTCAATAAATTTACTTCTTCTTTGTTTCTTTCAATGGTTTTAATACCAAATCAGCTCCCCCAGGGTATAATGAGAAAAAAAAATAATGAGAGCAGCATTTAAAAAAGACAATGACAATGACATGAAAATTACAGTTGATATGATGCCTTTTTATTAGCATTTGTCATTCTTTCACTTTTTGTTTGTTCATTTGTTTTCAATTTCATTGAGATATATGACTCCTGGGAATTATGCAGTATTTTTTTTTTTTCTGATTATCTAATCACACTCTCTTACCATGGCTGACATTGATTAAAATAAAGGAGATCATCGCATTAGTTGAACACAAGTGATTATTTCATAATGGTTCGCAGTAGAAAGCATCTTGCGTGGCCATTGATTCTGGTTAGATGCAACCAACCTATGTACAGACACTTGGATTCTTTCTGTCACTCTAGGGCTGGAGATGCTTATCCTTCCTTAATGGTCTGGTGGTTTTATCATCCTATCAGTGAAGGGATGCTTCTTTGGCTCCATTTAAAATATTTCAGATTTGCTTTTGAACATGGGGAATGTCTGGTCAGAGTTCCCTTTATTAAAAAAAAAAAAAAAAAAGGTCATGTTTTGGAAGATAGATTTATGTTTTTAGATGTTTTCTTCTGTAAATCCAGCTTTATTTCTTTTAGGCACTACTTTATAGGACAATGTGTTGCTGTGTTAAAAGCCTCTCTACGTTTTCCACTTAGAAGGCTTTGTGAAGGATTGTCATTTGTGGTAGTGACAAAAATCTGATAATTGTACATGTGAAATCTACCAAGAGGAGCCTAAGGTGTGCTTACTGATCATACCAGAACAACAACAACAACAAAAAATTACTGAACAAAACTGCCCCACAGGGTTTCCAAGGAGCAGCTGGTGGATTCTAACTGCCGACCTTTTGGTTATCAGCCAAGCTCTTAACCACTGTGCCACCAGAGCTCCTTAGCTTTCCTAGATAGTATCAAACATGTTTCCAAAGTGATGAATCAACTGAGGAATGTAATGGTACAATAGATTTATTGGCAACAAACAGCATGACTATGGCAGAAACTCACAACTTACTCTCTAGCAGAATTAGAGTAGGTTCTTGTCTTTTTTTTTTTCTCTTGTCTTACTCATCTAATGCAGCCACAACAGAAACACCACAAGTGGATGGCTTCAACAAAGACAAACCCACTCTTTCACAGTCCAGTAAGCTAGAAGTCCAGACTTAGGGCGTCAGCTCCAGGGGAAGGCCCTTTCTCTTCCTTGGCTGTGGGAGAAGGTCTATGTCACCAATCTTCCCCTGGCCTAGGAGCCTCTCCGCGCAGGAACGTAACACGCTCTGCTCCTGGCACTGCTTTCTTGGTGGTATGAGGTCTCCCAGTCTCTCTGCTCGGTTCTCTCTTTTATATCTCCAAAGAGATTGGCTTAAGACACTAACCTTGTAGATCTCATCAATATAACTGCTGCTAATCCATCTCATTAACATCATAGTGATAGAACTTACAGCACAGGAAAATCACCTCAGAGGACAAAACGGTAGACAATCATTACAATACTGGGAATTATGACCTATCCAAGTTGACAGATATTTTTTAGGGACACAATTCAGTTCATGACAGTTCTCATCAATGATAACATTTGCAGGGAGTACTCACTGCTCTAAGGAAGAGAAATAAAAAGGTAAGTACATCTTTCTAGGTGAATCTTTGGTGAAGTTTTATGTGCTGGAAGGACATAGAGTAATATTTGATCAACAGCAAATACATACACACACTGTGGTGAGACGAGTTTTCTAAGAGAGTAACAAAATATTTTAATTTTTTCTCCAGTAGTTTTCCACTGTCAATTCATATTCAATTTAATTTAAGACCTTTAATTTCCTTTGAAGCATAATGATTGTAAGGATGGCTCAGGACCGGGCAGTGTTTCGTTCTGTTGTGCATAGGGTCACTATGAGTCGGAACTGACTCGACAGGACCTAACAACAACAACAGTTTCCTTTATCTGAAGCCCAATATAATGGGCAAGGATATATTTTCTTCTAGAAGAAATAAGTCCTGCTTCTGCTCTTTTTGGGTGCTTTTACTTAGACTCAAGTCATCAAGTATGGTCCACCTGATTTCTGTATCTAGGAGAAATCTGCTTTCTCTCTGGGAAGACCAGTAGTTTTTGCCTTTTGTGTATCCAGCCAGTCTTCTCTGATTTTCAGCAATTATCCAAGTTGTATCCATTCTTTGTAGTCAGCAATAATTAGAAAACCTTCAAAATAGACTTGCCCATACTCATTGCTATCCAACTCACAGTGACACAATAGGACAGAGTAGAACTGCCCCATAGGGTTTCCAAGGCTATAAATCTTTACAGAAGCAGACTGCCTCATCTTTCTCCAAAAACAGACTTATTTGCCCATAATTTATTGAGTTCTTCGCAGCATAAAGAAAGCTTCCATTTTATATTGCGTTAAGATTGTCCAGAAAATGGTTAGAGGTATCGTCCCCTATATTTTTGGTAAATTCTTTAAAAAGAAATTTTTTAGGTAGATTGTAATTACCACATAATTAGTGTTAGCAGTAAATGACCATTATTCACTTTAGTTCAGTATATACAATATTGTCTGAGCTACATAATGCTGCCTTAACAAAAAGACCGCAAATGGATGCCTTTGAAGAACAGAACTTTATTTTCTCTTAGTCTGGTGGTTGTTTGGGTCTTGGCTGTGTCAGTTGCTCTTGTGAGCCTTTCTCCTAGTTTCTGGTGTCTGGTGGTAATCTTTGGGGTTCCTTTGCCTGTAGGTAAGTCTTCACATGTCATCTGTCTTCCCCTATGTGTGTGTGTTTGTGTGTTCTGGTCTTTTTCAACCCAGAAGTGAATAGGTTTTGGATCCACCTTACACTGGTATGATCTTAGCTGATTAATTGATTGTATGACATTTTAGATTGCATTATGGAAAGTGATTACATTACATTACATTATGGAAGGTAATCTGCTGTACCCATGGCCAACTGATATAATAACGTGTAACTGCTCCACGACAGCAGTTAAACTAGTGTTGGGCCAAACAACTGGGAACCATTGCCTAGCCAAGTTGACACTTAAAATTAAGTGTCACAGCTGTGATCAGAATTTTAAGGATAGAATAGACTTTAAATATAATTTAATTTTAGTAATACTTTAATATCATTTCTTTTTAAAATATCACTTATGCTGATAATTGTGACATTATATTTACTCAAGATGTATAATATTAGGCAGTTTGTAAAATGTAGAATATTCTCTAATGACCAAGTTTGAAGATGCCCTGTTTTCTTGTCCCAACTGTAACTTACATCAGACCCACTAAAATCATGGCTGTTACTCTTCTGAATGTCCAGTTAGCTGGGTAATGTTTAATGCTAGAATACATCCCATGTCCAAAAGCATGTTTCTGTGAATGTTTTTCTTCTGTCGAATGTGGCATATTCAGGATCTGAGAAATAAAAGGATATCAGAATAAACGGAAATAGAAAGTCAAATTTTGACATACCCCAAAAGTTAGGTTATATCTCAGATTTAATATAAACCCCACATTCAATATGTATGTTATTTGAATTCTCAATGTTTTAGATCTTCACATGAGTGTACCCTTCAAATACTAAGAAGAATGGAGAGTGGAGTGTATTTATGAATCAATAATAATGTTGTCTTTAAAATGTGGCTTCAAATAACACAGCAATGGCATTCATGATAAACAACATTCTCATGTTCTGGGTAGACTCCAGCCACATTTCAATGGCTGGGTCTCTTGTAGCATATCAAGAGATGTCATTCAATGTCTTTGGTGATGTCATTCAATGTTTTTGCATGCAGACTGCTTGAAAGGAGCCCCAAACTGCCTTTGGTCAAAGTCAGATAAAAACTGATAGGATGTGATTTATAATGATTACCTCATTGTTCAGACAGCATTGAGAAGGTCACCTCACATGGCTCGCCCTTTTTTGCTGTCTGGCAGTAGGCAGAGTGCCACCAGAGGAAGAGGGGGTTTTTGCTTTCCATTCTGAGGACACTAGGTGAACAATCTCAACTCATCAAAAGAATCAGAGCAAAAAATGCCTTCTCAGGCACCACATAAAACAATCTACGTTCCCTAGCAATAAAAGCTGGAGTTTTCACAGTCATTCATAAGACCCACATTCTATGTGGTGGAAAAAAATCCCTCCTCTATTACTGAGGTCTCTGTATTGTATATCTAAAGATAGTATTCCAGACCCTAATTGCTGTTCACGATATGGTAGAGAAGTCCTTTCAGTCCATTACTTATTTTAAATATTGTGGGAGAGCTAAGGGCTGAGTCAGGAAATAATGAACATGGTGGCATTTTTTTAAATTGTAAAGGCTATATCAATATCAATACAACATACTGTACTATTTTAATAATAATCACAAGGTCTTTGAGGCAGGGTATGTAAGATAACCCTGATCAGAGTGTCTTTCACTAAGTCTGTTTGATTACATTTGATTTGGAGCAATTGCTAAACCAAGCTTAACCTTTTACACATATACATTTATTGAGTACCTACTGCATGCAGTATTGTATGTAAATATAAGTACAGGCAAGTGTTTAAAACAAAATTCTTGATTCGCACCTCAGTTTTCTTTAATAGCATTTTATTAATTCAACTGGTATTTAATGAACCAAAAAAAAAAAAAAGAAAAGAAAACAAATGAAACCCATTGCTGTTGAGTCTATTCCAACTCATAGTGACCCTATAGGCCAGAGTAGAACTGCCCCGTAGGGTTTCCAAGGAGCAGCTGTGGTTTTGAACCGCCAGCCTTTTCGTTAGCAGCCATAACTCTTAACCACTGCACCACCAGGGTTTCCATTTAATGAACAGACTTAGTGAAAGACACTCTGATCAGGGTTATCTTACATGCCCTGCCTCAAAGACCTTGTGATTATTATTAAAATAGTACAGTATGTTGTATTGATATTGATATAGCATTTACAATTAAAAAAAATGCCACCATGTTCATTATTTGCTAATCATAACAGTTGCATTCTAGTCACGGCTGACTGATTATCATCATTTTTGTGCATTTGAGAACTGACTCTTAGACTGAATTCAAACCAAATACCAAGTCTATTGACGTGGAGTTGATTCTGACTCATGGTGATCCCATGTGTTACTGAGTAGAACTGTTCCATAGGGTTTATTTGGCTGTAAACTTTATGGAAGCAGATCTCCAGGGCTTTCTTCCATTGAATACAAAACTAGACGCTGAAACCAAAGTATACAAAATTCTTGGCTGACCAATGAAAAATCACGAATTGTGCTGTAGCTAAATAGTAGTAATAGTAAATATGACTCATCAACTAGATAGGATTTGTGAATGGACCAAATTAATTACGATAAGCCAAAACAGTGCCCTCTAAAGAATGCCCTTCTTCAAGGTTTATAATTATTATTATTTCAGAAGCTTCCAGTATGGTTTAAAAAAAAAAAAATAAGGTAAAGGGAAGCTTTGAGATCATTGCAAAAACGTTAACGGTCTGAAGTATAGAATAGCTTAAAGCCACGTTCTGTAGGACGTGATGAGTATATTCAGTGTTAGTATTTGTACAACATCAGTAGTGAGACTTCCTATATTGAGATAACTTGAAGATGTCAGGATAGATGAGAACAGTGGCATGGAAAACAGGAAAAATGCCACATCGGGCCAGATCTGCACATTTGAAAATAGCACTAAAGAACAGATTTGAGAATTGTCAAGGTTATCCTCCATGATACTGTTTCAAGTTCAGTGTAATAAACATGTCCAGGTCTTTGATGGCTGTTTATTAATTTCCCGTTTGTGATTTTTATCTTAACCCCTCTTGAACACATATATTACGCCTGACGTTGGGATGCAATTTGTCTTTGGGATGGCAGCTCCTGAGAGTTTGGCTTCGTTGATACCAGATAATAGACTGCAACAGCAAAATAATAGTAATGATTTTTTGTTTAACTGTTCCTGCTTCCCTAAGAATGTTCATGGCTGATCATGGGATATAAAAAGAAGAAGAAAATCATGAAGAGTCAGTTTGATTTATTACACAGTGTATGGGTCCCAGTAAAAACTCTTTGAGTGTTAAAGGTCCCACAGAGCAATGAAGAATGCGACCATCAGAAGGTGACCATTTTTCGTTTTGAAAACCCCTCATTATTGGGAACATCTTATCGAGAACCAGATTTACCTCACTCTGGGCCTTACTCTGTCCTCAGCCACAGAGAAGTTGCTGACTGTCTCTTCCTTAAAACCTTCCTGGATCTGATGTCTTCAGCTTTTCATGCATTCCTCATTAAGTATGGTAGAATCAGTAAGTGTATAATGAGAGAGTTAACTAAATGCTTGACTCTTAACTCTAGCCACTGATCTCTAGGCGTGAATTTCAGAAAGCTTTCTACAAAATATCTACCATAATATGGACCCAATCACTGAAATTCTCTCCTTATACTGTTGTGACAGAGTGAAAGTCAGCTGACCTTTAAATAAGATGGTATGTGTGCTTGTAAGGTGAGCAGTTGATTGAGCCAAACCTGATTGCATGTGTGGGTAACTGCAAAATACAGTGACCTTTCAGCTAATAGCCTCTGAATGAATGTTTTTGTAGCCAGGTAGAAAGACAAAATTACTCACCAGTTTAATCCTTTACAATGAAGAGACAACTCTTCAGTCCTGAAGTCTTTTGGGAATGTCAAACTGGTAAATTTGTTGAGTTTTTGGGAAATGTGCCTACAATGTTCCTATTCTCAACTATCTGTTTTTTTTCTTGAGAGCTTCTTCAGATTTTCTCATCTCATTAACATTTAGGTCCAGTAGAACTGTGCCCTACGTGGGAAAGTGTGACATAACATCTGAAAAATAAGTCCTAATATCTTCGGTCAATGAGAGTCTGTCTCCACTGATAAAATATCAGACTTTGCGGAACTCCATGGACAACCCTACAGAATTCAATATAATTTGTATTTATAATGATTCTGATTGCTGGTGAGCCCCTGAAAATATAGTCTATGAAGAAATTAGTTTCATTTGTGTGCTTATTCCGTTTATAAACCCCTCACCTCCCCCCAAAAAACCCAAACGTTGCTGTCGACCGTTGTTCCGACTCACAGTGACCCTATAGGACAGAGTAGAACTGCCCCATAGAGTTTCCAAGAGGTAGCTTCTGGATTCCAACTGCCAACCTTTAAGTTAGCAGCCGAGCTCTTAATCACTGTACCACCAGGGCTCTGCTCCCATTTATACTTAGCTGTATTTGCTCCATTTATGTTAAAGAATATTTCACTTTTTTACTGTTTTATGTGGTTACCAGCATCATCTACAGTCACGATGATAGTTTTTGTTTTCTGTTTAATGTTCTTTAAACCCTTACAAGTACACATTTAATTTATATTCTAAGAAAATAAATTAGGAAATTCATATTTTTTGTGTAAGAGCATTTGCCTTGAATTGGAGCATGCTTTTTGAGGAACGATATTCATAATAAAGCTGTTATTTTTGGTAGATATTTTGAGACTATTTTCATATTCTGAAGATAGTAAATAACATGGAATTTCCTGATGAGATAACAAGGAACTTGGAATTCCAGATACTTGGATATGAATTCTCTCAAAATACCTAGTGTTTTGGCCTTGATGGCTACAGACACACCTTCCCAAGAAAATTTATTAGAAGTCAATGAGTACAGTGGGCATGAAATGGAAGTCTCCAACTGTTAAGTCAAAATTTTAATCATCTCACTAATCACAATTTTTTTTTTTACTGTTATACAAGTATATAAAGTACTATACTAGTATATATTTTACCATTATAAATTATGTTTGTTGTTGTTAGATGCCATCTAGTAGGTTCATAGACTCATAGTGGCACTATGTACAACAGAACGAAGCACTCTTCGGTCCTGCGCCATCCTCATGATCTTGTTATGCTTGAGACCATTGTTGCAGCCACTGTGTCAATCCATCTCATTGAGGCCCTTCCTCTTTTTTGCTGGCCCTCTACTTTACCAAGCATCATGTCCTTCTCCAGGGACTGTTCCCTCCTGATAACAGGTCCAAAGTATGTGAGAAAGTCTCACCATCCTTGCTTCCAAGGAGCATTCTGTCTGTACTTCTTTCAAGACAGATTTGTTCATTCGTTTGGCAGTCCATGTTATATTCAGTATTCTTCGCCAACACCATAATTCAAAGACATCAATTCTTCTTAGGTCTTCCTTGTTCATTGCCCAGCTTTCACATGCGTTGAGGCCACTGAAAACACCATGGCTTGGGCCAGGTGCACCATAGTCCTTGAAGTGACATCTTTACTTTTTAACACTTTGAAGAAGTTTTTTGCAGCAGATTTCCCCAATGCAATGAGTCCTTTGATTTCTTGGCTGCTGCTTCCATGGGTGTTTGTGGTTCCAAATAAAATGAAACCCTTGAGAACTTCAGTCTTTTCTCTGTTTATCATGATGTTGCCTATTGGTCCAGTTGTGAGGATTTTTGTTTTCTTTATGTTGAGGTGTAATCCATACTGAAGGCCGTAGCCTTGGATCTTCATTAGTAAGTGCTTCAAGTCCCCTTCATTTTCAGCAGACAAGGTTTTGTCATGTGCATAACGCAGGTTGTTAATGAGTCTTCCTCCAATCCTGATGCCATGTTCTTCTTCATATAGTCCAGTTTCTCTGATTATTTGCTCAGCATACAGATAGAATAAGTATGGTGAAAGGCTATAACTCTGATGCACACCTTTCCTGACTTTAAAGCTCTTCATCTATGCACAGGTTTCTCATGAGCACAATTAAGTGTTCTGGAAATCCCATTCTTTGCAGTGTTATCCATAATTTGCATGTTGCTTGTGTGTTTATATATTATACATACATACATACATATATATACACACACGCACACGTATATAGTATATGATACTATAACTATTATATTTATTTTGGTTTTTCCAAAAAGCAAAGACTTGGTTATCAATCTCATGTCTAGGAGGTCTGGCAGAGGCAGAATGTTCTCTGTTTTGTGAAGCCCTATCTGAATCTCCAGGCATTGCCCCTGCCTTTCTCTTTTAGCCTTCCACCGCACTTGCTGTTTACAACTACTATTCTAGTATGGATCCAATTACATTAATTTCCATCATTTCCATGTCTTTCTTCATGATTTTCATGTGGATTCCTTAAGAGCAGGAACCTTGTCTTTGCGTCTTTCTGTTCTCAGTACCTTCCATGCTACCTGGCATAGAGTTGATTCTCCATAAATGCTTGCTGAATGAAAGGTTGTGCTCAGGCAAATGCCTAATTGCTGCCAGGTTAATTATTTCTGATGTTCACGCTTACGAGAAAGAAGTATCACAGTTACAAAAGGAGTCTTGCAATTAGAATCATCAGATAATCTTCAAAAGCGGAAAGTATTGGTTTTTACGTGAGGTGGAATCGTCAGTCTCTAAGGGGATAATAACCATTTGGTCCAGAGGGAGACCTCAGACTTGTAGTGCTCTGGATCAATAGGGTAGCTGAGCTTATAACTTTACTTCTTGAATTTATCGCTTACCCTGAATTTTAAACTAAGAAAACGTTGTGAATTGTGTGAACTTGGATTCTGGATTTCAAAATCAACTTTTGTTTTGGCTTTGTTTGTTCTTGTTACGCATATCTTTTTTTCATGTTTATCAAACTAAACTTTTGCCAATTATTAAAACCCTTTCATGCTCACGCATACCTGTAGGGACCAGGTACTTTTTTAGCCTCTGGGGTTCATTGGGAATCTGCTGTACCACTGACAGTGCTTGCTGCCAAAAGGCAGGGGAGGGACCTTCATGATTGTTTGAAACTGAAGAAATGGGCTTTTGCTGCAAATTACTGTTTTTATACGGTATTGTACAAGGTGACTGAATTTTTGGTAGTAAAAATAGAAATTTTGAAAATTTTTATTTGTTACACGTATGTACCATAGACGCAATTGGGACTCTGGGGTATATTTAGTAGTACTTCATATGTACTGATAAACATTTAGGGTAGGCTTGTTGGAGGGGGCAAGAAAAATAATTCATATACCTACCAAATATTAAGACATATTCAATGATTCAGCATGCTTCCATTAATGAAAACACATGGTAGCAACAAAAAATTCAAAGCAGAAAATAATTGGTTCACAAAAGAGTTGAAAGTATTTATTTCCTTTAAACAGGTAATATATTCACCTGACGGAAAAACAGAAGATGTAAAACAGTGTTCACCGAAAAATTTCTATTCTTTATCACCAGCCACTTTTTCTTACAGGCTACCAATGTTATAATTTTCATATGCTTCACTGGAGCTCTTTCCCTGCATATACAAATATCAATAAATAAATGAAATAAACAGATACATAAAATATTTATACACCCAAACACACATACCCAAAAAATAGCTCCCACTTTATTACAAAAGATAGCCACGATTCACACTATACTGCACTTTACTCTTTCTAGTTTCAAAACTCTTTTTTGAGTTTTGCGTATCAGCCAGCACACAAGGAACTTCTGTGTTTTTTTAAACTACATGATATTGCATTTTAGAATGTGCCATAAGTTATTTTATCAGTCCCACATTGCTGAAAATTTAAGCCTAAGTCTTTTGCTATTATAAACAATATAAACAACTTTAAATAATACCGTTAAACATAACTATTCGTGCACATTTTAAAGCATATCTGTAGGGTATATTCTTAGAAGCAGAATGGGGATAAAAGTATTTGTGATTTTATGTTGCTGTTGTTGTTGTTGGGTGCCATCAAGTCGGTTCTGACTCATAGCGACCCAGTGTAAAGCAGAACGAACACTACCCGGTCCTGCACCCTCCTCTCAATTGTTGCTATGCTTGAGCCCATCGTTGCAGCCACTGTGTCAGTCCATCTTGTTGAGGGTCCAAGTTGGCTAGATATTGCCAAATTGACCTCCGTAGATATAGTGCGGATTTATGTTATATGAGTGATAATTTTTCCATACTCTGACACAGTTAACTATGTAACTTTTTAAATTTTATAGATGAAAATATGATTCAATGTAGTTTTAATTTTTATTTCACTCGTGATATGTGATTTTAGCATATTGTGTCAAGATGAGAGCTGTTTTTATTTCAATTTTGTTTTTTGTTTGTTTTTTGATCACCTGTCTTTGTCCTTGTTTTTATATGCATCTTGGTTGTTTCCTTATTGCCTTAAAGGAACTCTTTATATATTAGGAAAATTAGTACTTGAAAATGCTTCCCATTTTTCTTTTTAACTTTTCATTTAGTGTACAGTCCTTTTTTTATAATACAGAAATGTTTGCATTTTCATGAATACCATGTACTAGACAGACTCAGGATCATGAAGATGTTAACGTTTTAGTAATCTTTTCTTTCACAGCTTTGGATTCTTTCTTAATCACATAGAGAGAGGCTTTTTTACTCAATGTCATTTAAATTTATTAAAAATAACAAAAGTAAACCTGTGGTTTTAAATTTTATGCTTAAATCATCTATATTTAGAATTTATCCTGAGATAAGTTCAGTAGTATATATTCGTTTTGTTTTTGGTTTTTGGTTTTTTTCCTAGAGAACTACCTAAATGTTTCTGAAATAATTCATCTTTTCTTAATTAATTTTAAAAGCTACCTCAAATATACTTATATACTTGATATATTTTTCCATTTTATTTTATTTTTATAAGAACCTGCTTTTGTGTTTATTTAACATTTTGTTTCTAATTCATTACTTTCTGTTGTAATCATTCCAGTATTCTTTCTTACGCTTTCCCAATATTTTGTTGATCTTTTAACTAATTTCTGAAGATGAATGCTTAATTCATTTATTTTACTTCTTCCTCGTTTCTGTGATTTATTTATTTGAGCACTCAGCTATGTTCAGTAGGCTCTGATACAGAGTGTATTAATTGTTGCCTTCTAGATATCCTGTAATTTTGGTATTGTTTTTTTTTTTTTAAACTGAAGATACGTTGAAGTGTATTTTAATATATTGCATTTTGCTTTCTGGTTTCATTATTAATCCCTAGTTCTATAACCTTATGATTAGAGAATGTTATCTATCATTTTTCTCACGGTTTGAATTTATATTTTCTGTGTAACCATAACTAAGGTCAGTTTTCATTAATTTTTCATGGCCATTAGTAAAGATTCATTTTTTATTTTTATTTTGGCCTACCTTATTTATTATGTTATTTCTATTTTGCATATTCTAACTTTTTTTTTTTTGCCACTTAGTCGTTATGGACTAAAAAAAAAATTGCATTAATTGATTACCAGTGGGTTGTCTGTTTCTTTTTTTTGTATCTCCTGGAATATTTCAGTGTCACTACTATGTTTTTGGTGCCTGTTTAATCATAGCTCTTTAATCTACACACATTCATTAGACATTTATGTTAGCATTTTAAAGGCCTGTTCTTTCCTTTTTTTTAAAAGCACTGTTTGCCTGGCATTCAATCTTATCTATTATTAGAATCCTGAATTTTGTTCTCCATTTGCTTCCAGTAGCCTAGAAGATTTTTATCTTCAAATTTTAAATTTTCTGAATAGCTTTGTTATAGCTGTGTGTTTTGGACATAGCATAGAGTTGGCTTTCTTATTTGATGCAACCTGGAAGTCTTTTTACCTATTTTTTTTCCCTATCTTTTCTTCTCTGATCTTTATAGTTTTGGGTTTTATATTTAGGTCTTTGATCTATTTTGAATTAGTTTTTGTGTATGCTGTAAGGTATGGGTCCTGTTTCATTTTTTTTTGCAGATGGACATCCAGTTTGGCCAGTGCTGTTTGTTAAAAAGATCGTCTTTTCCCCATTTTTGATGGACTTTGGGCCTTTGTTGAAGATCAGGTGGCCATAGGTGGATGGAAAAAGGTCTTTTTTTCTTTAAATGTGAGTTTAGGCTTGTATGCTTCAATACCTGAAGAAATGTTCCTGTGCCAATCATGAGCCAGGAACTGTTCTGGGTGCTGGAGACACAGTGGTAAGCAAACCACAGAGACCTCCCTGCCCTCATGGAGCTACCCATGCAGGAGAGATATTTCACTTTAATTCTCTCATATTGTTTCCTGTTGTACTTCTCTGCATTTAAAACTTTTTGCACTCTGTTTACTTTGTTGTGTTGTGTGTGTGTGTTGCTTCTGACAATTGGGAAGTTGGTATTCAGTATCTAATCTAACTTTTATGCATGTAATACTCTTAATCTTTTATTTCTTTAAACATTTGTTTTTCCACTATAAGAGGAATTAGTATATTTCTTCTTTATACCTCCCCTTTCTCTTCTTCTCCACCTGGTTTTAGATGATTACATAATCTTGTCTAGTGTTTTACTTTGAAATATTGAGAATATTTATATCCCAGTTGCTTATTTTGAAGTAGTATAAATATCTTTTGACCCCCAGTATTAGAGGTGAGGAAATTAACCATACTTCCTCATCCTCCTACCCATGATCAGGGCATGTAACATTTACATTCTCTTCTGTCACCCTGATCCTCACATATGTTAAAATCTTTGGTCCACAAATAAATAGATTTAATATTCAGTACTAACCATTTTACATAGCCTTTACAAAAATTGCTGAGTGAAAATCTTTCTGAAGAAGTGCTAGGGGAACAATATTCTTACATGTTGAAAAGTGGTTTTTGTTTTGTGTTTGTACATGAATAGCACAATGACTTTTAAATACTTGGGTTGTGGTTTCTTTCCTTGAAGATTATGTGAGCATTGCTCCACAGACTTGTAGAATTCATTGTTACTGCGGAGATAGCCAAGGTCAACATTGTTTTTTCTCTCATTGTACTTGACTTGCTCTTATTTCCTGAAAGCTCAAAAGAATCCTTTTTTTATCCTTGAAGTTAGTTGCTTTCAAAAGGTGTATCTTAAAAAATAGAAGATATGTCCTTTTGGTGACCAAGAGCATAGTGATAATATCATAAAATAAGAAATTATAAGTAATGTAAAATGTAAAGATTAAGTGCTCTGAGAATTTGGAGGGAGTTTTTTTTTTTTTTTTTTCCTGACAAAATATCAGGCAAAGTTTTTCATAGAATTTAAGCTGAATCTTGAAGGATTAGGACATGGGAAACTGGGAGAGAACAGAATTCAGGTGGATGGAAATGGAAATTGTGCAGTGTACAGTCGGCCCTCCATATCTGTGGACTGAACCAACCTCCAATCGAAATATTCAAATAAAAAAAGAGAGGAAGCTCCACAAAGTAAAACTTGAATTTGCCCTGCATGGAGCATGCCACTGAATCCACTCAAATGAAATGTCACGTGGGCATCCCCTGCTGTGTCCTCTGCCATCTCACAGAACCTCGGTCTGTCTCTGGCACTCGTTGTTTGAGCATTGTTCACCTCTCCTCTTATTCCTTCAGTACATGTGTTTTGTGTACCCTTTTTTCTGTGAAAAAATGTCTCTTACAGTGCAATCATGTGATCAGAGCAATCCCTCAAAGGCTCAGCGTGAGGGGGTTGGGGACAGCGAGTAGAAGGAGTTTCAGGCTAGTAAGGGATAGCTAGTGGTGCAGTGTTTAAGAGCTCAGCTGCAAACCAAGAGGTTAGCAGTTCAAATGCACTAGCTGCCCCTTGGAAACCCTATGGGGCAATTCTACTCTGTCCTATAGGGTCACTACAAGTTGGAATTGACTCTCCAGCAACAGGTTTAGGATTTTTTTTTTTTTTTAATGAGGGATGGCTGGCTAGCTCTGTAGAGTGCTCCAGCCTCCAGAACTTCAAGGTCACGGGCAGTGGGCATCACTGAGGTCCAGGCAGCATCAGCGGTGCCAGAAGAGCTCAAGAAACTGATAGAACAGAAAGGCTGCCTTCGAGAGCAAGTCTCCCATTGTGATGAAGCAACTACGTACATAGCATTTACATTGTATTCGGTATTATAAGTCATCTAGAGATGATATAAAGTACAAGGGAGGATGTGCATAAGTTATTTGCAAATACTACACCATGTTATATAAGAGACTTGAGTATCCGTCGATTTTGGTATCCATGGAGGTCCTGGAGCCACTGCCCCCATGGATACTGAGGGACAGCTATTATCACTATGCACTAGGGTCATATATTTTACTGTAGTATGAGCAGCTGGAAGTTGACAAGTGCTTCCAATATGTCTTTTTTCCCTTGCAACTCCTAGCACAATCTTTTGCATGTGATAGGGGCTAAGTTAATATTTATTGGTGCACATTATCATCCTTCTTGTAGCAGGCAGGAAAACATCTTTAAATTAGTGTTCAGAGTAAGAACTGCTTTTATCCTCAGGAAATTGTCTTAAATTCAGTGGAAATTTGGCATTCCTAAGTAGATATATAGGCTATCAGGGGAAATCAGAAAAATTCTTGTAGCCTTTTTCTAACATTGACTTCTCTTGTCCTTTGTGAATGGCAATTATTTTCACTGCTTGGTAGAATAATCTAAAAAGCTCTCCAATATATGCTAATTAGATGTAGGATTCATTACTCATCGTGTTTCTATTGAATAACAAACATACGGGAAAACCAAGCATGAATGCGCCTGTTTTTTCCTATTTCCTCTGAGCCTTCAGCACACTAATAGATTTCCATAAGGGTAGGGATTTAACTTACACAAAGCCTATGAAAAATGTGTAAGACAAGTTTCCTTGTTGAGTTCTGCCCTAGCAGCATGGCCAGATTTTGAGTGTTCATTAAAAGACTCCGTTATTTCTGAGATTCCCATGCCTGCACAGTTACTGTCTACTACAGCTTCTTCACCTTCCACTTTACCCACCCCCACTAGCCCTAAGATATTCACTGAGGCTTCCTAATCTTAAACTTGCTGTGACTTGAGTTATACAGTCAACAGGGTTAACAGTCTTGCATGCACTTGGAGAGCTGTTGTTAGAATAAGGTTCAAATAATTAATGCTTTTGTCCCAACTTGGTCTTAAAAAAATAACTTCTCCCATCATCATTCTCTGCAATAAAGAAGCGTATGAAAGATCAGGAGTCTCTTCATGGTTCCCCAGATGGAAGGATACATCTACTAACGTTAGTAGTTCTGGGACAGTCAGTGGAAACAAAATGAACCCATATGTATGATTTTTCTTATCATTAAGCTTGAATAGTGTTGTAATGCATGAATGCTACCATTTGAGTGTCAGCCATATAGACAATAGAAAGGAGAAAGCATTTTATTCCCCCTACAGGCTCAGTTGATCTTTTGGGTCCTGCATACTTCTAGGTGTCGTACAGGGAAATTGCATCATTACATCTAAGTGTTGTAGTGGACATGGACCTTAAAACTAAAAGAAGTCACATAATTTCACAAGTCCAAAAACTGGGAAAGTTTCTGCACTGAGCAAACTCGTTCTGTTGGATTGGAACATTGAGCTGCATGAGTGTAAAGCTCTTTCTAGGATGCTGAGCTACCTTCCCAAATAAATACTGGTTGTGGAGAATCTACTTCCCATCAGATGTGGGAAAATTAGCAGATGAGCATAGACTTTACTCAGCATGAGCCAATAGTTATCCCAGATTCACCACTGGTAGGCCCAGTGCCAGCCAAAATTTGCTGTTGCTAATGTTTTCCAGGAGGTTTAGATATGGAATGACCAGAGGAATTCACTTAGCGAGAGTAAATTATGGGCCTGTAAGGAACCTTTGAAGCTGCAGTAGGATGATGAAAACAACATACTTAAAACCATCTGGGACCCATTCTAAACCCTGCTCCTTTACAGAGCATTCCCCAAGCCTCTGTTTACAGGTCCACCAGGTGGCAAGGTTGTTACGCACATCTAAAGAGATAATTTATGCAAGTGATATCTTTCCATGAAATGAAATTGCTTTTTTATAGTCCAGCCATCTGATTCCACAGGTAACACAACTGACTCCATGTGATACAGCTGATTAGAGAAACAACTTTCACAGTAGGAGGAAAAAGCCACCGTGTATCTTAAAATCTGGGTTTCAAAGACATGATTTATGAACGTCTAGTCTTTTTTTTTTTTTTAGTCACAAGAAGAAAAAAAATAAGAAAAAAGATGTATGGGATTGACGACTGAATTGTAAATTGTAAAGAGATCATGGTGCACTTCTCAGAACTTACTTTAAATGAATTTTTACTGAGAACTAATTTCATCTTAGCCTTTGAACAATGAAATGAATCTGGGAGGGGCCATCAGAGAATTAAGTCTACAAGCCAGAAGTGGTAGGCAGTTTTGAGTTTGGCGTCTGTGTTCTGTGGGTCAGTAATTCATCTTGCGTGAACTGATTAACCTAGTCTTGCCATGGGCTTGTTTTCATCCACCTCCTCTCATTCTAGGAGCCCTGGTGGCGAAGTGGTTGAAAGCTTGGCCATTTACCACAAGGTCAGCAGTTTGAATCCACCAGCAGGTCCTTGGAAACCCTGTAGGGCAGTTCTATTCTGTCCTATAGGGTCATTATAACTGCCCGCAACTTAAATACATGAAAATACAAATTTAAAGTGTTTACTTGGAGTCCACAGAGCACTTGGTAACTCAAGCTCTTTTCTTCTGATTGTTATTAGTGCTCAATGACTTGATTTTTAAACAACAGCTTAGCAAAAAGGGGCTGATCACCTGTCCAAATAGCCATTTTCAGATTTTCCATGGATTTCCAGGTCTGTTCAGCATGAACTGAAAGCTGCATCAATAATATATCAACAGCATTTAAACTAAAGAGAAGAATTCAGAATTCTGTCAGAGATAATTGCCAAGGCCAGAGAGAATGGTGTAGGTTTTCCCTGCAGAGATAACATTAATCAAGAATATTATTCCAGGTGAACTTGCCATTTTTCACTTTTAATCAAATTTAGCAATGTCTAGAGACTATACATCGAAACTATTCAATTCAGGTGCTTAAAGATTAGAAAGGTAAATGATTTCCTTAAGTAGGTCAACCTTAGTTTAGCGTGTTTAGTTTCCTTAAAGCTTTCATTCCTCGTTTTGAAAATTCTGAGGCCAGATCTACTGTCTCTTTTTTCAACTCTATTTCCACGACCGGAGAGGTCATCTTTCCTGATATGCTGAGTTAATTTGATTTGTCATTCCTTGCATTTCAAGGCTTCCCCCTGTCTTTTTAAAATTACACATTGAAGCTTTTAACCTTATGACAGTAAAAAATAGATGGAAAGGAAATAATTCTTTTTTCCCCCCTGAAATTCTGGGTTAGACTGACATAGAATCTCAAAAGAATTAACTACGGATGCTCAAGGTATTCAAGAGTATCAAACTTTTTATTTTGTTCTTATTCCAAGAGACAAGAGACTTTATCTCCAGGTTAGTTGGAATTATTACAACTGAGAGTTTCTTATGATGAGCTGTGCAACAAAAGAGTTTTTTTTTTTTCTGATTCTTGCCAGATTATAATATTGTCATCACCATTTCTCAAGATACATTTTAAAAGTTTGTTAGGTACGGAACTAACAATTATTGGAAGGAAATCCTTGCCCTCCAGGTGTATGCAGTCTAAAATAGGCGACCAAAACCAAGACTAAACCAATTGCCGTTGAGTGGACTCCCACTCATAGCGACCCCATAGGACAGAGCGGAACTGCCCCATAGAGTTTCCAAGAAGTGCCTGGTGGATTTGAATTGCCGACCTTTGAGTTAGCAGCCAAACTCTTAACCACTATGCCAGCAGGGTTTCCAAAATAGGCCACACTGATGCAAAAAAAAAAAAAAAAAGAACATAAATCAGGGGTATACATCTGACAAGACAGTTGTGTACAGGAATGCCTAATTAGAATATGAAATCACACATATCACATATTGCCGTCGAGTCAGTTCTGACTCACAGCGATCCTATAGGACAGAGTAGAAGTGCCCCGTAGAGTTTCCAAGGAGCACCTGGTAGATTCGAACTGCCAACCTTTTGGTTAGCAGCCGTAGCACTTAACCACTACGCCACCAGGGTCTCCTCACAATATGAAATAGTAGCATCAAATAGATATCAGTATAAAGAAGGGTCATGGGTTCACTGAGGTTTCACATCATGTAACTGAGATAACCATATACCCCTAAAGTCAGATGGTAAGACTGGCATGTTAGATCACACATTTCCAACTTAAATGTGCATAAGACCACCTGGTTATCTTGTTCAGATGTATATCCTGATTCAGCAAGTCCAGACTGGGGTCTGGGACTCTTCAGTCAAACTCCTAAGGGTATGGATGCTATTGCACCCCGGGCCACAGTTTCTGTAGCAAATAATAAGCCCTGAATTGTGCACAGCACTTTCAGGCTTACAGCACTCTCCCTCACATAATGTCTCGTCTAATTTCTACAACTCTGTATAGCATATAAAGGAATCAGAAAACTCAAGTGAATGTGACTTTGCAAGTTTTTCAAGGGTGTGAATTACTAATTAGCAAATATTGTACAGAAGCTTTGTTCTTCAGGCTCCAGGAACAGACTTTTTTTTATTTATATAATGTTCCAAAGCTGTTATATATGTTAGTTTTCACTCCTTGATCATTCAAATTTTTTACAATAGCCATTTTAGTATTTTTACCTTATTTATGCTATTAAAGATGGGTTTTCACAGCCTCTAGAATTTTAAACATATTGTCTTTATCATCTACCAATAAATGATGTTTCATCAATCCTCTCACCTGGTAACACTACTCTAAAAACAATTTTTGAGTTTTCAAGAAATCAAAATACAGGATTATGGAATAAGCAGGTATGAGGCAGTAGGAAAACACTGTATGAGGCAGTAGGAAAACAGTGGAGTCGAAATATCTATTTAGGAATTTCAGCTCTTCACCTCTTGTGTGATTTAGGTAACAATTAGTTGAAAACAAATGGGAAGGATTCACTCCCCACAGTTGGCAAGAGAGATCATTTTTCTTTCCTTTTCTTAGACAGCCCTTTATTTTATACAGTACATTATACCAATTTGGCTTGTTGAGGTGGCAAGACACTTTGGGGCTCAAATCTCAATCCTGCCATCTATTAGTTCTGTGTGCTTAACCCTCTGAGGCTCAGTTTTCTGTGATTTCGTTCATTTAGATCAGCATCATTGATCGTGCATCGGCCACCCGCTGGATGCTAGGCTGCTTATACAATCGCGATGTTGTTGTTGTTGTGTGCTGTCGAGTCAGTTCCAACTCACAGCGACCCTATAAGACAGAGTAGAGCTGCCTCATAAGGTTTTCTAGGGTGTAGTCTTTACAGGAGCAGCTTGCCAGGTTTTTTCTCACACAGAGCTACTGGTATGTTCAGACCCCCGACCTTTTGGTTAACAGCCAAGTATTTAACCACGGCACCACCAGGGCTCCTTAGGGTAAGTATAGTACCATTCGGTATAGCAATGCCCTTGCCATCAAAGCACTCACGATTGGATGGAAAGGTGGGAATCTCACAATATGATAAGCTCTATATATCCTGAAATTATTTGATCAATTCTGC
This sequence comes from Elephas maximus indicus, assembly GCF_024166365.1. Classification (NCBI taxonomy): domain Eukaryota; kingdom Metazoa; phylum Chordata; class Mammalia; order Proboscidea; family Elephantidae; genus Elephas; species Elephas maximus. Next base: position 22,837,637 of record NC_064819.1, read on the forward strand.
GGTGACGATTATGCTACAAATGTTGCTGGTAGTTGCCATTGGGTTGGTTTGGACTCATGGCAGCCCTATGTGTGCAGAGTAGGGCTCCATAGGGTTTTTAAGCCTGTGACCTTTGGAAGGAGATTGCCACATCTGTCTTCCCAGGCACCTCTGGGTGGGTTTGAACCGCCAACGTTTCAGCTAGTAATCGAGTGCTTAACCATTCGCACCACCCCGGGAGTCCTTGTGACATTTTAACAGGTTAACCTAAGGAATATGATTAAACTCTGTGATTGGAATCTTACAGGCTCTCTTAACGTCTACTCCTGCTCGTTTTTCTCAGACTCAGCACTAAACAATTGTCCTAAATAGTTGCCTAACTTGTAACCAAAGCGAGAATCAGTAGAACAAGTAATATTCTTTATATCAATCTTGATGCTTATAGCACCGTAAACCAGCATGGATTGCGGATTCTCTTAGAACGTGATATTCAATTGTTAGCATAATTCCTTCCCTAAAATGATGATGATCCTGTTTTTATCTTTCATACTATGAGAATGTATCATTTCTTGTTCTGGGGGAGGAAAAAAGCCTTGAGGGCATCTTGGATTATAATAAAGTTCCCACATTTTTGAGAATCCTGTCTGTGTAAGCTGTGCAAAGGTGCTGAGCCTTGACAGATTGACTCGGAAGCCGTGCTGAATAGCTGGAATACAGTTGTAGTGAGAGCCGAGTTGGTTATATTTAGCCTATTTCAGTTTCTCTTTATCATTAATGTCTGTAATGAAGTTGGCATGGGTGAGGGTAATATGCTTAGCAGAATGACAATGTCAGGACTCAGTATTTTTTTACATGCTTGACGACATCTCTGATTAATTATTTTTCATTTACTGGAGTCCCTGGGTGGTGCAGCTGCTTAACGTTCTCAGCTGCTATCCAAAAATTTACTAGAGGCACCTTGGAAGATGATCTGATGATCTATGTTAAAAAAAAAAAAAAAATAGAGCACAGTTCTACTCTGACATACATGGGGTTGCCATGAATTGGAATTGACTCAATGACAATTGTTTTTTTTTAAATAAACAAGCAAACATTTTAAAGTAATGCATTCTACTATAGAAAATACAGAAGAGTGCAGAAAAGAAACCAAAAGCTTTTTCATTTTTCCCTTTCTTCATCTATTTACAATTTTCAATGTTTCTCAATTCTAATTTTTGCCAAAGTTACATCAATTTTAAACCCAAATTGAAGATGCTGACTATGTATCGTGGGCTTCAAAAAGAAATATATGGGCCAGCATTTGTCAATGATGGGTCGTGAGAATGAATCTTCATTCCTAGACTTTGCCTTGACTTTTGATCAGTTCTTTCCTCAGTGTCATACACTTATTTGTTACTTTCTGTTCCCTTACTGCAGTGTGATAGACCTTCACAGAAGCTAAAATGGAATTTTAGCTTTACCAGGTAGAAGGGAATGGTTTCCCCTAGTTAAACATAGCTTCCCATATTCAAATAATGGAGACTATGAGGAAACAATCAATATACACATCACCTGTTGGCTCTGCTTAATTGTCTACTTCTGGAGACAAAGAAGATTGAATTGGCATTCTTGCAAGAGCAGAGGAAGGATATCTCTTAAGCTAAGGACAGACACAAAGGATATGGGGTTAAGGCTTTTAAATGTCAAGTGCATAAGAGGCATGCTTCCTGGGATTTTTATTTCTCTTTCTAAAATTTCTGCTAGCAAAGAGGAAGCAGGGTAGTTGTAGGACTTTATAATACCTGGCCATCCGTTCCTTTGTTGTGTGTGCATGCGTGCATACACGTATGTGAGTGTGTACGTGCATTTATGCATAAGTGTCTGTGTCTGCGTTTATTAATTGATTGATCGATGGCTACAGTACTGGCATTTTATATTATCTTTGGCCAAGGACAGAATCCAGCTTTATTCTTATTATAAGGATTTCAGCACACTCATATTGCAAATGGATGATGTATTTTTGAACAAAAGTAGCTTGCTCTTTTATTCAGCATTTAGTTATGGAGAACTGATATTGTGTGAGTTGTTATGATAATCACTCATGAAACAAGACCTGGACATATTGTCTCTGGTTTAAACCAGGGAAAACACATGCCATTATTCAGAAAGACCAAGGATCTATTTAGACTGGGGCATGGGACGTGTGAAGGTGAGCTTTAGAAAAATGGCTCTCACTTGCCACATCAGAATTTTAGTGTTTTCTTTGAAGACAGTGAGGAGCCATTGGAGATTTAGGTAGACAGACAGACAGATAGATGATAGATAGATAGATAGATAGACACAGACAGACAGATAGAGGAAGACAGGTGGAAAGAATTCATGTAACGTTAACTCCATTCTTTTAAATGCTTTTTTGTGACTGGTTTCTCTCACCTAGCATAATGTTTCAAGGTTCATGCTGTCAACATGAACCAGTACTTCATGCCTTTTAATGGCCAAATCATATTTCATTGTATACATATACCACTTGGAGCCCTGGCGGCTCACTGCTTAAGAGCTTGGCTGCTAACCAAAAAGCCGGCAGTTCGAAACCACCAGCTGCCCCTTGGGAACCTCATGGAGCAGTTCTACTCCATCAGAATTGATACAACAGCAATGGCTTGGGTTTCTTTGGTTTGAATACATATCCCACATTGTATACATTCATCCATCAGTTGATGGAAAATTCAGTGTTTCCACTTTTTGAGTGTTATGAATAATTCTGCTATGAACATTTGTGTATGAGGTTTTGTGGGGACGTAAGTTTTTATTTTCTTGGGTGTATGCCTTTGAGTGGAACTGCTGTGTCATATGATAACTCCGTGTTTAATTTTAGGAATTGCCCAAATGTTTTCCAAAATGGCTGCACCGTTTTAAACTCCCATCAGCAATATATGAGGGTTCAAATATTTTCACATCCTCCCTGGGGACTTGGTGAGAGGAATATGTGATCATAATTATGTTTTGGTAATGTAATCTGGTAGCAGGCGTGATTGACTTGAGCTGGAGAATGGAGACAAGAAACCAAAGATGAAATAACTATACAAACCAGGCAATGGATAGTGGAGGCATAGAACATTGATGGGGTGGAGGAGAAAAATGCAAGACATCTTGAGTGACTAGTCCTTGTAGCTGGTGAGGAAGAGGAAGAGTAAATTGGTGTTTTGAGGTAGAAGAGACATTTACAGAGTCTAAGAGTTTTAGGGTTGTCATGAGTCAGAATTCAACTCGACAGCAATGGGTTTGGTTTTTTTTTTTTTGGGGGCTTAAGGTCAGTTCAGTTTGGGACATACTGACTTTCTGGCATGATATCCAAGAGGAGATGCTAAAGAGTTAACCATGCTTTTCAAATGTGAAATTTCAGTCTTAAGGCAGCGACAAAGGCTGGCCTCATTTTCTCTAATTCACGTTTGTGTAAATGTAGTCTGTAGTAATAGGTGGGTCAGTGTTAGTAGGAAATGCGAAGTCCTGGGCCTTTCCCAGGCATATCAAATCAGAATTCTGCGTGGGGGGCTAGACATTTGTATTTTAGCAAGGGCTTCTGCTGATTCTTTTACGTGCCAGCATTTTCAGAGGACTGCTGTCACTTACTAGCTTGACAAAGGGTCATTGCAAGAATCTCGTTGACAATGGTAACTGGGGCTACCTTGAGGATTATGTACGTTTAAAAACAGACATTGGGAGAGACATTGTCCACTTTGGCTTTCATTTAATTCTCACAGGTTTTTCCGAGGTAGAACTATGATAATCGTCATCATGAAGATGACAAAGGTGAGCCTTGGAGGGTTAAGCACTCAGAAGTGAGAGGTGACAGAATTGAAATCCAAACCCCAAATGTTTTCCTGTATTACCAAGCCCTATTGGTATAATATTTATGTACTTTATAAAATAAGGGTTGATGAAAGAAGGAAAGAAAACGGGTTCCTCCTGCCAATTGTGGGTAGGGGATCCTTCACATTTGCTTTAAATTGACTGGACTAGAAATACAGATTTAAAATGAAAAATGGAATTGGACGTCATTACCATCATCCTCACCATCATCCGGAAGCACTTCTCAAGCTCCTTTTTGCCGAGCTAAGTGTGCACCTTGCAAATATAAAAATCTTCTATCAGTTTACCAGTTAGTAACAATGGACTTGGTAATTGGATTTCTGAAAACATTGTAACAACTCTTAGGGTGTCTTACAAAAACCCAACCCTGAAGTCTGTCTCAGGGGTAGTTTTAGGATTGGGCCGCAGCCAAGGTGACCTTGATTTTGTTGCTAACCAAGCTGCATGGACTTGCAGAATCATAGCAACCCATTCTATACAGATTTTATCATCCCTCATTTTATGAGCTATGGGGAAGCATCTTCTTAACACAATTTATTGCACTAGACAGGAGGATTTGGAAAAAGAAATCGTTTTATCACTTTGGTAATAGTGAATAATGCAACAGTATTATATTATTTTAGTAGTAGATATTATAAAGGATTAATAGCAGTCAATTACTTTTAATATATTTTTCAATTAGCTTATACATTTTTAGCTCCTCCAGGGCACTGATTATCCTAGTTCAAAGCTATATTTTTCAATATATTTTGCATATAATAGAGCCTTCATTAAGGCACCCATATAATTTATCATCCAAACCTGGACAACTTGCAGAGTAAAATGAGACACCGTTCATAATTTTGCCAGGACTACAAACATAAACCAGGATTGTGTCAGGCAAATTGGGTGTATGACCACCCTACATTAATGAAATGTTTTCTTAAAAGCATAAAAATTAATTTTCTCATCGATCTAGTTATGAACTAGATCACAACGGATAAGAGAAAGCATGCACCCTCTTGATTCATTATTATATTCTTTAGTTCCTTCTTTCAAGAGCAACTCAGAGGCACAAATAGAAGGAAACTCAAGAATGATGTGGGGAAGAAAAACCCAGCTAGAACAGTAGTTATGTGCTGATATTAACCTGTTCACCATGTCTTCTCCCATTCCCAGAATAGAATTTTTAAAAATGGCATTCTGCTTCCTTAAGAGGGCTTTGTGTTGTTTTCAGATGTAGCTACTTTGAGTTTCCTAGGTAACCTGTAATATTCAGTGTTCAGGCGCCTTTGATAAGGAAAATGTGTTGATGGTACATAGCTCTAAGAAACTGGTTTTATCTTAGAAGATTTCAGGATTCCTTTAATGTGATTTTATTTGATCTGAAAATATTAACGATCTCAAATTCACTCTTACTAAGCTAAGTCTAGCCCAGGGTAAAGAATGAACAGAGGTGAAACCAAACCTGTTGGCATCGAGTCGATTCTGACTCATAGCGACCCTGTAGGACAGAGTAGAACTGCCCCATAGAGTTTCCAAGGAGTGTCTGGTGGATTTGAACTGTCAACCTTTTGGTTAGCATCCATGGTTCTTAACCACTGTGCCACCAGGGTTTCCAACAGAGGTAAAGTGCAGAATATATAGGGAGGAGGTGAAGATGGTCCACTCAGCTGAAAAGGAAGGAAATGAATTATCTGGGGGATATGCTCAACTGCATCAAAATAGAGATACTGAGTTTTAATTTAACATTCATTTTCCTAAATTCTAATAGCTAGTTCCTTTTGCACAAAAGGGAATGAACATGTGCCGAGTTCTGACTTGTGTTTACAGAGAGCCAAAATGAACAGTCAATTTGGTGAAAAGCATGGCCAAGCTGGTTGATTGGATAGATTTTTCGTTTTATAACCTATTGTATTTTGGTGACCTGATAGGTATCAACCAATGTATTTTTAAAAACCCATTTGAATTTTTGCCTCTTTGATATACAATAAAAGTATCACGTATTGATGTTAGCTCTTTTCTGGATACTGCTCTTATCTTTGAGTGTAGAGGAAAGAAAAGGAAAGACATTTTCACAAATCTGTTGGTATCTGCCAACTTTACCTCCCAGGAATCACCGCCTTAGAGCGAGGTAAACTCTGATACACAGAACAAATAATAGTCCTTTTCCTTTGGGTTTCCTGATGCAGACATTTTAGTACTGGAAAAATAAATCTGGAATCAAGAATAACCATGTCCAAGGAGTTTACAAAATTCTTCAGGATACATGCAAAGGGGTCTGAAATGGAAACTGATTCTTCTCTGGACATTTTGATGAGGTGGTCTCAGCCAAGGAATCTTATCTGGGTCTCTCTACTGGAGTCAGCTGTCTTTGATGTTGTATCTCAGCATAAGAAAACAGGAAACCTGGCTTGCACTAGTTTTTCTTCATCTACCCAGTTAGTTGTGTCGGAATCGACTCGACGGCACTGGGTCTGGGTACCCAGTTAGTACTAAGTCCTCATTCTCACACAGATGGTCTTTATGTCTTTTAAGAAAACATTCTTTAATGTAGTGTGACCATACATCCAGTTTGTGTGATAACGATTCTGGTTTATGTTTGTAATTATTATTATTATTTTTTGTTTGAATTATTTTCTTTGATTCAGGTAACATAAACGACTTTCGTAACAAGAAATCTGTGAAGAAAAGTTGACCTATTCCATTTTTGTCGATATGCCTCTATTTAATCATGCAGACTTTCATATGAATAATATAGCTATATATATATACTGTACAGTGCACCATTTATGCCTCTATATTGGCTATCCCTAAGATTCATGAATCTTCCCCTTGTAATTACTTTTTAAATAATTCCAAAATTATTAATTCTATCTCTTGATAAAACCCCACTTCCTTTCTCCATTTACATGTGTTCCCTCCGGATTTATGGCCAGTGTTTAAATATGCATCATACTTGGTATGTTCACTCTCTTTGTTTCTGTGGTTTTCTCTTTATGGAATCCCCCTTGCTGGTCAACACTGAGTCTGAATTACAATATACCTCAAATGTTATCTCGCTCCCTTTACCAAATGGTTTTTTCTGGTTTGCTTCTGTTTTGCCTCTTCTAATGCTCCTGTCAATTAGTCTTTATGGTACTGAAATTATAATTGTTGTTTTATACTTGTCTGATCCCACCTTTATAATGTCAGTCGTAAGTGGGGACAAGGATTGCATCTTAAATATCCTGGTCAGGTTTTGTTCTATACTTTATGGATTGGCTGATGTTAGTTGGCCTAAATTGCATTTTATGTTTAGATTTCTAACACTTGAACCTTGTTTCTTTCTTTACGTTATCCATGTACATTGTTCCTCTACTTTGCTTCAGCTAACCTTAACCTCCTTTTTTTTGTCAAGAGACTTCCTGAATTTAAATCTAAATACAGTTGTTTGAAGGACTATTTATGATGTTCTGGGGTCGCTATGAATCAGAATCAACTCAACAGCAACGGGTTTGGTTTTTTTGATTAAAGACCTTGGAAGCTGGTCACTGTGCTATTATTGGTATCTCTTCCACCCACAACACCCTTGGTGCTCATTGGTGGGCTGTAGTCTGACAATATCAGATACCTCTCTGGGTTGTCTTGGTTCCCACAGACACACATCTCTCATTTGAGTAAGCCCTACATGGCTCATGAGGAGCCCTGGTGGCACAATGGTTAAGAGCTCAGCTACTAACCAAGAGGTCAGCAGTTCGAGTCCATCAGTTGCTCCTTGGAAACCCTGTGGGGCAGTTCTATTCTGTCCTATAGGGTCACTGTGAGTCTGAATCGACTCGTTATGGCTCATGAAATAACCTCTGTTAAACTCTAGTTTATATTAGGTGGGCATAGCATAAAGGGCAGTAGTGGCTCAGCGGTAGAATTCTCACCTGCCATGTGGGGGACCTGGTTTTGATTCCTGACCAGTGTACCTCAAGTGCAGCCACTACACGTCTGTCAGTGGAGCTTTGAGTTGTAGCTGTGATACTCCAGCCCAGATACTAAGTAGGTTTAAGTGGAGCTTTCAGACTAAGACGAACTAGGAAGAAAGGCCTGGTGATCTACTTCTGAAAACCAGCAAATGAAAACTGTATGGATCACAGTGGTCTGATCCTGTTGTTCATGGGGGTCACCATGAGTTGGGGATGACTCTCTGGCACCTAATAAAAACAACAGGCATAACATTTCAACCTAGTTACCATTTTTCCATTGGCTGATCTGTCAGGTTAACTATTTGTGTATGTAGATACTAATGGGCTGTGAGGAATTGGTGGGTTTAAGGTGGGAAGGTTCTGGAACATGGAGAACGCATAGAAGCAAAATAATCACTAATCATCTATTAATGGGGGTTGTTATGGAGCCCTGGTGGAGTAGTTAAGAGCTGTGGATGCTAACCAAAAGGTCAGTAGATCGAATCCACCAGCCGCTCCTTGGAAACCCTATGGGGCAGTTCTACTCTGTGATAGAGGGTCACTATGAGTCGGAATCAACTGGATGGCAGCAGGCTAATGGGCTAGTTATGGTTGGGGTTAGGACTTTATCAAAGGGAAAGGAAGGAATCCAGAGAACTGAGTGTTATAGATAGAATCCAAGTGGCACCAAAGGTAGTAACAAACTGCCAGGTTTTGCTAAGACCCAATCTTACCCATTACCAGTGTTCTCTTCAGAGAGCTCCTGGAATCACTCAAGTACGTTAACTTGCTCCTATGTTTTGGGCAATATCCGCTAAGGTACTGTGGTCAAAATATGTTCAGAGGACTTTACTGTCTTTCTTTTCACCTGATAAATAAAGTTAGAATAGATGAGCACCCTTGGAGATAGAAAGGAGAGGATTTCCAATTCTCCTCTTTAGTAAAAAAAAAACCATAGGAAAATTTAACATCATTCTTTTTTAATCCTTTCAGGGAACTTTTTGAAAAATATTTTGCCAATAGGTTTTTAAGACACTGTTTATTAATTAATATTTATCAATTGTAGGGCTTAGCATGTAAAGACCCCCGGTGGTGCAGTGGTTAAGTGGCTGCTAACCAAAAGGTTAGAGATTCCGCTATTCAAACCCACCAGCCGCTCCATAGGAGAGAGATGTGGCAGTCTGCTTTCATAAAGATTACAGCCTTGGAAACGCTATGGGGTAGTTCTACTTTGCCTTATAGGGTCGCTATAAGTCAGAATCAACTTGACGGCAATGGGTGGGTATTATGTCAACTGATATATGAGAGATGGAGATGAAAACCTAAAGTAGCTTAGAGTAGATAAACATTTCTCTAAATTTGATGAATCAAGAACAACTTCAGGGAGAAATGGAACTTGAGACAATTAGTGTATAGTGCAAGAAGCATTTGGAGTACATGGTAACAAAAGACAAAAATTCGGGCAATCTATAAGCTAAAGGATAAGCTGAGCTAAGCTGAAACATAAATTTAAAAACATATGTGGATTTGCAAAAAAATGAAACAGGACCCATACCTCACACCATGCATAAAAACTAACTCCAAGTGGATCAAAGACCTAAACATAAAGACTAAAACGATAAAGATCATGGAAGAAAAAATAGGGACAACCCTAGGAGCTCTAATACAGGGCATAAACAGAATACAAAACATTACCAAAAATGATGAAGAGAAACCCGATAACTGGGAGCTCCTAAAAATCAAACACCTATGCTCATCTAAAGACTTCACCAAAAGAGTAAAAAGACCACCTACAGACTGGGAAAGAATTTTCAGCTATGACATCTCCGACCAGCGCCTGATCTCTAAAATCTACATGATTCTGTCAAAACTCAACCACAAAAAGACAAACAACCCAATCAAGAAGTAGGCAAAGGATATGAACACGCATTTCACTAAGGAAGATATTCAGGCAGCCAACAGATACATGAGAAAATGCTCTCGATCATTAGCCATTAGAGAAATGCAAATTAAAACTACGATGAGATTCCATCTCACATCAACAAGGCCGGCATTAATCCAAAAAACACAAAATAATAAATGTTGGAGAGGCTGCGGAGAGATTGGAACTCTTATACACTGCTGGTGGGAATGTAAAATGGTACAACCACTTTGGAAATCTATCTGGCGTTATCTTAAACAGTTAGAAATAGAACTACCATACAACCCAGAAATCCCACTCCTCGGAATATACCCTAAAGATACAAGAGCCTTCACACAAACAGATATATGCACACCCATGTTTATCGCAGCTCTGTTTACAATAGCAAAAAGCTGGAAGCAACCAAGGTGTCCATCAACGGATGAATGGGTGAATAAATTGTGGTATATTCACACAATGGAATACTACGCATCGATAAAGAACAGTGACGAATCTGTGAAACATTTCATAACATGGAGGAACCTGGAAGGCATTATGCTGAGCGAAATTAGTCAGAGGCAAAAGGACAAATATTGTATAAGACCACTATTATAAGATCTTGAGAAATAGTAAAAACTGAGAAGAACACATACTTTTGTGGTTACGAAGGGGGGAGGGAGGGAGGGAGGGAGAGGGTTTTTTATTGATTAATCAGTAGATAAGAACTGCTTTGGGTGAAGGGAAAGACAACACTCAATACATGGAAGGTCAGCTCAATTGGACGGGATCAAAAGCAAAGAAGTTTCTGGGATAAAATGAATGCTTCAAAGGTCAGCGGAGCAAGGGCGGGGGTCTGGGGAACATGGTTTGAGGAGACTTCTAAGTCAATTGGCAAAATAATTCTATTATGAAAACATTCTGCATCCCACTTTGAAATGTGGCTTCTGGGGTCTTAAATGCTAACAAGCGGCCATCTAAGATGCATCAATTGGTCTCAACCCACCTGGAGCAAAGGAAAATGAAGAACACCAAGGTCACACGACAACTAAGAGCCCAAGAGACAGAAAGGACCACATGAACCAGAGACCTACATCATCCTGAGACCAGAAGAACTAGTTGGTGCCTGGCCACAATCGATGACTGCCCTGACAGGGAGCACAACAGAGAACTCCTGAGGGAGCAGGAGATCAGTGGGATGCAGACCCCAAATTCTCATAAAAAGACCATACTTAATGGTCTGACTGAGACTAGAGGAATCCTGGCGGCCATGGTCCCCAGACCTTCTGTCAGCACAGGACGGGAACCATCCCCGAAGACAACTCATCAGACATGAAAGGGACTGGTCAGCGGGTGGGAGAGAGACGCTGATGAAGAGTGAGCTGATTAAATCAGGTGGACACTTGAGATTGTGTTGGCATCTCTTGTTTGGAGGGGGGATGGGAGGATAGAGAGAGAGGGAAGCTGGCAAAATTGTCACGAAAGGAGAGACCGAAAGGGCTGACTCAATAGGGGGAGTACGGAGTAAGATGTATATAAACTTATATGTGACAGACTGATTGGATTTGTAAACGTTCCCTTGAAGCTTAATAAAAGTTAATTAAAAAAAAATGTGGAGTATGAAGGGTTAAAAAAAAATAGTAAATTGTCTAAAATTTAAGGTTGGAAGGAGAGGAGTGGTGAGAGAGAAATGTAAGAAGATAGGTAGGAACTAGGTCATGAAGGGTCTTCAGCTAAGGATGGAATGGATGAAACGTATTCAAGGGTAAGTCACTGACGGATTCTCAGCTGAGGGAGTGACCTGGCTTGCACTTTATAAGATTAAACTGTCAGCAGCATATATGATAGATTGAAGTAGGTAGATGCAAGAGGCAGGAAAGCTAGTTAGGAAACAATTTCAAAAGCCAAGATAAGAAGTAATGAGAGCCTGAACTAGGACGGTAGCGTTAGGACTATAAAGATAGAATGATTTGAGTAATATCGAGAAGGTCAGATTGGTACCTGAAAAGGAAAGGAATCAACAGATTCCTGAAGTTGGGTTGGCATCATTTTGTGATAATCAGAAACAGGAAATTCAAGAGAAGATTAGGTTTGGGGGAATGATAATAATCTTAATTAGTGGTTTTCAAATGGAAACTAAGGGACTGGGTCGTCCAGTTGCTAGTTGCTGTGAGGGTCACTTTGGACTCATAGCAACACCACGTGTGTCCAAGTAGAACTGTGCTCCATAGGGTTTTCACGGACTGGTTTTTCAGAAATATGTTGCCAGGTCTTTCTTCCGAGGTGCCTCTGAATGGACTTGAACAGTCAACCTTTCGGTTAACAGCTGAGTGCGTTAATTGCTTGTACCACCAGGTATCTTCATTTGGCGAAAGCAGGCTACAATAATTAATAGAGACATCTGGGTTCTCTGTTTTAGTGCAGAGGTTCTTGAAATTGAGTGTGAATCAGAATCACCTAGAAACTTGTTAAAACAGATTACTGGGCCCCATCGCCAGAGTTCCTGACACTGTAGGTGTGTATGGGGGGAGGGGCTCATAATTTGCATTTCTAGCAGATTCTAAGGTAGTGTTGATGTTGCTATTCAACAACTTGGAGAGCCTCTACTAAGTACTCTGGAAACCCTGGTGGCATAGTGGTTAAGAGCTACAGTTGCTAACCCAAGTTCAGCAGTTCAAATCTATGGGTCACTCCTTGCAAACCCTGTGGGGTGATGAGTCAGAATCGACTCGACAGCAACGGGTTTGGTGTTTTGTTTTGTTTGGACTAAGTACACTGCTCCAGCTGATTGTACCATTGTACCAAACAGAATCTCTCGGGGAGGCTTTTTTTTTTTTTTTTTTTAATTCTTTAAGTGGTCCAAGGGGCAGCCAAGAGGAAGATCGCTAGTCAGGCCTTTTGATATTAAAGAGGTGAAAAACCTAGACAGTTATATAAATATTTCCAATTTCTATAACATTACATAGTCTAAATGAAACAAATATGCAGGCTCCCAAGTTTGCCAACCCAGCTGCATGACTAGGTGTGCCATCTAGTTTAAGCATACAATAAGCAATTGAAATGTCAGGCCAAGACTTGGAAGATAAATTTGGATTATGGTCATAGATATCTGTGTGTATCTGTAAATTTATAAATGTGGAACAAATCTATCAACCCAAGACAAACCAAAAAATTCAAGGCTGTCTAAATAACATTATTATTTTAAAAAGCTCTTCCTTTTTCCTACCTTTGGCCATTTGCAGTCAAAGTACCAGGTGTAACCGGCCCAGAAGTTGCCATTATTTCCTTCTCATTCAGTCCCCACATGCCACTAATATCCCCCCACAAGATGAGCCCAAATCTAGTATTTTACATTTATCTATATAAATTTCACTTTATAAGTTCATTAATATAATTTGATATGGGCAAAAACTAATATGCTATAAATTGTGCATGACTGGTAGAAGTTACAGCCCTGATCCATTTAAAATAAGATGGGACAAAGAACTAGACACATTGTGTAGGCTTACAAAAATGTGTAAGGTGAGGCACCACAATTTAGCAAAACATCTTCAACTTTGACGTTGTATCTTTTCCTTACTAAAAACCGTAAGGCTTAATTATAGGTTATTCATAAAACTATTTTTAAAATGATGATTAATGGAAATTTAAGTTATTAAGAAGACTTAATGACTAAAATGAATAGTCATTAAGAAGAACCCAAGCAGTGGTTAAGCACTTGGCTGCTAAGCGAAAGATCGGCAGTTGGAACTCACCAGCCACTTAGTGGGAGAAGGATGTGGCAGTCTGCATGTGTGAAGATTTGCAGCCTTGGAAACCCTGTAAGGCAGTTCTAGTCTGTCCTATAGGGTTGCTGTGAATCAACTCAATGGCAGCGGGTTTGGCTTTGGTTTTGAGATGCCCACAGATGTGAATAGCTCCATGTCTTTTGTTCAATTTCTATGTTTTGTTTTATTTGTTCTAATAGAGAGCCTTTATACAGAGTGATAGAGTCAGATTCCTGTGCTACCCACCCCCCCCGGATTGGGCCCCTTTATTTTGGCTTGATGTTGATGGCTGGCTGGTAACAAGTGAAAAAAACTGACAATTAAAACTGAACTTGTGAAGAGTGTAAACAAAATAATTCTTGAGTCTAGAAATAATGTTAACCACGACAAAAACAACAGAAACACTTCTGTAGTGTTAACTGTATGCCAGGCACTGTTTTATGTGCGTTTTACGTTCTAACAGGGAGCCATGGCAGCACATTGGTTAAGCTGCTAACTGAAAGGTTGTCAGTTAGGCCCTACCCAGTAGTTTACCCAGTAAAGATTAAGAAAAAACAGCCTAGAAAATCCTATGGGGCAGTTCTATTCCGCCATATGGCATCACTATGAGTCAGAATTTACTCGAAGGCACACAACAACAACATTATTAACTTACTATATACTCAAAATAAACCTGTGAGGGAGGTATTTTATTATCCCCATTTTAGGGACGAGGAACCCAGGCCAAGAGTGGTTAGGTGACTTGCCCAGGGTCGGGAACCCAGTAGGTGGCAGAGGAGGGATTTGAGCCCAAGTGTATCTGATTGATAGCAAATGTTCTTAACCATTGTCCAACTGCATTCCCAGTATACAGCAGGTACCCCTCAGGAAGCATGTTTTTCTTGCCACACAGATTAAAAAACCAAAACAAACACAATAGAGATATCAAAGTACTAGCTTCAATGAATTCATCCTGTCACACCCTTAATATTCAATTATAAAAACATTTATCACCCAGTGCAATCAAAGAAAAAAATATTATGAAATTAAGTGATGGAGTTGGACACCAGAGTTTAAGCCTGATTCCTCCAGACACACTCTGGAGTACACTAAACAAATACTGCATTTTTCGCAGCCTCAGTTTTCTCACCTTGAATATGAAGGTTTCGAAGATTCCTCTACACTTTAAAAGCTTATGAATGGAAGTTTATTTCTAAGAAAATATGAAAAGGGACAAGAGCACTCACTATCTGGAGATTGTTTTCTCCCCTAACTGAAATGACCTCAAAAAAAAAATTGATGATAATCTTCTTTAATGTGAAAGTTTTCATAAAAGTTTCTGATTATTTGGCATTTTCAAGGAAATCATGTTTGATTTTAAGGGAAATTTTTTTTTTTTTTAAATATATGTAGATTATACAATTCATATTGCATGTTATAGAACAATGTAGTACCTTCATTCACTTTCCATGCAAACCAGGGCTTCTGTTCTGCATTTCAGAGCTAGAGCTGGGAAAACAATTTGCCTCTTATTGTTAAAGACAATGACTAGTACAACAGGGTTGAAAAGGAATAACCTCCATCGCCTCCATGGGGAGATAACAAATGGCTTGATGTGACACTGTCCAATTCATAAGATGTTCAGGTTAACAGTAATTTGGAAATTGCTCTTTGTGCCTGGAAAGAAAAGACATAGTCGCTTGCAGGAATGTAAATTGGAAGAGATAAATTACGGATTTTATGTAGGAAAAAAAGTAGGGTTATTCTGTCACAGAATCTAACAATACCCTGTGCAGTCTTTGTAACAGTGGTCTAGAAATTGGTTTCAAGAAGAAAAGTAAAATTTCCTAAGCTTGCTAGTGGAATCGGAGTTCCTTGTGGACTCTGATTCCCAGGGTCTAGCCTGGCGCCTCGTACATAGTAGAAAGTTGAATGCTTATGGAGTGAATGAGTCATGACTGTGTATTTAACACTTTAATTCTGATATTAGGAAGGCGAGGTGCTACAGAGAAAGGCAGCATGGATGGGAAGAAGAAGCATTAAAATGAAGTCCTTTAAGGAAAGGGTGAAAAATCTGGGGCTGTTAGATAAGTGACACCCCGGGGGAAGGAGAAACCTGTTTTTATGTAGTGAGAGAATCATCGTATATCAAAGAAATGGATTTGTTTTATATGACTCTAAGGGATAGAACGGAAACCCTGGTGGCACAGTGGTTAAGAGCTATGTCTGCTAAGCAAAAGGTCAATAGTTCGAATCCCCCAGGCTCTTCTTGGAAACTCTATGGAGCAGTTCTACTCTGTCCTACAGGGTTGCTATGAGTCATAATCGACTCAATGCAACAGGTTTTTTTTTTTTTTTAAGGGGTAGAACAGGGAAAATTTAGTAGAATCTATAGGGAAAGTGATTCCGAAGGAAATAATGGGGAGCAATCTAAGGGCACCAGAGGTGTCCTGAGCTGGTTGGGGAGGCAGTGAGAGCCTCATAATTGGAGACCTGCTAAGAACGAGTAGATACAAAAGCACCAAGAGCGCTGTGGAGGGGACCCTGGTGTTGAATTTATTATTTTTGGACTTTAAGACCTATATGCCTGTGGATCTAGGGTCCAATGCTGTGGGTAACAAATACTGAGTAAAATCTTCATGGAAGAAACACAATTATTGCAATGTAATATTCCCACACAAGATTCATCAAATAAAACAGTAAGGGTTAGCAGCTTGGTAGTGGGCTGGGGACGGGAACATGCTTCTTAAGTTGGTGAAGCATGAGTACCCAGCAACCCTGTCTTCTCCCTTCATTATTGTCTCCAGAAAACAGATCCTAAGATGGAGATTAGTTCATTAGAAAATGAAGGTGCTCGCAGTATCTGTGAAAGAGAAGCCAAGAAAATAGGCTTGAGCAGGGGAAGCAGTTGAGTGACAATGAAGTTTCAATGGCGGTGCCAGCTGATTCCACAGGGAGTTCTGAAGCTTGGGTGACAATTTAGAGTCCTTCTGAGTTGGGGGGAGGAGGATGGCCCTTGATACCTCCAAACTGATTAACTATTAATGACTAAAGAGGACTTGACTTTGGGTAAGACAGCTATCTTCAGCCAACCCTTAGGGAGTTGAGAGCCTGAAGACTTTCTGCAGCAGTGTCCCAGCCCCTGAGGAATATGTTCTTCATCCCTGAAGGAGGATGGGGTTGCATATGACAGTGTCCAAAATAACCTGTCTTCATGTAACTAAATTCAAATAGGAAAAATATTCTTGTTTACAGAATGAAAGATTCTTAAATCCTTCATTTCTAGTTCTTATTATGGGATCACAGCTATCCATGCTATTTATCTTTGTCCTAATGTTTGATAGAGGAGCCCTTGTGGTGCAGTGGATAAAGTGCTTGGCTGCTAACCAAAAGGTCAGCGGTTCAAATCCACCAGCTGCCCTGTGGGAGAAAGACATGATGGTCTTCTTCCGTAAAGATTTGGAAACCCGATGGGGCAGTTCTGCTCTGTCCTATAGGGTTGCCGTGAGTCAGAATCTACTCAGCGACAGTGGGTTTGGTTTTGGTAATGTTTGATATTTAAAACAACTGTTGGCCATTGGCCCAGCTTCAAGCTGGAGAATCTAGCCATGGCTATGGTTTGACAATTTCAACAAATTTTAACCAATCAATCATCAGCCCCCATTCTCTGTGTTGGTTTTCACTCTAATGGAAGTTTTGCTCTTTGAGCTACTACACGTAGTTTCTACCATTCTTAGATATGTGTCTGGGTATATGATGGTGATGGCCTCATGCATTCACTTCCCCTCACTCCAAATCTTCCTTTAGCCAAAATATTTGACTGCATCATTATCTCCCCGCAAAAGAGCCTTTATGTATAAGAGGGATAAGACACAGCAAGATTTGTGGAGGACAAGTTATGGTGCTTACTCAAAGATTTCACTGTTACCTTTAATTATCATTTCTTGTTTTGCTTCTGGGTTCTCTTATTTATTAAATACGAAATGTTGGGCAAATATCTTGCCCTTTCTGACCCTTAGTTTCCTGATCAGTAAAGTGAATACAGCATTGATCTCACTTGGTTGCTGTGAGGAATAAATGGATATGAGTTAGTATGTTTCTGAAGCATGATGCACATTTATGTAGATGCTTGATAAACATTGCTGCCCCTGCTTCCTTTGAAAAACAGGCATCCTATGAGCTTAAAACTGGCCCCATGAAGAGTTTGGCAGTTGAGTAAAACGCATCGTTATATTGGTAAATTACATTGAAACAGAGGGAGGAGGGTAATTATTGAAGGAAATATGTCATGCCTTTCCTTGACTTGGGTTTGTCTTGCCTGGTAGCCCAGAAAGTTCCCAGCCCCGGCTCATGGAATCCTCTATGTGCAGAACTTCACCTTAGTTGGTGGAGACCGGGCTGGGCTTACTGACAGTCACATGACCACAGCCTCCACAATAAAGGAAATGGCAGTTGCATTGGGATAAATGGATATGAAGATCCATCTATTGAGAGGTACCACAGTCACACTAAATAGGGAACAGTTTAGTTGTATCACTATGTCCGAGGATGGTCTGAGCTGCATTCTATCTGTTGGGCCGCAGAAAGAAACAGTTCTTGTCATATTTGATAAATCAGTTCTTTGGGACTTGTATAGATACTGTAAATTCCTTAGATGAGACGGTTAAAATGTAGTAAAATGAGAGTTAGACTGGATCTAAGTCTCAGCACTGTCCCTTCCAAGCTGGGTGATCTTGGGTCTTTTGACTTACAGAAAACTGGTTCATTATCATTCAGGTGGCATAATAATGTTGTTTTTGTTAGATGCCATCGAGTCAGTTCTGACTCATAGCGACACTATGTACAACAAAAAGAAACACTGCGGAATCCTCACTATTGTCATGCTTAAGCCCATCTTTGCAGCCACACCGTCAGTCCATCTTGTTGAGGGTCCTCCTCTATTTTACCAAGTATGATGTCCTTCTCCAGGGACTGGTCCCTCCTGATAGCATGTCCAAAGGATATGAGACGTCTCGCCATCTTCATTTCTAAGGAGCATTCAGGCTGTACTTTTTCCAAGACAGATTTGTTTGTTCTTCTGGAAGTCTATGGTATATTCAGGATTCTTCATCAACACTGTTACTTGATTAGGGTCCATGCCCCTGTAGCAGTCAAGCCAATGAAACATACTCCAAGTCAGAAAGAGTGAGAAAGTTTATTAAGGAGATGCATACATCACCGGGGACCCAGCAGCAACACAGGCTGTCTCTATGGAGTCCCAAAGAGCAGTTTTACATTAGAGCTTATATAGAATCTTACAAGGGTTACAAGTGTCTTTGCAGTCCCCTGCCAGACATTTCTTTATTAGGGTAAAGACGTACATATCTGGTACCTGCGCTCCAACTTTCCTGTGGGGGTTGTATGCCACAGGTAGTCCCGCCAGAACAAAAAAGTATTTGTATCAGTTTAAAACAAAGAACAAAGTCATTAAAATTTGGTCAAAACAAAGTCATTAACAGAGGTATGTGAGGAGGCAGGCAGAGGAAGAACAACTTACAGGTTTATCATGGCCTTAGTTATTTTTTTTTTAGTTATGTTAAGCTCTCAGTTGCCCATTTTGAAAAAGGAGAAAACATGCTGGGGAGTATTGGGGTAACAAACACTATCATTCAAAGGCATCCATTCTTCTTTGGTCTTTATTCATTTTCCAGCTTTCACACGGATATGATGCGATTGAAAATACTATGGCTTGGGTCAGGCACACCTTAGTCCTAAAAGTGACATCTTTGCTTTTTAACACTTGAGAAGAAGTCTTTTAAGCAGATTTGCCCAGCGCAATACTACCTTTGATTTCTTGGCTCTTCCCTCCCTGGGCGTTGATTGTGGATCCAAGTAAAATGAAATCCTTGACAACTTAAATATTTTCTTCATTTTTAATGATGTTGCTGATGGGTCCAGTTGTGAAGTGGCATAATAATACTTACCTTAAAAATTGTTGTGCAAATGAAATGAGACACGTATTTGCGAATGAGGAAATAAACTGAGATGAGCTTTTATAAAATACGAAAGCTTGATTCATATCAAGGACATTCTTGTTGGGTGTGAAGTTCCAAACACATGGAAGGTGTTCCCTTTTCAAAGGGTGATTCCTTTACCAATTTATCCTGAGTTCCCCAATGACTACAAATGTAAAAAAATAAATACATTTTTTATTTTTATTTTTTTAGTAGCTCCCCCCAAAAAGAGTAAGAGGCTTACTTTCAGTTAACTAAACCCAGTGCCTAAAAATAGGCAAATACTGTCCTCCTTCAGCTCCTCTGGCTCTGGCCTGCCAGGAAAGTTGTGCTTTGAAGGAAGAGGTGAGAGTTACAGCATGGGACATTTCATTGTCTGGCATGGAGGAACATCCTGCATGGAACCCTCTCTGAACAGAAGTTTTCTCATTGATTAAGGATTGGCACATCATACCCTGACGAGTTACACTGGGGGAAGAACTGGGGACAAGGACTTCATAACACTTCCGGTACTGGCACAGAGCAGACAGGATATTTATTTCTGTATCTGTTTTTCCATATATTTCACGTCGTTGGCGCTAACCATTTTCTCTCCACCAAAGCTTAAGGACTAGCTTTCAGAATCATTAACAAAAAGTACCAAATTATCTTTCTTCTTTCGTTTTTTTGAGTTCCCCATTTCTGTTATTTTTTGTTTGTTTGTTTTTTTGCGCTGAGAAGAAAATCTGAAAGAGGAGATTACCAGTCTCTAGGATGCCAAGAAAGGACACACCTTACTTATGACTTTTAAATGACAAATCCTAAAACTGCTTTGAACCCAGGCAGGATAAAAGGTTGATATTAAATGTGACCTTTGATTTTAACGGCCTGGAGCAGCAACCTTTGTTTGGACCGTGCAAATTGTGCTGTTAATTATTGGCCCAGTTTACTGCATTTTCAAACAGCAAGGGGTGGGGCAGACAGCAGCCCCACGCCCCCCAACCAACATATTTTGTATCACCTACAGCCTTCAAAATTACAAGTTGTTTGAAGGTCACTATTTTTTCTCCCCACACCATTTTTATTGTATTTATTTGTATTAAATTAAATAAATTTTCCTGAAAGGAACTGGCTGAACTAAATAAGACCTCAGCGTTTTCTTCCTAGTTCCATCCCTATTCTAGGCCTCAGTTTCCACATCGGCAAAAATGACATTGTCAGCCTACGTGATCACGATATTTCTCTCCAGCTGTAAATTGTGTGAGTCTGTAGCCTTGCTATTACTGATAATCATGACAGCGGCTCAGCGGTTTGCAACTGGACAGACAAAGAGCATTCATTTGTTTTGAGATTTCATTATTTCAAGGTAGGTCTTGCAGGTGCAAGTCTCTGTATCAGTGACAGTGTTGCAACCCAAAGAGGCTGCATTTATAAAAGCAGTTAGGCCAGACCGAAGTTAAAATTGCAAATTCACATTACTCAAGTTGCAGGATGGGCTATTTAGGGGAACCCTGTAGGCTGTTTATTGTTCCTTTGTTAATGTGGGAGACTTCACTCTGTAGCAAGATTCTCAACTTTTGTGGTTTCCTATTTCATATTCAAATATGCAATTATGTTGGGTTTGGTATGTTCTTGGGAAGGAAAAAAAGATCTTGTGTTGTGACTTCTGGAAGCTTTTAGAAATCACCGTGCTGCAGAGCTTAGACTTTCTTTAGAATTTCTTATTAAAATAGATTTCGTGGCATCACTAGCCCTGCCATCATTGATGTAGCATGCCCGGAATTGATCTTTTGCCCCAAATATGCTCTATCCACTGTAGTCTTCTCAGTTAATGGCAATTCTAGCCTTCCAGTTGCTTAAGACACAAAGAAATAATCCATAACAAAACAAAATAAAAGTCCTTGACTTCTCACTGTCTTTTTTACCCCACGGCTTTTTGAGTATAATCAGTTGGGAGCCCTGGTGGCACAGTGATAATGGGGCAGCTCTGTCCTGTAGGGTTGCTATGAGTTGGAATCAACTTGATGGCAATGGGTTTCTTTTTTATAATCAGTTGGGGCAGTGGTTAAGAGCTCGGCTACTAACCAAAAGGTCTGCAGTTCGAATGGAAGCCCAATGAGGGAGTTCTGCGCTGTCCTATAGGGTCACTGTGAGTAGGAATTGACAGGATGGCAGTGGGTTTGGTTTTTGGTTTATAAGCAGTTGGAGCCCTGGGGGCGCCATAGTAAAGAGCCTGGCTGCTAACCACACGGTTAGCAGTTCGAATCCATCAGCCGCTCCTTGGAAGCTCTATGGGGTAGCTCTGCTCTGTCCTCTAAGGTTATTATGAGTTGGAATTGACTCCAGGAAGACAATGAGTTTTATTTTCTTTTTTGGATTGGCCCCCCGAACTCTGGTTTCTGTTTCCTCAACTCAGGGAGTCTGAGGGGCTGTTTTGGATCCTTCAATACGCTGACGCCTAGCAGCTTCCTCCCGGGAGTAACTGGGGCAATTGAAAACTCATCAAATTTGCTTCCCTTCTCTCAAGGACAACAGTTTTACTGTATGCTTTCCAATGTCTGAAAACCATCGTTTCATATCTATTGTCTGGTTTTCTTGTTGTTTAGGGTGAGAAGGTTAATCTAGCCTCTGTTACGCCAGCATGAGCAAAACAGAGCCCCGGTGGAAAACTACCGAAATCAGTCTATTTTTATGTAAAAGAGCATATTAATGAATGACATCTAACAATATGACTACTTTTCACGTTTGGGACCTGCAAGTTATGCACAGAAGACCAGTGAATTTAAAGCCAGAAGAGTTGATTTCTCCATCAATTGTTGTTTGACCTTGACAGGTCAGTCTATCACTCCGCACCTCAATTCCATGGTCCATCTTTACGGGGACTAGAAGTCCTGCTTCCTTTATCATAAAGTTATATCCAGAATTAAATGTGGTCATGTGTATTAAAGTTCCTATCTCTAAAATCCTGCACCCATATGAGGGGATATTCTTATTCCCATCATTATTATCTGGCAAGCTAGAAAATTCTCAATGATAGAACATTTCTCCTTAATTCATTTTGTCCATGCTTATGTTGGTAACTTATGTAGACAGGAATATTGCTCTCTTTTGATATGATCTGTGTCAGGATTTTCACTTTAAGAGAACAACAAAAATCCATAACACTAGTGGTTTAAACAAGATAGCAGTTTATTTCTCTCTATAAGTAAAAGAAGTCTGAAGTTTTACAGTACGTACCTGGCATAGGATTTCTACCCAGCACTGGGGGCCCAGGTTTCTTTTTTTTTTTTGCTTTTCCATTCTCAATGATAGCTTTCATCACCTTGTGGTTCAAGATGGCTGCTGGAATTATAGCCATCACATCCACATTCCATGATGGCAGCAGGAAGAGGCAGGGGAGAACAAAATGTTTTCCTTTCTGCCAGATCAGCTCATTTTCATTAGCTTTTCTGAAAGGCCCATAGCATATTTTGTACACATCCTCTTTGCCCAAATTTAGTAAGATAACCACGTATAGCTACAAGAAAGGCTGGTAAATATTATCTTTTCAATACTAAATGTTATAACATTGTAAATGTTATCTTTGCAATAATTATTTCTATTTAAAATTGTGTTTTGTTATCAGGGAAGAAAATAAGAATGATTGATGCAAGACAGCTTTCATTTTCTACTACTTGGCTTTTCTGTATCAACAAGGCATTTTCTGAACGCATTCAATGTCAGATAACTTTATAAGGCACGCTGTCAGCTTATACTTCATGATGCATGCCTAGTGGGACACCCATGGACAATTAGCTAAGTTAGATACCTGTCACTTAGACGTTGATAAGCATTTGGCTCAAAATAAAATTTGTCTCTTTGCAAAAAGTAAATTCACTGCAAAGACAAGATTTGCTACCAGTGAGGATAGTTCAAAGAATGCCCAGAAAACATCCCTCCAAGAGGCTTCCCAGCAGTGTTTCAAGCCATTGTGGTTAAAATTTGTGGAAAGCTGTCTATGGAATGCCCTAACACATATTCTCTTCATCTTAGGAAATGGATTTTTCTGTAAATTACATGTAAACCTTTCTGTAAATCAAATTCATTTTCCCACTGACAGACTGACAGACTAGAGCTTCAGAAATGTTGTATTTTCGATCCGTGGAGATTTTTCATAAGAACTTGTGAAGCTGTATCTTCAAGGTTTTCTTGACTTTCGCCACCTCTGTCAAGTAACTACTGAGCTGTAAAGGGTTGCGTACGTGCATGGAGAAATTTGCTATTTAAAGGAACTCTGGGATCCTGCAATGCATCCTTTTGAAAAGCAAGCCGTGCTTTTGCAGTGGAAATAATTACCCTGTAATTTATCTGGCTTTAAGTGAGATTTTCCTATGTTTAGATTTGTGAGTCTGGTTTGCACTGAATGTCCTGCAGGCACCTCAACTTCTACGTGTCCAACATGGTGGCAGGGAGCCCAGTTAGGAGGCTGTTGCTGTAAAGCCTTGACACCAGTTCTCTCCACTCTAATTCATCGGCCACTCTGATGCCAGAAAAATATTTCCTAAAAAACAAATCCACTCATTTCATTGTTCTGCTAAAAACCTCTGCTGGATCCCTGTGGCCGGCTGGATAAATGCCAGGTCTTTTAGCAGAGCACTGATGGCTCTTCACATCTTGGCCCCAACTGCCTTTTCAGCAAACATCTCCTGCCACTCCCCTCTACATGCCATATGCTCCGGCCACACTCCACTTCTCCCCACGCCCCAAATACACCAGGCATTTCATGCTTCTCTGCATTTGCCTTTGGCTCTGCCTGGATTGTTCTGTGTCCAGCACCTTTAAATAGCGGAATCTTCGGCACAGAACCGAGTCGTAAGTCAGGGACTACCTGTACTTTGTTTTCTGGAAATAATGTTCAGCTTTTCCCTTGGACCTTCTGTTGCTGAGGAACGTCTTCGGAGGTGCAGCCATCTCTTCTGTTGACCCCGCCATCAATGGTACAAAACCATAAAACCTTCTCTGAGAAGAGCATCCCATTCTTCGCCCGTGGCCAAATGGGCCTCAACATGTAGAGTAATGGGGACTCCTGGGGTCTTTTTTTGCATCTTTCAAGGGATGCAGAGATTAGGATGGAGTGGACATCACCCCCGTCTTCTTTAGACACGTATCTCATTACACCACTGCAAGCCCTCCTGGTAGGCTCTGTCCTGGCAAGCAACCTGACTTCCAAGTCTCTACATTTTCTGTATTTACCATAGGTTCCCAACTTCAGGTGACACAGCCATATTCTTCCAAGAGCTCCTTAATCACTCTGTACACTAGCTACCATCAGCAGGACAGGGCTACAGATTCACCCACTTTGGCAAGTATCCAGTCAGAGACAAAGATGGGAGTCTCTCCTGGCAGGAACCCTCAACTTTTATGAGGGAGTTGCTTTGAGATGCTCTCATTTGGTTTCCAGGAGGGGAGATGTTTTCCCTTTCCCTAATCCATGAGGAGGAAGAGAATAGACTGTCTTTGGGAACCCTACATTCTTTCAGAAAGCCTAGCTCCAAAAAATAAAGGTCCTCTCTCATCCCTAGCCCTTTTTCTTATATTGACTTCGAAAGAATGGGTAGTAATTGGTCGTCGTTCGGCCATTTCTTAGCAAGCACTAAAAAGGGGTAAACCAAAAAAAACCAGACCCATTGTCATTGAGCCGATTCCAACTCACAGTGACACCATAGGACAGAATAGAACTGCCCCTTAGAGCTTCCCCAAGGAGCACCTGGTGGATTTGAACTGCTGGCATTTTGGTTAGCAACTGTAGCTCTTGACTACTGCGCCATCAGGGTTCTAGGAAGTTTATTTAGAATGTGGGGTGCTTATTGCTAAATATTTGAATCTTGGATTTAGCCACGATTCTGGGACCACACAAACATTCGTTCAACAACCTGTTACATTTAGAGATTTTTCTAGTTTAAATTAGTTACTTGTCTAATGGCTGCCATAATTAATTGTCCCAAAAGATAATACGGAATACACCTGTCACTACCCACTCTTAGGAAGCATAGGCATTAGGAAGCATAGGTATTAGGAACAAGGAGAAGTCTAAGCCTAGGGTACTGGAAGGGCAATAGTAATCAATTCCGACCACGAGAAATGCAGAGGATAATGAAGCAAAGTTGTATTTCCATCTTCTTCAGAATGGTGGGCAGTCCCAGTGCAAATCTGAGAAAAGGAGAACCTTTGATCCAATGGACCTGGGTAGAAGACAACAGCCTGATATCACAGGCTATTCAAGAGGCAGTATATGTACCTCATTAGACCCTGGCACTTCACAACTCTAGCTGCAGCAAAGTTTGACTAATTTCTAACGTGGTAAAGCGTCAGCATCTGGCCTGCTAACCACTAGATACAGGTGGCTATTTTTATTTAAATCTTAAGTAATATTAGATAACATTTAAAATTACAATCCTCAATGTTAATAGCCACATTTCAATAGCTCAGTAGCTGATGTGTCTACAGGCTATTGTATTGGACAGTACAGATAATTGCAAAACATTTTGTTGGATGCATTGACTGGTGAGACTACTTCTTCTGTGATAAAGACAATGGAATTTCCCTCCATCTGTGTACTCTGATCTGCTGATGTGGGACTAAGAGATTAGCAAGAGTTGACATGGACTAGATGGATCACTTTTCAAGTTTTTTTTCTAACTCAGTTTTTGGGTAGCCTTTGCCAGATGCCTCAACTATTGGAAATGAACATTTCCATCTATCACCAGTTGACAATTTGGATCTAAGGATAATAAATAATCAATTTGATAGATTTGCCTTGTATGCTGATCTGATGGGATGTCTAGATCGATTGATTGTGGCATGACTGTGGCCATGTGAAATCCCAGCCATTTTTCCTGCAGGTGCAGTCAGCTGCTCAGGGAGGACCAAGAAACTCCAAAGACTGAAACACAGTTGAAAGCAGATGCTGACTCATTTACTAGAAATGCTGAAGCTGTTTAAAGTGCAACATTGATCCACAATCCACATCCTTAGACAGATAGACATGTGATACTTAGAGAAGCTGAGTCTAACTTGGTCTTCCAAGTCTTAATTTTGTTGACATTTTTCCATAAAGCTGTGTGCAAATGAATGAAAATGAAGTCGTACCTCATTAGTCAATTTCACATAATTCTGATTACTTTTCACTAGAGAAGATCTTGTTTAGAAAGATAATTAAGCTAGGTCAAGGTGAAAAACAGGTTATAGGACAAATGCATGTAAAAGTTACATTATTAGGGAAGAAAATTGTCAATTAACCCTATCAGTCATCTAAACTAGAGAGAAATATTATTTTTACCTAGTGCAGGTATAACATACACATAAATACACTCATAAATAGGTATTTCCGTATGTATATATGTTGTTGTTAGATGCCATTGAGTTGATTTTCAACTCATAGCGAACTCATACAACAGAGTAGAACTGCCCCATAGCGTTTCCTAGACAGTAATCTTTACCAAAGCAGATCACCAGGTCTTTCTTCCATAGAGCCAGTAGGTGGTTTCAAACCACCAACTTTTCAGTTAGCAGCTGAGCACTTAACCACTGAGCTGCCAGGGCTCCATATGTATATCTACGTGTACATGTATATTTGGGGAGTCCCTGGGTGGTGCAGTTAACACACTTATCTGCTAAGATTGTAGTTTCAAGTCCACCCAGAGGCTCCTTGGAAGAAAGACCTGCTGGTCTACTTCTAAAAAGTCAGCCATTGGAAACCTTATGGAGCACAACTCTGTCACACACGGGGTCACCATGAGTTGAAATGGACTCAATGGCAGCTTTTTTTTTTTTTTATGTGTGTAATGTTATCAGAGACATTGGGGTTTTTAAAAAATATTTCAAACAACTGTCTCGACGAGTCTTTTCCCCCCTAATACATGGACTGCTTTTTAAAAAAATAGAAATAGCTGAGTCAATGAAATGTTTAACATTGTGTAGTTACTATCAAGCACCATTTTCAAACCAACCACCAAACTCATTGCCATCGAGTCAATTCCCACTCATAGCACCATTTGGTAGGCTGTTAGTCCCACTTCCTTTTGCTGATCGAGGAAGAGCTGGAAATATAGAAGACAAAGATAAAATAATCATAAAATTTAACCTTATTTCTTTTAGTCTTTGTTTATGAGCTCTACACAGATAGGTGCTCATCATGTGTTGGCACTTTTTAACTTCTAAAGCCTTGTCATATATCGCTTGTATTCCTCTACTTTTGTAAAGTGGTTGTTACTAGTATTCTCAACCTACTGATGTCTGATCCATGGCTCGGAGAGCCTAATACCCCGAGCTCACATAGGTAGTGATGTGGCTTCCATCACTGCATTCCAACAGTGTCTTCTTTCCATTCTTCTCCAGATATGAGACAAAATAAAGTGTTTCCTTGACTTCTCTTTCTAATTCAAGAAAGCAATTGTTAACAGCAAAGATAAAATTCCAAAAATAAGCATTTTCCTCAAGGGTTGTATGAAAACAGCACGATATTAAGTGCTTTATTTTTATAAAGGTAAGGTCTTTGCTTATATTAATTAGTGAGAACAGGCACATAATAAATCTGTGTCAAAGAAAATATGAGCCTAAGAGACAGAAAGGGCCACATAAACCAGAGACCCCATCAGCCTGAGACCAGAAGAACTAGGTGGTGCCCAGCTACCATCAGTGACTGCCCTGACAGGGAACACAACAGAGAATCCCTGATGGAGCAGGAGAACAGTGGGATGCAGACCTCAAATTCTAGTAAAAAGACCAGACTTAATGGTCTGACCGAGACTGGAGGGACCTCAGAGATCATGGCTCCCAGATTCTGTTAGCCCAGAACTAAAACCATTCTCCAAGCCAACTCTTCGGACAAAGATTAGAGTACGCTATAAGACATAAAATGATACTGGTGAGGAGTGTGCTTCTTAGCTCAAGTAGACACATGAGACTATTTGAGCAGCAGATGAGAAGGCAGATTTTGTGGATGTAGGGCCAGTTGCTGTTCTTGGGAGCTGCGCCACCTTCTCAATCTGTGTGGGTTTTCTCTTTCTGTTTCCTCCATCTTGTATCTCCTCAACATCTGATCTTCCTGCTGAATATCTTACTTTTCTTTCAAGAGCCAAGCTCATATGCCACCTTCACTTGAGACACCCTTATACATCCCCAGTTAGCAATGAGCTAAACTCTTCTGAGAGGTGCTCTGTGTTTGCTCTGTGTTTATTACAGTGCTTATGATGTACTAATCATTATGTTATCCTTTGTAGGGCATGCAGAACCAATTAAAACATGGCCTAGGTTTTCATGGAGCTTACTATCTAGCAAAAATATTCTGCCTGCTTAGAGTTGTGGGATTTTTGTTCTTTTTTTTTTTTTTAGAAATTATATTTTTGAGATGTAAAATAAAGGACAATGGAAGCTTCAGTCCAATTGTCATAAAATTTTGGTGTATAAGAATTTATAGAGAATCATGCTATATGGCATTAAGGTGTGGAAATTTTAGACTACCAAAATCCACTTGAAATGGTGACCTATAGTTGTTAATGGAGCAGGTTTTGTGGTGTTATGTATTTAAATTTCCTTTAATTTTTGCTACTGTGTATTAAAAACTCAGGGGATGGCTATAAAGCTCTTTAGGCACAACAAATACCCATGGCGTAGCTAGTTTTGTCATCTGAGTGAGAGAAATACAAAAATGGGGCAGCATATATTTTACAAAGCCTGTCAGAAAAGCAACGTTGAGTGAACATTCATATGTAAAAGATGATTAGGAGCAGGAAAGAGATTTAAAGAATTTTTTTAATAACTGCTAGTAGGCTTATTCTTGGTAAATAGAAGCGAAGAATATTGTTCCCCAGAGGTTCTGAGTGGCTATTCCATATCTGAAAATCAGTGCGTACAAACACAGGGCTGTTATTACCAAAGTCATTAACTACAGTCCTGGTTGTTCTTTTGTGGTAAAGGATATTAGTTTGCTCTCTCTGACTGACAGGCGGTAATGACTCCAATAAACTAATGAGACATTAAATTAAATAAATATGATTTTCAGTTAATGAAAATGTAAACATGATTTTAATGAGCTCCTCTGCTAATGGAGTTGCACTATTTATGGGCTGATGTTGGTGGTATACGTGGAGGCATGACTATAAGACTAAGTTCCTGGCCCGGCTCTGTGGTTTCCTAGACGTGTGGCTTGAGTCCAGCTATTTTAACTCTCTAGGCCTCTGCTGGAAACCCTGGTGGTGTAGTGGTTAAGAGCTATGGCTGCTAACCAAAAGGTGGGCAGTTTGAATCCACCAGGCGCTCCTTGGAAACCCTATACGGCAGCTCTACTCTGTCTTACAGGGTCGGTATGAGTCAGAATTGACCCGACTTTAATGGGAGGCTTCCATTTCTGTCCTTACCCACAGAGTTTGGTGAGGATTGAGTGAAATCACGGGTGTTAACATTGTATTTATTTATTATTTTTAAAAGGTGAGTTATTTAAATGCACGGAAATAAATTCTAAAAATCTTTTAACTGGGTATTAACTTAATGACTCACACTCTCCCTTTTAGCTTTTTTTTAACCCTTCTACCGTATTTCCATTTCAGTTGTTGTTTTTCATTTCCTTTCACTCATTCATGTAACACACATTTATTGACCACCTTGGAAACCCTATATGGCAGTCTACTCTGCCCTATAGGGTCGCTATGGGTCAGAATCAAATCCATGGTAATGGTTTTTTTTTTTTTTTAATGTGTCAGACCCCATGCTGACACTTGAATCCTACATACTTGTACTTTGTATTTCATTCCTTCAGAATCCAAAGTGTAACTGGCTCACTTAGTAAACAAATATCTATGAAGGCCCTTCACTAGGTGACCTGCTCACAACAAACAGGTTATCCAGGATCTTCTGGGGCCTGTGGCCCTTGTTAAAAAAAAACTTTGAATACTTTATCAAAGATATCAAAATAAGATATTTTTTATCATCCCCTACAACACTCAGCTAGTTACCCTACTCATTTTTTACAGTATAAAAGCCTGGTTCCATTAGGAATCTCGTACTGATCTTTTGATCAGTAATATAATACACAGAGCCTCTTCTTAACATCAAGAAACTTAGCATAGCCCCTGCAAGAAACAACTAAATTCATAGTGCTACGAAGAGTCTGCGGTGGTGGTTGTTGTTAGTTGTCGTCCAGTCAATTCCTGCTCATGGTGACCCCATGTGTGTCAGGTCAGAACCTTGCTCCATAGGGTTTTCAAGGCCATTCAGAAGCAGATCTCCAGGCCTGCCTCTGGGTGAGTTTGAACTGGCCAGCCTTTCAGTTAGTAATGGAATGCTTAACTGTTTGCACTGTCCAGGGACTCCTATAAAGTCTAGCTATAATCTCTTTGTTCCTATTCCCTATCCCATTCTAATGACCAAGAGAGAAGGGGGAGTATGTATTACCTGAAACCCTATAACATATTACTAGCAGAGCTAGGAAAATACCCAGTGAGCCTGTCTTCTGAGTTTGTGTTAGGTCCTGTTATCACTGACAGTATAATCTACCTTTGTGAAGCTTTGATAAATGGTGGCAGGTGAACATGCTATGGGAACTACTGTACACATAAAGGGAAAATAATTTGGGAATTTATCTGGCTCCCTATGTTGAAGATTATTTCTTAATTAATGCCTAACATGTGTATCTCTGGGATCTGGTGTTCTTCTAAATTAAACTGGAGAAGAGAAAATAGAGCCTTAGCAAGTGTTTTCATTCCTGCTCGACTGGCATTCTCATTTCCATTATGACTTTTGATATCTTTATCTTCTGAAACGTGAGTGGTATACCCTTTGCTTTCTTGACTGATCTCTTTAGCGCTGCCCCCTTTCCTAGAGTCAGGAAACAAACTTTTCATCTCTAGAAATTGATTTGATAATCTCTCAGCCAGTATGTGTATATACAGTTGGCCCTTGATGTATAAATCATTCTGGTTTTCAACCAAGACAATACCCTTCCTTTCATCTGGATTGTGGTAGTTTGGAAGCCCTGGTGGCGTAGAGGTTAAGTGCTATGGCTGCTAACCAAGGGGTCGGCAGTTTGAATCCTCCAGGCGCTCCTTGCAAACTCTGTGGGGCAGTTCTACTCTGTCCTATAGGGTCGCTATGAGTCGGAATTGACTCGATGGCACTGGGTGTGATAGTTTTGCTCTTGAGCTTTTCTGGCCTGAGAGTACATGATGCAATCGCTTTCATCTTTACTCCTTTCAGAGAAAGGTGGAAAAGGGAGCAGTTGGAACTCATAAACATCTAGACTATCTTTTCTCTTGGCCTTTCCAAATTGACAAGGAATATCGCTTATTGTCTCTTTTAATAGCTACTTCCAAGATTTAGCTTTTCTTGATGGCCAAATAATTCTCCTTTATTTCAAAACTTCACACACTGACTCTCAAAGCAATCACTGCTTAGATGGGCTGCCTGTATTCCCTGGCATGCTTCTGAAGGAAGGCAATGTAAACACTCCATCTCATTCTGTCTGCTGGCTTCGGAGAGTTACATGGTATATGTCGAATTCATTGCTGTCAAGTCAATTCCGACTCATAGCAACCCCTATAGTACTGCAGAGTAGAACTGCCCCACAGGGTTTCCAAGGCTGTAAATCTTTATGAAAGCAAACTGTCACATCTTTCTCTTGCAGCTGGTGAGTTCAAACCACAACCTTTTGGTTAGCAGCCAAGCAATTAACCACTGTGTCACCAGGGCTCCTTATGGTATACATCACCAAAAAATAAAAACCAAACTCATTGCTGTCACGTAAATTCCGATCCATAGTGACCCTATAGGACAGAGGAGAACTGCCCCATAGAGTTTCCAAGGAATGCCTGGTAGATTCGAACTGCTGACCTTTTGGTTAGTAGCCATAGCTCTTAACCACTACACCACCAGGGTTTCCATGGTATACATAGACAGTGCTATTTCTTTGACTTAACTATCTTAGCTACCTAGTGCTGCTGTAAGCAAAAACAAAACAAAACAAAAATGCTGCAAGTGGGTGGCTTTAAAAAGCAAAATTTTATTTTCCCACAGCTCAGGAGTCTAGAAGTCTGAACTTAGGGCATGGCTCTAGGGGGAGGTCCATCTTTGTCTACTTCAGCTTCTAATAGCCACAGTCCTCCGGAGTTCCTGGCCTTGTAGCTACATCTGCTCCGTCTGTGTCTTCTCATGGTGTCTTCTTCCCGTCTGTCTGTGTCTCTGTGTCTGTTCTGCTCTTTTTATAACTCAGAAATGATTAGATTTAGGACCCACCCTACTCCAGTGCTACCTCATTAACATATCAAAAGAAAATTCACATTTCCAAACAGGGCCACATTTAAAGTGTAGAGATTAGGACTTGCAAATTTCTTTTGGGGGGACACAATTCAAGCTATAGCACTAACCAATCCCACCCCCAAAGTCAGAAATCTGGAAGACATGTAATATGATATATGATATGATAGGAAACCCTGGTGGCATAGTGGTTAAGTGCTACGGCTGCTAACCAAAAGGTTGACAGTTCAAATCCACCAGCTACTCTTTGGAAATTATATGGGGAAGTTCTACTCTGCCCTATAGGGTCTATGAGTTGGAATTGATGCAACAGCAACGGTTTTTTTTTTTTTTTTTAATGATATGATATGTCTTATATGAAATATTGTCTTTAAATGAAATGTTAAGGTGGTATCAAGAGAAGGTTGAACATGAGCACAATTGGGTATGATTACGTCTTAGTTTTCCTTTCCAGCCTTTCTATACTCATGGGCTCTTAGGTCTAGAACAAATCTTCAATATTTTCTTGTTCCCTACCCTTTCCTGCCCCATTTTATAGGTAATGCCATTGAGGCCAAGAGAGCTGAAGTAACTTCTCAACATTTACGATTTTAGTGAGCAACGTTTCTGGTTTCTGTTTTTTTTTTCCCATTTGTTTACGTATCTTGCAATAGTTTCCATGGTTCTGTGCTGTGAAAAGCTTAATTAGCTTACAACTTATGTTAATTCTAATGTATCTCAAAACCCCGTGTGTAAAATTTGACAGAATGGAAAGCTTACATAAGTTGGAGGTAGTCTGTTCATGATACTTTAGCCCAGTAATGAAGGAAACTACCTTGAGAGATAACAACATTTATATCACTGGAAGTGCCCAGACACAGGCTGAGGAGAACAACCTAGGTTTTCTCTTTGAGAATGGACACTAGTATGTTGATCTTACATCCCTTTTCACTATAAATAACAGTGGTTTCCCAAAACATTCCTCAATTGTTTACACATCTGACCAGGTAGGTGATGACATACGTTGTTATCCACTTCAGGAATCTGGAGAACATCAAATTTAAAGAGCTGACTATTTTGAAAGTTGACCATGTCTGCCATATCTCAATTTCAACTTAGTTTTCCTTTCCAATCTCCTTAGCATCCCGTTTGAAACTCATAGGTGCTGACCCCTAGAACAGGTCTTAGAGATGATCGTGCCCCCTCCCTTCCCCTGCCCTACTTTACAGGTGATGTAAATGAGGCTTCTTTGATCCAGCTGTCTTAGCTACCTGGTGAGAGGTGAAAAAATCCTCTCAACATTCACATTTTTAGCGAACAGAACATCGTTACTGATTTTA
This sequence comes from Elephas maximus indicus, assembly GCF_024166365.1. Taxonomy (NCBI): domain Eukaryota; kingdom Metazoa; phylum Chordata; class Mammalia; order Proboscidea; family Elephantidae; genus Elephas; species Elephas maximus. Next base: position 22,871,600 of record NC_064819.1, read on the forward strand.
GTTGGTTTCCCATTTACTTAATGGTGTTCATTCTCACTCTAAAGTAATTTCATTTTCAATCAGGTTAAAGAATAAATATCAAGTAAATCAAGGAATGAAAAAAAAAATCTTGTCCATTTTAAGACCGTTAACTTCCTCATGGCCGTCAGCGAACACTTCACTGCCACTCAGGCACTTGAAAACATTTTGTTTTTTAAAAAGTTGAACTTTGTCTCTTCATCTTATTTATGTGATTAATTTGGTTAGAATCTCTCTCTCTCTCTTTTTTTTTTTTTTTTGTTAGTAATGCTAAATGCTCAGCTTTGTCTTTGGAATTGACGCATTGTTCTGGATTATCTCTGGGGTCTCCTTTCTATTCAGAATTTGTCGGCAGCAAATCTGTTAATGTTATGAGAGCTAAAACTGAGTAGAAAAACAGTAGCTTTCTAGGTTGCTATTTAGGACCACCTGAAAAAAAACCCCCAAAAAACCAAACCCTTGCCATGGAGTTGATTCCGACTCATAGCCACCCTATAGTACAGAGTAGAACTGCCCCATAGTGTTTCCAAGGAGCACCTGGTGGATTCAAACTGCCGACCTTTTGGTTAGCAGACATAGCTCTTAATCACTGTGCCACCAGGATTCAGGAACATCTGAAGGACTTTGTAAAGGATATAACCAACCTCCCTCCCGCCTCTGGGCATCTTCACCAGGCTGCCCTGATTCTGTTAGGCTGGCCACGATGGACCTTCCCTTGGACGGTAGAGAGAGAAACCTGTAGCTTTTCCTCCATTGTTTCAAGTGCAGAGATTATTTAAGTTTCCTATGATCTCTATAGGAGCCCTGGTGGCACAATGGTTAAATGCTCAGCTGCTAACCGAAAGACAGGCAATTCTAACCCACCAACAGCTCCAGAGGAGAAAAGACCTGGGGATCTGGTCCAGTAAAGGTTAGAGTCTAGGAAACCCTATGAGGTAGTGCTAATTTGTTCTGTAGGGTCACTATGAGTTGAAATTGATTTAGTGGCACCCAACAACAATGACCTCTATGGTGCTTACCTGAGGACAATTTATAAAAGCTTGGCAAGGAAGGAGATTGTAACAACAAAGCACTGCCCTGCAAATGATGTTAAATTCAAATTTAAAATTCATATTATTGAGGCTTAGTTCCATCCTCAATTTAAGTATTACGCATCTTTAAAGATCAAATAAAGGAAGGAACCCCACTGCCGTCAAGTCGATTCCGACTCATAGCGACCCTATAATAAAGGAAAAAAAAAAAAGGAAGAGACATGATAAATACTTAAAACTGATTGCCTGTTTCTAAGGTTGACAGTGACTGTCCATAGTGGTTTTATGTAGGCGATGAGAATACAGAATTAAAAACACAATTGTCACTATAATTTTCATACTAGGACTTTCCAGAAAGATTCATAGGGATATTGTACATGTACTTTCAAAGTAGAGACCGTGGTTGGCCAATTCATAACAACCACTGGCAACAGTAATTCATTATTTAATTTTTAGATAATTATTTCTAAGAGAAATGCTGTTAGAAAGTTACCTTTCCTTAGTTTTCTAGTAATTGTAAATCTTAAAAAACCAAAAACCAAAACCCATTGCCATCAAGTCCATTCCAACTCATAACAACCCTACAGGACTGAGTAGAACTGCCCCATAGGGTTTCCAAGGAACGACTCGTGGATTCAAACCTCCTATCTTTTGGTTAACAATGATAGCTCTTAACCACTGTGCCATCAGGGCTCCATTGTATATGTTAACCCAAAAACCCAGTGCCGTCGAGTCGATTCCGACTCATAGCGACCCTATAGAACAGAGTAGAACTCCCTCATAGAGTTTCCAAGGAGCGCCTGGCAGATACAGCAAAAAAAGAAACCTCAAAAATGCCACATCTGATTTCTCTTCTGAAGACAAAGACCATTAAAGTAGATACTGATTTTCTTTCCAAGGCTGAGCCCATTACCATATTAAGTTATTATTTTCTATAACTGGTGCTTAGTTGATTTCTTAACCAGACACTTTCTTTGCAAATATAGCCTTGATAAAATTAATCTAAGATTTTACTCTGCATTCTATTTTGTGATAAAGAAAGAACTCTTAAGACTGTCAAATTGTCATAGAAAATTAAAGAGATTCAAAGGGAAAAAAAGAATGCTATAAAATGCTGTCAAGTCAAGCTTGATGGTTCACATTTAGAGTTTTATTCTTGTAGATAAGTAAAAAATGTGCAGCCTACAATACTTTAGTCATTATTTCCATGACGTTTTAAATGGCCAAATGTGTTGCTAATTACCTTCATATATGGATGGGATTTTTTGTCCTCTTCCCAATTCAAAAGATTTACTGCGTGATCAAATATTCTTACCTAATAAATTCTAATTATTGGTTTAAAAAGGACAGCATTTCATCTGCTTATTCTCATCATCGCTTACTTTCAGAGTTCTACACTTTGTTCTGTTCTAATACCGTCCTTTAAAAAATATGCCTGAGGGATTATGATATGTATATTCACCCAGCCTTTTACAAAAAGCTCACAAATTTTTAAGTACAATCTGAAATAGTTTTTTTTTTTTTTTTGTGGCTATTTTTAAAACTTAATTGACTCTGAGTTTTCGCTTTGATCATTTAAATGTTACCTACTTTTGTAACTTTTGTAACTTAGCTGACATAAATCCTTTTTGAAAAGTTACATATAAAAAAAAAAAGGCCAAATGTAAATTAAATACAAGAACACTTATTTTGTGCCTGCTTTTTTTTTTTCAAAATGAGGGTTCAGGAAGCTTTTGTTGAAATATATAAGCAGTTGGTGGACCCTGCTGGCCATGTGTGGGACTGCCAACATCCATCCTGGCTCTGTCTCCAAGGCAACCACAGTGGGAGGGAGATAGGACACGTGGCAGGGATGTTTTTTCTCCTTTAAACTGTAAGCTGCTTGAGGATAGAGTTAGCCACCATTTTTTTTTTTTTTTTTAACCTTAACAGTTGACACAGTGTCTGGTCCATAGCAAGCATTTTCTAAATACTTGCTGTATGATTTAATTAAACAACACTACACAATTATATTGGTTGCACGGGGTGAATATTTTCTTACTGGTGAGAAAACTGCAGAATGAATATATATGGCATAGTACCTGTAAAAATGATCAAATTTCTTACTAAAATGTATACATATTATTTTTTAGAATGTTTTACATTAAGATTAATGTGAAGTGAATAGAGACTTGAGGTTTCAAGTATATTATTGATTTTTTTGACAATTAATGAAAGTGCATTTATATGATTGTCCTACCAGTAAAAAAAAAAAAAAAAGGCTAACTTAATATGTCTAAGTGATGTCCATGGAAAGAAAGAGAAAAAGTCTACCAATTATCCAGCGTTCTATCTTTAGGGTGTCAACTAAATGTATGAAAATAAACCCGTATGGAAATGTCCTGGTGTTTACAGCTGTGAAGAAAAATGTCATCTATACTGATATAATTTTATAGTTCAGCTAGACTTTAGACCATGGTTTCATTTTATAAGTAGAGAAATGAGGATCTCAGGGGTTCTGTAGCTCCCACCCAGTCTGTAGCTTACCACCTGGTCCCTTTAGGCATTTGAGTTTACTGCGATTGCACCAGACTAGGATGTACTAATCTCTGGGCCAAACCAAACCCCTTGCCACAGAGTCAATTCTGACTCATAGTGACCCTATAGGATGGAGTAGAACTGCCCCATAGGGTTTCCGAGGAACGTCTGGTAGATTCGAACTGCCGACCTTTTGGTTAACAGACGTATCTCATAACCACCACACCACTAGGGTTTCCAGTCTCTGGGCCAGTGCACTTTAAATATGTGTTTTGGCAATCCTGGAGGTCTGACCCTAAGATAAGCCTAATGAGATAAATCTGTTATCCATGTTACGAATTTGTGATCCATTTGGATGGAATTATGCTTCCTATAAACCAGCTCCTTGGACTCATAGAAAACTATACATTTTACAAATGGTATGTATACATTTCCAAGTCCTTAAATTTATTTTCTACAGTTATGTCAGGAGAAGCATGAATTCAGTGCTAAGTGAGTTATAAGGAGTCAGGCTGTTGTTTTAGCTGGAAAGATACTGCTTTTCTTTTCTCCATGTTCTACACATACTCTCTGTGTATTATTTGGGAGAAAGAGAACTTGAGAAAGACCAAGGCCATTTACTAACACCCCAACTCAGGCATATAGGGATATGTCAACTGTAATTACTCTGCTTGGCAGCCCAATAGTACTATAGGAGCCACAGTGATGGTACATGTATGTACACATATTTGGAGTCAAACTCCTTTTAAAAAGGAGGGTGGACAAAGGCCAATTCCCAACATTTGGAATTGCTCTGATATGGGTTAGGGACTCATTCCAAGACAAGTAAAATCATGATATTAGACTCAGGGTAGCAAGAGTTGAGTTGAAATGCCCGATGGTATAAGGTGAAACTGTGAGGAATGCCCTTGAAATGTTACATCAGTCATCAAAAGAAGAGAGGTATTTGGCAAGAGTCAAATAAAGGAATTCTAATACTAGAGACTCCTGAGAAAGAAAGCTGATTATGAGAAATATTCAAAAAAAAAAAAAAAAGGAAAGAAAAAAGAAATCTGAATCACTGTTGGGTAGTTGTCATAGTTTTCTAGTACTGCTGTAACAGAAATACCATAAATGGGTGGCTTTAACAAACAGAAATTTATTTTCTAACAGTTTGTTGTTGTTGTTAGGTGCCATTGAGTCAGTTCCAACTCACAGCGAATGTACAGGGCAGAGTAGAACTGCCTCATAGCATTTCCAAGGATCGGCTGGTAGATTTGAACTGCCAACCTTTTGGTTAGCAGCTGAGCTCTTAATCGCTACGCTGCCAGGGCTACTCTAACAGCTTCCAAAACCCACTGTCATCAAGTTGCTTCTGACTCATAGCGACCCTGTAGGACAGAGTAGAGCTGCCCGATAGAGTTTCCAAGGAGCACGTAGTGGATTCAAACTGCCGACTTCTTGGTTAGCTGCTAACCACTAAAAAAAAAAACCAGCTTAAAGGCTAGAAATCCGCATTCAGGCTGCTGGCTCTAGGGGAAGTCTTTCTGTGGGCTCTGGAAGAAGGTCCTTGTCTCTTTAAGCTTCTGCTCCCTGGGCAGTCTTCATGTGGCTTTGCATCTCTCTCCCCCACCCCTATCTCTGCTTCTTTTACTTGCTTGTTTAATCTCTTATATCTCAAAAGAGATTGATTCAAGATACATCCTACATTAATCCTGCCTCATTAACATAACAAAGACGACCCATTCCCAGATGGGTTTATAACCACAGGGATAAACCAAACCAAACCAAACCTGTTTGCTCTTCAGTCGATTCCAATTTATAGCAATCCTGTAGGACGGAGTGGAACTGTCCCATAGGGTTTCCAAGGAGCGGCTGGTGGATTCGAACTGCTGGCCTTTGATTAGCAGTTGAACTGTTAAGCACTCCGCCACCAGGGCTCCATCACAGGCATAGAGGTTAGGATTTACAACACATATTTTGGGGGGACACGATTCAGTCCATAAGCATATAGTGGATCCTATATGACCTCAAAACACAGCTGATCCCCTTTACGGAGTGTGCCTGCAGTCCAGCATCAGTGTGATAGAGTGATAGTGACAGGAGTATCCAGGGCATAGGAGTCAAAGTCTGTCTCTTTTCAGCTCAGAGCAGACCATATCTAAATTATTTTAAATGTAGCATTGATAATCCAGAACATATCTAGTGGAAGGCAAGCAGGGCCAAGAGGCGAGTCAAAACCATATTCTGGGGAATGGCTGAAATACATAGAATATTTAAGAATGTACGTGGCACCTATGCAACCTTTTGGGATCTCTGAAAGACATGTGCCATGGGAACCCAGATCATCAAGACCAGATTTCTGATTTATCTGGATCAAATCATGTCCTACTCTATGTCTCTTCCCCACCCTCCAACCGGACAATTACATGTAGGTGATAAAAGTACTCTTGACATTGTTATTTAATTTATTACTGTGCTGTTAACTATTTTCATTTTTTTTGTTGACATTTCCATGATACAAAATGCCCCCTATTTAAAATAACAAGCATTTCATTGCTGTATTTACACAATGATGTATTATGTATACACTGATATATGGAGAAAAAAGCAGCTGCAGATGTACATAAATACCTGTTGAAGCTGCATTTAATACAGCAAGAGAAAATTAAAATTACTTCTTTCATTTTGAAAATGGAGCTTGAAGAAATAACTGCCCCACTCAGAGCCTTATTTCTTTGTGAAATGAAAAGATAAAATCAAATGTTCCCATGCAAAAATGCATAATGCAAGTATGGAAATGAAGTAAATCATTGCTGGTTACATTAAAAGCCTCTTTTGTCTTGGAAGACAATTCTTGTTTATATATATGCAGATATATATATAGTATTTTTGTAAGCACGCTATGCTATTTTTTTACAGAAACACGTAAAAAAAAAAAAAAACATTGGCATAGCAGTGCTTATGAAAATACCTTGCAGGAGGACAGTAAGGCTGGAAGCAAACATAGAAAGCACATGTTATTTGCATAAAAATACAGTGTGTGTATATATATATATATATTTTTTACTTTGTTCTTGCAAAGTGTGTGTGTGTGTGTGTGTGTGTAAAAAACAGCAAAGAAGAGAAGGGAAGGGGGGGAGAGGAAGATGAGAGAGCAGAGAAAATATTCTTTTTTTTTTTTTACTAAAAAGCTCACAGTCAGTAGTTCCATTTTGGTCAGCTGGTAAGAAAATCACGTAACCCATAATTATCTGATATTTCTCGACTAAGTGAACGTTTGGGGATCAAAACTACCACCTATAACCAGGATAGAGCCTCAGTTGGCATGTAAGAGGTTTTTGTATCAAAAAAGCGTGTTTTCACCAAAGAGTTTGTCCCGGAAGTTTATGCCAGAGCCCCGGAGATTCCCACCATCATGCAGTGTACTTAAAGGCACATTATGTTATCCTGTGCCTATGTGGCAAAAAACAGAATTGAAAAAAAAAAAAAAATTTGTGACTATAACCTTCTTACTTTCTGGGGAACCTTCCCACTGCTCTCTTGGAGTGCTCCTCTGCATTTGTGGTATATGTTAAAAAAAGAAAACGTTGCCATTGAGTCAATTCCGACTCACGGTGACCCCATGTGTTACAGAGTAGAACTGCTCCATAGGATTTTCTTGACTGTAATCTTTGCAGAAGCGGATTGCCAGGCTTTTCTTCTGTGGTGCCACTGGATAGGTTTGAACTGCCAGCCTTTCAATTAGTAGCTCAGTGCAAACCGTTTATGCCACCCAGGTACCTTGCTATATGTTTAGGCCTTCATTATTTCATTTATGGGAATACACAGTATCTTCCATACTGTGTCAGAGCAGAAGTATTGCTAGAAGTTCTGATGGGAAGTCATACCTCTAGGAGTGATCACTGGCTTGCCACTTCAGCAACCTTTTCTAATTTCACAGGATCTGCTAGTACTTTTTCTTAGGCTCATTCTTATGAATGATTCTGTTATGAAGATGTAAAGAAACAATGAATGTTCGTTTCAAGAAGTCATCATTCTCAGAACATGAGGCATAAATGATAGTCCCTTGCACATATAGAAACCCTGGTGGCGTAGTGGTTAAGTGCTACGGCTGCTAACCAAGAGGTCAGTAGTTTGAATCTGCCAGGCGCTCCTTGGAAACTCTGTGGGGCAGTTCTACTCCATCCTGTAGGGTCGCTATGAGTCGGAGTCGACTCAACAGCAGGTTTGGGTTTGGGTTTTGCACATATATGGTACTTTATCATTTATAAGACGTTTTCACTAACGTTATCCCATTTTTTTTCTGATGCTTTTCCTGGGGGGATATTGACCTACTGGAATGAAAGAAAAGCTTTTGAAAAAGAGAGCTGGACTCTGACACATTAGTATAAAGTTGGCTGAGGTGAAAAGCATATTATGGTTCAATTAAAGAATTAATTTTACTTCTAAAATCTGTTGCTTTAAAATATTTTTAATGAATGAATTACTTGACCTTTAAAATAGTTTTTGATACCCGTGGGAATGTTTGAAATATAAAACTTAAGACCAGATGAAATTTATAAAAGGTGTTTTTGTTTGCATGTTACTGAGACATGTGTCATTTGTATAATAATTATAAGGCTTTGACCATTGTGTTTAATCCTAGAGAAGTGATACGAATAAAAAAGCAAAGCCTGTGCCCTGGTGGCTCAGTGGTTAAGAGCTAGGCTGCTAACCAAAAGTTCAGCAGTTCAAAGCCACCAGCCACTCCTTGGAAACCCTATGGGGCAGTTCTACTCTGTCCTGTAGGGTTACTAAGAGTCAGAATCGACTCCATGGTAAGGAGTTTGGTTTGGTTTAATTTTGGTTTATGCAACATTACCTTAAATTAATTTAAATTCTTTATCTTGCTCAAGTATTGTTCAAACTCTTTTCCAGTCGGAATCGACTCGACGGCACTGAGTCTGGGTTTTATCATAAACTACGTACCAGTTCCCAACAAGCTGATTCCAACTCCTCCCCCAATTGTTGTCATGCTTCTCATCAACCTGCCTTCACCTATCCCAACCCCCCCCAAAAAGGGAGAACTCCCCCTTGTCCCCTGTGCTTCAAATAGTCTTCCTCTTCTCCTTCTTAGCTCCTGACTTTGAAACACAAAAGGACTTATCACGTCCTGCTCCAAGGAAAGAGATAGACTGAGTAGCCAACCTCAGGGCAGGGAGGCAAGAGGCTGGTCAGATTCACACTTAATTTCAACTCGCAGACATTTAATGGATGAATTCAGTGGCTAGCAAATTCCTGTTTGAACAGGTCAAGTTTTTCTCTCCTTTTAGAACTGAAAATGATGCCTTAGTCCTAGAACAGAATGTTATTCCTGTGGAGGTTATCCAATTGATGTTGTCTTTCTCTACTGGATTCCTCCAAGTACGGGAAGTGAAACAGGAAAGAACAGAGATATCAAGGGGAATTGGAAAGCTTCTAAATAGCTTTACAGTCCAAGTAGGGGCAGGAGTTTTGATGAAACTGAGGCCAAGGCCCAGAAAGGCTACAAGCTTAAGTGAAAATAGCTGAGATTTTTTTTTTTTTTTAACATTAATATAAGACTAATACGCCAGCGACTCTATAGGACAGAGTAGAACTGCCCTATAGGGTTTCCAAGGAATGACTGGTGGATTTGAACTGCCGACCTTTTGGTTAGCTGAGCTCTTAACCGCTATGCCGCCAGGTCTCCGTCCTATAGAGTCACTATGAGCTGGAAGCGACTCGATGGCACCTAACAACAACATACTCAAGGTCATACTTTTTTGGAGCCCTGGTGGCACAGTGGTTGAGAGCTCGGCTGCTAACCAAGAGGTCAGCAGTTCGAATCCACCAGTTGCTCCTTGGAAACCTCAGGAAGCAGTTCTACTGTGTCCTATAGGGTTGCTGAGTTGGAATCGGCTGGACAGCAATTTTTTTTTTTTTTTTTTAATATACCAGAGAATCAGGCACGTCAACTCTAAAGCCATGTTTCCAAACTCAGGTGCCAAGCATCTACCGTGTGGGGAGGAGTGTGTAGGTAACTAAATGATTCTTAGATAGAGGAATGAAGATGCATTTTTTCCTGAACTTTAGACTTTAAGAGGTTAGAAATCCTATTTTTGTGTGAAATTTTATGAACGTGAGAAAACTGTTGGGGTGAAATCAACCAAAGCACTTTGCACAACATGGCTTTACTTATCATCTAGCGATCTTGTAAAATCAGTATGATGATCCAAGTTTTACATATGAGGAAACTGAGGCTTAGAGAAATTAAAGAACTTGCTGATTTTTACTCAACTAGTAAATGGCCGAGGCAGGATTAAAACCCTGTGCCTGATATCAAAGTCCTGGGTTTGGTTTTATTTTGCTTCTCAGAAAATGTGTTTTAATCCAGGTATCATATTGCATGCTTAATTATTTGCAAATGCTTATTCTTGAAGTATATTTCTTAGATGTTCAATACAGTTTTTGAAAGAAAAATGAAAATAAATAGAAATTCTGGGGCATATAACCTTCTCTGTCTCAGTCCTTGGGAACCCTGGTGGCGTAGTGGTTAAGTGCTACGGCTGCTAACCAAAGGGTTGGCAGTTTGAATCTGCCAGGCGCTCCTTGGAAACTCTGTGGGGCAGTCCTACTCTGTCCTCTAGGGTCGCTATGAGTCGGAATCGACGCGACAGAACTGGGTTTGGTTTTTTTTTTGGGTTTTTAAATGAAGTCACCACCACTCTACCTAAGGACAGTGTTCCTCTAATCTGAAGTTAAGTATCATCTTGTGAAAACATAACTTAAAATTGAAAGACAAAAAACATGTTTGTAGTTTTGGTCTATAGTCCTACACTAACCTTTGGAAAGGAGAGAATAGTGTTGACCTAAATGTGTTAGGTTGAGTGGGGCAAGGAGCATGGGAGTACTGTGTTTAAAATTCATCCATTTGACCTTCTTGTAAAGTGGGTTACCTCAGTAATGACTCTTTGAGCTCTAGCTTTCATTCAGTAGAATCACTTGATTATTCGACTCGTACAGTATTATGAGTTTACCATTAGGTTAATAGAATATTACATTAGATGAATGAGGTACTACCCTCCTCCGGAATCTTCCATGGCTTTTGGTTTCTCAGGAATTTCTCCAGAACTTCTAGGACTAGAATTGAAACATCTCCACATTCTCAGCCTTCCCATTCTCATCTCCTGATACATGCCCCTGCCCCTCTTCAATTCCTGAACACAATTACCACAGCACACTCTTCACTGCGAATCAGAACTTGCAATTCTTCCTGCTTTTTTTTCTCCCATCCCTTCCCTTCCTTTTCCTTTCCCATTCTCTATTTACTAAATTCCTATGCATATTTCAAGACTCAAGAACACCCTCTTCCTCAAAGCTCTTAGTGATTGTGCTCTTTGCTCAAGGAGACTTCATCATACATCTGATGCCTCGAAGTATTGTCAACTTGTTTACTGCCAGGATTGTGTTTATTAATTTCTATCATTAACTGACTAGAACATGGACAGAATGTAAAGATTAGTTGAAAGAACACCTGGATTATATAATTATTTCAGTGGCTGTTGCTGTTGCTAGGTGCCATCGAGTTTATTTCACTACTCATGAATGAAATACCAACTCAGGCCATTTTGTCATCTTCACTAATGCACCTTCCCCTTTTCTTCCTACCTTAGCTGGCCTATTGATAGCTGACTTACCTATAAAATATATATTAAGATTGAGAATATGGGCGATCATCTGCATATAGGCTTATTGACCTGGTTATCTAATTATAAATAAGATACACTACATACATTTTGCCTTTACTCAGATAAAGACTACATGTCGCAGAAAATAAAACACGTCGAGTCTAGCATAATATCTCCTTCACATATCGTTCTGCTCTCCCACACAGTAGTTTTATATACAGCTTTTCAACAGTTGAATGTTGGAAATTCGCATGCTGATGCTCTAGGGAAAATGGTCAGATTCTGTTCATACTGAATACAAACTCCATTGGTGAGGTGCTGTGACATTTTGCCACTTGACTTTAAGTTAAGAGAACAGCATCAGTTTTGAGAATGGCATCCAATTCTGGGCTTTTCCCTTTTATAAAAAGATGTGGTTTGGCTTAGAAAAACTCCAAGTTTTCTTTCAGCACCAGCTCTAATAATCTAGAATTGTACTAAGGGAAAAATAAAATTTACAATGGCTACCTGCAAAATGGAGCCCTGGTGGCTCAGTGGTTAAGAGCTTGGCTGCTAACCAAAAGGCCGGCCGTTCGAATCCACCAGCCACTCCTTGGAAACCGTATGGGCCAGTTCTACTCTGTCCTATGAGTTTGAATCAACTCGATGGCACTTAACAACAACAACTACAGCTGCAAAGTATCTACAAGGAGCAAAGACCATGTCTGAGCATATTGGGCATACTTCAGGGGGAGCCAAAGTCAAGTACTAACCATCTATCAACAATTGGACCCTGAGCGTTGAACATGAAGTCGTAGGGAGGTAAAAGAATTTGAGGTTAACACAAAAGGAGACATGACTCATATTAGACAAAGGCCTTTTCAATTGTTTTGGAAATTACCAACCTAATATTTCTTTTCAGAGAAGGGTATGGAAATCAAAACAGGAAATGAATCCAAATTGTTTCTGTTACGGATAAAGCAGCTTTCCATAAAATAAAATTTAAGAGAAATCGAACTGATAGTTTTTATAGCCAGTGATCTGAAAATGAAAATTAAAAAAAATTTCTTGGTATTTCCTAAAAATAGCTTTAACAGAATTCATAAAAACAAGAAGCTTTCTTACTAGCCAGCATAATAGGTGCAGAAGCAGGTACATGAATAGATCATGCATCATTTCAGTAGGAATTTATCAAACAGCATTTTTTGTAAAACTGTATGACAGGTGGTGTGAGTATGTTGGCATGAACTGGACAAGAATCCTGACATTTTGGATGTATCAAAAGAATGAATTTGCCCTTTAATGATTCACACATCATTCTGGAAAGTATACACACCAGAAAAGAAGCATTGGTATTCTACTTATAGTCTTCAAGGCCCAGAATATCATTTGTTTGATTTAAGTAATACATGTTAATAGCCTTTGTCAGATTAGAATGTATTCAAATTTCTCTATGATTGGTTCTCAATTCAGGAAGGAAATAGTATCTCATATAGATACCCAGTATGAAATCACTATCTTTTGTAAGTGAACATAGACTGTGAAAAGGACCTTGATTCATAGCTATCATTTATTCTGTCACATTGTAGACCCTTCGAGGGTATATCCTCTTTTTTTATGAAAATGTTTTTCTGTCTTTCACCAATGAGTAAATATGTCCTGTAAGAGTAAATGGCTACTTTTATGATATTAATCCATAGATTGTTTGCTGTAAGTTCTCAATTTTATTTTAAAAATACTTAGAAAGGAATGATAAACATGCAAATAGTTGGACTAAATTCTGAGTTTGGTTTTCCATGTTGGTTCAAAGGAAGCTTAGCTCTGGAAATGGTCTTAGGCCTCCTGAGCCATTACAAAAGCAACAGCACCAAGTTATTCCAGGCATTTAGAAGAATCTAGATTCGTCTATTTATTCACTTCTTCACAAACATTTATAAAGGAGCTACCAGGAACCAGGTCCTCTGCAAGGTTCAAGGGGCAAAGTCTAAAGACCCTGTTATCAAATAAATCGTACTTGGTAAATTCCTACTTGAAAATACAAATAGTAGGAAATAGAAAAATAATTAACGTGTGAAGAGAGCCACAGTTGAGTTGGTACGGTGAGGATCAGAAGGAGAACAGATGATTTTCCGATGAAAGGATCAGAGGTGATTTTATGAAAGGCGTTGAATTTGAAGTAGGCCTTTAAGAAATGGTGAGACTTGGATTTGTAGATCTGTGGGGGAAGACTTGCCATATATAAAAGTACAGCAGTAACAACAAACTAATATGTATATAAATTGTGAATCTATAAGAGGTAAAGGGTATATCAGATAGCTGATGAAGATGGCTACATATACATGAAGTGATTTAGCAAGCTGGTGGTGAAGATGAAGAATGTATGTATGAACCTTTTCTTTTTATGCGTGTATAATGAAGCACTACATAGACAGGAAGATCAAACAAACAAACAAACAGAGTAGAACTGCCCCATATGGTTTCCAAGGAATGGCTGGTGGATTCAAACTGCTGACCTTTTGGTTAGCAGCCAAACACTTAACCACTACACCACCAGGGTTTCCACATTCATTAGTAGGGAATATGCAGAATTTTAAGTAAAGGTGAAGACCCCATTTTAGCTGACCATTGTTAGCCTCTGAAAGGGCATAGACCATAATCAAAGCGCCTTGGCAGAGAGAGAAAAATCCCCCCATTGGTGAGTGGACTCCAGTTCTGACTGCTAGTATTTAGCTGCATGACCTTGACTGAGTCATTTCCTCCCCCTGCTAGGCCTTGCTCTCTTTCTCTGTAAAATGGACAGTCAGGCTACATATTTCCAGCTTTAAATTTCAGGAATTCTGTGCTCATCTTACAAGCTTCCTTTGTTTTTAGAACTTTTTATGAGATCAACCAACTTGCGCTTGAAATCGCTTTGTCCGAATGATCATGTGTCCAAAGTATGGCAGAGGTATATGATACTCCCTAACCTAGGACGTTAGAGAAAAGCTTAAAGTGAAGCGGGCCCCTGTGTCTTGCTTCCTTCTTAATGGTGAATGTGCTTACTTGGAATTCTCCTTCTGAGGACTCTTCATCACAGCACGAAGCCTGCGGCAGGCTGTGTTTAAAAAATACAACTCTCTAGCTTTTCGGTTCTATCTGAACTGCTTGTTAAGCAGATTACTCTTTCATATTACTCTCATGATGGTGCGTGTAGGCTTGATTGAGACTGAGTGGGACACGCCTGAGAGATGTGTGGTTTTATAGCATTACCAGCCGTATCCTGTCAGGTCTCCATCTTCTCACACCTGCTGGGTAAAAACCAGGACGCCCTTGCTTTGCTTTTAATTTTTTTAAACTGACACTTCCTCAGGATTAATAAAAGGATGTGTGGTGCCTTCTCTACTTGATAACAACCTCACAGCAGTCCTACATTACAGGCGCTCTGCAGTCATAGGGCATCCCAGCCCACAGTTCCTGTTCAGTGACCATTATAGTCGTTCCTCAAAGAGAAATGTTGCAGTCACTGAGCACTGTAATCACTTCCAGGAAGACTGTGTTTAAATGAAAGTGTAATTTAAACCCAATGGGCAAGCAAGAAACACAAGCAAATTCTAGGATTACTTCTCCTCAATGACAACGGGGATAGTTATATGCCATGCCTACAGTGACACGCCGCCCCCAACGAAAACCCTTGACCGCATATCTACAGGTGACATGCCATCATCTTTTGGAAAGCCTACAATATTCATGCCAGCTTAGAGTAGAGTTTTAGACTGTGTTGGAGCAGAAATTGTGGGCCTCCTGGATGTTGAGATTGATCCAAATCATGGAAAGGCTAAAAAATAAGACAAAGAGAGTTCAAATAAGGATGCGTTTTTACATTCCTTATACTGAGGACCCAGGTTACCCAACAGGGACACGGAAGAAGCCAGAATGTATATCTGGGAACATGGTAGAAGTAGCCAATTATATTTTCTTTTCCGCCTTCACTCCGTCCACTAGTCCATAACTGATCATCTTTCTTCAGCAATTTAATCACAGGAAAGTGTCGTTCTTCTATATGGGGTCAAGTGACTTTCTAGTATATCCTGGTAGTTATGAAACCTTTGCTTGTTGTGTGACCCTGGGTCAATAAATTTCCATCTCAGTCTATGTTTTATCATGTTTAAGTAAAACATAACTATTTCATCAGTTGTACTCTATATTAGATGTTTGATAGCCACAGTTAGCTGGTAAGCTTAATTTTACTTGATCTGCACAATTCCTTTTCTCTCTTAATTTAATTTAGTGTTTGAAGAGGTAATACATATATGTGGTACAAATTTCAAAAGATTATTACATACTAATTATGTAGAAAGAAAAATGAATTGTTTTCATACGACTCTCTTCTCCAGCCACCCAACTTCCTCCTCAGGAGGCAAACACTCTTACCAGCTTCTTGTGCATCCTACAAGAGACTTTCTAAAAATAATACAAATACCTATTTGTGTAGATGTATATGTATGTGAGTATTTAATGGAAGCATGCACAACTATGTATATGCTTGCAGTATGTATGTATGCAGTGGTTAATACGAATGGTGCTGTGTACGAATATATACACACAGATTTCTTGTTAAACTGAATATGTTTTGGAGATCTTTCTATTGCAATATATGTTGTTGCTGGGTGCTGTTGAGTTGATTTCGACTCATCAGTGACCTTAAGTACAACAGAGTGAAACTGCCTAGTGCTGCGCCATCCTCACAATTGTTGCTATGTTTGAGGCCATTATTGTAGCCAATGTGTCAATCCATCTCATTAAGAGTCTTCTCCTTTTTTTCACTGACCCTGTACTTTAGCAAGCATGATGTCCTTCTCCAGGGACTGGTCCCTCCTGATAACGTGTCCAAAGTATGTGAGATGAAGCCTTGACATCCTCACTTCTAAGGAGCATTCTGACTGTACTTCTTCCAAGACAGACTTGTTCTCAGCCAGTGTGTCAATCTATCTTGTTAAGAGTCTTCCTCTTTTTCACTGACCCTGTACTTCAGCAAGCATGATGACTTTCTCCAGAGACTGGTCCCTCCTGATAACATCTCCAAAGGTTGCAAGATGAAGCCTCACCGTTTTCACTTCTAAGGAGCGTTCTGACTGTACTTCATGCAAGACAGACTTGTTCATTCTTCTGGCAGTTCGTGATATATTAAATATTCTTCACCAGCACCATAATTCAAAGGCATCAATTCTTCTTTGATCTTCCTTAATCATTGTCCAGCTTTTGCATGCATATGAGGTAATTGAAAATACCATGTCTTCGGTCAGGCGTACCTTAGACCTCAAAGTGACTTTTTTTTTTTTTTGCTTTTTTACATATTAAAAAGGTTTTTGCAATATGTGATAAGTTGCTTTATTGTTTTTAGCAGCTGCGTAACATTCCATTGTGTGAACATGCCAGAATTTACTTAACCAGTCCCCCATTGGAGGACATTTAGATTTCTTTCAATATTTCATATTACAAACAACAATATCACAAATACAATCTTGAATATACTTCATCCATATTTTTTTATATATGTGCTAGTATATTTGTAGACCAGATTCCTAGAAATATTGTAATATGAGCAGTTTTCCTAATTTAATATCATTCCTTTTGCTGCATGCCACGGATTTTGATATTTTATATTTTTATTATTATTCAGTTTCAGCTATTTTTAATACCTTGTGATTTCTTGCTTCACTTGTGCGTTCTATAGAAGTCTGTAGTTTAATTTCCAACTATTGGAGAATTTTCAAATATGTAGTTGTTACCAATTTCTAATTTAGTTTTGTTGTTTTAGAGGACGTACTTTGCAAGATTTCAGTCTTTTGACTATATATGGTCTAACACATATCTTGGTGAATGTTGGATATGCCTTCAAAAAGAATGTTTTTTCTACAGCTGTTCGGTGTACTGTTCTTCAGATATCAGTTCAGGCAAGTTGTTCGGTAGTGTTCATATTTTCTGTACCCTCACTCATTTTTGCTATGTGTTCTATCAGTTGTTGAAGGAGGAGTATTATAAATCTTTAATTATGATTATGGACAGTGGCGTAGTGCTAAGAGTTCAGTTGCTTTACCAAAAGATCAGCAGTTCAGATCCACCAGCTGCTCCTTAGAAACCCTATGGGGCAGTTCTACTCTGTCCTATGGGCTTGCTATAGTCAGAACCAACTCAATGGCATCTGGCAACAACAAACAACAACAAATCTTTTTCCACACTTTTACTTTCAACATCTATGAGCCTTAAATGGTGTCTCTAATAGAGAGAATATTGTTTAGTCTTTCAGTTTTATTCAGTCTGACAGACCCTGCCTTCTAAGGGGAGATTTTACTCTATTTACATTTAACGTTATTATTGCATGGTTAGGTTTAAGTATACCGTCTTGTTATTTGCTTTCTATTTGTCTGATCTATTTTTTATTCCTTCCATTGTCTTCTATTTTCTTTTTGTTTAATTAATACTCTTTAGGTTTTTTTTTTTAGTTTTTAATTCCCATAGAGACTCCTTTTTATTATATTTATAGTCATTGCTCTAGAGAATACAATAGGCATCCTTACTTTATGACACCTTGAAAAACCAAAAACCAAACCCATTGCCATCAAGTTGATTCCGACTACTGGAGACCCTACAGGACAGAGTGGAATTGCCCCACAGGGTTTCCAAGGAGAGGCTGGTGGATTCCAACTGCCAACCTTTTGGTTAGCAGCCGAGCTCTTAACCACTGCACCACCAGGGCTCCACAGTCATAATTAGAGATAATGATACTCCTCCCTCAACAACTGATAGAACACATAGCAAAAATGAGGAAGGATACAGAAAATATGAACACTACCAAACAACTTGACAGAATTCATACTTGAAGAACAATACACCAAACAATTGCAGAATAAACATTCTTTTTGAGGGCATATCAAACATCCACTGAACCACCAGGACTCTGCATAGAATTACTATTGTAACACTTCACATAAAATGTGAGAAACTTAAAACAATATGCTTCAATTAATGTTCCCATCCTTTCTGCAATGTCATATACATTATATTTTTAAACATTATAACCCTCTCAATGCAATATTGTTATTTTTGCTTTAAAATTAAATGAAAAAAATGTTATTTTATATTTATTGACATATTTACCACTTTCCATGCTTTTCATCCCTTCCTGTGTATCCTAGTATTCGTCAGGTGTCACTTCCCTTCAACCTGAATAACATCTGTTAGCATTTTTTTTTTTTCCGTGCAGGTCTGGTAGAGGTGAATTCAATCATTTTGTTTGTCTGAAAATACCTTTATTTTACCTTCATTTTGAAGGATATATTCACAGGATATAGAACTATGGATTCAATTTTTTTTTTTTATATTAGCACTTCAAATTAAAGTGCCATTCTATTGTCTTCTAATTGCCATTGTTTCGGATGAGAAGTAAGTCATAATTTGTAGCATTGTTTCACTGTATTTGATGTATACTTTTTCCTTTTTCTGCTTTTTCATGATTCCATCCCTTTATCTTTTGTCTTCAGCAGTTCGGTTATAATGTACCTAAATGTAGTTTTTTTTTTTTTTGCAGTAGTTGGGCTGGGGTGAGGGTGGCCACTAGATTACATGCTATGTACAGGTTCACTTCCCAAGAGCCAATGAAGTTTTAAATGGTGAATTGCACTATTCTGCCAACATCTTGTCTCTGCTTATAGATCATTGAGATTTCCGGAGGTAATTTTACTTGTGATAACAATGAATTATTATATGGTATATCCCCTTGCCCTTTGGCCATCTTCTACTTCTGTGCTTGCAGCCTTCTGGCTAGAAGCTAAGTCAAATGGCCATGTGATTTCACAACTCTTTATGAGGTGATAAGGACCTGAAAAATCACCATATCACCTATCTTAGATTGATCTCAATAACATCTTCTACGAGAAAAAGAGAAATAGTCAGATCTCTCTTTGTACTCTATCAATAGGTGGGCAAATTGAATCTTTAGCAGCGTTGCCTTGAGTAGCTTGCCACAGGAAAGAACTACTCAGGAAACATTATTTGAATTCCACAAGTAAAGTGACTTTTCTCAAGCCATTCCTGAAGTTAACCTACTCTCATTTATGATAGTAGACTGTAACCTTTCAACTCTAAAATTATAACCAGGAGTAAGAAAATGAATACTATACCAGGTACTATGTTAAGCCTACCATCATTTTGTTTAATCATCACAACCTTAGAGTACAGGTATGAGTAACCTTAACTTACAGATGACAAAACTGAGCTTCAGAAATTAAGTAACTTGTCTAAGTTCAGAATCAAGGATTTGAATCTTTGTGTCTGTCTACCTCAAAAACTTTGGAAGTAGCATTATTTTATTGTACAGGTTGCATTAATTTATTGTGGTATATATTTGCATTGTTGCCTGGTCAGACATGGCAAAGAATGTGTTAACAAAAAACCTTTATTTTTAGAGAAATTATCACAGTAATTTTCCAGTAAAAATTATCTCAAAAATTATGTAGACAAAGGTTTGCATATATGCAGAGTTTTTTCAAGTTATAAAATTAGACTTTTTCTGGTCAAAGAAACTCCAGTTTAAAAGAAAAATGCTTCGTCTGAGATAATGTAATTTAGCATTTTCTTTGCTTCTTGTCAGGATGGAAAACAATAGTTCTCTTGCTTGATTTAATATCATTATGTCTGACAACCCAGTTGACAAAGCAGCGGCTAATATGCCAAGAATCTCCAAGTTCTGTGCATTTAAAGAACATTAATGAAGTTAGCAAACCAGAAGCTTCACAGCCAAGTATTCCAAAGGTTATCCAAGAAGAAAATACAAGCACACCTTGTTTCACTGCATTTTGCGGATACTGCATTTTTTACAAATTAAAGGTTCGTAGTGGGGCAGGCAAGCCTGCATCGAGCAAGTCTATTGGCACCATTTTTCCAACAGCATGTGCTCAGTTCCTGTCTCTGTGTCATATTTTGGTAATTCTCATAGTATTTCAAACTGTTTCATTATTATTGTATCTGTTATGGTGATTCGTGATCAGTGATCTTTGATATTACTATTGTAATTGTTTTGGGGCACCATGAACTGTGCCCATATAAGATGGAGGACTTAATCTTTAAATGTTGTGTGTGTTCTGACTGTTCCACCAACTGGCCATTCCTCCATCTCTCTCCCCCTTCACAGGCTTTCCTATTCCCTAAGACATGACAATATTGAAATTAGGCCAATTACTAACCCTACAGTGGCCTGTAAATGTTCAAGTGAAAGAAAGAGTGGCACTTCTCTCACTTTAAATCAAAAGCTAGAAATGATTAAGCTTAGTGAGGAAGTCATGTCAAAAGCTGAGATAGGCCAAAAGCTAGTCCAAACAGTTAACCAAGCTGTGAATGCAGAGGAAAAATTGTTGAAGGAAATCAAAAATGCTAGTCTGGTGAACACATGAATGACAAGAAAACAAAACAACGTGGAGAAAGTTTTAGAGGTCTGGATAGAAGATTAAACTGGCCACATCATCCCCTTGAGCCAAAGCCTAATCCAGAGTAAGGCTGTAACTCTTAAATTCTGTGAAGGATGAGAGAGGTGAGGAAACTGCATAAACAAGTTTGAAGCTAGCAGAGGTTGGTTCATGAGGTTTAAGAAAAGAAGCCATCTCCATAACATAAAAGTGCAAGGTGAAGCAGTAAGTGCCGATCTAGAAGCTACGGCAGGTTATCCAGAAGATCTAGCTAGTTGATGAAGGCGGCTACACTAAACAACAGATTTTCAGTGTGGATGAAATAGCCTTATATTGGAAGAAGATGCCATCCAGGACCTTCATAAAGTCAATGCCTGACTTCAAGGCTTCAAAGGATGGGTTGACCCTCTTGTTAGGAGTTAACGCAGCTGGTGACTTTAAGTTGAAGCCAGTGCTCATTTACCATTCTAAAAATCCTAGGGCCCTTAAGAATGATGCTAAATCTACTCTGCCTGTGCTCTATAAGTGGAACGACAAAGCCTGGATGGCACCACATCTGTTTACAACATGGTTTACTAAATATTTTAAGCCCAATGTTGAGACCTACTGCTCAGAAAAAAAAGATTTCTTTCAAAATATTACTGCTCCTTGACAATGCACCTGGTCACCCAAGAGCTCTGGTGGAAATGTACAAGGAGATTAATGTTGTTTTCATGCCTGCTAACACAACATCCATTCTGCAGCCCATGAATCAAGGAGTAACTTCAACTTTCAAGTCTTACTATTTAAGAAATACATTTCATAAGGCTATAGCTGCCATAGATAGTGATTCCTTTGATAGATCTGGGCGCAGTGAATTGAAAACCTTCTGGAAAGGATTCACCATTCTAGATGCCATTAAGAACATTCGTGATTCATGGGAGGAGGTCAAAATATCAGCATTAACGGAAGTTTGGAAGAAGGTGATTCCAGCCCTCACGGATGACTTTGAGGGGTTTGAGGCTTCGGTGGAGAAAGTAATTGCAGATGAGGTGGAAATAGCAAGAAAACTAGATTTAGAAGTGGACCCTGAAGATGTGACTGAATTGCTGCAATCTCACGGTAAAAATTTAACGAATGAGGAGTTGCTTCTTATAGATGAGTGAAGAAAGTGGTTTCTCAAGATGGAATCTACTCCTGTGAAGATGCTGTGGACATTGTCGCAATGACAACAAAGAGTTTAGAATATTACATAAACTTAGTTGATAAAGCAGCAGCAGCGTTTGAGAGGATTGACTCCAATTTTGAAAGAAGTTCTACTGTGGGTAAAATGCTATCAGTCTTGCATGCTACAGAGAAATCTTTTGTGAAAGAAAGAGTCAATGCAGCACACTTCACTGCTGTCTTATTTTAAGAAATTGCCAGTCACCCCAGCTTTCAGCAACCACCTCCCTAATCAGTTAGCAGCCATCAATATCAAGGGAAGACCCTCCACCAGCAAAAAGATTACGACTCACTGAAGGTTCAGATGATTGTTATATTTTTTTAGCAATAAAGTAGTTTTTTAAATTAAGGTATGTACATTGCTTTTTGTAGATATAATGGTATTGCACATTTAATAGATTATAGTGTAGTGTAAACATAACTCTCATATGCACTGAGAAACCAAAAAATTTGTGTGACTCGCTTTATTGCGATATTCATTTTATTGCAGGGATCTGGAACCAAACCTGCAATACCTCTGAGGTATGCCTGTATCTACCTCTGGGGTTGTCAACAGTAAATTGTATTGCAAGCATCATCAATAGTTCTTGATTCTGTTCTTCCTTGTACACAAATCAATAAATAAATATGGCCTAGCAAAGGGGAAAGATGGTTTTGTACAGCATAAAGAGTTTATATTTTGGTTTTGCTTGAAGAGCAAAAAAGTTAAAACTACAAAGCCTTTCATACCTGGTGCATATTTGTAAATCAATAATTTTTACCTGTCATAGAGAGAATCATTAGTTATAACTACTAATAGCCAAGTCCATTTTCTCTGTCTACATCTTACTTTATTTGATTTCTTAAAAATCATGTATTACCACCACATCTTTGGCACATAAGCAATATTTTCTAAATACCAATGTTTTATGTGGGCCCTGTAACTG
This sequence comes from Elephas maximus indicus, assembly GCF_024166365.1. Lineage (NCBI taxonomy): Eukaryota > Metazoa > Chordata > Mammalia > Proboscidea > Elephantidae > Elephas > Elephas maximus. Next base: position 22,894,384 of record NC_064819.1, read on the forward strand.
AAAATTTTATTTAATTGTTTAATTTTAATGAAAACACTACAGAATATTTAAGTCAAAAAGGGAATCTGCGGTGGCCTGGTTCAACAAACAGTTCTCTTGAACATTTAGGGAAACTGAGAACCTGAGAAAGAAAAGTGACCTTCCCAGTTTGAGCACAATGAGACATGCACAGGAATGAAAATCTAGGTTTCAGGATGGCTTTCCACCAAATTATTTTGTCGAAAAGTTGATTGTTCTTTTATTTCAAGAACTGTTGAGACTGCAACGGGAATCCAACAATCCTGATCCCTAACTTCATTGAACTTAAGCAGGTCTTCTGTAATACAGTATCGGTTAATGTCAAGTTACAAAGAAAGAAAAATATGGTAAAGGGTTATAAAATGACCAGAAGAGGTGCTAAATTATGTAATGTTGTCAGGGAAGGCGTCTCTGAAGTGGTCACATTTGAGCAGTGACCTGAATGAAATGAGGGAGCAAGCCCTGTGAACAAGTGATTGGAGAGATTTTCTAGAACATGTACTATCAGTTGTCAAGGGCCTGAGATGAGAATACGCTGCTGTGTCTGAGCAACAACAAGGAGGCCAGTGGCTGGAGTGCGGTGAGTGTCCATTTATTCTTTGTACCTCCACTTATTCACTGTACTTTCATCCCATGAATTCTCACAGCCAGAGCAGTAGGGTAGAATTGGGGAGGTGCAGAGAACAAGATGAAGATCAGCTGTGCATATGGTCCCATTTAGTGATATTAACTGTACAGTCTCATACGAGTTGTGTATTTCTACTTGAGTTAGACGGCATATATTTTGCAAGTAAAGCTGGAGGGAACAAAAGTGGTCATGAGTGAATCACAGAATATCCTTTACTTATCAGAAGATTGATCCCAAGAAGATGCCACACTTTAAACTCTAGAAACTTTTAAAGTTATGATATCAAGGCCTTCTATGGAAAAAGAAATAACCTCGAATATTTGTGTCTTTGTAGGTGTCAGAGAACTTGCACATGTGTTATATAATTTGATCTGTACAATCCCAATGGTCTGTATTAAACATGGTTTTCAGTTTATACTGGAGGAAGTTGAAGTTCTGAAACGTTAATTGATTTGCCAAAGGTCAGGTGGGAAATTGTCGATGGACATAAACCAGAAATTTAGAGAGTCCAACCAATTTCCCAGAAAATATTTGCTGTGCATTTCTTCATGTATTGAGGACAATTCTCTTTTTTCTGTTCTGCTCATTTTACATCTTGATACAACTATTATTACAGGAACCTGCAAATGGTTAGTTTGGACTTAGGCAGTTTTACAAGCACTATTAGTAAATAGGAGCCCTAGTGGCATAGTAGTTAAGAGCTTGGCTGCTAATCAAAAGATTGGCAGTTCAAATCCACTAGCTGCTCCTTGGAAATCCTATGGGGGCACTCTACTCTGTTCCGTAGGGTCGCTATGAGTCGGAACAAACTCGATGGCAACGGGGCTTTTTTTCTTTTGGTATTAGTAAATAAAACCTGTGAAGAAGTGTGCTTTATTGTGATCTAGCATATGAAGTTAGAAGTAGAATGTATGAGTTGGGGACAAAAATGAAACTCATTTTCACATGTGAGAATTACTGTCCCCGTTTAATAGATGAGAAAACAAAGAGTTATCAAGATTAAATAACATGTTCAAGATTATGCAGCTAAGGACACCCAATCAGTACTGCCACTCAGTTCTATTTGATTACATAATCTTTGCTGTTTTCCAGACTTAAAATATTCTTGTTATTATCCACTTCAACAAGAATAAATGGAGTGCTGAGCTTTGCTTCACAATAAACATTGATGAGGAACACGTCTCTGTGAGCCAAAGCTCTCAGCGTCCAGGAAAGGAGCAAGACAAACCACCATGATACAAGGCAAAGCATGTTCACTACTAAAAGAAGCAGCAAATATTATGAGAGGCTAGAAGTCCCTGTGTGGTACAAATATTTAATGCATGCAACTGCTAACCAAAAGGTTGGAGTCTACCCAGAGGCACCTTGGAAGAAAGTCCCAGTGATCGCCTCCTTAAAAATCAGCTGTTGAAAACCCAATGGAACATAGTTCTACTCTGACACTCATGGGGTTGCCATGAGTCATAATCAACTTGATGACAATCGGTACTGGTATGAGAGGCGAAGGAAGGGAAAGTTTGCTTTAGCCTGAAGGAACTGGGAAGAGCATTTCTCATGGGCCTATTGGATAGAGACACAGAACAACTTGAGCAAAGTACAATTTGAAGGTTGGGAAGTGTCAGCACGTCCAGGAATTACTGTGTGATGAAGACACCGTGGCAGTGATAGTCAACCATGAAAACAGTATAGCATTTTATCCCTGTAATCATCGAAACCCTAAATTCCTGTGTCCTTGTCCTTCATGGGATTTATATGCATTGGATTTATATTTATATTCATTATGTGCACTGAATCAAGGTCTAGAATACTGTTCAAACGGGACTGGACAGGGCCAATGCTGGCACAGTTAGAGGCTGGCTAAGGAGGAAGGGGCTTATCGTGGGCAATGGGAGACTCTGGGACTAGAGGAGAGAAGCCTGAAACTGTGTCTAAATTCAGACAGAAGATTCAGGAAGAAATTCAATATGGGAGAGGGCTCATGGTGTAAGCTATGAAAATAGGGGCCGGGGGAAAATTCTAGAGAAAGAAATCTCTGCATATATGGTATGTGTGTGTGTTGGGCAGGTGAGTTTCTGTTTCATCAGCAGACATTTCTGTAAGCCTTGCTGTGTGCCTCCATTGAACTAAGCTCAGGATTATAGAGATAAACAAAGAAACTTTATGAGATGCCACATGACTATGGCTTAGTGTTTCAAAAGAAAAACCCTTCTTACTATACTGTTATTCATTCACTGCTTTCATTATGTGCACTGGATGAAGGTCTAGAATTTTACCACTTTTGGCTCCAAGCCTACCTTTCTCCATTACACGCAGATTTACCGTCATTTTGAGCATGCTTTTTATAACCTCAGAACCCCTTCTGAATATATGTGATCACCCAAGTCTTTGCCAAAAACTTTAGACGAATGTGTTTTCATGTGTATGAATAAGTTGTTTTAGCAACAGAAGCAATACTTAATGAAGGATGAACCTTCGCTCTGACACAGGGCCCTGGCTCCTGGAACAGATATAAACATGTAACAAAAGCACAGTATTAAATTTTTATTCTATGATTTGTAGTGTAATGAGTTGGAGTTTTTGTAAATTCTAAAACTTTATATCATGGTATCATCTCTATGGTCTCATTTCCATTAACAGCCCAGTTTACAGTTGAAAAATGCAGAATTCCAAGAGGTTTAACACTAAAGTTCCACAAATATAGTATGTACGGAGCCAGAAGCAAAACCTTGATTTTCTTACCCCAGGTCTAGGGCTCTGATTTCTCCTTGCCAAAAAGAATGATAATAACAAATATATTGTGAAATTTTCCAATGCCCAACTCCACAGTGAAATTGCATACTTAGTAAAAAAAAAAAATTAGTGGAAGGTTGCAATTAAAATGATTGGCCAGTCTTGCTCAGTGCCCATGAGGTTTCCCTCCCTCCTTCCAGTGGAGGCTGCCTGTGCCCCACAGAAGTGCCTGCCCTAAAACTTCTGCCATTTTTCTTTGCCAGAAATGTCTTGCCCTGGCCAGGTATTTGTAGTTGCCTCGTTTCTGAATTCTGACACTTTGCATAGCTCCTTTGCAATGACAGTTAGATAGTCCACTTGGCTTTTCATTTATAATTAGGATCTAGACAGGGCCAGCTTAAGGCATGTGAGTGCCCTAAGCACTGATAATCCGTGGTGCCCCCTCCTCTGCTTACTCATGATTTAGAACAGGATATGTGAGTTATATGTATATGTATGTTATATGTATACATATATGTGTGTGTGTGTCTTAGCTGTCCATGACGTAACTTCTTTTTAAATGTGACTATGATATTAGCCACTGAATGCAGAAGTGGCGTATGCCATTTTAGCAGAATGAGATGGACTGGATTATAAAATTTTTAGTGGATGCGGGATACTAAGGTTTTTACTATATAACACATTTTCTACAAAAATAATATTCCACATATTCTGCAACGAAGAAAATGAGTCACTGAACTTGGTTGTTTCAACAGTTCATGTAAAATCCTGTTCCTCTCCCATAGGAAAAATAAATTGACTTTCACCAATTTTGCTCTAAGTGGTTTATACGTCAATTTTGATGCTTGTTTCGTGATAAGTGCTATAATTATAAATGAATGAATGAAAAGGTGTCAAAAAAAACACGTTGATTTTAGCAAAACGAACATATTTTGCACCGTAAATGAATACTGAATTTTGTGTCCTCTTAATGTGCCTAAGAATTGACTTGATGGCACTGGGTTTGGTTTTTGGTTAATGTGCCTAAAACCTTATATAAGCCTATATAGAGTAATATCAACCACTGTGTCCTGCACAACAAAGAATGAAACTCACTTGATACATCAATTAAAACTTTTTGTGATAGATAAATATTAATACTTCCAGTATTTTTTGGACATTTGCTATGTTAGTACTATATTAAATTACTACCCACATTAGTATTATATTAAATGTATGCTAGATTGCATCTGTGTATATGCCAAACATATTTTAAAGTTATAAATACTGTTGTTTACAAAACAGGATATAACTCTGTACATAAATGCCACAAGTTAAAAATAACTTCATTGAATTCATTGCAATGGTCAACTTATCCACTTTTTTGGGGACTGGAGTTTCCATCGCTTGCTTACCAGGACATGTGCAAGAGCATACTCTTGTGTTTGTATCATGCCAAAGACTACTGCTGACCCTCTTAGCACGAGCTGCCAAATCAAAAGACATAGATATACGAGACCGTTCTCTCAGAATGGATCAGAGACCTGTTATCTATTAATATTCTCTATCCTTGCCCAGTCGCTGCTAATGTTGGATCCACTTGCTTAACTGGGTGATTGTAGCAAGAGTTAGACTCAACAACCCACCCCCACCTCTTGTTTATTAGAAAGAAATAGTGTGCTCCCAAGAGACCCACAGAAATTAGAAGTTTCCCTTACATGGTTGGGGACTGTAGGAGACAAATGTCAATGGAGGTGTTGAAGTGGTAGGGGCCTTATAGCTTAAATAACCTTGCGCGTGGGCACCCTAGTGACCCTGCGTGAACTTCATTTGTGGTTGGCACATTCTCACTCACTGGAGCTGGTATCAGTTTCATTTAGTGCCCTGCCAGTTCCCTTCCACTGCGGCGCTTGATTTTCCTTTTGTCTGCTTGGCATCTATGGGTCTTTGCTTTGGACGACTGGTGCCCATGTTTTGTTGATGCCCTCAGCACGTGCTTACCTTGCTTATTGGGTAATCCATCCCTGGATCTAAATGCTGTTTCTGGCATCACTCAATTTATTAACTCAGTAGTTCATGGGCCATTTCCTACCTAATCGTGTTGCTGGCTTAGGTCCCCAGGACTTCAGCCCTTGCCTCCATAGCATTGCTGATGAGTCAGTTCTGACTCATAGCCACCCTAAAGGACAGAGTAGAACTTCCCCATATGGTTTCCAAGGAGCAGTGTGTGGATTCGAACTGTCGACCTTTTGGTTAGCAGCCATAGTTCTTAACTGCTACATCACCAGGGCTCCACTCAGCCTCTTCCCAAGATCCTAGAATTTTGTTTTTCCAGGAGAGGAGTTTAATCAGTAGCAAAATTAAACAGAAACTGAGGAGTTCCATATTTATTTAATGAAAATGCTATTTTTCTCACTCATGTAGAACCATGGTGGCACAATGGTTAAGCTCCTGGTTGCTAACTGGAAGGTCAGTGTTTTGAACCCACCACATACACTATGGGAGAAAGATGTGGCAGCCTGCTTCTGTAAAGATTTACAACTTTGAAAACCTCATGGGGCATTTCTGCTCTCTTCTGTCGAGTCTCTGTGCATTGGAATTGACTCAATGGCAATGAATTTGGTTTTGGTTCTCATGTACAAAAGACAACACAGAATTACTATATTTTACACAAATAACATGCACCTTCTACATTTGTTTGCAAACCACATCCTCGACTCGACGGCACTGGGTTTGGTTTTTGGTTAATGTGCCTAAAGCCTTGTTTATAAGCCTATATAGAGTAATATCAACCACTGTGTCCTGCACAACAAAGAATGAAACTCACTTGATACATAAATTAAAACTTTTGTGATAGATAAATATTAATACCTCCAATATTTTTTGGACATTTGCTATGTTAGTACTATATTAAATTATTACCCACGTTAGTATTATATTAAATGTATGCTAGGTTGCATCTGTGTATATGCCAAACATATTTTAAAGTTATAAATACTGTTGTTTACAAAACAGGATATAACTCTGTACATAAATGGTATTTTCATAAGTGCCACTATGCCAATTTATTTTTACACATCGCTGTAAAAAATTAGCAAAGTGCATTTACAAAAATACCTCGGGCAGGGGGGTAGGCTGCATTTGGCAAACAAACATAAAAGGTGCATGTTATTTGCATAAAAATATGGTATACATGGCTGATGCTGTTTTCAGAAGCAGTCTGGTTTGTGGGAGGCACATAGTTAAGCGGTCGACTGCTAACTGGAAGGCTGGCAGTTCGAATCCTCCAGCCACTCTGCTTTTCCATTCTTATTCCTGTTTCCTTAGTGTTGTAATTTAGTGTCCATAATTTTGGAACTATTGAAAATCAATAGAGCCCCCTAAGGAGTGTCTTTTATCAGTAAAAACCTTCATGGGTTCTTTGTATATACATCACTGAAAATCTTTGCAAATGAAGGCATAGGATTAGTCTGGGTGTATCACCATGGTTTCAGTCAACTCCTTTGTTGCTGTTAGCTGCCATCAACTGAGTGCCCAACTCATGGCGACCCCGTGTACAACAGAATCGGACTGTTGTAATCATAGGGTTTTAATTGACTGCTATTTGGAAGGAGCTGGCCAGGCCTTTCTTCCTAGTCTGTTTTAATCCGGAAGCTCCACTGAAACCTGTTCAGCATCACAACACACGGGTCTCCAATGACAAACAAGCAGTGACTGGGCTTGAAGTGCATTGGCTGGGAATAGAACCCGTGTTTCCCTCATAGGAGGGGAAAGTTCTACCACTGAACCAGCAGCCAGCTCTGTGTATTCATCACTAACTTAATTTCAGGTATATCCCCCGGGTTTATATCACGGAGGCCTCACATTGGAAGGCTTATGAGGAAGGATCCTTCTAGTCCATAATGAAGAAGACAGTGCCTACTGTGAATATATTTGATGTGTAGGAATCTTATTTAGTTGTAGCTGTGGAAGATATTATCATATTTGTTTTTCTTTTACTTGTATCAAAAGGGGAGACATTTCCTCTTTCCATGAAATGCTTTTTGTTCATTTGTCAATTTAGGATTTGATTTTATTGTGTAGCTTATAAAATCTCACTGTAAATCACTGAACAAGACTCAGGCAGAAAAAGAAAACTTGAGAGACAGTGATCGTGAAGCAATAAATGTGAGTTCGGGCATTCCTGCAGTCGTTTTGTGCGTGTGTGTTTAACTTTTAATTAACCGTGTAATCTTTTGGTTTTCTTACGTATCGAATGAGGGAGGTTGATATAAAGGACTTTTAGGGGCCTTTCTTGGACTAAAACCCTCATTCTAAGTTTCCTTAAGGATCATACAATACAGTAGTATTTTTTTTTTTTTTCCCTACTACTTGCTCCTGGATATTTTTACCTTAGATTTTGATTAAAAAAACCTACTGCCATCAAGTCGGTTTTGACTCCTAGCGACCTTATAGGAAAGAGTAGAACTGCCCCACAGGGCTTTCCAGGAGTGGCTGGTGGATTTGAACTCCTGAACTCTTTGATTACTAAGTTGGAAATTGTTTCAAAGCATTAAAGGGAAAGTTACTGACTTTTTTTTTTTTTTTTGCTGTTGATTCCCAGAGATAAATTCTCATGCCCTGTTTACATGCTAATTGTTATTGTTAGGTGCCATTGGGTTACTTTTTGACTCAGCGACTCCACATGACAGAGTAGAACTGCCCCATAGGGTTTTCTAAGCTCTGATCTTTATGTAAGCAGATCTCCAGGTCTTTTTCCTGCAGAACCACCGGGTTGGTTTGAACCGCTAGCCTTTCGGTGAGCAGCCGAAACTTAACCATGGCGCCACCAGGGCTCCTCCATTTACATGCTAAGGGACGAAAAAGTGAGCAATGGTCGTCACTAAAATTTACAAAATGTAATGCTAAGTCAGAGTTTAGATCAGCCGCAGTGTAAAACGCAGTCCATTTTGAATGATATTAACCGATTAGTGACTGCACCTGAGCAGATGCGTTCTGTAAAGGTTGATTAGAAAGGACATCTTGCTTCTTGATTTTGTGCGATGAGTCTTTCTAGCCAAGTACTGATGGAGATTGTGTGAGGTTGCCTCTCATTTGTTCTTAACAAAGGACATGCATTCCAGCCCCACTGGATTTAAGAATTTGCTGATTCATTTTAAAAGTTTGTCTCTTTTTTGTATCCTCTCTTTTTCTGCAGGATGTTTTCACGCCAGAATGCAAATTTAAGGAATCTGTGTTTGAAAACTACTACGTGATCTATTCTTCCACACTGTACCGTCAGCAAGAATCAGGCCGAGCGTGGTTTCTGGGACTCAATAAAGAAGGTCAAATTATGAAGGGGAACAGAGTGAAGAAAACCAAGCCCTCATCACATTTTGTACCAAAACCTATTGAAGGTATGGAACCAATGTTTTCTCTTCTTTGCATTCTGATCGGCGTGTTGATGCCAGTTCTACTCTTTGTCCTTTTACTTAGTAGGGTTTTCCTAGAAGGCTTTGTGCACCTTCCTACCTACTATTCATTTTGTTCAAGGTCAGAATTCAAGTCAGGATTCCATTTCCATGATTCTGCTCTCATTCAGAACAAAGATTTGGAAAATACAATAGTTCTTCTTCCTATCACAATATAAGAAAATTCTATTATTAATTCTTGGCACTTAAAAAAAAAAAAAGAGACCAAAAAAACAAACATGTTTGAATATAAAACCAAACCAGTTGCCATCAAATCAATTCTGACTCATAGTGACCCTATAAGACAGGGTAGAACTGTTCCATAGGGTTTCCAAGGGGCGGCTGATGGATTTGAACTGCTGGCATTTTGTTAAGCAGCCGAGCTCTTAACCACTCGACCACCAGGGCTCCATGCTTGGATACAGAGGCTAGAAATTTCTAAAGTGGAAAAATACTAGTAGTTATCATTTGGAATATAATTTTCTTCTTTGTTGGACACAATGATTTAATTTCTCAGGTTACATTCTTAAGAATAATATCACTACAGTGCTTTTAGAAGTATGTTTATATCCTAATCTCTTCACCTTCGTGAACAAATCTAACAACATAATGTATTCATTTTCTTTGTAGTTTTTAAGGGGAAAAAAGTATGCTATTTTCTGTGATCAATAAATATTTACGGAATTAAAGTTTATCCTTCTCATTTGAGCCTAAAACCTCCTCCTCCCTTGGTCATTTACTTATTTCTAATTCTGCAGTAGAATAAATAAGTTTATGCCAAGGACATCTATTTTTGATGACTGGGGTGCGTTTCCTCGAAAGTCCGTCAGCTAAGACGAGACTATACCGTTGAGGTGATCCCATTTACTACATTTAGTTAAGATTTTTAATCTAGACTAAGAAAGTTTTCTTGGGAGAAGTACAACAGAATACTTCTTAGAAGCAAGGATGGTGAGACTATGTCTCACATATTTTGGACACGTTATAGGAGGGATCCGTCACTAGAGACAGACGTCATGCTTGGTAAAGTAGAAGATCAGCAAAGAAGGGGAAGACCCTCAGTAAGATGGGTTGACACAGTGGCAGCAACAATGGGCTGAAACATAGCAACAATTGTGAGTATGGCACAGGACCAGGCAGTGTTTCCTTCTGTTGTGCATAGGGTCGCTATGAGTCAGAATCGACTCGATGGCAGGCACCTAACAACAGCAACAAAGCATTAAACCAAAGAAAAAAACCAACTCATTGGTGTCAAGTCAATTCCAATTCAGTGACCTTATAGGACAGAGTAGAACTGCCCCATAGGGTTTCTGAGGAGTGGCTGGTGGATTCGGATTGCCAACCTTCGGGTTAGCAGAAAAGCTCTTCATCACTGCACCACCAGGGCTCCAAGAATGCAGTAGTGGTCTGGAAATTTGCCAGGGTAACATTATTTTCCTCTAAATAATTCCAATAATTTTAAACATAGCTCGACTTCCTTGTCTGAGGAAATGAGAAAACTGAGGCAGTGCATTGCAGCTCTTTGACTGAGCCAGGTTTGCTGCCCCCAACATACCTCACAAGGTGAGGTCAGGGCAGCCAATCCAGGGACACACAGCCTGTCACATAATACATACAACAGTCAGCATTGGGGGAATGTGACGTTCAGAGCGCCCCGTCCCTCTCCAGCCTCCCCTCACATCGTGTGGTTTCAGCCACACAGAATTGAACTTCCCTTTACACATTTTTACTATTTTGGGCCCCATGTTGGTTTTTTTTTTACCCATCTCCATCCCTCTCCCAATTTATCTTCCTAGAAAACACCTATTAATCTTTATTAAAAATCAGTTTAAGAGCCAGTACTTCTGCGAGGCCCTCCGTGGCTTTCTTTAAGTAGAATTAATCATTCTGTCACCTCATCATTGTGTACGTCTCCCTCATAGCAATTAAGATAGTTTCCTAGTAGCCACTGTCTCCCCTTACGCACGCTTAGCTCTCTCTTTGAATGAAGAGAACATGTTTTATTTTTACTCATATCTTTCTGTGTGTTGCACAGTATCTGTCATATAATAGAGAGATATTCAATAACCAGTTGTCAGTTAGTAAGTAGACACATGAATGATCAAAGTAATGAATAGATAAATACAAAGACAAAGAAGAACCGTATGCTCCAGAGAACTTTATACTACCCTTGCAGATATAAAACACATTTACTAATAGCAATAGCTTAAACGAGCAAGCAGTATATTACACACTGCAGGAAATGATATTGAAATTTAGGAAAAGAGCTATCACTTCCACCATAAGGAAGAAATCTGATATTTAAACATGACGCAGGAGGAGGCCAGGTTCAAGCAATTGAAGATGAGATGTGAGAATTAGACAAAAACGTTCCAGGCATGGTGTGCATCAAAGCAGAAAAGTGCTCACTTGGTAGAGTTATGCAGAGGGTACCTAAGAAGGAGTAGATATTTTCCATGAGAAAATGTGTTGACACCCAAAACTCAAAAGTAATGTTTTGAGTTTTCGCTCTTTCAACCATTGCATCAATTTTACTTGTGCATTTAAGTTGATTTACTTTTTATTGTTGTTGTTATAAAAGTAGTACATCCTCAGAAACAGGTTTTAGAAAATTTAGAATACATTTTATACACATAAAAGACAGAGAAATACTAATAGCCTACCCTCAACAAGATGGATTGACACAGTGGCTGTAACAGTGGGCTCAAGTATAACAACGATTGTGAGGATGGCACAGGACCAGGCAGTGTTTCGTTCTGTTGTGCATGGGGTCGCTATGAGGCCGAACTGATTTGATGGCACCTGACAACAACAACACCCTCATAGTCACAACTGTTGTCTGCAATTTAGTTGGATCTGGATGACCATGTGCACACTTCCAAGAGAAATGTATACAGTGACCAAGTTCCTTACTTTTATACTTATTTCTGTATTTCAGTATAAATGTAGAAGGAGCAAACTATGTTCCTAGCTGTATAAATTAAAATTAGGTTGTCCTGTGTGTAACACAAAACTCAAATTAAAAGCAGTTTAATCATACAAGGTTTTGTTCTCTCACGTAACAAATCTTGAGACCGGCTGTACAGGGTTGGTGCTGTGACTTCCCAGTTGTTAGGGACCTTGGTTACATCCAGCTTTTAGAGCCTCTCTAGGGGGCTGCCGTGACCCATGTACAGCTGTGCACTGCATAACCAGGCACATGGCCTTGCATGTCTCCCCACCTGTGGTCTAAGCTAGGATCCGTATTCCAGTTAGTGGGCAGAGGAGAGGATGAGGAAAATGGAGACAAAATCCTGTGACAGTATTCTCTTCAGGATGGTCCCCAGTATCTACCATATGATAATTTATTTATATCCCATTGCCCGCAACCCAATCATATGGTCAGACCTAGGTGCAGGGAAGAATAAGAAATGTAGTCTTTTTTTAGCATGGCTACATGCCAAACAGGCCGCCTAGATGGCATAAATGTTTAAGTGCTTGGCTACTAACCAAAAGGTTGGCGGTTTGCATTCGTCCACAGGTAACTCAAAAGAAAGACCTGGCAATCTGCTTCTGAAAGGGCCCAGGCATTGAAAACCCATGGAGCCCTGTTCTACAGAGCACACATGGGGTTGCCTTAAGTTAGAATCAACTTGAATTGGTTTTTTGTTTTTGTTTTACATACCAAATAAACCAAAACCAAACCCATTGCCATGGAGTCAGTTTCAACTCTTGGCGAGCCCACGTGTGTTGAGTAGAACTGTGATCCACGGGCCTTTCAATGGCTATAACCTTATGGAAGTAGATTGCCGGGCCTTTCTTTCACCACGGCACTGGGTGAATTCAAACCACAAACCTTTTGATTAGTAGCCAAGTGCTTAATTGTTTGCACCATCCAGGGGCCTTCATTTCAAATAAGCGTTTAATTATTTAGGGAGAATAGCCAAATGAGTGTTTGGGACAACTAACAGGCTCTGATTCATCCTTCCATCATCTTAACATTGGGATAGCTCTGATTTCCCAGTTGATACCTTTTGGTTGATTGTTTGGTTTTTGTTATTTACTGATGCATTGAAATGATTTTTTGTTGTTGTTTTAGGAGAAAAAAAAAGTCCAGTCTAAACCTGACTCACTGAAGGCTCTTTGTCTCTTTAGTTTGTGGGGAAAGAAAATTAGATTTGAAGTATGTAGCATATGATGAGAATAGCTTCCAAAGATGAAAATAAGAAGTTAATTGGTTTCAGACTAAAGGCCTCTTAATCCCCTATAAATATCTTTGACTTTTGTCTTAGGCATTATTTTCTAAACCGTATAAGCTAAACAGTTTTATAAATGCTTACTTTGTGTAGGTACTGCTCTAAAAATGAGTTGATTCTGACTCATAGCAACCCTATAGGACAGAGTAGAACTGCCCCATAGGGTTTCCAAGGAGCGGCTGGTGGATTCAAACTGCCTACCTTTTGGTTAGCAGCTATAGCTCTTAACCACTACACCACCAGGGCTCTGAGTTATTCTAGAGGTTACCATTATTATCAAAGACGGGTACACCTGAGGTTGTATTAGATGTTATTCTACTGGGCAGTGACAACTTCTTCCTCCCTGCTAAGATCCCAAAATTATTCTTGCTACCAGTATTCTTACTAATCTTATTAATTCGATGCACAGTTTATCAATTTTCCATTTGCCAGGCATATTGCATACTTTATGTCAGTTAAACCTTATAACAGCCCTGTGTTATTATCCTCATTTTATAGACAAGGAAACTAATGTTTAAAGTAATCAGGTAACCTGTCCACGATCACCCAACCAGCTAACCAACCCTTTTGCCATCGAGTTGATTCTGACTCATAGCCACCCTATAGGACAGAGTAGAGCTGCCGCATAGGGTTTCCAAGGAGCAGCTGATGGATTTGAACTGCCAGCCTCTTGGTTAGCAGTCAAATGCTTAACCACTGCCCCACCAGGGCTCCATCCAAGATCATAAAAAAAAAAAAATTAGATAAATACAGAACTGTGATTGCAATCCAGGAAGCCTAATACCAATGCCTATGCTCCTAACCCCTACTGTACACTGCCCTTCAATCTGAGGTAAGCTCATGGATATGAAAATATTCAGAAAAGACAGAAAAGATTGCAAAGCAGAAATGTTATAACAGGATACAACTTGAGTGTACACGAGTCCTAAACCATGCAAAATTGAGACAGGCATACGTAAGATGACTTAGTAAATGTATACTGGTAGAGAATTAGATAGGCTATTTAGGGGATTGCCATGTCCAAACTCAGCAAAAAAGAAAGAAGTGTTATACCCTGATATAAACTGAGTGTGAACTAGTTCAAAACCATACAACAACGGAAGTGTATAGATAACTGATATGATTAGGCAAATGCGTATTGGTAGAGGCTCAGAACGAGCTGGTACAGGCATGCCATGTTCAAACTAAACAAGAAAGAATGAAGAATGCATCATTTCTAAGTAAAAGGCGTAATGAAAATCATTCTCAATTAAAAAAAGAGAATACCTTATTTCTTCTCTCATTAATTCTGAAGGGCTTCCATTTCCTCTTCCGTAAAACAAGACGTTAAGCCAGATAAATCCAAAAGTTCTTTGTCTTATTGGCATTCTATGTCAGTCTTCATAAGCACTTGAGTGTAAAACCATGTTCCTGCATGGAACCCACATAGGATTTAGATATAACAAGGTTCTAAACACATTTCCTTTATTGAAATACCAAATGAATAAAGAAGAATTATGAATTGTTTCAAAAAATGGGTGATTTGTGATTTTTCGGGGAGTTGTGAGCTAGGATGAAAGGCATTCTGACTAGAACTCATGTCTTTAAAGAAAGTTTTTCGTATTTTCCCCATAGGCAAAATATAAACAGTGTAACAGGAAACACCTTTAAAAGAGGAGAGAAAATGGTAGCTCCGTAAGAGGTTAACCGTATTGCTCATTAATCAAAAAAGTTGTGAGTTCTTTTTAGCTTCTACAGGAACTTTTGTAAACCTTTAAGCCCACCACTAGTCTCGGGATGATGCAAACAGCTAGCCAGTTTGGCTGCTAACTGAAAGGTTGGAGGTTCAAGTCCACTCAGAGGCACCTCAGAAGAAAAGTCTGGCAACCTACTTCCAAAAAAGCTGCCATTGAAAATCCTACAAAGCACAGTTCACCCTGACATACCTGGGGTCACCATGAGCTGGAGTCAACTCCATGGCCACTGGCTATTGGCTAAGCCCATTGTTGTAGTGTCACCGCCCCAACAGAGCGCAGTACTGCGGACAGAAAATATCCCCTATCTTTGTGAAACGAATTGCCCTTTTATGCAGAAAAAGCCAAAGTAGCTCTTACTTTTTGTGTGTGTGTGTGTGTTTAATTGCTGTGCTTTTTCCCAGCCTTGCTGGTGGTATCATCTTCAATGTCAGGATTCCCCAAGCTAAGCTCTGCCAGTTGGTAGATCTTTAAGTCCTTTACTGCTTACAAGATAATAAGTTTTCTTCACTCCTTCACCCTCCATCCTGCCTTTAGAACACTGGAGGTGTTAATGAGCGGTTGCGGGGAGATCTATTTAGGCAGATGGGTGGACATGATATTTAAACCTACACTGCATACCAGCCACTGCTTACATGGGTCCCTCCCCTGGAGTTTAAGACAACAGTGCAGGCTTCAGGATTTCCAGTTTTGCTCTTTGGAAACATTGTTCACACCACAGCTAAGTAATTCCCCCAGATTTAGATTCTTGGTGGTGACCTCCCCCTTTAGCATCAGATACAGCAGCCAAGTACCCTTTGACAAAGAACAAGATCCCAATCTCCTCCTTTTCTCCTCCCTCCTTCTTCAAGAAGCTCATTACTCAGCGCCTGCAGGTGGTGGAGTTACTCAGAATCAAGTTCCTGGTCCCTGAAAAGACTCTGTGCACTTTCCAAAGATTTATGCTTCAGGGACTTAGCTGTGGAGGGAGAAAGATGCCTCCAAAATAAGATTTTTTTTTAAAAAAAAAAACCTGTTGTTGTCGAGTCAATTCCAACTCATAACAACCCTACAGGACAGAGTAGAACTGGCCCATCGGGTTTCCGAGGACCGCCTGATGGATTCAAACTGCCGACATTTTGGTTAGCAGCCAAGCTTTTAGCCACTACCCCCACAGGGTTTCCAAAATAAGGTTAGTAAATATCAATTGCGAGTCATCGCCACAAAAGTATGAACAAAATAGTGCACATTTACTCCTTTCCACTGATGTGTTTTCTAGCTTGGGAAATGACACAGACACACACCTCTAAGACAGTTACAGGTTATCCAATTTCCCTGTTAGAAGGATAAGTTAATAAAACCTGATTTTTGGCCCATCTTAATCTAGATCAGTGTTTCCCAAACAGCAGTATCAGAGCAATCTGAAGTGTTAAAAACCACAAACTCTCAGACCAAACCTCCAAAGTACTCTGATTTATGAAGTCTGGCTATCACCTAGGAATCTACAGGTTTAAAAAACTGTCTAAATGAAACTCAGTGTTCTACACTGAAGTTGGTGCTTCTAGCCTCATTTTGTCAAATCTGGTCATAGGGAATAACTTAGATTTATTCAAATTATGATCACTGTATTGAACTAAACCTAATATAGAGGAAACTGTCTGAAACCATGGAATTAAATATGTTAAATGTGCTACATTTTAACACTTCTTACTACTATGAGGAAACCCTGGTGCTGTAGTGGTTAAAAACTATGGCTGCTAACCAAAAGGTCGGCAGTTCAAATCCACCAGGTGCTCTTTGGAAGCTCTATGGGGCAGTTCTACTCTGTCCTATAGGGTCGCTATGAGTCAGGATCGACTTGATGGCAATGGGTTAGTACTATGAAGGTGGGTATATTTTTGTGCTGGGTTATGTTACTATCTGGAGTTACTAAAGGTAATACCAAATATTTTACTAAATTGATCACTGTGAAAGAGTAACCTAATAGAAATCAATTAACCAGCAATAAAAAACCAAAAGAAAAATAATAACAATAAAAAAAATAACCAAACCGCTGCCCCATAGGGTTTCCAAGGATCACCTGCTGGATTCGAACTGCTGATCTTTTGGTTAGTAGCTGTAGCTCTTAGTGTCTGATTCTTCTGATCAAAGATTTATGAATGATTTGCAAAGTAATTTTGAGATAGTAATTGACCTTCTTCAACCTCAGTCATCTCTGAAGATGAAGTCAGTTATAAATTCCGTCTGTTTCATAGGAATGTAAAGATTAGACATTGTAAGAAAGTTGAATTTCTCAAGAGAAATCTGTCAGATCAGTGCAAGGTGCCATTACTCATTTTTCCTTAAAAACTGGACAGTGTGTTATTCCATTATGTATTGGTGAAATGCTGTGAAGTGTGGCATTCAATGAGGGATTAAAAGCAATGAAAATTGAATTTGGGGAGAAAGTAATAACTAGGTAGTGAGACACCAAAAGACAGGACAAATCAGGAGTGATGGCACTGCAGAACTCCAACTGGGAGGATGCTAACAACAAATTTGTTTTGGTATTTTTATTTCAAAAACTGGAAAGAGAAACCTAATGGTTAGTTTTATTTATTTATTTTATTGTGCTTTAGATGAAGGTTAATGGAACAAACTAGCTTCTCATTAAACAGTTAGTACATATGTTGTTTTATGACCTTGATTAACAACACCAGGACATGTCAACACTCTCCCTTTTTGACCCTGGGTTCCCTATTACCAGCTTTCCTGTCCCTTCCTGCCTTCCAGTACTTGCCCCTGGGCTGGTGTACCCCTTTAGTTTCGTTTTGTTTTATGGACCTGTCTAACCTGGTAAACCTCAGGACTGACTTCATTACTGAGCTAAAAGGGTGTCCAGGGGCCATACTCTTAGGGTTTCTCTAGCCTCTGTCAGGCCAGTAAGTCTGGTCTTTTTTTGTGAGTTAGAATGTTGTTCTACATTTTTCTCTAGCTCTATCTGGGACCTTCTATTATAATCCTGTCAGAGCAGTCAGTGGTGGCAGCCAGGCAAGCTCATGGAAACTCCATGGACACATCCGAACTCCCTGGGGAACTGAATTGCTGGGCTGAGGGCTATGGGGACCATGGTCTCAGGGAACATCTAGCTCAGTTGGCATAAGATAATGTTCTACATTCTACTTTGGTGAGTAGCATCTGGGGTCTTAAAAGCCTGTGAGCGGCCATCTAAGAAACACCATTGGTCTCACCCCTTCAGGAGCAAGGGAAAATGAAGAAAACTAAGGATACAAGGGAAAGACTAGTCCAAAGGACTAATGGACTGCAACTACCATGGCCTCCACAAGACTGAGTCCAGTACAACTAACATTTAGTTTTTCAAAATCCTCTCTTGGAGCCAACAATTTGGAGCCAACAATACTAAAAGCAAAATGAAGGCAAAAAAGTTGCAACTCTCTCTCCCCTCTTTGGAGTTTTAGATTTCTGCAGACCTCTGACACCTTCCTCTCCGTAACCATTGTAACTCATTCAGAGCAGTTTTTTTCTGGCTTCTGAATTTAGTCTTTAATAAACCACTCGTCCTCTATCCTACACATCCTTCTTTCTTCTATATCTATCTCTCTTACACAAAAGTATTGCATCAGCTCTCTTTCTAAATGAAAGTATAGGTCTTTTTCTGTTTACAAGATCTCTTAACCCTTTATAATTCAAACCAGCACCTATAATTATCCCACAGTTCCAAAGGGATTCTATGTGACATTAATTAAGGTGTGAAATTCCTTCATGTTAATTGCTCACACCCTTCCATGATCTGCTATTAAGACAATTAAACATCTTTAATGGAACATTAACTAACAGAGCAATTTAACCTTTCCATTTCTTAGAAATGATAGAGGACCAAGGAAATTTTAATTAAATGGGTAGTAATAAAAAGAAGTCATATTTCCTTCTTTGATGGAGGCTGATAGAGGATGGGGGTTCTTTAGAGAGTGTCAACTACTGGTTTTATCAGAAACAGAAGTTATATTGCCTCTATTTGGAAAGTGGTATTCGTCAGCAACAACTGTAATTGCCGTCCACACAGATGGTCCAACTCTCCATTACAGAGTAATACTGATGCTAAAAGACGTACACCCAGTCCTTCCCATAACTACCCAAACTTTCAATGTTTAAATGATCTGCCAAGAACCCAGCAGCACTCTATAAGTAATAATTAGTAGCAGCTGTACTACTTTAGCTTCATTTGCATGGCACATTGTTGTTTTCCACATGCTTCCCTAACTAAAGTGTCCTTTGATAGTCACTAAAACCCTGGGGTATGCAGGTTCAGATTTATCACCCTTATTTTAAACATGAGGAAACTGAGTTTAAGAGCAGTTAAGTAACTTATCAGATTCACAAGACTGGAAAGAGGCAAAGCCATGACCAGAGCTGCCATCTTTTAACTTTAGATCTTATCCTTTCTCTACTACAAAAATATGATGTGGTGGTGCAGTGGTTAAGTGTTTAGCTGCTAACTGAAAGGTCAGCAGTTGGAATCCACTGGCTGGTTGCTCCTTGGAAACCCAATGGGACAGCTCTACTCTGTCTTGTAGGGCCGTTATGGGACGGAATTGACTTGACAGCAATGAGTTTGGTTTTTGGGGGTTTGGCGTATGTGTGCGTGTAAATTAGTTGGCTTTATCATTCCTTAAAACTATTCTTTTTATTTATCAGCTATTGTGTTTTCTTCTTCTTCTTATGAATTAGAATCTGTAGAGGTAAAACAGATAAATGTGTTATTGTCCAGGAAGCTACCCAGATGATTCTTACATAAGAGTTAAGGACCGTGAGTCTACAGGTTGAGTGTACATCAGAATTACCTAGAGATCCTGTTAAAACATAGATTGCTGGGGCCAATCTGCTTTGCTAATTCCGTATGTCTGGGCTGGCCCATGAACCTGCATTTATTAAAGTTCCAGGTGCTGCTGTTGGTGGTTGGGGGCCCACACTGAGAACCACTAAGTTAGAGAATCACTGGATGCAGTGATTCTCACACGGTGGCACATGTGTATAGGTTGGTAACTTTTGTGGTAGAAATATAAAGATGTTTTCTTATGCCTTTCTTAGTGACGTGCAAAATAAGGCAGTTTACTGATATAACAAAAAGAAGGAAGAGAGGAAGTCAGGGAGGGAGGGAGGGAGGGAGGGAGGAAGAGAAGAGAGGGAGGAAGGAAGGAAGGGAGGAAGGGAGGGAGGAAGGAAGGAAGAAAGAGGAGAGAGGGAGGAAGGAAGAAGGAAAGGGAGGGAGGGAGGAAGAAGGAAAGGGAGGGAGGGAGGAAGAAAGGAAGAGGAGAGAGGGAGGAAGAAAGGAAGAGGAGAGAGGGAGGAAGGAAGAAGAAAGGGATGAGAGGTTTAAGGGAAAGAGAAGGCGAGAGAGTCTATTATTTGAGTCTGAGGAAGGGTAGAGGCAGGTGGTAGAAGTCTGAGGAGAAAGCGGAAGATGTGGAATAGTTATTTAGTAAGAATGAGCGAGGGAATTGGCTGGGGAAATGTCACTAGATTCCAGGCAGTATTGAGCACAGTGCCGAGGTCTGGGTGATGGTTTTTAACATGAGACCAGTCAGCCCAGTTCTTTTTTTCTCCAGTCACGTCCAGCTGCTTGAGCGTAAGCTTAGAACAGCACCTCTGGGGTTAATCACACATGGATATGAATGCTGAGTCAGCCCTATATCTCTGTAGGACTTTGAACAATCACCCACTCTCTCCGTTCCTTAGTTTCCTCAACTGCAAAAGTGGCCAGTAAAATCATCTACATTTTAGGGTCGTGTTACCATATGTAAAGTGCAGGTATACAGTAAGTGCTGAGTTAATGTTACCTACGATTATGCTGACTACTACCACTTAAGAAAAAGAAAAACTACCACTTAGCAGGAAAATATTCATGGGATGGTACCGGGTACCTGGGTTATTATAACTGTCTGCTTTGTACATAACAGCAACCTCTGAGTTGTTTTGTTTCATACTTTTAGAAACGGTGTTATTTTATTCCAAGTTTTCCAGGAGAAATTTATGATGCTGAAATAAAAATGACTGTTGAATGTTAAAAGTTGCACTTAGGGAGTCTGAGATATCGTAATGGCAGAAAAAACCTGCATATTCCGATAACTGCATTTGCAACCGAGGTGCCATTGAAAATAACATAATAAAAAATATTAAATGGAAAGTCTGTCCTGACAAAACCTGTTCCTGATTCTACAAAGAGAAAGTGGGTTTTTAGAGTTTTGACAAGGTTTCACAGCCCAGTGATATTTATTTGGTCCTTCTTCTTTCTAAGAAAAAGAAAAAATTTCATCTAAAAATAAAGCAAATAGTCTATATTGTTACAAGGTTGTTGGCTTACGGTCTTGTTATGGCCAAGGGTAGCATTTTGTTGTGATTCCAGAGACACCAGGGTCCACCACAGATACAGGGTCAGGCAGCTGCGAACAAGTCAGCCTTCACTGTGCCAAGTCACAAGGTGAGTTGTGTTTAACATACAGGCAGGTTATACTTACATTAAAGGTGAAACCGGGGATTCCTAGCTAATGCTGTAGTTTAAGGTAGCACATGGTGTGGCTTGTGAGTTGTGTTATTAGAAACCTGACTCATAGTGCCCCTAGAGGACAGAGTGGAACTGCCCCATAGGGGGCACCTGGTGGGTTTGAACTGCTGACCTGTTGGTTAGCAGCCGAACTCTTAACCACTGGCCCAGCAGGGTTTCCGTGCTTGTCCTAGGGTCTGGAAATGAAGTACTCTCAACAATTCTAAAGCATTTCAACTTAGAAAGGTAGGTTTCTTCGATTCCAATCGACTACAAAAAATAAAATATTGCCGTCAAGTCGATTCTGACTCATAGTAACCCTGTAGGATGGAGTAGAACTGCCCCATAGGGCATGCAGGGGGCAGCTGGTGGATTCAAACTGCTGACCTTCTGGTTAGCAGCCAGTAGCTCTCAAACACTGCGCCATCAGAGCTCCCCACTCTGCTATTAAAAAGAAAAAAAACAAACCCGTTGCCTTCGAGTTGATTCCAACTCATAGCGACCCTATAGGACAGAATAGAACTGCCCCATAGAGTTTCCAGGAGTGCCCAGTGGATTCGAACTGCTGACCTTGCGGTTAGCAGCTGTAGTTCTTAACCACTATGTCACCAGGTTTTCCCCATGCTACTATAGCTCTAGAAAAGTCAAAAACATGCATAGAAGGAAATATTAAAAAAAAAAAAAAAGGAGAAATTGAAACAGAAATCAGAACCCAGGAAAAACAGAAGAAAAGATCTGAGGGAAGAGCATGCTTGAAGAAGGGATATTAAAGAACCAAATAACTATGCTTTCCTTTTCAGAATGTCATTCTCTTAGCGTTTATCTGAAAATATTACAATACAGCATGTGTTAGAGACACGGTGATATTTATCTCAAAAATATCCTATGAGGTGAAAGAAGAGCAAATATTTCTTTTCCTACTTCATGTACCTGACAAGGGAACAGAAAGAGGGCAAACGGCTCGATCAAGGACAACCGAGAAGAACTAGATGAAAAGGGGGATATCGTTAATCATTCAGGTACGGCATCATCAGGGCGCTGAACATCCTTGAACTTTGGATATTGCAGTTTTCTTGGCAAAAGAGTATGAAATGAGTAAGAAACACAGTTAGAAACCAGTTCCGTACCAAATGCTTGTCTACCAAATGCTGCCTGCTGAAAAGGACATCTGTATCACAGATGTAGCCCACAAGGTCCTAGATGAGACAGGATGAAATAGTAACAACCCAAATTACCTCAGTCAGAGGGTTCGCTTCCAAGTGTCCTCTAGGAAGTACCAGTGAGTCTGAGTGCCTGTGAAACGTGATTGGGCAGCGAGTAGGGCAGGAAAGATAGGTGTTTTTTTTCCTACTTATTTCCAATCTGGAAATTCCAGGAGACCCAAGTTGCTGTCAAGTCAGTTTTGAATCACGGAGACCCCATGGGTGTCAGAGTAGAAAACTCCATAGAGTTTTCAGTGGCTGACTTTTTTTTTGAACATTGATTGCCAGGCCTTTCCTCTGAGGTACCTCTAGATACACTCCAATCTCCAAACTTTTGGTTAGCAGCCAAGCACATCAGCCATTTCCACCACCACTGGACTCTGGTCTGGAAATTACTCTTCACGAAAAGAACTAGAATATTAAACTATTCTCTCATAGCTGAAATACCAGGAGCATGGAATAAATTTTTCTGAAAATGTATTGAAAAGTTATTTGAAAAGTTCCGCAAGGTCTGACACAAGTTAACTCTGCCAGCCTTATCATCCCTCACCACCTCCCTTCTTTACCCCATATTTAAAAAAAAAAAAAAAAAAAAAAAATTTTTTTTTCTTACTTAAGGAGCCCTGGGGTCGTAGTGGTTAAAGCATTCAGCTGCTAACCAGAAAGATGGCGGTTTGAATCCACCAGTTGCTCCATGGCAGAAAGATGTGGCAGTCTGTTTCAGTAAAGATTTACAGCCTTGGAAACCCTGTTGGGCAGTTCTACTCTGTCCTATAGGGTCGCTATGAGTTGGAATCGACTTGACAGCAGTGGCTTTGGTTTTCGTTTAACAGATTAATTTAGTTACTGTTTTCCTTATACACCCTACATTTCTTCTCTTCACCCTTGTTTGCTATCCCATTTATCTCCATTTTTTAAAATCCTCTGCTGCATCCTTCAAGACTAAATCAATATTATGTAACTGTTTTAATGTATGAATTTACATTCAACTCTGTATTATGGCGCCTGTCTACACCATTTGTGTGTATGTCTGTTCTCATTTAGCCTCTAGCTCTTTGAGGGCAGGAGTCAAGCTTCGTTTCTCACATTTGCTGCAGAACCTAGCAGAGTGCCTGGCAGAAAGTAAATACGCTTCTGCTTATGGAATAAATGAACAAATGAATGCCGGAACAAATGGATCTTTGGGTGTTAGTTAGCAAAAGAGAAGTTGAAATTTGAGGAGAAAAAGGGAATGATGTCAATAATAGGATAAAAGTAATGCAGTATTAGTTAAACCAAGTTGCAAGGGTTCATAAATACTTTGTGAACCTGTTTCTCCTGTCAGAGGAAACCAAGATATTCTGCATTTCCTAAGTCTTCAGATAGAGTCTCCTTTCAAGGCAGGAAGTTTTCTTAACTGTACTCCCCAACATACAGTAATTTATAGCTTTGTGGTTGTTGTTGGGTGCCATCAAGTTGGTTCCGATTCATAGCGACCGTGTGGAACAGAGTAGAACTTCTCCATAATGTTTCCAAGTAGCAGCTGGTGGATTTGAACTGACGACGTTTTGGTTAGCAGCCATAGCTCTTAACCACTGCATCACCAGGGCTCCAATTTATAGCTTTAGCTCTAATCAAAACACTTCTCTTTTTAGTTCAGTCAAATATATGAGACCAAATGGGCAGCTCCTGTCCAAAAGCAGGAAGAGAAGGCAGGAAGGGACAGGAACTGGATGAATGGACACAGGGAACCCAGGGTGGAAAGGGGGAGAGTTCTGTCACATTGTGGGGATTGCAGCCAAAGTCACAAAACAATATGTGTATAAGTTTTTGAATGGAAATTAACTTGAGCTGTAAACTTCCACCAAAAGCACAATAAATAAATACCAAAAACCAAACCCAGTGGTGTCGAGTCGATTCCGACTCATAGCGACCCTATAGGACAGAGTAGAACTGCCCCATAGAGTTTCCAAGGAGCGCCTGGCGGATTCAAACTGCCGACACTTTGGTTAGCAGCCATAACACTTAACCACTATGCCACCAGGGTTTCCAATAAATAAATAAGTAAATAAAAATTCTTTGAAAAGATTGTAAATCTTTAAAAAAAAAAAAAAAACTTCTAGAGGATAGCAAACTTCTAAGACATCACTGTAACAGAAATATAACATGAGCTGGGGAGTTCTACTCTGTCTTATAGGGTTGCTATAAATCAGAGCTGACTTGACGGCACCTAGCAACAACAACATGTATGTAATTTTAAATTTCCTACTAATCACGTTTAAACAAACACACACATGTGAAATACATTTGAATAATATATTTAACCCAAATAGGTCCCTGGGCGGCATAAATGTTCTGTGTTCGACTACTAACCTGACTGTTGGCAATTTGTCCCAGACGGTGCCCCGGCAGAAGAAAGGCCTGGCAATCTGCTCTTGTAAAGATTACAACCAAAAAACCCTATGGAGCAGTTCTAGTCTGTCACATGGGGTCACCTTGAGTCAGAATCTACTCAATGGCCTTGGGTTTTTTTATTTAACCCAATATATCCAAAATATTTTAATTTCCATATGTAATGAATATAAGACATCATTAATGAGATGTTTTATTCTCTATTTTTGTACCAAATCTTTGAAGTTTAGTACATATTTTATACTTACAGCACATCAGTTGGAGTAGCCACATTTGAGAGGTTCAGTGGTCACATGTGGCCAAATGGCCCTTACACTGGACAGTGCAGTTCTCGGATATCCTCTTCAATTTCTCATGTCCTCTCTCCAGTCTTACACACCCTTAGTTATAGCTCAGCTCCCTCTTCTTTAACACAATCTTAAAACTGATGTTTTCGACTGTTGGGAATTGTTGGCTCATCCTATGTAAATGGGACAACTCTAGCTTTCATAGTCACTTCTTTGCTTATAGCTTACATTCTGGGCATTCGTTTTTATTACCATTTCTACATGACATTTGGAATATATTTAGTAGAGGCAAGACCGACTCAAACATTAAATAATATACAGGTATAATAACTGAAATATTGTCTAAGACCATCATTTCTTTCATGTTTATTTGCTTTTCTGCTTTTATTAAAAACCCATGACTATGACTTTGAATCCCTACAGTCTAATCCTGGTTCTGCATTACTGACCATTTGACTTTAGGGACATCACTTAGGTTGTTTTACATTTTTTAAATGGAGATAATAATTCCTGGCCATCTTTATTCACAGGGTTATTATAATGATCAAATGAGTTAAGGAATTTAAAGTGGCTTTGAACACTCTGAAATAGTAGATTTATTTAGGGTAGTATTATGGTGGTTGTTTTATACATCATGGTGAATTTGGTTTCCATTTTGAACTTACAATGCACTATAGGAACACTTATGCCTTCTGTTTGGGAGATTTTGTTTTATCATATTAGTGTATGTAGTTAGAATGGTCCAGTCATGGAGTGTTAATACAACTATTGGAGCCAGAGATACTACTGAAGAGAAGTACATTGTGCTTTCTAACTGGATCATGACCTTTCAATTACATTTTAATTCTAAAACTTGGTGGAGATTCATACCCCTTAGTTTGTCAGCTTCTTAAATTAGACAGCATAACTGACATCCTGGAGTCTGCAAATAATAATGAAAATTAAAGCTCAAGAGATTAAAATTAATCAATAGATTTGATAAAGATTCTGCTCTCTCGCTTTTTGTTTAATTTCCATGCAACTCAAAGAATGACCTTAGTTTGCTTTCTCTAAGTATAGAGTTCATTCTGGAAGCTGGAATCCAAGTGTAGTGTTCATTCTGGAAGCTGGAATATAGAAATTCAAATGCCTTTTGATTTATTGGGGAACAAAAGTTGTTTTCAGTGAACTGGAAAGCCCATCTATTACCCTTCCTTCTCTGACTGAAATGAGCCACAGTTTTTCCAAACTCTAAATTTTATTTCTGCATTTAATGAAGGAATCCTGGTGGTGCAGTGGTAAAGAGCTTGGTGGCTAACCAAAAGGTCGGTAGTTCGAATCCACCAGCCACTCCTTGGAAACCCAAATGGGGCAGTTCTACACTGTGCCATAGGAGTCGCTATGAATCAGAATCGACTCAACGGCAATGGGTTTTTTCATTTAATGAAAAATATCTAGAAGTTAGTGACTGAGTTGTCCTAAGAGAAGAGCAAGTTGCACACCTTGATATGGCATGGTGAGTGGTTTTTTTTTTTTTTTTTTGAAAATGGTAAATTTTCAGCTGTCAATTTGGAAACCCTCTGTAGACTTGATACCTTGTTTCCCAGGAAGGGCCAGCAGGGTTATTTGGAAAGTGAAAAGTTATCTGGTGTAGTAATTATAATGGTAATGTTTCATGTTGTCACAACTGAAGTATTTTATGCACGGGAAAGAGCAAAACTTATAAAGGTAAAAATGAGTGTCTTCGGTAGAATTTATGACATAAGAAAATTAAAAAGGAGTTGTCACTCTAAGAAATTCAGCCACAAAAATTATAAAAATGCATGATTTAAAGGGAATTAGAAAAGAGCAATTCTTCAAGTACTTCCAAGTTGAAGTTTAAGAAATTTGGGGTTAAAAATCTATGTTAAAAAAAAAAAGATGATATTGTGTATCCATCATTCAGACTCTGATTTAGGACTCTGTGGTGGAGGCTGAGGAAGGAGCTGGGGAAGACTGCGTTAAACAATTATACATAAATGGCTATATTTTGCACATAGAAACATATGCTCTTATTTTAGATATTTTGACACTTTGCACATAACAGAAATACCAGAAAGAACTGTTAGACTGGAGGATTTTAAACAGTTCAATAGGATTTTCTGCAAAGATCTTCAGGGATTGTCTTTTGTTTAAAGAAAAAAAAAAAAGGCAGAGTCTTAAATTTGCTACGGGAGCTGTCTGAAAATTGCAGGATAAACTCAATCTGAGCTGGTGTCTTTTGTATGCTTTCTTACGCCAAAGACCATCAGTCCTTCAAGGATATGGGAGAAGGCCTTCAGTGATATAATTGAAATATTTCATGATCTAATTTTCAAATATAGGTGTATAATAATTTTATGTAAAACATAACATGCATACATAGTGTATATATCTTGTGCTATTCAGAGTGTGGTTGGGTTTCAGGAACATCACCTGGGAGCGTATTAAAAATGCAGAATCTCAGGCCCATTGTAGACCTTCTGAATCAGAGCCTGTAATTCGACCATAGCCTTGTGTTGTTGTATGTGGTCTTTATGGAAGCAGATCACCAGGTCTTTTCTCCCACGCAGGCGCTGGGTAGGTTCGAACTGCTAACCTTTCGATTAGCAGCTGATTGCTTGACCATTCCACCACCAGTAGCCTTAAACCAAAACCGGTTTCCATAGAGTGGATTCCGACTAATAATGACCCTACAGGACAGAGTAGAACTGCCCCATAGGGTTTCCAAGGAGTAGCTGATGGATTTGAACTGCCGACTTTTTGGTTCGCAGCTGAACGCTTAACCACTGCTCCACCAGCTGATTCAAATATATGTTAATGTTTAAGAAATTCTATTCCTGAGTGTGCTGCAGGAAACCAGTCTCTTCATCGCTGAACTAGTTTAGGAGAATCTTACTCATGTATCAACTCTCTGTTAGTCTAGTTTCAGATTTAGAATACCTTCAGTCTTAAAGGGGAAACCCTGGTGGCGTAGTGGTCAAGTGCTATGGCTACTAACTAAGAGAATGGCAGTTCAAATCTACCAGGCGCTCCTCGGAAACTCTATGGGGCAGTTCTACTCTGTCCTATAGGGTTGCTATGAGTCACTATGAGTTGGAATCGACTCGACGGCAATGGGTTGTGTTGGTTGGTTCAGTCAAAGCAATTTATCCCTACATTCTCTGATACTGTTATCCAGAACTCTTAGGACAAGATCAGCTTCTTTACTTTAACATCTTTCAGAGCGTACTATATGCCAGGCATTTAATCCTCATAAAAAATGCTACTGTCCAGTTATGTAAATGTGGCCAAGTTGACAGAACTAGTAAATGCTTGAGCCAGAACCTGACCCAGGCAACGTGGCTCCCACCATATGGCAACTGCTCAGTCATACTATGCTCAGGTCTCCAAGACCAGGACAAAGCCCAAGGGAAAAAGCTACTTGATGTTGGAAATAAGGTTCAGATTATTAGTCACTGTAGTCATGGCTTAATAGAGGGAGGTACTTAAATGTTCCTAAGCCAAGGATGAAAATATCTCCTGATATTTAAGTGAAATATTTCACGTGCTCTTAACACAGTCATACTTGTCGATCTCACAATAGTATAATGAAGCTGTATTTATGTTTAAATATGCCAATTGAGTCTATCTTAAAAGAAGACATATGAATGAAAAGCACTATTCTCTCTCAGCAATGATGCATCAGTAACCATGATAAGCCACAACAGACTGAGCTTTAGAGCCAGACAAAATAGAGAAAAAGGGCTACTCGTATAGATGTGAACTGAATCTCACAGTTGCATAATCCCTTTCCCTATTGATGAATAACTGAGAAGCCATGGGTGTGCCTATTTCTTCAAATGAGGGAAATCTGAAGCAATTGGAGAAATTACTTTATCTCCCCCCCTCCTTTTTCTGCCCTTCCTCCCGTTATCATTTTACGTAGGATGCCCTGAAAATTGACAATATTTCAATTTGATGCAACAACGTCATATTTCTTCTAGTGGGTTAAAAATTAGGACCACATAAAGATTTTTTTCCCTACCCATACTAGATCTCATATTAAGAACTGAAAAACAGAATAGCTCTTTTTATCCCTTGAATGTTATACATCCACTGTCTCCTCTAACTCTGGATGAAAATCCTGTTATATAGGTTAGGAGACTGTAAAGACGCAAGTCTTATCTGTAAGAGAACAGAAGCTACTCACATGTCTGCAGTTCAAGGAGACTTAAAAGGTTGTGATTGACAGAACTGGAAGAGAACCGTGGGTATCCACGGACTATATTGTCAAGTTAAAACTCTTTTGCAATGGGGGAGAAGAGCTGGACGATGAGAGTGAGAAATGTTATCAAGTCAAATTTGAGAGATTTATTAAGGTCAAATCAGTTGTCCACTATCATACTAATTAATTGTTGTGATTTTGCTTTTCAGTGTGTATGTACAGAGAGCCATCACTCCATGAAATTGGAGAAAAACAAGGGCGCTCGAGGAAAAGTTCTGGAACACCAACCATGAATGGAGGCAAAGTCGTGAATCAAGATTCAGCATAGCTGAGAACTCTTTCCTTCTTCCCTTTCTCATCCCTTCCCTGTCTTTCCCTCCCCTTTACCCATTCCCTTCCAATAAATCCACCCACGAGAGGAAAAGAAAATGGCAACGCAGGACCTAGTGGCTAAGATTCTGCTCTCAAAATTTCCTTTGTGCAGGACAAGAAGATGGAACCCAAGCTTGCCTGTTGCAATGTGGTAGAAGCGTACCTGCCCAAAAATTAGCACACAAAAAGCAAAGGCAAAAAAATAAATAAATAGGACTCCACAAGTATTTTCAAGTAAACTGGTCTGTTATTAACTGAGGGCTAACTGTAACAAAGATATAACTATAACAATGATGAAATAAAGTTAGTATCTTCAATGAAAGGGTTTTGGAGAATTGAACTTACCAATCGATGTAATACCCTAAAGAGCTTAAATTCTCGATAATGCTGTGATGTGTGGCTTTGTTTTACTTTGTATTTTCTTTGGGCATCTGCAAATTGACACACAATTATATCCTGTGTCTAGGATTTTTTTTTCCTTAAAATTGGATGTGTATGAATTGTAGAATCTCATAATGCCTTTAAGGCTTATATATAACCCGGAACCATTTAACACCAAGAAAAGTTTAAAAAAAATTATTCTTGAAGCTGTTATTTTTGTTGTATGCAAAAGGATAGTCTCGTATTGAATCTGATGGTATTAGCAGACTTTATTCCTTCATAAAAAGAGTTTTAGATCCTCCTGGTAAAATATTTTCATCAAAGCTTTTAATCTAGGATCTCTTTTTTCTTTCCTTTTTACCAATTCAGGAAAAAGAGTTCTGTTGTTAAGGGTGAAGTAACTTTTGGGGTTCTGTGTCATTGCCAGGTCCAGGCAGTGACGTATGAGCTACTTGCTCGTACCATTTAGTCTGACCTTTTGTTTTGTGGACAACTTTGAGAGTATAGGGACATGTCTAGCTGTCTTAGAGGGTTTCCTTTTGTCTCTTGTAGCAGGAAAGAAGGAAGGAGGGTTTTACGTAAGGTAATAAGTTCAAGAAAATTGAGGAAAGGAAATTGCGTTTGCCTTTCTAGCTTAAAAAAAAAAATATCTAGCTTAAAAGGTTTATTTATGTCTATAGCATTTTCCAAACTCTGCCAAGAAATGGGGAGGCATGACTGTGAAATTCCTTATGAAGCCAGTGGCTTGCTTGTTGCTGTATATCCTCATTTATGAATCTAGTTGGCAATAAGCCTGTCTTCTAGAACACCGGAAGTTACTAGTCATGCACTGAATTTTCAAAGGACATAGAGAAGTGATATGGAATTAACTAACAGCTATGGCTCCAACAGACAGAATTGAGTGAGTGGCTTAAAGTAACAAAAAAGAACTTGACATAAGAGCAGCCAGTGAATAGTTAGGAATGCTGAAGCATTAGAAAAATATTAGGGAAGATATGAATTGCCTTGGAAAAAATAGATTTCCTTAGTCCTACAAATCAGAAATGGTGTAGAGACATCCAAATTAAAACCAAACCAAACACAACAGAATGCTAAAAAAATGTATGCAGATTTATGGGTATTATCAATAAGCTAGCATGTAACTTCTCCTATAACTCTACTGCCCAGCATGTATTGTTCCAAATATGACTCCCTAAAATATATACACTTTGCAAAAGCTCTAAATCCTCACCTCAATGACCTTGTCATTGGTTGTTTTATCTTTCAAGGTCACCATTTCCCTCATTCCTACACAATCATTATTCTTCAACAGTGGTTCGTATCCTTCACCAAGTATCCTATTTATGTTATTGGAGGTTAGTAGAAAATAAAATAGAAAGAATTTGCCTAAGCAGTCGCTAAGAACAAAAGTTATGCACCTAGACAAGGATTTTGAACACGGAGTTGCAAGAGATATTTGTCGAGTCAAAGTTTTGGAAGCTAACAAATAATTTTAATAAACTAACATTTAAATTTTTAAAACAGGAATTTTGCTCTTCAAGGAAAAGACTACCGTTGTGAAAACAAAAGTACCAATCTGGCTGTATTTCTCCTTGTTACTCTTGATTCCACTAGATTATAAATGCACCTGTCACCCCCAGGACCAAACACATTCCAAGCATGAAGGCTTATTTTTGCTGAAAAAATTAAAAAGAGGTTTCTACAAAATGGGTCACAGGATCTTTTAGCATGGTGTGACTTGAGCTTTTGTGGTGATACACGCAGTCACACACTCATGAAAAACAATCGATAGTTTCAAAAAGTGTTATCAATTACATGGATGAATTCATAAGAGAATATATTAATCCAGTTAATCATGAAAAAATATGATAGAGTTATACATCTTAACCAAACTCCTCACCCTGTTTTCAGTGGCTGTCCATCTTTGGCATCTAGACTTCCCTTTGTCTTCTTCCTGAGAACAGTTGAGAAACAGAGAATTTGTATTTTTTTCTCCATATTATGTTATATAAATATCCACCCCAGTAAAACATTTTGTAAATTAGCTTTGTCTTATTTCCAATTCATTTCAGAAAAGGAAATGGAAACGCCGTTACTTCTCTCACACACTAAGCTGATAAACATTGTGGTTTAGAGCGAAGTGTGAATATTTGCTTAACTGCTGCTTCCTTTTGAAGTACATAAAACCTTTAATAGAAAAAGCCAGTATTCACTGTCTAGGTTTTAAGAATATTAATACATATAAATAAATAATTGTCCTATTTCTTCCAAAAGTATGAGTCAATTTAAATACTTTATTGTCCAGTTTTATCCCAAGTAAATGATTGTCTACTTTGATTTTCGTTGTTCCCACTTCTGGGTCTCCAGTTCATTCATTATTTTCCTATAAGTGAAATAAGCTTTTTTTTTTTTTTTCTTTTCTCAAAGCACTCGGATATTCTCAGGAACAAATATGGATTTTAGTAAAACTTTGTAACTGGCTATGTAGACATAAGTTAAGACATGCTTATTTTATGAGTTTATTGCAACGTGTTTCAAAATCCATGGCTTAAGAGTGAAAAAAAAATCTATGAGAGTCCCAGAAAATAGTTTTCTGGCCAATATACCTTGGTTGATTTTTAAGCTAGAAGTTTGGAGTTTAGATACAAAATGGTGCTGAAGTTCCGTTTGCTATTTCAGAGATTCCCATGCTTCCAGAAACTGGAGGACAACACACTGACTAACGCTTGGTTACAGCAATAGTTTGGGCTTTGAATTTTATATATCAATTTCATAGCACATTTTTAACTGCTATAGATTGGCACAGTAAAGAACTATAAATGTGATGCAATGTGATGCTTATGGAGCCTCGGTGAATCCAGACCGCTGGTTTAGAGGAACTCACCTGTTTTAGAAAATGGCAGCACTGTGAACATGTACCTAGATGGTAGACGTGGGGTACCACTAGCCAGCGATGAGAGCGTTAAATGGTGAAGAATGACCTAATTTCTCGTCTATCGAAAAATTTGGAAGTCCTGGTTTTGGAACGCTAATTTCTTGGTGAAGAAGCATGACGACAGCAACAGTAATTTTTTTTTTTTTTTTTAACACGGACCCAGAAATAGCAAATCTACTGTTCTGCCCCCATGGCTTAGTCTACAAGGCCTCACTCTGAGAAGATTTTCCATAATGTTGCTTAATTTCATCTGCCCAAGGTGAAATGCATTCAAATATAAAAAGTCCCTGCTCATTTTCATACCATAAAAGGCTGAGGTTATTTCTCTGTCAGAAAATTGTAAATAGCATTTTTTTAAAACCAGAATCACATTGAAAACAGTGGATTGTTCTACAAATATATATGTGTATATATACATATGCCTCTGAAATAAGAGTATATTATATAGTTTTTATTTGATTTGTGGTCTTTAGTCATAGGTGATCAAACAATAAAGAGACCTGAATGCAAAACTTTATCTATAAATGTATATTTCTAATGATAGTACGAAATGCCACTTCATAATAAAAAACAGGTGGGAATAATCATTAAAGCACACGCTCCTTCAGAACGTCTGTGATTCTGAATCCCCTTTTGGTGGAAAGAAAAAAATTTTATTTTTAACAAGGTGTTTTAAGAAGCTCTACTTACAGACACAGATTCCATGAAAAGTTATATCAGATTGAAATTTTATGGTTGAGGGCAGGAAAAAGGTGGAAAATATCAAACTTTATTTTTCAGGATTTTTCCTGGAACCCAAGTTTAAAATTCAATATTTAAAATCTAAATTCAGTGAACATTTCTAATATTCAGAGTTGATACATTGAGCTTCAGTAAAAAACAGAAGCAAAAATAAAAATCCTTAATGTTACATAAAGCTGTAAATTAATGTTATCATAAAAATTGCATCATTAGATGTTTTATTAGTTGGAAAGATTGAGCTGATGTTCGTCTTTGCTCCAAGCACAATCTGAGGACAGTGGCATTCATTTTACTGAAAGTTCTTCCAAAAGTTCAAAATAGACTCCCATGAGTAGAACTGGTATTAGCTACATTACAAGGTTAAATGTTACCATCTTAAGAAATTATTGACACTGAAATGTTTAATAAACATGTTGTATGAGAAACTGGACAAATTAATGTTTCCTCTTTGCATTAAAGCACAGAATATTCTTTTCATTGTTTTTCAAGATCAGGTTTGTAAAATGTTTGTACACCACAATCTTCCTGAAGTGAAAAGCAATTAAAAATCTTGAGATGCTTAGGCATGTAGACAAAATACTGGCACTTTTTTTTTTTTTTTTTTACATTAAACTTTTTTGGGAAGTCTCTTTTCTTAGTGTGTCTATCCTATACTGTGTCCCTGAGAAAGTGCTGTATCATGTAAAATGATCAAAGATGGGTTTATGGATGTAGAATAAGTCATAGTTTGTTATCGGACACTACAAAGTAAAAATGACTTTCTAATTATGAAGCTACTTGAACGATATAAATATCTCATTTTGTGGTATAGTTGATATCTTGGCTTTTCCAGGATTAAGAACTTGAACACATTCATCCATTCTTTCATTCACAAGTTACTAACTAGAGGCTGCGGTGAGTTTAGGGATCATAAATTAAGTCACAGTCTCAAAAAATTTGAGCAAGGAAGATGTGTAACTGAATAATGTAATACCTGAGGGTATGTGTCCTAATAGGTATGTGATTAAGATTTTCTATAGCACTGATGATTAAACTACGAAGCCCCTAGGAAAGACGGGCATTGAAAAGGGAAATTTACTGAGTTAAAAAAAGACAACGAGGGCCCCCTTAAGTGGGGGACATTGTTTGAATATAAGGTATGCAGAAAGCAAAACAATTGCTATTTGGGAAGCAGTTGTTGAGGCGAAAAAGAGCATGTCTAGAAGAGGAGGTGGGGAAAAAAACTGAGTTAATATTAATAAAAATGAAAAGTTATTCAAGTTTTGCCAGTTCACTCTAGGTTTGTTTGAGTGTCTCTATCTGTTGGGATGCTACTGATTGCTCTTAATAGACTCCCTGACCCAAACTGAAGCTTCCGGTACAAGTTCCCAGCAGCACCATTTGACACTTAATATGTCTGTGGTTCCCCCATCCCTGCCCACCTCCACGTATAATAACTTCCCTCTTGGAATCAGAAATGACATTAGCAGTAGCAGACAACACATTTTTACATCCTCTATTCTATCTTATTGACTTAATGGCAGTGGGTTTTTATTCTCTCTGAGAAGGAACCCTGGTGGCGCTGTGGTTAAACACTTGGCTGCTAACCAAAAAGTCGGCAGAAGGATATAGCAGTCTGCTCCCGTCAAGATTACAGCCTTGGAAACCCTATGGGAACAATTCAACTATGTCCTACAGGGTTGCTATGAGTCAAAACAAACCAGACAGCAATAAATTTAATTTCTGCTTATTCTTAGAAGTCCCCAGAAAACATCTCCTCACATCTCATTGGCCTAGTTAGGGTCAGGTGTCAATGCTTTAATGAATCACTGTGGCCAAGAATTTGAGATGTCTTGATTAGTTTAAGCCAACCAGGGCCTTTTCCTAGACGTGGAAGTTAGATGGTCTTCCCCAAAGATATAGGTCTGCATAGGTAAGGGGTGAATATTTGAGTGAAACTCACAGTATGTTTATCAAGAGGAAATGGAAACGAATACTGAGTAGGAAAACATTAGCAAATCACTATTACCTATTAGTAAAAGCATGTCCTATCCTATCACAGTTCATTGGATAGCTGAAAAACCTGCAGAGCAATGTAAGTATTGATGAACTAAAGCTACCGGCATAAATCTTGGGGTGATAGGGAGGGGAGGCAAATAAAAGGCATTGAAATTCAACTCTCCAAGCATTCATTAAATGCACAAGGCTGGAAACCCTTGTCGTGTAGTGGTTAAGAGCTACAGCTGTTAACCAAAAGGTTGGCAGTTTGAATCCACCAGGCGCTCCTTGGAAACCCTATGGGGCAGTCCTACTTTTTGCTATAGGGTCACTGTGAGCCAGATCGATTAGACGACAACGGTTTTTTTTTTTTTTTTTTTATGCAAGAGGCTTCGTAGGGGTCGCTGTGGAAGAGAGAAACTGCTGCAGTTTTAGAGAGGACAGGTATATTTGACAACTCAATCTGTCTGGTATTTCAAGTGCTTTTAGGTGACTGTCACACAAGGGGCTAGAAAGTACAGATCAGGTCTTCTAGATCAGTGGTTTATACCATATCTACTTTTTCATTCCCATAAAATCCCTGCTAGGACTAGGTCATTACTAAATGCTTCTTAAAATGTCACTTCAAGCAGTCATTTCAGGTCCTAACCTCAGGGCTGTTTGGGACTTCAAAATCACCTGGGACAGCCTTACATATATTCTTGAATCTCCTCTGCAGATTGTAGCAGATGTTTTAAAACTTGGGATGACTATAAATACGTTACCTTCCAAAGCAGCCTTTTCCACTTGTGGCCAGTACTGGTTTTATAAATTTCTTCCTTATATGAAATAACTTGCTTTTCTGCAGCTTCTAGCCATTGTTTCGGTTTTACTCCTTGGGGTTTTACTCCCTACTCAATGTCAGTTTAATCCTCCACCAATGGGAAAGGTCATATAGATATTTGAAGATGATTGTCATTTCCTCCTCACTTTTCACTTCAAATCTTCTCTACTCATGTGGAATATTTTCAGAACTTTTAAATATTTTGTGCTTGTTTATCAACCTGTTTATTTTATTCTGAACAAACTCTAATAACTTCAAGTGTATCATATAATATGATATTTCTGGTATAATTTAACCAGTCCAGAGAAGCTCCCTCATTCTCAATATTATGACTATATTATGTTAAGATTGCATTCACTTTTTTGACAACCTCACTAAAACTTTAAACACTTAGTTTCGTTTCTATTAAAACACCGAAATATTTTTTCAACTTTGAATCTCTAGGGCTGAAATTAAGATGGAGGTTTGTTAAGAGAATGATGTGAATAATTCCAGTCTGATTAAGTCTTTGAGAGGAATAAGCCTCATTAGACATATGTGTGGAATTTTCCAGATGTCCTACCAAATTCTCATTCAATGATGAGTCATGAATCTGCTACCTAACTTTGTGATCCTTCTGGAAATCCATTTGCAGGGATTAACAGTAACACACTTCATTTTCTCACCTTGGTTACTTGGGGTGATGTGTATGAGGTGATCATTCAGATGGAAGGCCTGTATCTTCAGGAAATATGTGCCCTTAAAAAGGACACATGGTTTTGCTCCAGTTTAAATTCTCTCTCCTTTCTTCATTTTGTTACTCTAACAATCTCTTCCAAGAATTACATTCATTGGATTTATCTGAATCATTACTTGTTTTTGCAGTGATCCCTTCATTTATTACCTAATTTAAAATTGGTGTTTGTTTATAGCAATAACCATTGCCAGATCTCTTCAAATTCCTATTCAAATTTCCTTCTCTGAGCCAACCTACTTCTCTGCATTTATAGACTTTCACGCTACTTCGTTGACTGACTTAGCTCTGAACTAGCTTACTTTTTTTTTTTTCCTAAATTTTAAGTAGTTAATTCCTGTGGTAGCAAGCATCACCTCACCTTATATGAAAGTAATATGCATTCTCTGAGCATAAGCTTTCAGTTATTTTTCTTAGGAGTTTAAAATATTATCAGGGTTGTCATGTTACTTCAGAACCTTTTTTAACAAGCTTATCTAAAAGGCAACATATCTTAATCACTGTGCTATGTTTTTTATATGCATACTCATGGATTAGCCCTGCTCATCATTGCAATTTTCTATCTCTAAAAATATGTCCCTGGCCCAGAGAAGCACACAAAGCTACACACAAGAAGAACATAGCAAGAGGGTCTGTAACACATGAACTGCACATTGGCCTAGGTTTGCTTCCTTTGGTCAACCTCATTTTCATCCCTTTCTTCCTCTTTTTGCTACTTCTCTGTTTTTACAGATTTTCACACTGCTTGGTGAGCAACTTAGCTCTGAACTAGCTTACTTTTTTCCCTAAATGTTTGAGTAGTTAGTTCCTGTGCTGGCAAGCATCACCTCAGACATATACTCCATAGGTCTGCTTGGCCCATTACCCTTACCACGATGAAGTGATGGCTTAAGTAAATTAGATGTTTTTTTTCCCCCCCCAATACAATGATAAGTCTGGATGCAGATGTGGCTGGTATTATTTGGACCATTCAAAGACATCGGGATCAAAGTCTCTGCAATTCTCTATATGTTTTCCTTCAAAGTAGCCTTCCTTCAAAGTTCCAAAATGACTTTTTGAGTTATAGGCATCATGTCCACATTTCAGGGCAGAAGAAGGAAAGAGGGAAATAGGAAGAAGTGGTTTCTGTACCAGAGAGGCCCCTCTTTCAGAAATCCTCAGCTTACATCTCCTTGGCCAGAACCGAGATCTCATCAATAAGGAAGAAAGAGAAATTTGATATTGGGTAAGCAACTAGAATATGGAACCCTGGTGGTGCAGCGGTCAAAACCCTTGGCTGCAAACCAAAAGCTTGGCAGTTCAAACCCACCAGCCGCTCTGTGGGAGAAAGATGTGGCAGTCTGCTTCTGTAAAGATTTACAGCCTTGGAAATCCTATGGGGCAGTTCTACTCTGTCCTATAGGGTGCTATGAGTCAGAATCGACTTGATAGCAGTGGGTTTTTTTGTTTGTTACATAAAATATGAACTTCCCTTGGGGTTTGTACTGGGCATAACCAGACCGCCTCCCACTGGGTACATCCCGCTGCTACGGATACTGTCTTCACCATAAGGACAGCTTAGAATTGGATCGCTCTTCAGGCTACTTGTTTCTCTGACAAGTTGAGCCACTGTCATCACTGATGTCCTGGATGACAAGGGAAGCAAATTGATCGATTATATGCCATATGCTCTCTGGGTGTCTCCTATAGGGTAACAATGAGGGGCACACTGGAATCATAAGGAGATGTGTTGCTTTCAGTTACTATGGATTAGAATGACTCTACTCTGAATCGAGAACCAAGAAATCTTGGCCAGATCACCCTGGAATGAGCAAGCAGAGACCCCTTTTGCTTAACACATCTGGTTAAATAGGAGAATGGCAATCAAAACACTCCTATCACTCACAGTATAGGCAGAAAGCCTGTGCTGGCACATCCCAACACACAGGCAAACCTATGGACAAGGGTGACATTGACTTGCTTGACTAACCCACTGTCCATCTTAAATGCTAGAGCTCAAAAGAAATGACCGTGACCGAGCGCCGGATTGCCCAAAAAGCAAAGTATGCATAGGGCCCAACTGTGCCTTCCCACCAATCTGCAGTGTGTAATTTCATCTGTCCACCACCACGGCAAAGATGTGGTGAAACCCATGTAAAGTTGCTCACAACAGATTAGCAAGTAAATACAATTAAGCCTGTGTGTACCTTGCTCAAGGTGGACCTGTGCATACCATGGTTAGTGGTTAATCTGCCCCGACTGTGACCTGTTAGGACGCATTTAATGTAATTGTCTGTGGACTTCACAGGTGGTGGTCCACTTCTCTGATGCAGAGTGGGTACTTATCTGGGACTTGCTCTAAAAGCAGGAATCTGAGGGGTTAGCTCCCCCCTGTTTCTGACTGCTTTCCCCATCCATAATTAGCACCACTTCATTGCCTTTACAATGTGGCCCTAGGTTCTAGTCAACCGTAAGTATTGACTTTCCAGTTGGAGGACAACGGACTCCAAAAAGCAAATCATTAGTGAGAACCCATAGGGTGATTTCATCTTCAGGTCTTTTCTCTTTCTTTAAAAAAGATTATTGCCGCCTGAATATAGTTGCTAGAGTTACGATGTATGCTTGATTTCTGTCGTGCTTAGGAGATTTTCAGTGGTTCTAAACACTGACTACAGATTAGAATTACCTGAGAACTTCAAAAAACTACACCCAGGCTCAGGTCCCACGCCTAGAAGCCCTGTGGTAATTGGTTTGGAGTGATGTCAGGTGATTCTCATCTGCAGGGTTTGAGACCCACCGTACTGGGTTTTTTTTTGGGGGGGGGGTACTAAAGGAATTCCTAAGGCACCATTGTTGGTGTTGCCGTCTAGTCGGCTCTGACTTCTGGTGACTTTACGGACCACAGAATGAAATGTTACCTGGTCTTGCACGATCTCCATGATCTCTGGTATGTTTGAGTTCATTGTCGTGGTTATTGTATCCAACCATCTCACTGAGAGTAGCTAATGTTTATTAAGTGTTGCTTCAGGGCTGGAATGAAGCTGGCATTCCAGAGAATTTGTAAGTTGAAAATGCCCATGAGGGTTATCTTTAGAAGACTCTACAACAAGTCTTAGACAATCCAAATAGCAGGTGATATTAGATGTTACTCACACTCATAGCAACCCTATCAGACAGAGTAGAACTGCCCCATAGAGTTTCCAAGGAGCTCCTGGTGGATTGGAACTGCTGACCCTTTGGTTAGCAGCCGTAGCACTTAACCACTAAGCCACCAGGGGTCACTATGTGTCGGAATAGACTTGACAGCAACAGGTTTGGTTTTGGTTAGTTTTTATTAGATGTTAAGCCTCTGCAATATCCCTGGCAGATTCTGACATCCTGCCTAATCACCCTGAGATGGTACAGTAGTACATTTAGAGGTTTTAAAAAATTTTATTGTGCTATAGGTAAAAGTTTACAGTGCAAATCAGTTTCTTATTTAAAAAGGTATACATAAAGTGTTTTGTGACACTGGTTGCAATCCACGCAATGTGTCAGCACTATCCTCCTTTCCACCCTGGGTTCCTTGTGTCCATTTGTGCAGTTTTTCTGTCCATTTCTGACTTCTTGCTTTTGCTCTTGGGCAGAGGTCACTCAATTGACGGAACTAAGAAGCATGTTCTTCAAGTGTGTTGTTTGTTTTATAGGCCTGTCTATGGCTGAAAGGTGGACTTCGAGAGTTGCTTCCGTTCTGAATTAGCAGGGTGTCCAGGGGCCACGGGTTCAGGGGTAGAGATTTTTCGATAAAGAACTCCTGTTGCCATCCAGTCAATTCTGACTCGTAGTTACCCTATAGCACAGAGTAGAACTGCCCCAGAAGGTTTCTAAGGAGCAACTGGTGGATTTCAACTGTGACCTTCTGGTTAGCAGCCAAGCTCTTACCCACTGCATCTTGTTTGGATACCTGGAGCTGACTCAAGGACAATTTTGTCTGAATCCAGGGATATGTTTGATTAAGAAGCCCCATGATGTGGGTGCTTGCTTTCCACACACGATATTTGGATTTGGATGATGTTAATAAGCCTGGCTGCTGTCTTAGAAGAGTAGCTCGCAAAGTCAAGGAGATCCAGAACGTATACAGACCTTTATAGAAAGCTGGCTTTATTTCTTGACTCTGCTGCTGTGGTTCACAATGATATTTTTAGGGTGAATATGCTAAGACAGTCCTTTCTATTATTTGTAAGAGAGTTCATGTGTCCCCTGACAGTGCACCTCTGGCTATGAGAGGTCTACTAGCAGCAACATGGTCTGTCTGATTTATAGTCTTGTATCAAACCACCCATTCCAATGACAGAATTAATGTATAATAGCTTTCCCCACACTTTTCATGCAGAACACACTGTCCCCTGCAACCATACTTTTCACCCCTGCTATTTTCTTCTCTGTCCAGCACTACATTCTAGAAGCCAAGTAAGAGGTAGCATGTGACACTTCCTCTATTGCATGGCACTGACTAACCCTGTCACCAGCAAGAAATGACAATTCTGGCTTTATTCCAGAAAGCTGTCATTCAGCAGGGTTTGTTACTAGATTTTACCTTTGAAGTCCATCCACCTGCCTATGTTTCTCCACTCCTTGTCTTTATCTTCTCTGACTGAATCATAGCTTGCCTTCTAAGTCCCTGGAGTTGCCCCACTGATCGTGGAGAAGGAGCAAGAATTCAGTGTAGGCCAGTGAATGCAAGGAGTGTACCTCCAAAGAATGTACCTGGGAACTGGTCCTGGCAGGACTGGTTTTCTGACTCTGTCATATGCAAGGAAAGTCCTTTCTCCTCTAAACCCCAATGGTTAAGAGCTCAGCTGCTAACCAAAAGGTCAGCAGTTGAAATCCACCAGCTGTTCCTTAAAAACCCGGAGAGGCAGTTCTAATCTGTCCTATAGGGTCTCTATGAGTTGGAATTGACTTCATGGTAACTGTTCTTTTAATAGGAGGAGACTGAGAATAGGGTCTGTTCTATTATGATCTCTATAGGGCCAAATCTCTGACACAGAAAAGCAAGTAATGTCACATTGTGCAGGATCAAGATATGGCCATGATCCTTCAATAGGGTTTGATGCTACTCTCTCCATCTTTGACTGACTCCTTGTATGTATACCGTTTAGTATACTTTCTCCTAAAATTTGTGGCTTTTACCAAGTATGTTTGGACCATTTGCATTTTGTATAATTATTGATGTGTGGATATAGGTTTACCATTTTATGGTTAGTGGGGTTCTCAGTGGATCTCCTAGAAACACAATCCCTGGCACAGGCTCAGAACTACCACGCCAGTGAATTCTGAATT
This sequence comes from Elephas maximus indicus, assembly GCF_024166365.1. Taxonomy (NCBI): domain Eukaryota; kingdom Metazoa; phylum Chordata; class Mammalia; order Proboscidea; family Elephantidae; genus Elephas; species Elephas maximus. The sequence goes on from NC_064819.1 coordinate 22,937,024, forward strand.
CAGTCCTGGCAGAATGTAGCCTAGCTGTCCCACTCACCTATTTTTTTTATCTCCCTATAGGTCTGGAGTAGAGGACTTGATAAAGCAGTAGGTTACAGCACATAGGGAGTCAGGAAAACTTTCATCTAGATCTAGTTTCTGAATGATCTGGGGCACATTTATACACCTCTGAATCGAACTCCTCACTGTAAAATGAAGAGAGTTTGCAGATTAGTGATTAAGTTCCATTGTTTAATATATACTTTATCCTAAAATCTGTGACTTTTAATAGACGTGTTTAGACCATTTGCATTTAATATAATTATTGATACATATGAGTTTAAATTTACCATTTTATTTATTTTCTGCTTGTTCCCTGTTTTACGTTTTTCTGTTTCCCCTTTCCTGACTTCTTTAGGGTGATGTGAACATTTTTTCCTCTGTTCCATTTTATTTATTGTGTTTTTCCTTATGTCTCTTTGTGTACAATTTGTCTTTATAGATGTACATATTACATACACAATATACATATTTAACTTTCCACAGTCTATTTAAAATTAATAGTTTTGCACTTCAAGTGGAATGTAGAAGCCTTACCACCATATAGGCCACTTGAACCTCTTTCTTTATGTTACGTTTGTCTATATACATTGAAAATCCTCTCAATGTTATAACTTCTGCTTTCAACTCTCAAACATATTTTAAAGAACTCAAGAAGAGAAGAATAATCCTATTATATTTACCAGTACCAGTTGTTGCTGAGTTGACTCCACTCATGGTAACTCTGTGTGTTAGAGTAGAACTGTGCTCCACGGGGTATTTACCGACTGAGTTTTTTCAGAAGTGGATCATTACCCAGATGTTTACATTTCTGTTGCTCTTCCTTCATGCCTGACGTCCCAGGTTTCCTTCTGTTATCATTTCTATTCAGTCTGGAAAAGTTCCTTTAGTGGTTCCTTTGAACAGGTCAGCTGGCAATATATTCCCTTAATTTGCCTTCATCTGAAAATATTTTTATTTCATCTTCATTCCTGAAAGATATATTCTTTGGATATAGGATATTTCGTTGACAGTTTTTGTTTAGCAATTGTTATAATGTTGTGCTACTTCTGGCCTCTGCTATTGTTCCCTGTAGATACTGCATCATTTTTCTTTGGCTGCTTTCAGGATTTTTTTTTTTTCTTTTTCTTTGATTTTCAACAGTTTCATTATTATGGCTCTGGGTGTGAATTAATTTGGGATTCTTCTGTTTGGGGTTCACTGAGCTTCTTGACTCAGTAGTTTAGGTCTTTTGTCAAATTTGGGACATTTCAGACATTATTCTTCAATTTTTTTTTCTGGCACTGAACTTTTTCTCCTTTCTTTCTGGGACTCCAGTGATATGAATGTTAGATGTATCATTAATTGTCCTACAGATCTCTAAGGCTCCTTTCATTTTTTTTCAATGTTGTTTTCTCTCTGTTCTTCAAATTGGATAATTTTTTATTAATCTATATAGAAGTTTACTCTTCTATCACCTTTATTCTGCTATTGAGCTCATTAAAGTTTTTTTTTTAAGTTTTGATTTTTGTTCTTAGTTCTAAAATTTCCATTTGGCTCTTTGTATCTTCTATTTGCTGAGACTATCTTTTGTTTGTTTGTTTGTTTCTTTTAAGAGTCAGATAATTTCAGCATCTTTGTCATCTCATCATTAGTGTTCGTGGATTATTTTTTCCCATGTAAATTGGATTTTCAAATGCCATGTAATTTTTTATTGTATCTTGAACATTTGGAATACTACATTATGAGATGCTGGGCCTTGTTTAAATCCAATGGAGTGCTGATATTTTTGTTTTAGTTAATGGGAACCTGGTTAAGTTCAGGTCTTAAATTCCAATCTCCATTCTGTGTGCTGTGGTTTCAAGGTCAGTTTAATTTTCAAATCCTTTTGAGTGCTATTTGGAGCTGCCCAGTACATGTGCCCCCTAGTGGCCAAACTGGGACGTGCACAGAAGTGTATCTCTGAGTATAGTTACCAAAGCCTTGGGAGTGCCCTTTGGATTGGTCCAGTGTATGTGTCTCCTAGAAGCCAGTCTGGGAAGTGGGCAGCAGTGTATCTGTTAGTCCAGTTTTCAAAGTCTTTTGTATGCTAATAGGATCAGAGTCACACGTGCACAGCCTAGGAATGAGTCCAGGAGTTTATAAAGAACGATTTGGAGCTTATTTTCTAAGGTCCTTCCTCTCTACAACCTCCTCATACTTTGTTTTCTTGGGCTCCTATATTGTCTTCAAGCTAGAAAGCTGGGGTTTTAGTTATCCTACCCTGCTGTGCAACCCCCCAAGTGTATCTCACCCAGGGCCAAACAATGGGAGCATGATAAAGACAGGGACGTTACCCCTATCCTCTTGGAACTAAAACTTCTTCTCTCTCAGTTTTGGCTCCTGTGGCCTCCTTTACTAGCTGCTGCCTCTACGACCACAGCATTGCTTGAGAACTGGGCCATGGGAGAACAGATAAAGAAGGATAAAACGGGGATTTTGACAATCTCCCTCTGAATATTGAGTTGCCTTTCCTGTTCCTTGAACCAGAACTAGAGAACTTCTCCTGAGCTCTGCCTACTCCCTTGTGACTACTGTGTTGGTTGGGGGATACGGGAGGAGGAAAATGGCGAAGTCGCCACTGATTCAGTGGGAATTGGATTCTGGGCCTCTTCCCCAATTTACCTTCTTCTTTCAGAGTCTTCAACGAGCTGCCGTATTCATTTTCCCTAGGTTTTATTCAGTGCAACAGACTGAGTGAAGTGTACTTACTCTAATCCAGACAAGAACTCTTAATATTTTTAAAACTCCAAAAATTTAATGACGTCCATTTATATTTTTATTATCCAAAGTAGTCAGGTTTCTGAATGTAGGTCTCTCCCTTTTCCCCTCAAAGGCAAGGTACCAGATGAAAATGTAAAACCCAGAAGACACAGAAATAAAGTGTCAAATATTTCAGTACTCTACCAACCCTGTATGATTTGGAGAAAAACGAACTGTCCCCATCCAACTCAGTCACCACCTGAATATAAAATGTGATATTTCATGTCTTGTAAGATATGGTTTTTGAAATATTTTAAAAAGTAAAGAAGATCTGAATAGCAAATTTTAGCATCTCGGTTTAGTTCAGTGCTTCAGATTGAGAAATTTGACAAAAAAAAAAAAAAAATGGTCCTTAATTGGAAAAGTTTGATGATGGTTATAGGGTCATCTGATAAGCCATAGGTACAGTCTTTTCGAAGCTAGTGCTTCAAATGAAGTATAAAAGCAGGTCATCTGCAGGAAATGCGCAGAGTCAAAACACTGGGCTTTTTTTTTTTTTTTTTTTTCTCCTAGGAACATCTACAGCAGGGCTTAAAGTAAGCGGGGCATGGAGCGGAATAAGTATGGCGGCTGCCATCATGGCGCCTTTGTTCTGTAAACCAGTGTGCGCTGTTTATCATGGTCATGTCAGAGCCACACTGACCAGGTAAATTTGTAAAATCCTTTTACAGAATGTTCAAAGAGATCGAACAATATTTCTCTGATACCTACACAGTAGCAATTATAAAATATAAAACGCCAGTATAAATACATACATATATATACATATAATAGGTATACATGTATGTATATCATGTTTCTATCTGGGAGAAGGCGTATCAGTTTTACCAACCTACGTTGTCTATATTTTTTAAAATCAGGGGATTACATACAGTCCAGAAATATTTGAGCTACTTTTAAAATGTCTCAGGTACAATATGACCTACATGTTGGAAATGACCCTTAATTGAATCAATCTTTTCTTTGGAGAATCTGTCAAAAACGAAACAGAACATATGTGTGTGTGTATATACATATGTGTGTGTGTGTGTACGTGGGCTCGTGTGTGTGCATGTACGAGCAACGTGATTGTGTGTACGCACGTGTGTGTGTACATATATATATACGCAATATGTAGGTCAATATGTAGGTCACATTGTACCTGTGACATTTTAAAAGTAGCTCAAAGATTTGTGGACTGTATGTAATCACCTGATTTTTAAAAAATATAGAAAACATAGGTTGGTAAAACTGATACGCCTCCTTCCAGGTAGAAACATATTATGTTTTTACCTTTAGATGTAATTTGGCTGTTCAACTTTTCACACTATTCTATTTCTTTTGGCACCAATATCTTCTGTTGGGCCGTGTCTTAGTTATCCAGGAGCCCTGGTGCTGCAGTGGTTCAAGCAGTCGGTTGCTAACCGAAAGATTGGTGGTTTGAATCCATCAGCTGCTCCATGGGAGAAAGACATGGCAGGCTGCTTCGTAAAGATTACAGCCTTGGAGACCCTATGGGGCAGTTCTACTCTTCCCTTTTGTGTCGCTATCTAGTGTCACTAACAGAAGTACTATAAGTGGATGGCTTTAAGAAATAGAAATTTATTTTCTCACAGTTTAGGAGTCTAGAAGCCTGAATTCAGGGTGCAGGCTCTTAGGGGACGGCTTTCTCTCTTTTCTGAGCTGCTGCTTCTGGGCAGTCTTCAAGTAGCTTGGCATCTCTCTCCCCATGTCTGCTTGCTAGATTGCATTTAATCTCTTTTATGTCGCATAAGAGATTGACTCAAAATACACCCTACACTAATCCTGTCTCATTAACATAACGTAGCCTATTCCCAAACGGGATTATAACCACAGGCATCCATGTTAGAATTTACAACACGTATTTTTCGGGGATAGAGGTCAATCCATAACAGACGGTGAGCTCCTTCAAGGCCAGAAGTAGTTTATTGAACCAGGTTGGCACAAAACAGAATTTAATAAATGCTTGACAAATTGCTTCAGATAGGCAAAAGATCAATCAGAAAATTTCATCATGAAATAATGAGTTAGCTGGCCATGTAAAATTGGGGAAAAAAAAAAATCCTGACAGGACACTTTTTAAAGATCATTCATGAAAAATTTATTTTCTGCAAAACAATCCTTGTCATTTAACTACAGTATGGGGCTGGGGCATTCACTGTATTGCTACTGTTTCCTTTTTTTTTTTTTTCCCTCCCTTATTCAAAAGTCACTTTGCTGGTGGAAAAATTTAAGCCAGTATTCTAAGTGGTGTGTGGGAGTCTTCTCTTGAGCACATATCTTGTTAATATATAATGGAATATGTGCATGTATTTTAACTCCCACATAATCTCTTAAACTGCTCTCCTGAAGTCTGTACAGCATATAATCTAGTTAGGTGGCTTCGTGCCTGGGATTCTGGGTGAAAGCACCTCAGGGCTGGATGTAACCCTCTGTAGGGTTCAGTTTTAATGCGGAGAAAATTCCCCACTTCGATCAGCAAAACCTTCACTCCAGGTGGATCTTCAGCATTCTATGATTGCCCACGAAGTAAGCGATTTTGAACAGCATTGACCAAAATGTGTAATAAAAGCCTCAGATACAATTTAAAGCTTTCTAGTAGCCACATTAAAAAAAAGGAAAAATAAACAGGTGAAATTAATGTTCACAATACATTTAGCCCAATATATCTGAAACATTCGTTTCAACACATAATCAATATAAAATTATTAATAAAATATTTTACCTTTTTTTTTTCATACAAAGGCCTCAAAATCTGGTATGTATCTTATACTTATACCCATTACCTATTGCCTTCAAGTCGATTCCGACTCATAGAGACCCTGGAGGACAGAGGAGAACTGCCCTATGGAGATGCCAATGAGCGCCTGGTGGATTCGAACTGCTGACCGTTTAGTTACCACCCGTAGCACTTAGCCACTATTCCACCAGACTCTCCTTATCCTTATACTTACAGCACCTCTCAATTCAGGCTACCTCCGTTCTCAGTGCTCAATAGCCACATGTGGCTGATGGCTGTCTTTCTAGAAGCACAGGTTTAGAAACACTGAATAAAATGACTGGAAGGGATCATTGAAGTCCTCACCCTGCCTTTTATATGATATTTGCATTCTCCTTTACTATCTGTGGAGCCCTGGTGGTGCAGTGGTTAAGTGTTTGGCTGCTAACCAAAAGGTCAGCAGTTCGAATCCACCAGCCCCTCCTTGGAAACCCTGTGGAGCAGTTCTACTCTGTCCCTTCGGGTTGGCATGAGTTGGAATTGACTCAATGACAGTGAGTTTGGTTGGTTGGTTTTTACTATCCTTAGAAAATTTCCCCTAATTCAAAATCTCTTCCACGTCTTACAGTGCCCCATGTGGTCTGCTACCACCTGTCTGTCTCCCCAAGTCTTCTGCTATGCCATTGCCTCCCACTTGCCTCTAGCCTCAGGGTACTGCTTTCCTTCACTGGATCTCAGCTTGGTGGAAGATCTTCCCTAGGTCTGTCGCAATCATAGTTTGCTGTATGCAGAATAAGCTTCATTCTTGCCATTTTCAACCCAACAACTCTCTCCTTTCCCTCCTTTGACTAGCCAATTCCTTTCGGGTCTCAAATGAAGTGTCTCTTTCTCAAGAAAGACTTGCCTGACTTTCCAAGAGCTCTCTAAGGGCAAGGACAATCCATCATATTTACTGCAGTCTTTGTATCACTACAGTGATACAAATTTATGGAAATTCCCATTCCAGTGAAGAGATATATACAGTAGGTGATACAGTCACTAAGTATGTAGTAGGTGCTCAGATAGTATTGCTTGAATGAATGCATGGCATTAACTTAGCGAAAAAACTGGAAAGATCACACTAGGCCAATGGAATGCACATAGTTCAAATATTTATGGCCGTGCAGTCATTATAGTAGAGACAGGAGACTGACACATACCCATGCATTCTGGAAATTCTGGTCCTGGTAAGTTTCTCAGTTTTTGAAACAGCATGGCTTATGCACTGCTAACGGGAATGTAACTGGGGCAGATGTCTTGGAAAGCAATGTGTCGGTACCTAGACAATTCCCATGACCCAGTGAAGTCACTTTCAGATACATACCTCACATTCTAATACAGGTTCATCAGGGGATAGGTATGAAGATACGTATCACAGTGTTGTTTGTGTTGTCAAAGAACTATAGGCAACCTGGTGTCCTTTACTGGGTGAGTGGTTGGGAAAAATATGGTAGACACACACCAGCGAGTATTAAACAGCAGTTGGCTGCAACAGACTAGAGGTACACATAGTGACAAAGTGGATCTTAAAAGGATAACACTAATGAAACAGCCAGGAACAAAATGAGATATTCATGTAAGGCATCATTTAGATAATTTAATAATGCATACATAAACACAAAGCAAAGAAACACTTTTTAAAAGAAAATACAAATATAAGAATACATATGAAACAGGGAGAGAAATGGCAGTGAAGAATAGGGATAAAAGAAAATAAAAGAATTATCTTGTATAAGTCATTGATGGTAATGGGTCCTGAACTGAAAAATATGATTAACTTAACCCTCAGAGCTTGAGATTCCAAAATTAGAAGCAAAATAAAATAAAGGAAGATTTTTATGTATATATGTATGGATATAAATTAAAAAAAAAATATTGCCATAGAGTCGATTCTGACTCATAGCGGGCCCTCTAGGGCAGAGTAGAACTGCCCCCATAGAGTTTCCAAGGAGTGGCTGGTGGATTTCAATTACCAACCTTCTGGCTAGCAGACATAGCTCTTAACCACTATGCCACCAGGGTTTCAATAGATATAAATAGATAGCTTACACATATTTAAAATATTTGTATTTAATTCACTCATACTCTTCTTCTCATATATTTGAAAATATGTCACCCTCCTTTTTCTCCTTTCTTTCCTTTCCTCCTCTCCCCACCTCTCCCCTGTCTTCCTCTCTCTTCTCCCATCTCTATTCTTCCTTTCCCTTCCCTTTCTCTCCTCCCCTCTCTTAGCTTCCCCTTCCCTGCCCTCCTCCCACTCTGTATCCCTCTCCTTCTCACCTCATTTCCCAGCTCTCCATTGTCAATTAATTTCCTTTCAAGGGTTTATTCAATCCTACTTTGTTAGATGCTGTGGGAAATAGCACATTACTCCTTGAATAAACCCAGTAGGTACCATGCTGGGTAAGGGTCAGATGAAGATTGATATGATATAGTTCCTGAATTCTGGAACACCCCATTCTAGTGGAGAGACATAAAATTGGTGGTTTCATTTATAACTGTGATTTATAAGCTTGGTTACATGATACTGTGTTGTACTCATTTTGACATAAGCCATTTTGACCATAAATTTCATGTTTCATATACTGAAGTCCAATTCACAGCTAGGTACCACAGCAAAGAACTAAAAACAGACCACCAACAATTAGATTCTTCAGAGGAGTGCCATTTATGTACCACGTCTTCAAGATGGAGGGGAATAATTAAGATACCCCCTCCCCTTTAATGAGAAAATAATCTAGTAGATGTTAGGAACATACATAAAAGTAATGAAAATATAAGACAGAGATGAAAAAAAGTGACTTAGTTGCAATACAAATAATCTGAGGTATAGATCCAAAACAGGCACACATTCTGTTTCAGGCAGGAGGGACTGTTTCATGGAGAAGTGGCATTTGAATCAGAAATTGGTCAGAAGAGACACGCCCAATAGACTAGAGCTCAGAAGGCATAAGGAAGATGTGAAAAGCAGTAGACTTTCTCGTGACTGAACTAAGGTGTGTGAAGGACAGTAAAGAGGCTGGAGAGTTAGCTAAGGATACATCTTGGAAGGACATTGATGACAGAGTGAATAACATGGATCCATTTTTTTATAATAGATGTACAACAGGTGATGATAGGTTTGCTAACGGTAAGAGAAAAATAGGAATATTGCGCCATTCACAACTGATTAACACACTTCATCAAAGCATTGCTATAGAAGAAATTGAACACTATACTGTACAGCATTTTGATCCTGACCAAAGCTTCCTTTAGATAATATTATTATATAATTGAGGTTTGTTGTCATAATCTTGATTCCCTTTTCCTGGAAAGAAAAGAATGATTAGCCCCCTTCTTCTGTCAAGCTGTCTGAAGCTTTCCTTGGTAGTGCCCTGCCTATGTTCACTGTGATTTCTTGATAGTTTTTTCCTGAATAACTCTATTTCGTATTTCTATATTCAGTGACCTGAGGACTGGCTTAAAGAGCATTTTAATTTAGATAATAATATTAGTGAATAAAAATCACTCAGGATGTGGCATTAATCTAGATAAGTTGACATTGCCATTCACTGCTCTTGGATAAGTGTTACCTTGAAATTCTGGCTATTTAGGGGCCATTTGTTTCTAGTTCCCATGCAGAAATCTCTGAAGCCTATTGCCTGGTGAAGGGTGGTTCTTGCTTTTAGATAAATTGAACAATCAGATAGGATCAGTCCAAATGCAACAAAATGAGAAAGTCAACATCCTATATGATTCAAACAAATAACCATTGTACCTTATTTAGGATTCTTGCTACCTTGGTATAAATATGAGATGTTGGTATCAATCTTACTCTCTGATTACTAAATATTGTCAAATATATTCAATATTTAATTGAACTTTCTCCTGGTCCTAGGTAGAAATTCCACCCCAAAATGTTTTAGAATCAGAGTTTCTCTATATACGTTCTATTTACCTGACTTTGACTCAATGGCACTTCAAAGAAACTTGAACGTAAATAGTCTTTGCACTGATTTTTCTGAGTCAACTTGCCTAAGTTGGAACTTTTTTTTCGGATTCTTTCCTGTATGGTTGCAAGTCAGAGTTGACCAGAAGAGGAGTGTGCATGAGGTGGAAGGGAGAAGTGAAGCAAGAGTCAGTCCTCTCTGAAGGAGTGGTTAGATGGTGTTCAGAGATAGACCTACAGGGGCTGGCAGGTTTCACCATGTCCTCCTTTACAACTGCTTCATGTTCTAGTTCCTTCTGACTGCTGGCCCTGATGATCAAGTGCAACCCTAGGTTGACCCCAAGATGCAGACACTACTGTCCTCTAGACTTTCCCCAATCAGCTCCCCTTCACGGTCACTCACCAAAAGAGGGACATGGCTGGCTTTCCAGATTCCCATGCCAGGGGCAACTTGCCCATCCGTGCCAGTGCTTCAGGAGGGCAGCTTGGCAACTTTACTCTGATCGTCCAGCTCCTGCTTTCTAAACCTTAACCCCTAGTTCTTCCCACAATTGTTTAACACCCAACTCCTATAATAAGTCCCTAATTCCATAATACACATAGCCATTTTACTTGCTTGACTGAATTCTGACTAATACAGAATTTCATTCTAACTTATGGGTAATTTCATTCTAATTCTTAGCAGAGAAAAGGCAATCGTTTTAATCCTGAGCACTTTCCTTTTGGCTAATGGAGTCTTCCTTTGACTCACAAGTCCCTTTATAGTTTTGGCTTACAAGAAACTGATGTCGTTTCATGAAAATTTACTTCATCTATGCTTTTCTCTGAGAAGCAGAATGGGAAAACATTAAACAAATACCCTATGAGATGTTCTGAAAATTTTCCTCACTATCTTTGAAATGAAAACACCAACAACAAAACCGTAGGCACTAATATATATCAATGCTTAGAATTATTCTTTAGTCATCAAAACAATCTTCCAACTCATGTTCAAATCTGTTTATGAAAGCTGGTTTGTGCAAATATGAGTATGTATTTGAAACATATTTAAAGAGAATGATTTTACAACAGCTAATTTCTTCTAGTGAATTATATAAATGTCTAGACAAAGGAAATAGCTGATAAGAGAAGGCCAGTGAATAGAGGGGCTATCTCACCCGTGTTTAAGACTGGTCTTCATCTTAATATATCATTTGACTTGAAGAAAATAAGAAGTTATGCATTAATGAGAGTAGGTTACAAAGTAAACATTCCTTCCCACCCCCCTCAAAAAAAAGGAAGGAAGGGAGGCAAGAAGACAAGCCAGAACTGTATTCTCTACTTTTATTTGTATTATTTTGGTGGATAGTGCAAATAGTTAACACACTTGGCTAATAGCTGAAAGGTTGGAGGTTCAAGTTCACCTAGAAGCACTTCAGAAGAAAGGCTTGGTGGTCTAGAAAAATTAGCCGCTGAAAATCCTATGGAGCTCACTTCTACTCTGACACACGTGGGGTGGCTGTGAGTTGGAGTTGACCCCACAGCAACTAGTACTTTGTTTTAGCAATAATAATATCTGTCTCATATCCATCTATCTCATAAAATGAGCCCAAGGTCAGGAAATTGTATAAACCACAAAAAACCAATCCAGTTGCCATGGAGTCAATTCTGACTCATAAAGACCCTATAGGACAGAGTAGAATTGCCCCATGGGGCTTCCAAGGAGCAGCTGGTGGATTTGGACTGCCAGCCTTTTGGTGAGCAGACAAGCTCTTAACCATTGCACCATCAGGGCTCCAGGAAATTGAAATGATAAAATTCTATACAAAGTATCATCGTGGTGATAATGATTTCCCCCTCCCTTTTCCTCTCTTTTCCTATTCCATACTCTTACTGGATTTCTTACTGATATGAGCTAATTCCATACACTTACTGGATTTCTTACTGATACAAGCTAATTTGATAAGACAATCCATAAAACTCTACCAGCAGGACTTGTTCTGTTACCAGGCAACAGATTCTTATTTTAAATGTGGTCTTTCAGATGCAGTGATTCATCATTGCTGTCTAAGTCAAAAGTGACATTTAACAATGGAGACCTTGAGCGAGTTAGATATTTCAGTGGCCTAATCAGTTCAATCCAGCCAATTGTAACTAAACACCTGCATTTTGCGTTCGTGCCCATTCACTCTTTGATAAGCATGAGCTAGGTACTCTGCTTGGAAGAGAAAATCAAGAGACCCATCTAACACAAGCCCTCCTTTCATGGAGTTCTCAGCATTGCAAGGAAGATAACAACATGAAATGTGGTTTTAATGCATGATAGAATATATGCTGAGTGTTACAATAAAGATAGAAACAAATGTTAGAGAGGAGGTGGTAATTGAGTGGAGGAAACCAGCATTACAGACAAGAGAAATGGCCTGAGCAAAGACATAATGTTATGAAAATGTAGGATATGTTCAGAGTTACTAGGTTATTGGATGTTGAATGATGCTGGATGGTGAATTATTCAGGACAGTCCATTACGAGGATGTGTTCTAAACTTCAGCAACTTAATAGTGGTATTCATGCTTTCGTTCTATTCAGACATTTTTGATAGGTACACTAACATACTATTTACTTTTTATTTTACCTTGATTACTTTTTAGTTAAAGGTGTTCTAAGCACTTGGCCTTATATACTAGTGACATTATTTTTTTTCTAGCAAACATTAGGTATATTTAAAACTATTTATATTGAAAATGTCTATCACTCTAAAATAAACTGGAGCATCAACAGTAGCAGGTTCATTGCACACTAGGAAACTACAGCATGTAAGATCAGGCAGGAACAAAAGGACAGGATCATTTCAAGAAGAATTTTTGAATTTTATAGTATAGACTACTTTATGCTCAGGTATGATAGGGATTTGTAAGAATTTTTGCAACGATCAGAATTTGTGCTTCGGAGATTGAATTCTAGAAGCACTGGTATTAAGAGGTGAAGAAGGAAGCGAGGATTAGATAAAGCAAAGGCTTATCCATTCTTTGAGAGCCAACTACTGTGGAGCCCTGGAAATGCAATGGTTAAGTGCTCCACTGGTTGTCAAAGGGTTGGTGGTTGGAACCTACACAGCTGCTCCCCAGGAGAAAGACATCTGCTTCTGTAAAGATTAAAGGTAAGAAAACCCTATGGGGCAGTTCTACTCTGTCACATGGGGTCACTATGAGTCAAAATCAACTCCACGGCAGCCAACGATAATAACGAGAGCTAACTAAAACGTTACTTTTTATGAAATGTGCCTTGACTTCCCAGGGGCTTAGTAAATTGTAGGTGATAATTAATCTACGCTGCATCGTAAGTATATTAATCCGCATTGAATCTAGTTCTTTATCCATACCTATCTCGCTCTTCTGTGAATTTCTTAAATTTGTATTCTTCAGTAAGTCCTAAAGCCCTGGAGTAGATAAAAGCTACAGAGAGCTAGTTTTGGAAATTGAAAGAAAGACAGATCATAAGGAAAATAGATACAACCCGCTATAGTAATTAAAAAAATAACTAATGACGGGTCTAAAGTAGGAGAGAATAAATTGCAGAGATTTTTAAGAGACAGGCTCACAATGATATGACTAGAAAAAAGATAGAAGCCAGATGTTTTACGGGATCATTAACTAAGCTGAGAAACATAGAGGAAGAATAATATTTCAAGTACAAATCCATCCACCTGGAAATGGCAGTCTACGAGCCAACTGTGTAGCTTCACTCCGATAAAATGGTAAGACCCTTCTGTGTGTTTTTGAGATTAACTATGAGCACAGGGCTTAATGCACATGGTGGCTGATTGGATATATGCATGGTTGTCTATTCAGATGATGCCATGTTGTGGTTTTCCACCAATAAACCGCTCTTTACTTTTGGCTGTGTCGCTTGAGCACTTTCTGTATCTCAGTGTATTGTGGTTCTTTCAGTAAGTAAAAATTACTTTCCTGTTCTCTTTGCATATTTCAATGAGGTAATGACGGTTAAGTGGTTTTGAAATTGGTCCACTCTTGTATTCACAATAGCTGATCATGCACAAAGTGATCAAAGTGTGATATTTTATAAAACAAACTGAATTATGTCCCTCTCTCATGAAAAGTTTCAATTATTTCCTATCTCGTTTAAAATTCAAACAGCTTCCTGGGACAATTGGCAGAACCCTTGCACATTATGTGGCTTCTATGTGTTTACCACTATATTGCCAATGTCTAGTGCTAATCCTGGCACATACGACATGATCAGTAAGAATTTATTGAATACAAGAATGTATAATTTAGAAAAGATTAGACAAAGAAACAACAAAAACAGTTGTTGTCAAATCAAATTTCAACTCATGGTGATCCCATGTGTGTTGGAGTAGAACTGTGCTCCATAGGGTTTTTCAATAGCTGATTTGTTGGAAGTAGTTTGATAGGCCTTTCTTAGGCCTGAGGCACCTCTGGGTGGACAAGAACCACCAACCTTTCCTTTGACAGCTGAGCACCTAACCATTCATGCTACTTAGGAACTCGATGAATACATGATAGAGTGACTGTATACATTGATAAGCTTCTGTGAAGCCCTCCTGGCTAATTAGCTGTTAAGTGAAGCTTGGAAGAAGACTCTCCTGATTCCAACGACCCTTATTTCTATTGTCCCCAAATGATCCTAATTCATGAAATTCTCATCTTTGCTCACAGTGGAACCTATAGAAAAGGCACTAATTTTTGAAAATTTGTCTAAAGTTAAGTTGTGGTTTCTAGCTAAAGACGAAGCTATAAATATACAACCTAGATTGTAACATACCATTGAACCTGCAATCATAGCTTTCCGGTCAACTAATCTGTGTCATATGCAGAGGTTGGTCATGGATTTTCATTCCATAATGTGGCAATGTGCATTTATCTTCTTCTTCTTGATACATTTTGCAAGTTACCTCCTTTTCAAATTTATTTTCACAAAGTGCAACACCATTGCAGCATTTTACAAATGAAAAAAAACAAGGTGGAAGGGGGATTAGATTCATCATGTAAAGGTTAAATAATTCTGATTTTGAGTGATGAATATCAATTGCTCTTTTAAGATGTGTTTGAAGAATTCTTGTCACTGGGAAAAACACTTTTCAAGGGTCTCTTGAAATCCACTTACTTGCAAAAAAAAAAAAAAAGGGTGAAGAAGATTTGGTAAAGAGATCATTATTTTGCATATAAGTTGTTTTGAAATCTGTTCTTTCCACAGGAATAACGGGTATTTCTGAGGAACACTACAATCACGTATTCTTGCAAAATTGCAGAATAACCTTAGGTTTGCCTGTAAATGTGCAAAAAATGTTTTTTTTTTTTTTATTAACTTTTATGGAGCTTCAAGTGAATGTTTACAAATCAAGTCAGACTGTCACATATAAGTTTATATACATCTTACTCCGTACTCCCACTTGCTCTCCCCCTAATTAGTCAACCCTTCCAGTCTCTCCTTTCGTGACAATTTTGCCAACTTCCAACTCTCTCTATCCTCCCATCCCCCCTCCAGACAGGAGATGCCAACACAGTCTCAAGTGTCCACCTGATATAATTAGCTCACTCTTCATCAGCATCTCTCTCCTACCCACTGTCCAGTCCCTTTCATCTCTGATGAGTTGTCTTCGGGGATGGTTCCTGTCCTGTGCCAACAGAAGGTTTGGGGACCATGACCGCCAGGGTTCCTCTAGTCTCAGTCAGACCATTAAGTATGGTCTTTTTATGAGAATTTGGGGTCTGCATCCCACTGATCTCCTGCTCCCTCAGGGGTTCTGTATTGTGCTCCCTGTCAGGGCTGTCATCGATTGTGGCCGGGCACCAACTAGTTCTTCTGGTCTCAGGATGATGTAGGTCTCTGGTTCATGTGGCCCTTTCTGTCTCTTGGGCTCTTAGTTGTCGTGTGACCTTGGTGTTCTTCATTTTCCTTTGATCCAGGGGGGTTGAGACCAATTGATGCATCTTAGATGGCCTCTTGTTAGCATTTAAGACCCCAGACACCACATTTCAAAGTGGGATGCAGAATGTTTTCATAATAGAATTATTTTGCCAATTGACTTAGAAGTCCCCTTAAACCATGGTTCCCAAACCCCCGCCCTTGCTCCCCTGACCTTTGAAGCATTCATTTTATCCCGGAAACTTCTTTGCTTTTGGTCCAGTCCAATTGAGCTGACCTTCCATGTATTGAGTGTTGTCCTTCCCTTCACCTAAAGCAGTTCTTATCTACTAATTAATCAGTAAAAAAACCCTCTCCCTCCCTCCCTCCCTCCCCCCCTCATAACCACAAAAGTATGTGTTCTTCTCAGTTTATACTATTTCTCAAGACCTTATGATAGTGGTCTTATACAATATTTGTCCTTTTGCCTCTGACTGATTTCGCTCAGCATAATGCCTTCCAGGTTCCTCCATGTTATGAAATGTTTCACAGATTCCTCACTGTTCTTTATCGATGCGTAGTATTCCATTGTGTGAATATACCACAATTTATTTACCCATTCATCCGTTGATGGACACCTTGGTTGCTTCCAGCTTTTTGCTATTGTAAACAGAGCTGCAATAAACATGGGTGTGCATATATCTGTTTGTGTGAAGGCTCTTGTTTCTCTAGGGTATATTCCGAGGAGTGGGATTTCTGGGTTGTATGGTAGTTCTATTTCTAACTGTTTAAGATAACGCCAGATAGATTTCCAAACTGGATGTACCATTTTACATTCCCACCAGCAGTGTATAAGAGTTTCAATCTCTCCGCAGCCTCTCCAACATTTATTCTTTTGTGTTTTTTGGATTAATGCCAGCCTTGTTGGAGTGAGATGGAATCTCATCATGGTTTTAATTTGCATTTCTCTAATGGCTAATGATCGAGAGCATTTTCTCATGTATCTGTTGGCTGCCTGAATATCTTCTTTAGTGAAGTGTGTGTTCATATCCTTTGCCCACTTCTTGATTGGGTTGTTTGTCTTTTTGTGGTTGAGTCTGGACAGAATCATGTAGATTTTAGAGATCAGGTGCTGGTCGGAGATGTCATAGCTGAAAATTCTTTCCCAGTCTGTAGGTGGTCTTTTTACTCTTTTGGTGAAGTCTTTAGATGAGCATAGGTGTTTGATTTTTAGGAGCTCCCAGTTATCTGGTTTCTCTTTGTCATTTTTGGTAATGTTTTGTATTCTGTTTATGCCTTGTATTAGGGCTCCTAAGGTTGTCCCTATTTTTTCTTCCATGATCTTTATCGTTTTAGTCTTTATGTTAGGTCTTTGATCCACTTGGAGTTAGTTTTTGTGCTTGGTGTGAGGTATGGGTCCTGTTTCATTTTTTTGCAAATGGATATCCAGTTATGCCAGCACCATTTGTTAAAAAGACTACCTTTTCCCCAATTAACTGACACTGGGCCTTTGTCAAATATCAACTGCTCATATGTGGATGAATTTATATCTGGGTTCTCAATTCTAGAAAATCAGCCCCCCAAATCCTAAGTAGTTTTGGTTATTTGAAGGAAATATTTCCCATGCTGTTAAATTTACATCCCATTTTCTATGCTCTGTTCAAGGTGAATTCTGAATTCTAAAGAGATCAAAGATACACCAAAAAATAATAATCATAAATATATTTGATTTCTTAACCTGACTTTTTGATAAATAGGCTGAATGATTTTAGGTGAATTACATAACATTCTGCGTTTTTGTTTGCTCGTTTGTAAACAGAGATGGTTAGATTAAATGACATTTAGACTTCTGAAACTTCATATATAAATAGCTAAGATTAGAGGTAAATTGCAAATTAAGTATTTAGCAAGGTAATTTAGTTTGCAATGTGTAGATAGATTTAAACAGATAAAATAGGCAGTAGTTAAATGTAGAAAAACTATATATATGTATATATATATAAATATATGATAAAGTAGATATATTGGAGGGAAAAAGAGAAACACCAAATAAAGTCATAGTAGAATGGTGGTAATGGAATGTTACAGAAAGTGACCAGAAGATAGCACAAAAGATGACAGGTTTGTTGACATTGACAATATAACTTAAAACTTTCTTTCTAGAAAAAAAGAAAATACAGATGTTTATAAATCACATTATTATTATTATTACATTATTAAGTATTTTACTAATATTGGAGTGAGGTGAATACAGAACGGTCCCAGTATAGAGAAGCTGTAGGTCTCCAGGAAGGGGGAAAAAAAAGTGTCTCCTTCTAGAACATGCATTGTAATTGCCAAGGGATCGATAAAGTAACATTCTAGGCAGGCTACCCGGTAATTTAGAGGGTGATTGATCTTTCTTTGCCCACTTATCTTTTCTTTTAATGCATAATAAAACTGTATATACTCCCCACAAGTAGGTAAATTTTCTAAGATGCTCAGCCTTGATACAGTTTTTAAATTTGCTGTTTCTATGGATTTTTCATTGTTAGCTTAATCTCTTTCTCTTCTTGTTTCCATTGGACCTGCTCTTCAGACGGCTCTCTCTCAATCTACCTTTTGGAACACAAGTTCCTCTGAAGTTAGAGTCAATATTTTGTTCACTTCATCATCTTATTTTCAAACATGGTTCTTGGCACAGAAGAGGTGCTTGGCGAATTTGCTGAGTGAATCACAATATGCAAATTCAGATCAAATCCCTCGTCTTAATATTGTACACGCCTACCTTTTCTTTGCAACGTAACTTATTGTGGTAATTTATATACAGACAGGTTTTGCTCTTATTTAAAAAAAGATCATAACCTCCTGCCTACACTCTCAACATAATAATTTTTAAAGCTCTACCATATGTTGGTGACAGTACTTAAGATCATTGATATGTTCATGCAGAGAAATAGTACAGAATTCGCTATCAACGAGACGTCATCACACACTTGAAATTGTGAACATGTCTATGGTGAAAGGGTTAGCATTCAGTTGAGAAGACATGTTATTTCATTCAATATATACTTATGGAATACCTACTGTGTACAGTCATTTCTCTAGGCATGTGAGATTATATACCTGACTTTGTGAAGGTTACCTTCTAATAAGGGAAGACAGACAATCAATAACAAATGCAATGAACAGGTTAACTGTGAAGTGCATAAGAAGGTAATAATTGGGTAAAATAGAGCAGGGAGACTGGGTTCTGGTATGTGGATGAGGCAAAGGGTTTGGAGGCAGTGTGAGATAAGAGCGGTTAGCGTAGGCATCATAGAAAGGATGATATATAAGCAAGGCCTTGGAGAGAGGTGGGAACTAGCCAAGAAGACCTTGGGAGGAAGGGTGTTCCACCAAAGAGAACAGACAGAGCACACCCATGCAAATTTATAGAACAGCAAAAAGTCTCTTAGCACTGGGTGAGGGGGAATTGGAGCAGGAGAGAGGAGTGTTAAGAGGAGATGAAGTCAGACAGGTAAGGGCAGATCCCTTCGAGCCTGGTGGGCCTTTGCAAGAGTTTTTCACAATGAGCGAAATGGGTCACCACTAGAGGACTTTAAGTAGAGGAATGACTAGCCAGACTGACACATTTTCCAAGGATCACTGTGTTCATTGAGTTAAGGGGAGAGCAAGGTTTACAACATGGACACCAATAGACATCTATTACATATTAAGGTGAGAGATGATGATGCCATGGACCAGGTTGGTAGGAATGGAGATAAATGGTAGGCTTCTAGATATGTTTGAAGGTAGATCCAACAGAATTTGCTGATGGATTGGAAGTGTGGTGTATGAGAGAGAGAAGTCAACGACACATACTTCCACCTAAAAATTACTAAGCACTGTGTCTTAGTCATCTACTGCAGCTATAACAGAAATACCACAAGTGGATGTCTTTAACAAAGAGAAGTTTATTCTCTCACAGTTCAGTAGGCTAGAAGTCCGAATTCAAGACACTGGCTCCAGGGGAAGACTTTCTCTGTCAGCTCTGGAGGAAGGTCCTTGTCATCAGTCTTCCCTTGATCTGGGAGCACCTCAGCACAGGAACCTCAGGTCCAAAGGACGCACTCTGCTCCCAGTGTTGTTTTCTTGGTGGTACGAAGTCCCCAAGTCTCTCTGCTGGCTTTTCTCTTTTATATCTCAAAAGAGATTGGCTTAAGACACTACCTAATCTTGCAGATCTCATCAATGTAAGTGCTGCTAATCCATCTTATTACATCATAGTGATAAGATTTACAATATATAGGGAAATCGCATCATAAGATAAAATGGTAGACAATCATAAAATCATACAAGGGAATCATGACCTAGCCGAGGTGATAGATATTTTTGGAGGACACAATTCAATCCATGACATACTGTCTTGTGGGTTATTGTAGATTTTGATAAATTGCAGTTTGAATCACATAGTTATATATAACTTTGTTACTTGATAGATACCTTGTTTTGAAAAGCATGGACGTTGATATTCCGAGCTCAAGAGAAATAGAATTTTCAGACATAATATGGTACACAGTACTGGGTCAAAATAAACCCGCAATAAATAACATGAGCCCCACTCATATTTTGATGTCATATTGAATACTTTGTCCTCACAGTATTTTGGACTCTTCCTACACACATCTCCATTCCTAGTTCAATCACATTTGCATTGTCCCTGGGGAATCCTTCATGCCAGCTTTCATGGCGGCGAGGGTTTCCTATGCAGTCCAGCGATTGTGGGCATGCTCTATTGTAGTGCTTAACCAACATGCTAGACTGCAAACACCCAGCATAGTGCCTTGAGCATAGTAGTTGCATGGAATATTTGCATCGAATTAAAAAAAAAATAAGAATCAACCCCTTGCTCCCTTGAATTTCTGCCACGCCAATTCCTAAACTTAGTTATGTCCCACTCCAAAGTTAAAAGGAAATGAAGAAATTCATAAAACTGCTAATTGAGTTTACCGCAAGCTCACAATATTAGCTTCTTTCCAAATGTTTGTTTTTTTTTTCCAGTTGACTCTCTAGTCTAAGGAAAAATTTTTTTCCCCCAATCTCTTGAGGTTCTTATTGCTATCCCTTCAATCTTGTGCAGGTGCTTTTCTCCCCTGTATTAGGGGAAGCTTGAGGCAATTCGAACTTATTCTAGCTATGTCTTTTCATTATATTTGCCTCATATTTTTACACTTCCACTAATTTTTTCTTCCATATCTTGAAAAACCTGCTTTTTTTTTATTTTGGGAATCTCCTTTTGTTATTCTTTTCTTTGTGTCTGTATTCCCCTCTGATTCCTTAGACTATTGACTGATAGTCTTAAACAAACAGGTGTACAACAAAACTCATCCCTTACAGATGCTTACAGTATTAGGGTACCTCTTGTTTTCAGCACTAAACAACTTGGAAGGACATTGAAGACTTCTTATCTCTATGACCTCAGCTCACTCTCAGGCCTTTGGCTCTTGCATCCTGCCTTCCCCTTTTGGTACTCTATATTCACAGACTGAGTTTTGGAAGTTGGGTAATATGACCTTTTTCACTATATTCCTGCAAAACACTGCTGTCAGGTGGCTGGAGGTTGCTGTTAAACTTGCTTTTACCAACTACACTAATATACAGTTAAATTAGTTTTCTTTATTTTTAATCTTCATTCATTTTATTCTTTGTGATGTTGTCAGTTGACCGTCTTGTTCTTTTCAATTCTTAAGCATCCTACCTCTATTGGCTTCCATGGTCTCTCCTTGTGTTGATCTTCCTCCTGCCCTCTGATAATTACTCTTTTATTCTCCACTGACTCTTGTTACCCCTCTTGCCATATAACAAAATCCAGTGCCGTTGATATATATATATCTTGCCATATAAGTATGGATATTTACAAAGAATCTGCCCATGGTCTACTTCTTGTATTTCTCTTCACACTCTTAATAATCTAATCTACTTCTATCTTTTCAATCACCACCATAAACATGAATCATTCAATCTGACAGTGACAAATTTCCATTCAACTTCTTGGGTATTTTTGCATGACATTTCTTAAACTGCTCTGTCCAAAATGTTAGCCACTAACCATATGTTGTTTTTGAGCATGAAATGTGGCTAGTCTGAATTGAGTGTGGTTAAACGTTTGGCTGCTAACCAAAAGATTGGCAGTTCATATCCACTAGCTGCTCCTTGGAAACCCTACGGGTCAGTTCTATTCTGTCCTATGGGGTCACTATGGATCGGAATCAACTTGACGGCAATGGGTATGGTTTTTGGTTTTGGTAATTACTAAACGCACATCAAATTTCTAATACTTAGTACGAAACCTAATGTAAAATATCTAATTATTTGTATTGATTACATGTTGACATGATAATATTTTGGATTACATAAAATGTTATTAAAATTAATGTTGCCTGCTTCTTTTTACTTTTTTAAATGTGGCTGCTGTAAAATTTAAAGTTAACATGGACTCACATTATATTCTGTTGGATAGTCCTGTTTGAAATAATGCAAAATGTGATAGTTTTTTTCCCTTATTTCCTCCCAAACCAGTGCCTCCATATAAATTTGATTTTGGATGGGGCAGCAGTCTTTGTTTTTTTTTTGGAAACCCTGGTTATGTAGTGGTTAAGTGCTACGGCTGCTAACCAAAGGGTCAGCAGTTCGAATCCGCCAGGCACTCCTTGGAAACTCTATGGGGCAGTTCTAGTAAGTCCTATAGGGTCGCTATGAGTTGGAATCGACTCGATGGCCCTGTGTTTGGTTTTTTGTCTTGTTTAGCAGTCTTTTTCCTGTCTTTTCTTTAGTTCTAGGTTTTCTTTGACGTTTCTGTCTCGCAGTCCTTCTTCACCACATACTGTTATTCCAACCTTATCTTCATCTAATTAATTATCAAGCCTTATAATTTTTAAAAAATTTATCTTGTCTTCATCTTTATTTAGTTTATAGTCTCACTGTTCTGGCCTAGAAAATTAGCCATAGCACTTAATCACTATGCCACCAAGGTTTCCACCTAGATACTTAAACCCAACCAAAAAACCAAACCCATTGCTGTCCGACTTATAGTGACCCTATAGGACAGAGTAGAACTACCCCATATGGTTTTCAAGGAGCAGCTGGTAGATTCGAACTGCCATCTAGAGACTTGGAGAAGCTAATCGCTCAGTCTCAAGCTGTTTGCTCCTTCAGACTATCCTATACACAATCACCAAGTGAAGCAGATGAAACACGACCCTCTTCTACTCAAAAAAAAAAAAAAAAAAATTAAATTGGTACTTTATTGCAAAAGGTTTGTGCTTGACTGCTAATTGTAAGGTTGACTGTTTGAATCCACCTGGCAGTGCTATGAAAGAAGGTTTGCCAATCTCTCATAAGGTTACGGCAGTTCAAAACCCTATATGGAGTGCAAGTCCACTTTGAAACACATGGGGTCTCCATGAGTCAGAATCCATTCAGTGGAACGGGTTTATTGCTCACTAAGTAGAGTTCAAACTCTTTAATCATTGTTCAAAACTACCTTTCTTTCCAATTTTATCATTGACTAGTCCATGAGAGTTGTTTTCCTTCCACTCACTTTGTTACCTTTGGTCTTCACAGGATTTTAAGTACTGCCTCATCTGTCTGTGTTTACTGAAACTAACCTACTATTCAAGTTCTCTCATAAATGTTATTTTCCCCCATAAATTTGTCCACCCATAGCCTCTCCCAAGTCTGAATTTTAACAGTCCTTTATCTCTTATGGCACTCACCATTTCACAACTTGTTTGGAGCTTTTTCATTCATTATCCATTTTCTCCTTCAAAGGTAATTTAGGAACAAGAGTCATAGCTTAATTATGTTCATACCTATCCCCAAATGGCTAGCGTGGTGCCTACTCTGACAGGTACCCAAAATTATCTATCGGATAAATAAATGTGTGAATGAATTAATGAGTAATGATAGACTCAGATCTTTCTAAAATTAAGATTTTCAGGGGGTGGTGAGGAGAATTTCTTCCCTATGGGGTAATGGCCCAAGTTTTTAGTTACTGCCTTATGTTTCTTTCTTCCAACTTAATATTCAATTCAATGACTTTAGCAAAACAAGTATTTCATTTGCTGATAAAAATGCTTAAGACAACAGAAAAGGGGCACATTAAGAGTCAATGGAAGCTGCTACATCTGTATCTTTTTAGCACCATCTGTCTCCTAAGTTGTTAGATGAATCCAAGCCCATCCAAGTTTTGCTGGTCCACAACACTAAAATGCTTCAATTGCAATTTTAGACAGATTGAGCATATTTCAATGAGACAATTTAGTTGCAAGAACACTGTCTTGGTGGATAACTCTCCAGGGATTATAGTGAATACAGCTTAATTGGTTTATTAAGTAAAATTTATAAAAGTCGGGAGTCTTACTTTGAAAAACATTTATGCTTCACTGAGATATAGGCGTTGAATGAGATGAATATGGTGACTTCCAGTGGTCCAAGGGAGATGGCTCCTCTAGCTAACTGAGAAGTAGTATCTATAAACATGATTACAATTTTAAAATAATGGAGACATGATAAGTGTACACACGGTACTGAAGCTGAAAGCTAAGCCTCCGTATGGAGCCTTATCAAGAGTTCCAGGCCTGGGAATCAGAGTTCCCAGATTCTAGGTCTGACTACCCAAATTGTAGACATAACTAAATTTCTTTAGTTATTCAGCAAGACCGTAATTACAAATATCAGTATCATTACACCGTCCTGAGACATAAGCCAGGATATTTGTACATACAGACATAAAAAAAAAAAAAAATCTAACGTTCACTCCTCATGTATATGTGTATTACAGGTATCCATGCAATTTAAGATTTACATGTATTCCTGAAATTTAAGATTTAAGAATAACTGGAGCTAGTGGTGAAACACATATTCTTCCAACGTGTTTGCCAAAGTCACAGATGAGGCAAAGACTACCCTTGCAAAGCATACTCGATAACATCATTATCCATTTTTTCCAAATATGTGGCAAAATGCTATGTGATGGCCTGGAAATGTCATGAAAAGCAGAAATGATTGGGAGATGGAAGGGAATTTTTAGGTACTATATTTCCAATTTCTTCGTGTAACTAAAGGGGAAAAAGAGGGTCAGAAATGGTCAGGCAATCCTTCATGAAGATGGTTCTCCAAAACCCAGCATCTATATAGTTGGCTGAGCTGGGACTCACATCCATGTCATCTGTTCCCTAGTTGGCTACATAAGTGACTTTTTACAAGTAACTAGCAAACTCCTGTTTCCAAAACCCGTGACCCAGCAAAGAAATTCAATAGAGCCTTTAGAGGTGAAAGAGTGATTTGGGGAACTAAAGAAAAATGCCAGAAATTTAATCTAGGATTTCCTGACTCCAGCAATTTATACACAACTTAAAAGGAAATTAACTAATATATTCCAGAAAAACACCTTTCATCCTATTAGATAATTGTAGTCATCTCTAGGGCCAGATATCTTTTTAACTTAAGAGCTTTATTCTATACTGTTATCAGGGAAATATAATGAAGCTTATGCCACCATGGAGATAAAAGTCAATTAAATTCAAATCAATATACATTGTAAAATCCTACTATACGGGAAGCATTATTCTGAGCAATGTTAGGAATAAAGATACATATGCTAACAAATCTGTCTTAGAAGAAGTACAACCAGAATGCTCCTTAGAGGCAAGGATGGCGAGGCTGCGTCTTACATACTTTGGACATGTTGTCAGGAGGGATCAGTCCCTGGAGAAGGACATCATGCTTGGCAGAGTACAGGGTTGGCGGAAAGGAGGAAGACCCTCAACAAGGTGGATTGACACAGTGGCTGCAACAATGAGCTCAAGCATAACAACGATTTTAAGGACGGCGCAGGACCGGGCAGTGTTTTATCCTGTTGTGCATAGGGTCACTAGGAGTCAGACGACGGCACCTAATAACATAATAATATCTAATGTTTGTGTTAATGTTATACTTTGTAAAACTCCTTTACATAATTATCAAATACTAATCATTCAGTCTGCATTCATTTGGGCTGAGATTTCCAAAGACTGCAATAGGACATTCTAGAAAACAGAACTGGCGTGAGGAAGTTCTCAGAGGCAGGAACGAAAGGCCCCTCCGTGGGCATAGCGTGGAGTCTGGTTTGATTTGGCACTGTTCCCAGTGGGAGCAGTAGAAAGTGAACAGAGAAACTGTCAAAGACATGTACGCATCTTTCAAAAAATGAACCCTGGAGCTGAAAACAAATGGGCTGCATGCTTCAAATTATTTCATTAATCTTCATAGCCCTAGGGAGACAAGAAGGAGATGTCCAGGTTTTACTACCGTTCTTTCTAAATAGGAAGACAAAAATCATAGAATTATTGTAACCTATAGCAATAAAGGAGCCCTGGTGGTGCAGTGGTTAAGCATTTGGCTGCTAACCAAAATGTCGGGTTCAAATCTACCAGCCACTCTTTGCAAACTCTGTGGGGCAGTTCTAGTCTGTCCTGTAGGGTTGCAGTGAGTTGGAATCATCTCCGTGGCAACACGTTTTTGGCTTTGTATAGCACTGAAAACCTTTTTGTTGTTGCCACCTGACTAGATCTTAAGGATGTTGGAAGTAGGTGAGAGAAACAGGGAGAGACCACCAATAATTATACTGGGGATGTGCAACTCTGCAGTCTTAGTATCACATGAATCTCTGGATTTATAAAGGATTGTGGGTAATTCCTGATTCCAGCAAACGTGAGTCTGTGTATACACCAGCAAAAGTTCTGTGTACTTGAAGCTTACCTCCTCCTCTTTCTTCTTGGTAACTCAATTGAAGTTAGTTAGAGATTCATCAGTGAGCTGACCAAGGGAAAATCTGTCAGAGCCAAGATCAAGCCAGAGGTTTTTCATATTAACCAAACTTCTAATAAGTTTCTGCTTTTATAAGTTTATTTTTTTCTGGGAGGTATTTTGACGTCATTCACTTCATCATTTTTAAATAATTACAAGAACTCACACTTGCTGTGCGTTGATCATGTTCCAGGTGCTAAATGCTTTAGATGAATAAAATTCTAACAACCATCCTCTGAGGCTTTTACAGATGATGAAACAAATTTAGAATGGCAAAGTGACTTGCTAAGACTCACACACCTCAGAAGAGGCAGAATCAAGTTTCCAAAGCTTGTGCCCTGATCCCTTTCTTTTCTGCCCCTCACAGCTGGATGTTGTACATGCTGAATGCAAAAATCTCATATCGTCACTTCCCCCATTGTCTATGTTTTGTTTTTTTCAAGCCAAAGACCCATCTTCACATATATGCAGACTCATCTTCCAAAAGCACAGAGATGTAATCTTTTCTGATTTCCCCCCTGCTGCCATCCTCCAGAAACTGGAGGTGACACCCTCCTGCCTGTTTTGAGGCTTCCTCCACATTTGATTCATAAAATCTAAATGGGTGTGGCTCTTACGTTTGACATGACACCTGTTTCATCTCCTTCATGGCTGCTGGCAGGATCATGTTGGGTTCACCTTCAATGCTCTCAGAGTGTCAGGTGAATACTATAAGTGTAAATATTCTTAAGTTATATCTTCTAAGTGAAATTAGAGAATTTAAGAATCAATCACTAACGAATGAAGTTAGCCAGGGATATTTATGATTGGGGAAGGGTTCCTCACTCCATTTCTATGCGTTATAAATTCCATTATCAGAAAGAAGGACCTTATAGCATCCAACCATGACGGTGTCATACAAATGTTATGTAGATCAAACTCTAAATTGATACAAAAATAAGTGGAAAATGTTAGTATCAATGTTTGCTCCTATCTTCTGTTGTTTACTGAGTTCTTGTGCTTATTTTATTCTTTTCCAACTTCATTCTGTTTTCCAAGCCAGGTGTTAAAAACAGGTTTCACATGGTAACATTCCTTTCTGCTTTATTTACATTCCTGTGATGATTCAAATGTGACTATGTTAATAGAGTTGACATTTTCTAATAGATTTTTTTATTGCCCTTAAAGGAGTGATATTTGAAAGTCTGTGTATCTTTAGATTTTTTTCCCTTCTATTTTATCCTTGGAAGCACAATATATATTCTCTTAAACTGCAGGAGGCAGTGACCTGGAGGAAATAAATGGTCCCAGCAAAAGAAAAGGTTGTTTAGCACAGCTGGTATGCCTGATGGTCAGTAATCATTCAGGACATCATTGAGTTAGGGCTTCTCCCACTGATGTTCCAAATTGTTCCTTTAGATGAGGACAGAGAACACCAGCATCTGTCAGTATGGTCACTGATTAAAATAAGAGCTTCCCTAGCTGGTTAAGAACTACATTTTTTTCCCCAAAATTTTCATATCATGTTCATAAAGGAGAGAAGTTTATAAATAAAAAATGAGGCAATCACTCCATGTTTCCCCCAAACTCTCCTAATTTATCCTGGCAGTTGATTCGTTTTCCTTTTCTTCCTTTTCAAAAGCTTTTGCACTCTGAGGTCCTGGCCAGGAGAGAAATGTCAAGAGGCCCAAGAAGGATGATTCCTACAGAGTCACTGACTTGAGAGACATTTGGTGCTTTTCTGACAGGTGTCTGAGAAAATGCGATTTGCCCTAAAGGCCTTGCGGATAATGGTCAGGCTTTTTCTCAGCTAGCTTTGCGCATCCATTGTCTTCAGCTGGAGAAATTGTCACTTTTCCTCCTTACTTTGAAGGAGTTTATTGTGGAATTTATGTCCTCTTGAGGCCCCCAAAATACTCATTTTAGAAAGCCACTTGGATATCCTCAGTTTCCTTGCTCATGAAGGATTACTGTTTGTTACAGGTAGACAGCAAAGGCACCTGCTTTGATCAGGGAGACTGACTTAGAGGATGACAGATTCTAATCTGCTTTCTCTGTGTGGTTTTTTCTCTGTGTTGATATTTTGGTAATGGCGCCCAAGAGTTAGCTTTGCTCTGGTCATGGAGGGCGTTAAAGCAACACACTAAATACCTTCAGTAAGTACCATAGATGAAGTTCTGAATCTACTAAATATTTGATACACAAAAGAAGCCCAGCTGCTGTAGGGATTTCAGTATATGGGAATGAACCGATTGGAGTTACCTAAGGAAATGCAATCTAAATGGATTTTTATTCCGTAACACCAAAAACCCAATACCAGGCTTACTCAACACTTCAATAACTCATATTTACATTAAAAATCCTAGCTCCTTAAAAGACTAACACTACCAACTTAACACTTACTGGCCATTTACTTTGTACAAAGCCTCGTGATAGGCAATTTGGGGAAATAAAGAGATAAATAAGATAAGAGTCATGCTCTCAAGAAGCTATTATCTCTGAATTGGCAGCCTCTCTGCCAAAGTGCCCTGCCTCCCCAGGACTTCTGAAAGTACTCTGTTAAAGGAAATTAAAAGTAATTCATCTTGATCTTTTTTTTTAGCATTTCACAATGATCTTTGAAAAAAATGGGTTTACGAATTACGATAACTAGATGCCATGTAGCAAGGCTTAAATATGTCATAAACAATCTTTTAGGTATAAATACATATTTTGATGTTTATTTTTGCCCTCTTACAG
Organism: Elephas maximus indicus; assembly: GCF_024166365.1. Taxonomy (NCBI): domain Eukaryota; kingdom Metazoa; phylum Chordata; class Mammalia; order Proboscidea; family Elephantidae; genus Elephas; species Elephas maximus. The sequence continues at coordinate 22,965,925 of NC_064819.1, forward strand.
AGCAATGACCAATGCTTTGGATATTAATGTTGTGGCACTGAGAGGCCTTAAAGGAGGTTCTAATGGACAAAAAGAATGAAAAATAAGTTCAAAATCATAATGAAATGTACTTTTGTTTTAAAGATGGCCACCTAGCTCTCATGTATATGATTCCTGTCAAGTAACCAGAATACTTGATTGGACTTAAAATTCAATTCTTGGAATACGTGTGAAGGCAACTTAATTTTTTGTACGGGCTGTGTTTGCATTTTTTCCAAATTGTTGGTACATTTTTCAGCATGTTGTTGTTGTCAAGTGCTGTCGAGTCTATTCCGAGTCATAGTGCCCCTATAGAACAGAGTAGAACTACCCCGTAGGGTTTCCAAGGAGTGGCTGGTGGGTTCAAACTGCTGACGTTTTAGTTATTAGCCATAGCTCTCAACCACAGCACCACCAGGGTTGAAAACATAAAAATTATAAAAAATGAAGGTTTTGATTGAACTTTTCATTATTCCACTGTCTGAAAGTTCAGCATTCAAGCCAGAGAGAAGAGATGTGAAAGAGACTTCACTTAGTTACAGATGCTGATCATATAGCCCACTTTTTTTTTATGTCTGTCTCCTGGTCCTCTTCATAAACGGGGAGATATTCTTGTAATTATTCAAATAGTTCTGGTACTGCACATGGAGCAAGATAAAGACAAGCACGCCATGCCTCAGCAGTTCCACAGACATTTTTTTTTAATCAAGATTAGAGATTCCCAAGAAAACCATGTTCTAACTAATTCTACTTTGAGGGTTCTTTAGGGAGGGATGGAGGAGATAGAACAAAGTAAGTTACATTAAAAAAAAACTGTTTTGCTTCTTATTATTCAAGGAATAGTGACAAAGGTATTGCATAAGGAAAGGACTATGGTATACTGTTTAAACGTTTTAAATGAAAATATACATAATTAAGCCTGAGCTCTACTAAAGGGTAGCTATGAGTCAAAATCAACTCAACTGCAACGGGTTCTACTATGGCTGGATATAAGGGCAATATCTTTCTCTAACAGCTCCATGAGGGTGAGAAAGAAGTATATACAATGAATATCATAGAATACATTTGCAAATGTTAACATAGCAAAATAAATATGATCTCTTGGTTTTAACATTGTTATGGTAAGTATACCATGTTGTCTGCTTTTCTGTTCAGCCATGGCCTTAGACCGCCAAATGAGTTTGCTCTCAGGAGATTCCAAAGTTAATTTGATCTTCCCTTAGGAAGTCTTGCTAACTCAGTAATGTTGTTAAAGAGCTGGATATTTTTCCAGAACTTTGTTGAGCTGTTTCTTAGCACAAAGCTGTTAGTGAGATGTGTTTGGAAGAGTCATGGATTTGGGTATAAATGCCCTGGGTTCAAGTTTTAAATCCCTCTCTTAATAACTGCAATCTTAAGCAAGTAGACATTTCTCTACACATTAGGCTTATTATCTTGAACACAGGGACATCATCTCTGTCTTGTGGTGCTAGAGCAAGTAATACACTAGGCCAAAATCTGATCTCAAACAGATATGCACTGCATACTTGTACATTTTTCTGTACACATAAGTAGTCTGCACATGCATGTGTGTCAAGATAGTAAAACTCCTTAGGCAAAAAACACACAGCTAAATAAGCAGTCACAAATCTACCTTTTGTTCTTTGTTTCTGTTTACAGCTGACTAACATCCAACCAGCATTGCCTATATATTCTAAAATTTGTTTATCATAGCAGCTATAGAGATCTAACATTTTCCATGCAAAATCAATGACAGGCAAATGCTTAATAATGAAATGACAAAAATTTTTGCAGTGAGGCTTTATTCCCCGCCCCGCCCCCCCTCCCCGAGATCCGTTGAAGTTTGTACCCAGGTGAACTTCACGGTGATAAATATATCCAGGCTTTATCCTTTGATTCAGGTAAATAAAATATGGCGCAAGGGAAATACATGGTACTGACAAATTTCTCTAGGCATTGCTATTAGAAATGGACTATTATGCAATGGAGTCGCGTGCCTCTGGACAGCTTAATTTTTTTTAGGTCCTTTCTTGTTCTGTGGTTTTGTGTGGGGAGGTATTTGACCTTCCTAATCTTTTATTTTTTTTTTCCCCAGTGGCCTTGCATTTTGATTACATGACTAAACTTAGAGTTGCTAAATAGAGCTTGTTTAATATGAAAGGGTTGTTCTCTGACCAAGTCAAAATGTTAAATCTCTACAGTATTCTCTGATACAGTCAATGACCTGGGCACTTATTGATTTAGAGAATAATGAGATTCAGAGTTTAAATTCTAATAATTCAAAATAGTGAGAAAATTAAAAATAGCAACCATAGGAATTGTGTTTAATACTTCACAGTTATAAAGCACTACCACATACATTGTTTATTTGCTCCTTATAACGATCTTTTAAGTTTAGTAAACTTTGTCCTCAAATTACAGATGATTTTTTTTTTTTTAAGATATGCCCAGGGAGATTATGCAACATGTGAAAATTTGCACAGAGGGTAAGGGTTAGAGCTGGGCTTCAAAGTCTCTTCTATAAGTTAAGAGAAACAGGGTGTGCTGTTATACAAGCTTTAAAACAGCCTAGATTTGACTTTAAACTCCTGACTTGACATTATGGAAAAAAATGCAATGACTTTATGTTAATTAATCCAAAAGTTATTATTTCTTATTCATAAAAATATTTTGAGAGATTAATGAGAAAATGTATATGAAAAATCTCACGATATCTTATAGATACTAGGGCTTTCATGTATGTTAGGACTCTCTGAGTGGTATAAAAGGTTAAGTGTCTAGTTATTAACCGAAAGGTTAGCAGTGTGAATCTACCCAGTAGACACCTGGGAAGGAAAGCCTACTTCTTACTTCTGAAAGATCACAGCTATTAAAAATCCTATACAACAGAGCTCTAATTTGAAACACGTGGGGTTATTATGAGTTGGAATTGACTCTTTAGCAACTGTTTTTTGTTTATTTTTTTTGTGGGGGTGGGGTTCATGTGTTAATTTCCTTCTTTCTTTTTACCATATTCTCTTTTCCCTCCCCTCTGGTTATGAACGATTCTTTCTGTCACACCATGCATCTTTGCTAAAAAGTGAGATTAGAAATCTGAAATTATCATTTTATAACTTTAAAATCATTTATATTTAGGTATACTTTACAAACAATAAATTTTTCCCATTTCGGTGCATAGCATGATGAGTTTTGATAAATGTACACAGTAGTGTAACTACCACCACAATGGTGATTCCGATAGAACATCTCCAACATCCCCATATGTTTCTTCTTGCCTCTTTTCAGGCAATCTCCTCCCCAACCTTTAGCTGTTGACAACCTTATAACTTTACCTTTTCTAGATTGTCACATGAATGGAATCGTACAGTATGGAGTTGGCTTCTTAGTGTAATGGTTTTGAGATCTATCCATGTTGTTCTGCATATCAATAGCTTATTCCTTTTTATTTATTACCGAGTATAGATGTACTATTTTTTTTAATCCATTTATTTGTTGATGAATGATATCTTTGCAAGTTTTGGCTATTGTGAATAAAACTACTTTACATATTTTAATTCAAGCCTCCACATGGACATTTGATTCCATTTCTCTTGATTAAATACCTAGATGTGGAATTGCTTGGTTTTATAGTAAGTTTATAATTTACTAGAAACTTCCAAATAATTGCCAGAGTGGCTATAAGATTATGTATCTGAGTTCCAGTTGCTCCACATCCTTGCCAACATTTTATATTGTTAGTCACCTTATTTTAACCATTTATGTAGTGCTATCACACACACTGAGGTTTTGATTCATATTTCCCTAATGTTTAACAATATTGAACATGTTTTTGCGTGATTCTTGGACATTTGTGTAGTTTCTTTTCACCATATATGTGAACTCTCTGTTCATTAGTATTTAAGTCTTTCTTTCCAATACTGCACAGGCTCGATGGCTATAGCTTTATAGTGAGTCTTGTAATGAAGCGGCGCAAATTTCCCAACTCTTTTCTTTGAAAAATTATTTTGACCACACAAGAATATTTTTATTTCCTAATAAATCTTGTGGAGTCCCTGGAGGCGTAGTGGTTAAGTGCTACGGCTGTTAACCAAAGGGCTGGCAGTTCAGATCTGCCAGGCGCTCCTTGGAAACTCTACAGGGTAGTTCTACTCTGTCCTATAGGGTCTCTATGAGTCGGAATCGATTCGACGGCACTGGGTTTTATTTGGTTTTTTAAATAAATCTTGTAGCCAGCTTGCCAATTTCTAAAAAAAAAAATAAATCTACTGAGATTTCGATTGGGATTTTATTGATTCTATATGATAAATTTGGAAACCCTGGTGGAATAGTGGTTAAGAGCTGTGGCTGCTAACCAAGAGGTCGGTGGTTTGAATCCACTTGGTGATCCTTGGAAACCCTATGGAGCAGTTCTACTGTGTCCTTTAGGGTCACTATGGGTCAGAATCGACTTGACAGTAATGAGTTTGGTTTTCTTGGTTTAAAAGAAGAAAACAAAACATCAAACTAGAATTCTACATCTAGTGAGATTATCCTTTAAAAGTGAAGGAGAAATAAAGACTTTCTCCACCAAACAAAAACTGGGAGGATTTGTTACTACTGGACATGCAAGAAATGGCAAAAGAAGTTCTTCAGGGAGATGAAAATGATACATGTCAGAAACATGTATCTACATAAAAAAAGGGAGAGCACCAGAGAGGAATAAATGAAGGTAAAATACAATCTTTTGTTATTCTTAATGTATCTAAAAGATAATTATTTGTTTATAGTAGTAATAGTAACAATGTATTGGGTGATTATAGCATATAGACCAGTGAAATGAATGACAGCAATATCACAAGGGATGAGAGAGAGGAATTAGGAATGCTTTGTTATTAGGTACCAACACTACATGCAAATTTGTATAGCATTACGTGACTGTGGACTTATATGAGTTAGAAACACATTGGAAACTCTAAGACAACCAATAAGAAATTCAAAAGAATAAGTATAATCCATATACTAAGAAGATAAAACAGAATCACATAAAATGCTCAATTGAAGCCAGTGAAGGCAGAAAAGCAGGGGGTAAAAAAGAAACAAAGAACAAATGCAACAAATAGAAATCACTTACAAAGATGGTGGATATTAATTCAGCATAGTGGTTAATTACTACAGCTGTTAACCAAGAAGTTGGCAGTTCAAATCCACCAGGCGCTCCTTGGAAACTCTATGGGTCCGTTCTACTCTGTCCTATAGGGTCACTATGAGTTCGAATCGACTCGATGGCAATGGGTTTGGTTTGGGTTTTTTGGTTATACCAATAATAACTTTAAATACAAATGGGATAAACATCAATTAAAAGAGATTGTTAGAGAAGATAAAAAGAAAAAGAAGATTCAGCTGTATGTTGTCTACAAAATACCTACCTTAAATAAAGATTCAAACAAGTTAAAAGTCAAGGAATAAAGATACACCATGCTGACACTAAGCAAAAGAAAGCTTGATACCACCATATTAATTTCAGACATATCAGACTTAGGAATATGGAAAATGATCAGAGTTAAAGAGGAGCATTACAAAATAAAAAAAGGTCAATTATTGAAGAAGTCAACAATTCTAAACCTTTATCCTTCTAACAACAGTGTCAAAATACTTGAGGCAAACCGATAGAACTGACAGAAGAAATAAACCAATCTACTATTACAGGCAGAGAGTTTAACACTGCCCTTTTATAATTGCTAGATAAAACCCCAAAAAACCAAACCCACTGCCGTCGAGTTGATTCCAACTCCTAGAAACCCAACAATAAGAATATAATTGATCTGAAGAGCAAAATCAAGCAACGTGATATAATTGACACTTATAGAATACTCCATCTAATAACAGCACAATACATGTTCTTCTATAGCTCACATGGAACGTTCACCAAGATAGACCATATTCCGGGTGATAAAACACACATTAACAAATTTAGAAGAAGCATATCTTCTCAGGTCGCAGTGAATTAAACTAGAAATCAATAACAAAGATAGCTGAAAAATTCCAAAATATTTGGAAATTAAACATTTTTAAGTAACAGATGGGTCAGAGAAGTTCCTAAAATAATTTTGAAATATTTCAAACTAGGTGAAAATGAAAATATAACTTATCAAAATCTTTGGGATGCATGCAGCAAAAAGCAGTGTTCAGAGGGTTTTTAAAGTATTGGATAAATAAAAAAAGATCTTAAATTAATAATCTTGTACTGCAGGAAAATCAGGAAAGAAGAGAAATTTAAAGCTAAAACAAGCAGAACAAAAGAAATAGCAGAATTCAGTGAAATTAAAAAGAGAAAACAATAAAGAAAAAACAATGCTGGTTCTTTGACCAAGTCAGTAAAGCTGATAAACCTATAGACAGGCTAACCAAGGGGGGATAAAAAAAGGAAAACCAGAAATGACTTAAAAATCGAATTTAAAGAGAGGTGCTCATTACTCAATTCTATAGAAATCAAAAAAATAATTAAGGAATAATGTGAACAATTACATGTCCACACATTTGTAAACTTACATGAAATGGATCAATTTCTTGAAAAACTCAAACTGCCAAAATCTATACAAGGAAAAATATATTATCTGAATAGGCTATAATAAAGAAATTGAATGACTAACAACTTCCCAAAAAAGAAAGCACCAGGCCCAAATGGCTTCACTAGTTAATTCTACCAAACATTTAAGGAAGATATGATACCAATTCCTCACAACCTCTTCCAGACAATATAAACAGAAGGAACACTTCCTAACTAATTCTGTGAGGCCAGCATTACCCTAATACCAAAATCAGGTAGAAACATTACAAGAAAAGAAAACTCCAGAACAGTATCTCTCATGAATACAGAAACAAACATCATCAACTAAATGTTCACAGATTGAATTCAACAACGTACAAAAAGAATTATAAACCAGGACCAACTGGGATATATTCTAGGTATGCAAGACTGGGTTCACATTTGAAAATCAATTGATGCAATCTATTACATCGATAGAAAAAAATCACCTCTTTAAATCAATAGATGCAGAAAAAGCACTTGACAATATTCAATGCCAATTCATGATAAAAGCTATAAGCAAAATAGAGATAGGGGAAAATTTTTTTAAGTTGATAAAATAACATCTACAATAAATCATACGGTGAACATTATTCTTATTGATGTGATATTGGACATTTTCCCCCTAAAGATATTCAGCAGGACAAAGATATCCTCTGTCATCACTCCTATTAAACATCATATTAGAAGTCCTAACTAATGGTGTAAACCCAGTACCCAGTGCCATCGAGTCAATTCCGACTCATAGTGACCCTATAGGACAGAGTAGAACTGCCCTATAGAGTTTCCGAGGAGTGCCTGGCAGATTCAAACTGCTGACCTCTTGGTTAGCAGCTGTAGCACTTAACCACTACGCCACCAGGGTTTCCACTAATGGTATAAGAGAAGAAAAAGAAATAAAGATTGGGAAAGAAGAAATACAACTGTCTTCATTTAGAGAAGAAATGATTGTTTATGTAGAAAACCCCAAGAATCTACAAAATGAACAAACAAACAAAAACAATCTAACCAACTAGCCAAACAAATAAAAACCTTCTGGAGCTAATAAGCAAGTATGGCAAGGCCACAAGACACAAGGTTAACATTAAAAAAAAGTCAATTGCTTTCTTATTTACCACCAATGAAAAATTGGAGTTTGAAATAAAAATATTTACAGGTGCACCAACATAAATTAAATACTTAGGTACAAAACTAAAAGTCATGTATAGGATATATATTCAAAAAGTACAACGCTCTGATAAAAGAAATTAAGCAAATATTCTGCATTCATAAATTGGAACTTTAAATTAAAAAAATATCAATTTTTCCCATCTTGATCTATAGATTCTACACAGTATCGATCAAAATCTCAGCAAACTATTTTCAACAAATTTGCAATCTTATTCTAAAGTTTATACCAAAAGACAAAAGACCCATAGTAGCCAACACAATACTAAAGAAGAATAAAATAGGAGGATTCATACTACCCAATTTCAAAACTTACTAAAAAGCTATAGTAATCGAGATAGCATGGTAAAGGTAAAGGAACAAACACATTTGGAACAGAATTTCAGAACCGAATAGGGAGTGTAGAAAGTCATTCATGAGAATGTCGTTGTTAGGTGCCCTCCATTCAGTTCCGACTCTTAGAGAGTCTATGTACAACAGAATGAAATGCTGCCCGGTCCTGAGCCATCTTCACAATTGTTGCAATGTTTGAGCCCTTTGTTGTAGCCATAGGTTGTCAGTCCATCTCCTTGAGGATCTTTCTCTTCTTTCGCTGACCCTCTACTTTACTAAGCATGATTTCCTTCTCTAGGGACTGGTCTGTTCTGATGTGTTGAACATATGTGAAACGAAGTCTCGCCATCCTCCCTTTCAAGGAGCGTTCTGTCTGTACTTCTTCCAAGACAGATTTGTTCTTCTGGCAGCCTGTGTTGTTGTTGTTAGTGCTGTCAAGTTGGTTCTGATTCTTAGCAACCCTGTGTACAATAGAATGAAACAGTGCCCAGTCCTGCACCATCCTTACAAGCATTGTTATGCTTGAGCCCATTGTTGTAGCCACTATGTTAATCCATCTTATCGAGGATCTTCCTCTTTTTCGCCAACCCTCTACTTTAACAAGCATGATGCTCTTCTCCAGGGTCATTCCATTGTAAGCACAGGCAATTCCCCTTCTGCCTTTCTCTGTCTCTTATCTTTTTATGACGACAATGTTTTTATTCGATTAGTGCCCACTTTACTCCTGTATGACCTCTTATTAACTAAACTGATTGTATATGCAAAAACACTACTTTCAAATAAGGTCTCGTTCACAGGTAACCACAGTTAGAACTTTAACTTATCTTTTTGGAGGATACAAAACAACCCATAAACATACCCTTGATATTTTGTGATGTAAATGTCACTTTACTTCAGTGGTCATTCTCTCAGAATCCTATTTAAAACCCCCCCACAAAATCCAACCCGTTCCTGTAGAGTCAATTTGGGCTCATAGGGACCCATAGGGTTTCTAAGGAGCAGCTGGTGGATTAGTACTGCTGATCTTTTGGTTAGAAGCCAAGCTCTTAACCGATGCACCACCAAAGCTACCAAAATCCCACAACCCCAGTCAAATTATGAGAAGAACATCAGACAAATCCCATCTGAGGGAATTCTGCAAAACACCTGACCACATTATCTCTCAAAACTGTCAATGTTACCAAAAAGAAAGAAAGTCTGAAAACCTGTTATAGTCAAAAGTAGTAAACGGACACGTGACAACTGATTGTAATGTTGAATACCAAATGGGATCCTGAAACAAAAAAAGGACAATGGGTTAAAAACTAAGGGAATTTTTGATCCAGTTGGAATTTTTGTATACGGTATAAGACATGGGTCTAACTTTATTATTTTACATGTGGTAATTCAGTTGTCCCAGCACAAATTATTAAAGAGATTATTCTTTAACCATATGATGGATTTAGCACTCTCGATGAAGATTAATTGATCATAAATATGAGCACATGTCTTTGGAATCTCAATTCTATTAGATTGGTCTATAAAAAATATATATATGTATCATTATACCAGTTCTAGACTGTTTTGATTACTATAGCTTTATAACATGTTTTATGATTGGGAAGTATGAGTAGTCCTCTTACTCTGTTCTTCATTCTCAAGATTGCTGTGGCTATTTGGGGCCCTTTGTATTTCCACATAAATTTGAGGATTGGCTTTTTCATATTTGCAAATAAGGCTGTTGGAATGTTTGAGTATTGTATTGACTGTATAGATTGCTTTTGGTAGTACTGGCATCTTGACAATATAATCCCTTGTGAGAACTTTCTTCTGAAGTTCGTCAGGTGATTGACTTTACCAATATGGCTTATTCTGTGCACTGAAAATAAATAATACAGAATATTCATATTGTATACTTGACAAACTATTGAATGTCCATGAATTACTATTTAAACTTTCCTTGTTTCCTGATGTTAGAAGGAATTCTTGATGAAGAAGTAAGTAATAAAATGATTTTATTATAAATTTTTTAAAGAATACCCAAAGAATATGCAGATGGTCTGTGATTGCTTTTTGTGGGCTTTCCAATGACAGAAATATACATTGCAAATTTCCAAAGCAAGGTCCTTTCTTAAATTGCATGCTACGATTTTAAATTTGGCCTGTAATCCTCTTCCACCTTTGTATTAGGCTTCCATAGTTACAGTGCAACCCTATGAGGAAATATAATTTACTCCATAAATATTCACATTCATAAATCTTTTGCAGCCACACAACGCAAAAAGTGAATTCAAGCTGGCTTGGCTATGTTAGTTGTTTAAATCCACCAAACTATACCTTTTTTTTTTATACCTACTCACCAGGTAAAATGTTCACTGATCCTTCAGTGGTTAAAAGATTTCGTTTTAGGGTTCACACTTGGTGTTTTGGGTCAGTCAGATAGTTTGACAAGGGAGCCTGAGGGAATAGTGAGGAAATATTTGATTTTGAGGCTCAGACTTTTTATCCGGAAGTGAGTTAAAATGGCATTTACCCAGGAGCTGCACTAGCTGACTTCAAAAGTACTTGGGAAAAAGCAGCTTTTGATTTCTGTCTTCCTGTAAGGCAGTCTTATCAGAAAAGATGAGGACTGCCGAGAGAATGCTACAAGCAGGGCCACTGTCTCCGAAGCTTACGCTTACCAGCTACAGCCATCTATTATTTCTTTGTTGTGAAACAGTTGGTAATGTGTTTTATATTTCCAAATCTACTTGGCATTTGTGAACATCCACGTTGGAGACAAAGGCAAAAACTGGAGCCACTGAAAGCAAATATAAAAAAAAAAAAAAAAATTTTTTTTTTTTATAAGCTTGTAGAAAAAATACATTCATTAAATAAACTCTAAGGAAAAACAATCAAGAACTAAGATGTCCATGCATAAAGAAAATAGAAGAAGGAAGATTGAATGGAGAAGGGTGTACGTGGGAAGAAGACACACATTTTCTTGACCAAAAAAAAAAAGGAATGAAAAGTTAGTTGAAATAAAAGAAAAAACCAAAAAACCCAACGCACTGCTGTTGAGTGGATTCCAACTCACAGTGACCTCATGGTGCAGAGCTGAACTGCCCCATGGAGTTTCCAAGGCTGTAATCTTTCCAAAAGCAGATTGCCACAGCTTCTCCTGCGGCTCCCTTGATGAGTTTGGACTGTCAACATTTGGGTGAGCTGCCCAGAGCTTTAACGACTGCGTTCCCAGGGCTCCACCTAAAAGGAAGAGTGGAGATAAATTAAGGAGGTGTCCAGAGAACATATAGTGTGAGAGAAAAAGAAGAGAACAAACAGTATGGGAGGCAATAAAAGGTGGGAAGAGGAAACCCAGCTATCTACCAGTTGCTAGTACTCTTCTAAGGGAAGTGAACCCAAAGGTGATGGTGATGGTGACTCTCGGAGCCTGATAGGCAAGAAGAAAAAGCTGTGCTTCCCAGCACCTGCTGCCAGCTCTGCCCTGGGCACTTAACCTCGGCAGCCGTTCCCTAAATGCTACTTGCTCCTAGCCTGGGAAGTCCTTGATGAGTTGGACCAAGCCGTCTTAGCACAGCCAGCCACACTATATACTTGTCTCCAGTCATGCTAACCAATGTATTGGTATTAGTAGTTTCCAAGTAGTTACCATGGGGAAAAAAAGCAGGAGTGCGGGGGTGAGGGAGAGCCGGGGGAGGAGGCTGTTAATGCCACCATCAATCTCCTATCACGGGTCTATATTGCCCACCACCGCCGTGTTGCTAGGCAACCAGTGCTGACGTTGCCTTCCATTTTTCCTTCAAACATTCAGATTATATGCTTACTACTACGTAGCAGCAACCAAGCTAAAATTTCTTCCCATTCTCCTTGACTTCCTCAGAGTAGCAAAGGCATTTTCTAAATTTCCAGCGTCACATTAACAGGCCTGAAGATACTCGCATCTTTGGGCACTTACAGTAAGCTTCCACTTATTAAACAGGGAAATAGTCCAAAGGAGCATTCTACACCAGGGGAATGTCCAGCAGAGGTCAGATTGGCCTTTTCTTTTCTCCCACTTGGACTCTTCGGAAGGAAAAGTACAGCTGTTAAGTCAGGATTCAGCGGGGACTGTCATTAGTGGCAGACCAAACAGCTGGGTGCCACAGTTTGCGCGTGGCTTCCAGCGTCCCAGTTCCAGCTGCCAGGAAGTGGAGGGGGTGGTGGAGAGGGTTCACTGGCTGGAGCAGAGCCAAGGGGAGTGAGGCTGACACGCACGTCTCTGCTGCAAAGTGCCAGGCTGCGGCTGGAAGCATCAAACAGTTCCAAGGAATACCCACAGAGTAATGGGAGGAGTAGGGGAAGAGCTGGCCAGGCTAGGATTTTAAGAAACTGAAAATGCATTTTTCAAGGTAGGAGAAACTCTGAAGTCTTTCAAAGAATAACATGGTGTGGCAAGAGTTCTGACCACTTAATTTTATCATTAACATTTGAAAAAGGAGCCACCAACCATGGAGGCTGAAAATTAAAAGCCCGAGATGAGGACATAATATTTATTCAGCATGCTCAGCACACTGCAAAGTGATGCAAACGGTGCATTGTCAAACGGCAGAATTTTGCCATTAAAAAAATTAATAATCCAAACTATTCTTTTCTAAAATTTTACAGATTAAAAAATGCTGTCCTATCTAATATCTAGAAGCAGCCCTCTGAGTTTGATGGGGCAGGGATTATTAACCCTTTTATGCATATAAAGGACCTGGGATCTAGAGGGACTAAACCAGCAACTGTCCTCTGACCACCTATAAAAGACCAGCTATAAAGAGTAGGCAAGAAATGCAAATTGGTAAAATGTCCCTAATGCAAGATAATAGGGAGTGGTGTAGACTGTGGCTAACTACTTGTCCATTCATCACTCTTCCTATCTTACCAAGGGGTCCTGCAGTTTATCTTCTAAATAAACTTGGATAGGCAAGGGAAGAATTTATTTTACAAGCTGTAGCATTTCTAAAGAACTACCACTGAGACCTGGACTCAAGTTACCTGGGGTTTTGATGGGGTACCGGTCAGTATTTTTTCTGTCTTCTGTTATATTGCAATGTCTCTGTTTTGGACTGAGTTCCCTCATTTTCTAGTACGATCACTGAATTTCTGTATAATCTCGGACTTTCGATCCCCTCTCCAGAAAATGAAAGGTCTAGGAAATTTCCCTTCCCCCCATCCTATTGTTCAGAAGCTCTAGGTTCTGCACAGGCACACCAATGCCATGTTGGTAGGAAGAGAGACTGGAAAAAGGACCTGAGCAGTTATGTTTTAGACCCCACTTTATTGCAGCTGGAAACCCTGGTGGCGTAGTGGTTAAGTGCTACGGCTGCTAACAAAAAGGTCTGCAGTTTGAATCTACCAGGCACTCCTTGGAAAATCTACAGGGCAGTTCTACTCTGTCCTATAGGGTGGCTATGAGTCAGAATCGACTCGATGGCAGTGGGTTTTTGGTTGGGTCACTGCAGCCACTGCAGCTTATTTTTATCTGTTTAACCTGCAGGTCTTCTGGGTAAAATTTTGTTGAAAGGAAGGGCAGTCTGCTTTCAAACATGAAAGGTTGGAAAATGACTGAACTACATGATTTCTAAATTCCTTATAGCTCCAATAGCCTATGATTTCAAGTCCTCTGTCAATACATTAAAGGAGCCTTAAAGGCTCAGTGGTTAAGTGCTCAGCAGCTGCTCCTTGGGAGAAAGATGTGGCAGTCTACTTTGGTAAAGACATGCAACCTCGGAAACCCTATGGGGAAGTTCTACTCTGACCTATACTATCGCTATGAGTTGGAATCAACTGGATGGCAACCATTTTATGGGCAAAAATCAAACCCACTGTCTTCCAGTTGACCCTAACTCATAGCGATCCTATAGGACAGGGTAGAACTACCCCATAGGGTTTCCAAGGCTGTGATCTTTACCAAAGCAGACTGCCACATCTTTTTCCTCAGAGTGACTGATGGGTTGAAACCGCTGACCAAGTGTTAACCACTGTATCACCAGGGCTCCTTAGATTATGTCTACTGGCAATAAATTCCTGGAGTTATCATCTTCCTGAAGAAAGTAATTCATCATTTTTGTAAATGATGTTTTTGGTATAGAATTCTGGTTTGACAGATTTTGTTTTCTTCAGCACTTTAAAGATGTTCCTCCATCTTGTAGTTCACATGATTTCTGAAGAAGAAATCCACTGTAATTCTAATCTTGGTTCTCTGTGTGTTATGTATTGTATCTTCTGTGGATACTTTCAAGGTTCCTCTGTTTTTGTTTTCAGTCATTCAAAAACAATATATGAGGTGTTCGCATGAGCATTTGTGTGTATGTGTACGTGTGTATGTGTGCACATGTGTATATTTGTGTTTGTACACGGGTGTGTATGTGCATTGTATATTTGAGTGTGTTTGGTGCTTCCTTTCCCTTTTTGCTGCACCTCACAAGAGAATCAGTCTCTTGGAAGTTACTTGTTACTTGCCACTTGCAAGCCTGGAGGGGGAGTGGGGAGTGTTCTCTGTCTTTATAATTAAGTGTCAGTCTGGGCAGGCACTGTGCCCCTGGGACTTGGATGTGTGGCCTTCTCTGTGTTCCTGCCTCTCTTCTTGCGTGGGTTCAAGCCTACCATGCATTTAATCCTCATCACAGCCATACACGCTAATTATAATGGTTGTGAGTAATTCCTTCTTGGCAGCAATCCCCATTCTCTTTAGTATTGATGAGACACGGGGATTTGCATCATTATCCATTAAGTGCCAGGCACATAGTAGTTACTCAGCAAGTGGTGGTACTTTTCCTCTTGCTTGCACTTCAAGGGAAATCCTGGTGATGTAGTGGTTAAGTGCTACGGCTGCTAACCAAAGGGTCAGCAGTTCGAATCCACCAGGCACTCCTTGGAAACTCTACGGGGCAGTTCTACTCCGTCTATAGGGCCACTATGAGTTGGAATCGACTAGATGGTGCTGGGTTTGGCTTTTTTTTTGGATCAGGAGACAATGCACATGCAGACAAGAAACAGATTTTCTTCTATGCTAAGGTTGTCTTCAACCTAGGGAAACTGTGGCGTATCTTTGCTTTTGTGAATGCAGTAATCACTTATTTACAGACTCAGCAATTGGCAAGGTCATTCTGACCTTCCTTGACACGAACTGTCCTTTTGCACAGCCCACTGAGCTCTAGCTGTTTGATTGATGTGGTTTCTGTGGTTTATGGGAATTCTGCCACATTTCTAAAATTATTCATGCTCCCTTTGCATTCAGGTACAAATAAATACACAGCTAGTATTAATCCTGTATATAGTCCATGAGCATTTATTCTAAAGAGTAAGACAAGGTTTTCTTTTAAGAATAAGTAGCTTTTTTTTTTTTTTTGAGCAAAAGGTTGTTAAAGGAGATTTTAAAAAAAATTAGCATGTCAGAAATGATATCTTAAATATTTCTATAGTCTATGAAATTCTGTTAAGGCATACACCATATATAAAATAGTTTTGGTAATACATATATTTGAAAATTTTCTCCTGTTGTTGCCTATTGATCAAAATGACTCCCCCACTGTGATGAACAGTGAAGGTGAGCAGAATTGAATATAGTTGCCTAATTAGAAAACCAAAGGTTTCCCGTGTAGTCAGTTAACTCTCATCTAACTGAGTCAAGAGTAATTTTTTTCCCATTCTTGTACTGAAGAGTGGATACTTTCAACCAAGACCGAGACTTAGGGCTGAAGGACATTAACAACAACAACAAAAAAACAGCATCAGAAGGAAGATGAATCATATAAATTCTTGTATTAATTTTTAAAGGTATGAGAAATTATTCCTTTTAAGATGATATTGCTGCTTTAAAATATCGAGGCGAGAAAGTATTGTTTCTGTGGACAATCGTGGAAAATGAGGACCTACTCATTGTTGATATTTTAATCTCAACTCGTCTTTCCAAATTTCTCTGCCACCACGTATGACCATATAAGCCTTGTGATTACAGTCCTCAAAGACTATGCTTTCGGTTGTGAAATACCATGCTTCTTTGCCCTTTTGCATGGCTGCTGAAGGTCTTTCTTTAGCAATACCCACTTCTCTATGTCCGATTTTTAAGTTTACCTTATATGCTCTTCTTTTTCTTTGTTTAGAATATTGTGCCTCTCGTCTTTCACAAAGATAAGCTTTTATGTGTGCTTTGATTTCCTCAAAATTGGTGAGTCCGTCGATCCATCACTTATCTCTTCTGTGTCTTCATTCTCTTCATTTCTATTGGTTGCTCTCCTACCACTTACCAAGAGTCACCCACCCACCAGTCACCTCACAGTATCTCACACACCCTTCTTTGCCCCAATTCCTATGCCAGTATATTGACTTCCGTGTACGTTTTTCTATTTATGTCACATTTACTAAGTCTGACTGGCTTTATTTCCTCACTGCTTATTCACTTTTTAAAATTTCACTTTCTGTAAGTTAAGCATGTACTCAATTCAAAGAGTTACTAATTCTACCACGCTTGTTAAGATAAATAGTGATCTCCAGTCTTTTCTCCCTTTTTCATAATCACTTTCAACTAATTCAGCTATTTTTGTATATGCCTTCATATCTCTAAATACCACTGCTAATTCTTGATTTTTTTTTAAATATTTGAACCCAACAGCTGACTTCCCACTATGAAAGATGAGAATTTGTGTCTCTCCTCACTTCACATCCCCAAAGATAATGTGCAAATTTCTATCTCTATAGTTTCCTAGTCGAGCTTTATCGTAAGTTTGAATAGAGCAATAGTTAGACTTGGAAAATTTTCTTAAATGATTTTACTTTTTTTTTCCTCTATATTACTCATCTTCCTGGACTACATTTTTGAGTTTTCTTCAACTTTATCTTACAAACTATTGAATTTTATATTTTTTCTCATTTTAATTTTTGTAGGATATCTATTTTTGTTCTCTGAATAATTCTTTTTAATAATATCCTAGTGCTGTTGGATGAATGCCATATCTTAACTCTTTGAAAATATCAATGATATGTATTCTTAAGTTTTCCTTTTACTGCATAATCTCAGCTTTCCCAAGTTGTTTTGTTTCTGTCTGTTATTTTAGACTCTCTCTTCTGTGTTAGAGTCTCTCCTCAGATGTCTAGTCATCCTTGATTGTCTCTTCATATTTGAGAATGTCATGGACCAAAAGGCTGACTGCCAACTCTGAGCATGTTGTTATTGACTGGCAGTTTCATTGTAGAATGATTGGGCTAAGTCATTTGTTAGGGAACACCTGATGTCAAAATACTAAGGTGGTTCTTACTTTGGGGACCCTCCGATTTCTAGTCTGGAGAGTAAGGCCTATTTGAAGGTATTCGGGGAGTGAGAGAAGTGGGAAAAGAAGGCTGGGGAGTCATCAGTTTATGTGTGTGCTTTAATTTACTTAAATCCCCTGTTCTCATAAGCTACATCTGCCTTGGATAGTTTTTGTAATGCCTCGTTCCAGAGACTGTCTGTGGTAAATTGATTAAGATAGGAAATACATTTTCCAGAATCCCTTTCCCTGTATTGTTCCAGGCTTAAATTGGCCAAAAGAGAAACTTTGGTAAGATTTAGTAGAGAGAACCAAAGCACCACTCATTACTCACGTAAGCTTTTTGTTGTGATCAAATAAGTCAGACACACATTGAGGAGCCAGTAGGTTCCCATTTATTGTCACTCTTTGGAGCTCCACAATCAGTTTTTCTTCCTGAGTGCTCACCGTGTTGACCACAGGGACCTCAGGCCCAACACTAGAGGCTCTGTGAAGATCTACTGGGGCAGTAGTTACAAAGAAGCAACAGCTTCTCATAGACCTTTCATGAGCTTCTTCTCTGCTGTCCCACTTAGATGTTGGACAGACTTCTTGGATTGTGTAAAGTCTAATTCTTATAGTAAACACCTTATCACATGATACTCATAGACACTCTTCTCCACAGTCTGAACCTTGACTGATACATCGTCTACTTTATCCTCTTCAGAGGATAAACCTGCTGTCTTCTATTGGGAGGTGTGCTAAAATAGAGGAAATGACTCTATATTGTTTTAGAAACAGCTGGGGTCCTTCATGGAATCTGTGAAATTAGAAAAGGGATTATCCCCTACCCCCATCTCTGTGGTAGGAGCTCTGGTAGCACAGTGATCGGCTGTTTGAAGCCATTTAGCCTCTCTGTGGGAGAAAGTTGAGGCAGTCTGCTTCTGTAAAAAAGTACAGCCTTGGAAACCCTATGGTGCAGTTCTACTCTGTCATGTAGGGTTGCTATAAGTAGAAATCAACTCGACAGCAATGAGTTTGGGTTTTTCGTTTTCCACCCCTATGGTACTTCATCGCCACTTCCAGAGTTGTCAGGTGGGCTTCTGGCTCTTCCTCTTGCAGCACTAGAATTTGGCCTTGTCAGTACTACTAAGTCAGTGTTCTCTATTCTATCTGTTTTCTAGCTTCCTAAATTTTGTTACTGTTGTCTCTGCTCCTCGTCTCCATATTTTTGTAGATTTATGACTTAAAAACTACTTGATATTTTAGAGGATTTTGGTTTTAGTGGGGTTTCAGGAAGGATTAAATCAGATATATTTGTTCAAGCCACCATCTTACTGGATCATTCGCATTTATGAAGTATGAATCAAGGAAAACCAAAGGTTGTCAAAAATGAACTGGAATCCTTGAAGACCAATATCCTAGGTATTACTGAGCTGTTGCTGTCCAGTCAATACCAATTCATAGCGATCTTATAGGACAGAGTAGAGCTTCTCCATAGGATTTCCAAGGCTATAAATCTTTATGGAAGTACACTGCTAGATCTTCTTCCTGAGAACAGCTGGTGGGTTCGAACCACTGATCTTCCAGTTAGCAACTGAGCACATAACCACTGTGCCACCAGGGCCTCCTTCTTCAGGAATGCAAGGAGGCATAATGTAAGCAGTCATGCATATTCAGTGATTAATTATTGATTACGTACTGAGGGCCTAATCATTGACTGTCAATGAGCCAATAAGAGGTCCTGAACACAGAAGCAACTGGGCTTCCTGGACATGCGTGATGGTTAAGATTGTATGTCAACCTGGCGAGGCCATGATTCTCGGTGGTTTGGCAGTCATATTATATTGTGATCACCCCCATGACGGGATTTGCTATGAGTAGCCAATCAGTCGAAAGGGAGTTTCCTTGGGTGTGTGGCCTGCATTGGATATAAGGACATTCTGGCAAGGCTCGTGGCTTTTGCTTGCTCTAGATCCTGCAGCTGGGCCCTGTTTGTCTGACTTCCAGTTCTTGGGTCCTGAGCTAGCATCTTTCCTGTGGTCTTGCCTGCCGATCTTGATCTTGGGATTTGTTGATCTTTGCAGGCTGTGAGCAAGAGGATTCGCCGCGCCTGTGACTACACGAATCAGGAGAAGTGTTTATCCTGACCCATGCACTTGGGACGTTCCAGTCTCTACAATCACGTGAGCCATTTATTTGATATAAATCTCTCTATATACATTTATATGCTTCACTGGTTTTCCTCCTCTACAGAACCCAGCCTAAGACAACTGGTGAGAACATCTATGCATGGGAGAATGTGGCATGTCCCTGGGGACAGCAGAAGTCTCCTGCTGTGACCTCTTTCAGACTACCTATGAGGGATCTCTTTATTTGTACCCTTTCTGGTTATAATAAATGGGTAATTGTAAGTATAGGTAGTCTTTGTGAGTTCTGTTAGTTCTTCTTGCATATTACCCAACCCACCAGGGGCAGAGAAAGTGTTACATGATGGCTAGTGTCAGGATAATGGAGAAGTGGAAAAGAGGGGTTATGAATTGTCTTTGCATTTTGGGACTTAGTCTTACGTTGATTATTCTCAAGACAAAGTCTTTTATCCATTTTTTGATGGTTTTTTTTTTGTTGTTGTTGTTATTGTTGTTAAGCTGTAGAAGGTTTTTATACGTATTGGAGATTAGACCCTTATCGGATATATGGTTCTCAAAAATGGTTTCCCAGTCTGTAAGCTGTATTCTCACTTTGTTGGTAAAGTCCTTTGATGAACAAAGGTATTTAATTTTTTAAAAAAATAATTTTTATTGTGGTTTAAGTGAAAGTTTACAAATAAAGTCATTAATTTTTATATGGTCCCATTTATTTTGTCTTTTGCTGCTGGTGCTTTTGTTGACAGATCATTCACTTTTTAAGGTTTGCAGCCTGGCCACTGGCTCTCAGCTCTACTGTTAATCCTTGCTTATGCACAACCTTGCTTCTGAATAACCTAGTTTTCAAATCAAAAGTCCTGTTTTTCGCTCCACGTTGCCCTTATTTTTTAGTCATATTTGTCACTACTGACCACCTGCTCCTGTTGTCTAGTTGATTTTTTATCTTCCTGTCCCTCTCTCCCTCCCTGCCTCCCTCTCTACAGCCTTTGCCCAGTTGTTATTTAGGCATTGCCATTTTCCTTCCAAAGATGTAGATGTAGGAAACTGAAACCAAAAAGTTGGAGAGTAGAAGAATAAATTATATTGTGTCTTCATTGATAATATGTGAAGAATTCCTCCCACTCAGCCAGGAAATGGCAGGTTGCAAATTACCTCATGCTACTAGGATTTAAAGTAGACAGCAAATCAGTCTGCATGAATGCTCCGTTCTACGGGGGCCTGGCTGTCCATTATTTCAGGCTTTCTGACTCTCTGCAGAGCATCTGGTTAATAGCATTGGGCTTTGGTTCTGCTAGGCTAAGCACTGCACAGGAAAATCCATTGAGGACATGGAGAAAGGTCCTTTCCAATACACTGGAGAGAAGTTCTCAGTCTCAGGGAGGAAATGGCCTTCTGTTATTGTCATAAATCCTGAACTGAAGGGCAGTCACTAAGTAACTACCATTTCTTGTCACTATGCGGAACTCATAAAGAAAAAAGAAATTTTTTTTTTTTTTTGCAAATGAGAATCCTGGACTGATAGTCTTAATTTCATGTTACCTTGTTACAGAGGACATAAAAAGTATTTCTTTCAGACTGGCTTGAATTAAAAACAAAAACAAAACAACGTTTTAGCCATAGAAGGAAAGGATATTTCTCAAAGGGGCTTAGAAAAAAATAAAAGAGGAATTGCTTTTATACGAGGAAATCCAGGCAGCAGCAGCTATTGTAATTTCAAATGTCAGCGTAGCAATTGGTTCAAAGTCTTCTATGTGCTTTCACGTGGGTGAAATTGTTCACTACAGATTAGTAAGTAAGCGCAAATAAACCTCTGCTTACCTTGCTTACTGGTTCATCCACCCCGTCAAGGATTATAAATTTGATTCTGCAGGAAGGTGCTGTGGGGTTGGGAGAGAGAAAGATGCCAGCCATACCTAGAAGCAGAATCTTTGATGTGAAAAATGTGAATTTGTTCACTTTAGGTGATCTTGTAAGCAAGGTAAGCACAGTGCTTACCTTGCCTGTTGGATAATCTACTCCTGAGGACAACTAATCTCCTGATTTGTCTCCACTAATTTTTATTCTTCTTGTGATCTTTCTTGTCCTGATTCAGATAACCTCTACATAAAACACCTCATTTTTTCAGAAAACAAACAAACAAAAAAATGGTGAAATAATACCTTTTATAGACTGGAAAAAACACTGCTATGAGAAGACAGGACAACTATCCATTTCTCTCCTGGATATGTCAAAACTACAGTTCAATATATACATAAGGAGCCGGAAGTCAGTAAACTAAACTGAAGCCCATAATATCTATACTACACCAAATATTTTTCCTGTAGTGTACATCTGTTTGTTTTGTTCTAAAAGTTCTGAGTTCCCCCTGAGTTAATTCAGCCTCTACCCCCTCACCCAGATGAATGCACCTTTAAGTAAAACTAGATTTTCTCTTTTCCCTACTTTATTTTTCCATTTTCCAAATTTGAGGGTGTTGCTACTTATTGAACTAAAACAAACCAATCTCTTTGCCTTTGAGTCAATTCTGATTCATAGTGACTTTTTGAACTATGAAACACTTAATTTAATCTTTCAGGAAGCAAAGGATTATGAAAGACATTTTAAAACTGTTTGGCAAAGGGAAAAACTCATGGAATACTACTTAGAGCAGATGACAATTTACTTTAAGCATGAGTAGGGATTAAGCAAGTGAAAAATGAAGCTGGAGGAATTCCAAGCAAAGGGAATGATATTTGCAGTAGAGAAGGCACATTTGGGGTGAAGATAGCTGTGACTACAGAACCCATATATGAGACGATGTGGCAGCAGATGACGTGGAGCTCATTGCATTGAGGAGCTTGACCATTGGACAAGGAGTTCGGATCTCACTGAAAGAATATAGATCCAACGTTGCATTTTTCTTGTTTGTTTGCTTACTTATTTATTTTAGAACTTCTGTAGTTACATAGTGAAGAATTAATTGAGTGAGGTAAAAACATAGCATCATGAAGAACAGTTAGTAGCCTATTTTAATACTTTTAGTATTAAATGATGAAGGTCATTACCAAAGCAGTAGAGATGTAAAGGAAGAAGTAAGTACAAATTATAAGGACATGTAGGCCTTAGAATTTCAGATGCTAATGACTAACTGAATATTGGAAGTAACGTAAAAGGAGGAGTCTAGAATGGCTCCCCAAGTTTAACGTGTTCGTTATAGACCGTCCTCATTCTAAGTTTCACAAACACACACTTTCTAAGCAACTGTGACAGGCAAAGTGCTGACTGGAATCTGGGAATGTGACTATGATTCAGATATGATTGCTGTCTGCTGAGAAGAGAGCAGAACAGAGCAGAGCAGAGCAGAGAGAAAGACAGAGAGAGCAGGAAATAAGTGATGTTATACGCTAGGTATTACACAAGTGAGCTGAATCTTCATCTGTCAACTGTAAAATTTAGATGATTGCAAAAGTATATTATAGATCTAATGTTCTAGAATTCTGCAAATCTTTGCAAACTGCCAAAGAATAATTACTGCCAGACTATAATTTCTTGATGAACTGGGGTCTTCAACAGTTATTAGGCCATAGAGTAATGTGAGACCCTAAGGGACTCTATTACTGGAGTACCACCTAAAAAGATGACCCATTTTCAGGACTATATAACATGTGATAAATATTCCAGTATGCAACTTAAAAAAGAGCTGAAAAAATTCATGTATAATGAGTTATGCTACATCGGCTCACTGACTGGTTGGGTAAGCCAAGGTGTCTTAGTTCAGGTTCCCTAGAAACAGACGGAGATTGTCTGCAGGAGGTTTATAGGAGAATACACTCAGGAACAACAACTGTAAGGGAGTAAGGAAAGCCGAGTTGACTAGACAAAGACAATTTAACGCATAATGCGAATAAAACAAGAGTCTCAGCCAAGCTCTGGGGGAACTGGCCCTAGAGCTCATATGGCTCTTAAGTGTTGCCCCACATTGAGCCTGGCCTTTGTACTCTGGCATCCACTAGTTATTGGAAGTGCGCTATTTTCAGGTTAGGCTTGTAAATATAACTGAAGCTGTTCCCTTAGACTGAGGACAAGCTGGACAGGGACGCAGCCATGAGCTACCAGCAATCAGCACAACCAGCAGATGGAAGATTGACTGCTAGACCCTGAAGGGGATGCCTGGATGAGACAACGCAGCATCTAGACAGAAGACAAAGCTAGTTAAGCCCAAACAATGCAGCCCCCACTGTTGTTGTATGCTGTCAAGTTGATTCCAGCTCATAGCGAGTGACCCTATAGCACAGAGTAGAACTGCTCTTCAGGGCTTACCAAGCTGTAGTCTTTCTAGAGGAGCCCTGGTGGTACAGTGGTTAAGTACTTGACTGCTAACAGAAAGGTTGGCTGTTCGAATCTATCAGCCACTTTGTGGGAGAAAGATGTGGCAGTCTGCTTCCATAAAAATTTCCAGCCTTGGAAACCCTGTAGGGCAGTTCTACTCTGTCCTATAGGGTCACTGTGAGTTGGAATCAATTTGTTGGCAATGGGTTTTTAGGGAATCTTACAGGTGCAGATAGCTAAGTCTTTTCTCCAGTGGAGCCCTTGATGTATTGGAATCCTTGACCTTTTAATTAGCAGCCAAGTGCTTAACCGTTGTGCCACCAGGGCTTCTTAAAGCCTTCACTAGCAGTCCCATTTCAATTCATCCTTCCCCAATGCCTGAACATATCCCCTGTCCATTGCACCTTTATACCTGTACCCCATTGCCGTCGAGTTGATTCTGACTCATAGCGACCCTACAGAGTAGAGCTGCCCTGTAGAGTTTCCAAGGAGCACCTGGTGGATTCAAACTGCTGACCTTTTGGTTAGCAGCTGTAGCACTTAAACACTACTCCACCAGACGCCTTTATACAGCCATAGTAATTATCCCTTCTGAATTTATCTCCTTCTCCTAGGCATTGAGATATGTTTGTTCACTTATCAATTTGTTCTTCAGGCAAATGCATCTTCTTTCGTATGCTCTCCTGCCTCCTTTCTGGCAATCCTTTGTTTCTCTACATTTTTTTGTCCAGGGTTGATTTCTCCCCTTATTCCCAGGAAACCGTCTTTTATTCATCTCTCTTTGTAAGGCTGGCAATGACTTTACATGACAGGTAGTGTTTCAAGTAATTTTGAACAGAAATTAGAGGTGACTCCCTGTTCACTAAGGGTTGTATCTTGCTCAAGTTTTATTTGCCTGTTATGTCTCCTGTGTCCAGTAGAGTGACTGGCACAAAGGTAGTTGTGATAAAAAACAGTATGTGTTGCCCCATCTTTTAATAATATAACTCGAGAGATTGGGGTGAATATGTAAGTACTCTCCTACTGAATTATTACATTTAATAGATTATATTTTTAGAGCAATTTTAGGTTTACAGAAAAAATTGTACAGAAAGTATAAAAAAAAAAAGTATAGCGTCCCCATATATCCCTTGGTCCCCTGTGGAAGGTTCCTCCAGTTATTTACATCTTGCATTCCTGTGGTACGTGTGATACAATTAATTGAACCAATATTGACATGTTATTATTAACTATAGTTTACATCAAGGTTCACAATTTGTCTTGTATGATCTTGTGGGTTTTGACAAGTGCATAATATCATGTATTCACCATTGAAGTAGCATACACAATATTTTCACCACCCTAAAAATCCCCTGTGCTTCACCTACATATCCCTCTATCCCAGGCCCCTGACAACCACTGATCTCTTCACTGACTCTCTAGTTTTGCCTCTTTCAGGATGTCATAGAGCTAGGATCATACTGTAAACCTTTTCAGACTGGCTTCTTTCACTATCAATACGCGTTTAAGGTTCTTCCCTGTCTTTTCATGGCTTGATAGCTCATTTATTTTTATTGTTAAATAATACTCCATTGTGTGGATGCACCATAGTTTTTTTTTATTTATTCACCTATTGAAGGACTACTTCTTTTCTTCTAAGATTTGGCAATTATTAATAAAGCTACTATCATGATAAACGGAGAAAAGATTGAAGTTGTGAAGGTTTTCATTTTACTTGGATCCACAATCAACAGCCATGGAAGTGGCAGTTAAGATATCAAAAGACGCATTGCATTGGGCAAATCTGCTGCAAAGGACTTCTTCAAAGTCTTGAAGAGCAAAGATGTCACCCTGAAGACTAAGGTGCCCCTGGCCCAAGCCATGGTATTTTCAGTCGCATCATATGCATGTGAAAGCTGGACAATGAATAAGGAAGACCGAAGAAGAATTGATGCCTTTGAATTATGGTGTTGGCAAAGAATATTGAATGTACCATGGACTGCCAAAAGAACGAACAAATCTGTATTAGAAGAAGTGCAACCAGAATGCTCCTTAGAAGCAAGGATGGCGAGACTGTGTCTTACATACTGTGGACATGTTGTCAGGAGGGATCAGTCCCTGGAGAAGGACATCATGCTTGGCAGAGTACAGGGTCAGCGGAAAAGTGGAAGACTCTCAAAGAGTGGATTGACACAGTGGCTGCAACAATGAGCTCAAGCATAACAACGATTGTAAGGATGGTGCAGGACCCGGCAGTGTTTTGTTCTGTTGTGCATAGGGTTGCTATGAGTTGGAACTGACTCGACGGCACATAACAATAACTATTAATATTATCATTCAGGTTTTTAAGTGGACATATTTTTTTTATCTCATTTGGGTAAATAACCAGAAGCACAGTTGCTGGACCTGGTAGGAGCCCTGGTGGCATAGTGGTCAAGAGCTCAGCTGCTAACCAAAAAGTCAGCAGTTTGAATCCACCAGCCACTCCTTAAATACTGTGTGGAGAAGTTCTACTCTGTCCTATAGGGTCACTAAGAGTCAGAACCGGCTAGATAGTAATGTTTTTTTTCTTTTGGCGTTGTAAGCCTGGTGTCCCACGGTGGTATAAATGGTTAACGTACTTGACTGCCAAAGAAAAGGCTGGAGGTCCCCGTCCACCCAGAGGTGCCTTGGAAGAAAGGCGTGACGATCTACTGAAAAATCAGCCATTGAAAACCCTATGGAGCATCGATCTTCTCTGACACTCATGGGGTGGACATGAGTAGGAATCGTCTCCATGGCAACTGATGTGCGGTGTTTTAATAGGTCTGTATTGATATTGCATTGTTATTTTAATTTGCAATTCCCTAATGACATATGATACTGAGTGTCTTTTTATATACTTATTGCTATATTATACCTTCTTTGGTGAGGTTTCTGTTCAGATCTTTTGCCCATTTTTTAATTGGGTATTTTTATTTTCTTATTTGCTGAGTTTTAAGAGTTCTTTGTATATTTTGGATGTAAGTCATTTATTAGATATGTGTTTTACAAATATTTTCTCCAAGTCTGTGATTTTTCTTTTCTTTTAGCACTCTGTCCTATAGGGTCGCTATGAGTCGGAATCAACTCGACGGCACTGGGTTTTTCATAGAATAGTTTTTAATTTTAATGAAGTCCAAATTATAAATTTTTTCTTTCATGGATTGTGCTTTTGGTGTTGTATCTAAAGTCACCGTCAAACCTAAAGTCAATCAGATTTTCTCCTATGTCTCCTACATTTTTATCTAAAAGTTGTATAGTTTTACATCCTACATTTAGGTTTAAGATCCATTTTGAGTTTAATTTTGTATAAGCTGTAAGCTTTGTGTCTAGATTTGGCCAATGAACTCTGAGAAGATTTGATGTACACAACTTTTAGGTGATTTCCTTAAAGATGCGTTTACTGTACTTTTTCCCAGTTTTCATTGACTATGTGTCTTAGTCATCCAGTGCTGCTGTAACAGAAATACCACAAGTGAATGGCTTCAACAAACAGAAGTATATTCTTTCACAGTCTAGTAGGGTAGAAGTCCAAATTCAGGGCATCAGCTCCAGGGGAAGGCCTTCTCTCTTTGTGGACTCTGGGGGAAGATCCTTGTCATCAATCTTCCCCTGAATTAGGAGCTCCTTAGTGTGGGGAACACGAGTCCAAAAGATGTGCTATTCTCCTCGCTCTTGTTTCTTGGTGGTGTGTGGTGTCCCTGCCTCTCTGTTCACTTGTCTCTTTTATATCTCAAAAAATATTGGATTAAAATGCAACCTAATCTTGTAGATTGAGTCTTGGTCCATTAACATAACTGCCACTAATCCCATCTCATTAACATCATAGTGATAGGATTTCCAACTGATAGGAAAATCGCATCAGATGACAAAACAGAGGACAATCACACAATACTAGGAATCATGGCCTAGCCAAGTTGACACATATTTTGGGGGGATACAATTCAATCTATTAAACTATGGAATAGTAAAAACTGGTCATACTATGGAGGCTTTATGCTAAAGATGTCAGAATTGTGTTGTCAGCTCTGGATCATTGAACTTTGGTATGGATCATTCTGAACCCTGGGTTAAGAATAGACTGAAACTTGGAAAGGATGGAAGCAAGGCGATTAGGAGTCTATTCCAGGAATTTGAAGAAGACATTAAGACAGTGGCTTGAACAGGAGTGGTAACAATGGAGGTGATGTGAAGTGGTCAGATCTGAATAGATTTTGATTTTAGAACCAACAGGGCCTCCTGACATACTGAATATGTTGTGAAAGAAGCAGAGATGTCAACGGAGTTCTATGAGATTTTATTCTGAATGACTGAAAGGGTGAAGTTTCCATCAACTGAGATGTGGAAGATGGCAGGGAGATAGTTTTGAAAGGAAAAATCAGGAATTCATGCCATGGGAAGTTAAAAGGTGCTTACTGGATATCTAAATGGAGATTTTTGAAAAGGCCATTGACAACGTGCATTTCAAATTCAGAGAACAATCTGGGCAGAGCATAGGAATTAGGAACTGGTAGCCAAAAACCAAAACCAAACCCGTTGCCCTTGAGTTGATTCCGACTCATAGTGACACTATAGGGCAGAAGAAAACTGCCCCATAGAGTTTCCAAAGAGTGGCTGGTGGATTTGAACTGCCAACCTTTTGGTTGGCAGCTGAACATTTAACTACTGTGCCACCACTATAGAATTTTTCCAGTATACAAAAAAGTTGTTGCGGATGTTAAGACAATTTGTCCTTAGTGCATCAACATGAATTTCCTAAATGGAATAAGATTCTACTACAAAGTTATAATATCATCATCACACCTAAGAAAATTAACATCCTCTGATAATGTTTATTATCTAGACAATATTCAGATTTTCCCAATTATCCCAAATATGTCTTTTATTAATTTTTTTCTCCAAACAAGAATATAGTCAAGATTCGAACACTGTACTTGGTTGTTTTGTAGCTTTTAATCAAGAAGAGCCCTTTCACATTTTTCTCCATGACGGTGACTCTAAAAAAAAGAGACAGCTTTCTTGTAGTATATTTCTCGTTTGATGTTTGTCTAATTGTTTCTTCATTATGTCATAAACTTGATTTTATATTCCCTGTGTTTTCAGTAAACTGAAAGTTAAGTCTAATGTCCTAATTATATTTGGGTTTAACATATTTGGCAAGAAAACGTCATTGATTATATCATGTACTTCATATTGCATCATAATTAGGAAGCGTATAACTTCAGTTTGTCCTACTATTGGTGGTGCTAAGTTTGATCACTCATCTAAGAGGTTACAAACATATCTCCACTGTAAAAACATACAGACACATACACACGTATACACATAAAAGTGAGTTGCTGCATGTGTGTCTGTATATCAGTGTGTATATTGGTTGTAAAAAAGTAGGAATAATTTTTTGCTTTGTGTAAATATCTTTTCTCCACGTACCTTTTTTCCTAATGATTGTAGCAATAGAATCAATTACTTCACCATGGATTGCAAAACTGTGATTTTTAAAATCGTCGTATCATATATAACGTATATTTGCTAGTATTCTTCTTTAAAGAGCTTTTCCTCATCAAATAAAAACAAACTCAATTTTTAGCATAAAGGACAAGGTTAATGCTTTTACGTGAAATACTAATTTGCAGATAAAAGTCTTGGTTAGAAAGTCAATTCTAATGCTGGCAAATGAATTCCCTTCCTTGTTTTTTAAGTATTTCTATCTATTGTTAGGTTTTTATTTATTTAATATTTTACAATCAGAATTATTCATTTTTTTTTTCTATTCAAAGTTTCCACAATTTACCCTAAAAAAACTTCTTGAAGCTGGCCTTCATTTCCCTTGAATACACCCCAATTTGTCTTGACAATTCCCTTGCTTTCTGGAAAAAATAAGAAGTCCCAGCATCAACTTATACGTTGCTCTGGCAGACACGGATTTATCCATTCCTTCGAGAATCCCTGGCTGTTCAACATGGAGAATGGTATTTAATAAAAAGAGTCTGTCTCTAAATATGCTCATTTACTGATGTCTTTGTTTCTAGGTCTTTTCGGTAGATAAAATTAAAAATTCATTTTAAAAAAAGTGCATTTCCAATTGACATTCAATTCCAATTCAATTTCACATGAATTCTCTTAACTGCTAGAAAGCTATTAAGTTTTCATAACGCTTCGTACAACCTACAATGTTCTTGGAAAATATTGCCTACCACCAAGTGACATATGTAACTATATAGAGCTATCTCAACTCTCCCATGCCATGTTTGCATTGCTGTCTTCTGTCAGAGGAGGTTGATGGAGAAAGAAATAGTATAAAACAAATTGCAATATAGTGAGATATTGCTAACTGACTGGAATTTTTTCAGAATGAATTTTTGCAGGAAAAATGCAGTAGAAGTAGAGAATAAAATAGGAACAACAGTTCTATTTGTTTGTTATTTCTTTCTGTTTCTGCTTTAATTTTGAAATTTAACCAAATTTTATATAAATAAACATATGCTTTATATAAATAGGTAACATTCTTCTGAAACTTTATAAGGTTTTCTATATATTAGTTATGACCTGACATGCTCGCTTTTCACTTCCAGCAAAAATTTCTCTCACTAAGGCCACAAAGGAGCTCTGGTGGTGCAGTGGTTAAGAGTTTGGCTGCTAACCAAAAGGTTGGCAGTTCAAGTCCAGCAGCTGCTTCTTGGAAACTCTATGGGGCCGTTCTACGTTGCTCTATAAGGTCGCTATGAGTTGGAATTGATTCAATGACAACGGGTTTTTTTTTTAAGGCCACAAAAGAAGGCCGTTGCCATCAAGCCGATTCCAACTCACAGTGACCCTATAGGTCAGGGTAGAACTGCCCCATAGGGTTTCCAAGGAACAGCTGGTGGATCTGAACTGATGACTTCTTGGTTAGCAGCCAAGTTCTTAGCCACTCAATTTCTATATCTAATGGCCCTTTTTTAATCCTGATGTTACTCGATTTCTTATAGTAACAGGTATGCTGTGACAATTCTTTGGCTTCTGTAGCACAACTCTTCTTTCCTGGGCTTCTCTCTACTCCTTCGGCTGCTTTTTCTTCATTTCCTGCCTGAATCCCTCTTTTTCTGTCACCCCATTAAAACCGCGATGCTCCAAAATTCATCCATTGTGCCCCTATCCTTCTCAATATATGAGTTCCACTCACCTTATGAATATAATTTTTCTATTTACATGACCCGATATAAGACAGTTACAATCTATGGCTTACTTACCTAACATAAATAAAAGTAGGACTTCCTAGTCATTTCAAAATTCATCTTCTGATCTGTGGTCTAGTTTAAGTTCTATAGCTGTTTACTGGTAGTTATGATAGAAGTGCGAGCCCTGGTGGTACAGTGGTAAAGCGCTCAGCTGTTCACTGAAAGGTCAGCAGTTCGGACCCACCAGCCACTCCATGGGAGAAAGATGTGGCGGTCTGCTTCTGTAAGGATTTACAGCCTTGGAAACCCTAAGGGGCAGGTCAGAATGGACTCCATGGCAGTGGGCTTGGCTTTTGGTTTCATGATAGAAGTAAACAAGAATACCTAGGGCCTTTGATAGAGAAGAAAGTGATTTTTATTGCACTGAAAAAGGGCCAAGTTTTATAATTATTTCCGTTAAGACTTAGACACTTCCAGTGTGGCACAGTTTAATTATCTTTGCTGGATTTATTTTGTAAACAAAAGGTAATTTGATTCGAATCTTGATTTCCCAAATGAAAATCGAACTTGAAAGCTGATTTTTACGTTATTCTTTAAAAATGATTGCCCTTTAAATGCATGTGGAATAAATTCAGACAGGAGACAGACCTGGTACTTAGAATGAATCCCCATGCATTACATGAATAATGATGATTGTGGTCCTACACTTTCGACACATGGGCTGCCATGGAAATGACTTTCAAACCCACCTCTCATTTATCCAAGGTTATAACTATGATTGCGACCATAATTTCTTGTTTCACCTCTGATACTGCTTCATTTCTTCTTTATGATTCGAAGTCAAAAATTATGTAGTTATATAACATTATCACCAATACGTGGTATTTGGGGGGTCATTTACACTTTACCTCATCAAGTGAATAACAGAATGTACTAAGCAGCAAGGATAACGTAAGCTTTTAGATGATTTTGAAATATGTATTTAGAAATATTCTAATCGGCAGTGGTTCCAAAGCTGGGGATTTTAAGGGATGTGTAAAAATTCATATCCATTAATTATTTCCAGTATCCAGTTAACAGATTTATTTCATTGATTTGTGCTAGTTTCCAGTTTATTCTCTTGCCATGTATGTGGTAGAGAACAGTATTAAAATCAGTGCAAAGTATTTGCCAGGATGAACAAAACCATCCTTTATTCTTTCAGATATATTATTCCAATCCCATGGAGGTTTGTTTAGCCTTGAAAACAAATATTATGCCGTATCCAGAGAAGCAAAATAAAAAATGAAGAAACCATGAAAAACCAGGCTTTACAATAAAATTTCAAAGACTTCAAAATGGACACTGATGGGAGTACCCCAGAAAACATTGAAGGTTACTTCGATGGTTTTAATATATGAGAAAAATGCCTGTCTGTATATTGTGAGCTAGCACATATTGATGTATTTGTTCGTTAGCTCTTTTTTTTATAACACCATTTGCTAAGTATCTACAATATCTCCTTTTCAGTTTGACTCTGGGTTTATAGAATTGCTAAATGCTGTGGAATTGTGTAAATTTTGGACCTGCTATGGAGTCCCAGTGGTGTAGTGGTTAAGAGCTCATCAGCTAACCAAAATGTAGGCAGTTCGAATTCACCAGCCACTCTTGGCAAACCCTAGGGGCAGTTCTACTTGTCCTATAGGGTTACTGTGAGTCGGAGTTGACTCAATGGCAATTTTTTTTTTTTTATGGATGGAAGTGCATATATCAATATCGTTCAATAGAAAAATAATGCTAATTACATATGCAGTTTTAAGTTTTCTAGTAAAAAAAAAGAACAGGTGAAACTCATTGTAATAGTATAGTTTATTTAACTTGAATCTATCCATAATGTCATTGTTTCAATATATAATCAATATACAATTATTAACGAGATATTTTACCTTCTTTTTTTCATACCATTGTTTAAATCCACTGTATGTTTTGCACTTTGGGCCCCTTTCAACTAGGACTAGTCACATTTTAAGTGCTCAAAAGCCATATGTCGCTAGTGGCTACCGTATTGAACAACACAGCTTCTATATGGCTGAATTGTATAAATTGTGGAGTCTTACATGTCCTTATTTATATTATCCATTAGAAAATAGCTTTGCAGTTACCTTACCCTTATCCCTTCATTGGGTTTGTGCTGGATACCTCTATTAGTGTCCTTGCGCTGTTGTAACGAATTGCCACAAATTTAGTGCCTTAAAACAACACACATTCATTATTTTACAGTTCTGGAGATGGAAGCCTAAAATGGTTCAGGGCTCTATTCTTTCTGGAGGCTCTAGGGAAGAAGCTGTGCCCTTCCTTTGGTAGCTTCTAGAAGCTGTCCACTATGAGTTGGAACCAACTCAGCAGCCCCGGTCTTAGCCATCTAGTGCTGCTATAACAGAAATATCACAAATGGATGGCTTTAGCAAAGAGAGATTTATTTTCTCACAGTCTAAGTAGGCTAGAAGTCCAAATTAGGGCGTCAGCTCCAGGGGAAGACTTTCTCTCTCTGTTGGCTCTAAAGGAAGCTCTTTCTCTTCAATCTGCACCTGGATTAGGAGCTTCTCAGCTCAGGGACCCGGGTCTAAAGGATGCGCTCTGTTCCCAGTACTTCTTCCTTGGTGGTATGAGGTCCCCAACTCTCCGCTTGCTTCCCTTTCTTTTTATCTCTTGTAAGATAAAAGCTGCTGCAGGCCACACCCCAGGAATTATGTTGGATCAGTGAAGTGATCTTTGTCAGGGTGTTACAATCCCACCCTACTCCTCTTTAACATAAAATTACAGTCACAAAATGGAGGACAACCACACAATACTGGGAGTCATGGCCCAGCCAAACTGATACACACATTTTTTGGTGGATATTTTTTTTTTATAATTCAGTCCATGACAGCACCTAAGAACGATAAGGACAGATGCTGTCCACATTCCTTGGCATATAGCCATGTCACTCTTATTTCTACTTCCATAGTCACATCTCATTTTGCGCCTCCTTCTTATAAGAACCCTTGTGATTACATTGGACCCACCCAGGTACTCTAGAATAATCTTTGCCATCTCAAAATTCTTGAATTAATCTCATCTACAAAATCCCTTTTGTCATGTAAATTTACACATTCACAGGTTTGGGGGATTAGGAAATGGACATCTTTGGGGAGCCATTGTACTAACCGTGGTACCCGATCTGCTCAAGGCGAGATTAAAGACCCAGTCCTCAAGGACCTAGTGTTTGACTTCAAATAATGACTACAGTATGAATGTAGTCCTCTTCCATAGGAATATCTAAAGCATTAAGAAGCTGACTTTATTTTTCTTTACTTTGGGAAATGCAGTAAACCATCAAAAAGCTTTTAATAATTACCAGTTGCTGTTGAGTTGACCCTGATTCATGGCAACCCCATGAGTGTCAGAGTAGAATTATGCTCCAAAGGGTTCTCAATAGTTGGTTTTTGGGGAGGTCACCAGGCTTTTCTTTGGATGTACCTCTGGGTAGACTCAAGCCTCCAAACTTTCAGTTAGAAGCCAAGTGCTTTAATCATTCGCACTACCCAGAAACTCCCTTTAGTAATTAGCCATAGAGAAATGTGTCAATTCCCAAATATTATGTGCAACTCTGCTTATTTGTAGCTGTGTATATGCCTGGTCTCATACTTGGTCTACTTACAGCATCTCCATTTCCGGTCTTCTCTTACTTTCTTGCAACCCTTTCCACCGGACTGTCCTCAACTGTGGCCTGCTTCCTTCTACCACAGGACCTTTGCATACACTTTCTTTCTTTCTGCCTGAAATATTCTTTAACTCCCTTTTTAACTTATACTTAGTTCTTTAAAAAATATTTACAAAGTACAGATTCAACTATATTTCTCACTTCTTGTCTTTCCCTTTCTATTTTGAGGTAATCATTGGCCTGAATATATCATTCGTGTGTGTGCGTGTGTGTGTATGCACGTGCTTTAAACAAGCACAAAGTACAAGCCTTTGGTTTCAAAGTCTTAAGATATTTTTTCCTCACTCCAAGTCGAAAAAGAGACAGGTAACATTTCCCCGGCCACATTGCTACAAAATGACCAGCCAAGTATGAATCCAGAAATTATGTGGGGATCTCATTTCTAATTCTCCAGGGATTAAGGCCTCCTTGGCTGTCCACCCTTGAACATCAGAGTGCACGAACCCTGGTGCTATAAAGCCACAGCCTCTCTCTGGGCAATGCAGCTTCAACCCATTAGTTCACTGCTTTCGTGTTTAGTTGTCCCTGTATCACCTCCCATGGGGGATTTCCCTTTCCATCCTGCAGACTCAGCTGTGCATATAGATGGATGTTTGTTGTATTTATAGCATATATCTTGATTGCTTGTAGAGCATTTATGTTTTTTGCTTCCTCATTTCTAGAAAAAGCTGTCTTCTGTACTCCTTTATTTTCACTAATATTGCGAAGCTCAATTCTGAAAAGCACGTTGTCCTCTGCATCCTAGAGAAAACAATGAATCAATGGACCCAGAATAACAGCAACAAAAAGAAAAGTAACATAAAATAGTATCCATGGAAGGGGTTTATATTTCCTTCTTCTTGGTTTATTCCAGAGTGATTCAATGTCCCTGCCAGAAGCTGCCACTCCCAGGCTGGGAGCTTCCCAGGGCTGGAGAGTAAGGATGAGAAAAGAGACGGAGCTCTGATGGAAAGAGAATTCATACCACCAGTTTCTAAGATTCAGGGCATACAGAGGCACTCAGGGACATACTAAAGGCTGCTCACAGAGCTGGCCTACCTGGAGCTCCTATATCCCCATCTGAACAATTGTTTCTGGTGTTTGTGTGCATATTGCACACTGTGGTTGCCTAAGACTTTTGACTGTGGTTTGTTTGCCGTACATACATTTACTAACTTACAAATGTGGTCAATAGCACTAAGCCCCCTTTGTAGCAACTGGGCTCTTTTATTTTGGATATTATCTGGAGTGCTGGGAAAGAGGAATGTAATACTCACTAATCATTTTAAAAAATGCATAGAGTATGACACATCACTTAAACAAATTCAATTTTAGAAAAACATCAGGGAAATAATTTAACTGCATATCTGCATATTTATTTAAATTTAAAAAATCAGGCCATAGCTTCTGGCTTTCATTCTCATTTCTCCGTCTCTTGCTCTTTCTCTGTCCCTGTCTTTCTCTCTTTCATCCTGTTTCTCTTTCCTTGCCTTTCTTCCTCTTCTTTCACAAGAAATAATAGATCATTCATGAATTCAGCTAGTGTCTATTGAACATATACTGTATACCAGGTATTATTCTAGGTGGCTGACATAAAACTTCAAAGAAACTAGACCTCAGTTCTGGGCCTCGTTATGTTAATGGGGGTGGGTAAATACTCAACATGTGTAGTATGTTAAACGACAACAAATGGTCTAGATTAAAAATTAAGCAGTGAAAGGGACTTCGAAATGTGTATGTAGGGGTACAATTTTTAATTGAATTTTTAAGTGAAGCCTCACTGGGAAAGTGAAATTTGAGCAAAGACCTGTAAGAGATGGAGGAGCAAGCCATTTGAATAGTGTAGGCAGCAAGAACAAGTGAAAACACCCTGAGACCTTGGTGTACCTGGTGTGTTAGAGAAGGCAGTATGGCTGGAGGGGAGCCAGAGAGGAAACAGGAGGCCAGACAGGTAAGAGGTAGGGTCTTGTTTAAGCTGATGAAGGACTTTGTCTTTTACCTGATAGAGATGGGCATCCTTTGGGCTTTTTTTTTTTTTTTTTTTTTTAGCAAGGATTGGATTGAGTGACCTGTGAGGAGGGGGAGAACAAGCAAGAAGACCCATTAAATGGCCAATGACCTCATTCCAGGATTAGTAGAAGATAGCTTGGACAGGCGTGGTAAATAGGCAGATTATGGATATATCTTGAAAGTAGAGCTGACACCATTTGGTGAGAGATAGGATGTGGAATCTGAGAGAAAGTGAGGTGTCAAGGATGACCTCAAGTTTGTTTTGGCCTCAGCCAATGAAAGGATGAGGATGCCTTTACTGAGATGGGGAATACTTCCAGTGGTACAGGTAAGAAGGGTGAGAAGAAACCAAGGGCATGAAGGCAGGTAGAAAAGGGAAGGGAATATGATGCCTGAGCGTAGGATATTCCACTGTGAAAAACAGTCCAACTGTTTTCACCTCTGAAAAAGTCTCTTTCTTTCTGCTTCTTTTTAAATGCAATGTAAAAGACTGAAGGGAATTTTAAAGCCATCACACAAATAATATTTGTAAGCTCACTTATACTATGCTAGGCTCTATATCGCCCAATACCAAAATCTCTTGGGAGGCAATGTGGTCAAGTGGACAGGATGGTGAAACTCCAGAAAAGATGCAGCATAGCTTGCTCAGATATTAGGGTGCAACTTCATCATTTTCATTAATGCCTAACTTTTAAGGAGTGATTTATATGCTAAAGTGAATTTAAAAATTCTAGCAAAACCTATTTTAAAAATTAAATCTATAACAAATTTATAATTTTAAAAATTGTATCTATTTTTTATATTGGTAAGCATTTTAAATATATTTTTAAAATATTCTCTTAATTTTAATCTACTCCTCTAAGATTCTTTCTTCCTCTGGAAATTTCTGCTACTTGTAATGCTTGATCAACATTGTATAAGATTAGTGTCTTAGACTCGGTTCTCTAGAGGAGCAAAATCAGTGAAAGCGTATATATATAAACATATAGAGAGAGATTTATCTCAAGGAAATGGTTCACGCAGTTGTTAGGTGGTAGCAAGTCCCAGATCTGTGGGTCGGGCGTCAGGCTACAGGTTTCTCCTGGTTCACGTGATTGTAGGGGCTGATGAAGCCAAAATTGGCAAGTCAAGCAGAGGCTGTTGTTTCATGGGGCTGTGGGAGTTTGTGAATTCCAAGATCAGGTAGAAGGCTGCTGGCTCACGGTTCCAAGAACCAGAGGTCAGAGGATGAAGAGTCAGATGCAGAATACAGAGAGAACTTTGCCAGAACATCCATATATATTAGTTGTAGGCCACACCCCTAAGGAAACTGACTGGCTCTCAACTGATTCGCCTTTCAGCTGATTGGCCTTTCAACTGATTGGCCTTTCAACTGATTGGCTGCTCACATCGGATCACAAAATAGAGAATGATTACATAATATCTGCCAAGGCACTGAGAATCATAACTTAGCCAAGGTGACACACAACCTTAGCCATCACAATTAGCTTTTAAAATACCATGGGTGGCAAAAACAGAAATTCCTTTGGCAGCACACTAACTGTGACTTCTTAGTGTTAAATTACCAATCTCTCAACAGAGTGTAGCTTTAACTGTAGAGAGGGTTCTGGGCTTACTGGATTTGCCTCTGACTCAGCACTGTTAAACTACAAGCTGCCCACTAATTGAAAAAAAAGAAAATCCCCACTCTTCATGCTCTCTTACCTTGAAAAGGGCCTTCCTCCTCAATTCCTGGTAACTTATTGCTTCCACATCGGTGAGCACATTTGTCATTAGAGGCAAACACACTGGCTTTAAAAGGACTGACGCGGTAGAAGACAAGAGGTCCAGATGAGTCCCCCACCCCCCCAGTGAGTAGACTTTGCAAAAGAGAAGCTCTAGAGTTCAGAGGAAATTAATTTCAAATTCTCTCCCTAGACAAAACTGACAACTTGCCACAACTGTTTTTAGAAAATGAGAAAACAAATGCGTATATTTTTGTGAGGTAGAAGTGAAGGAAAATTACATTTTTTTTTTCTTATATGAAATATCTGTAAAAATGGTTCAGATTTTCAGATGAGCCTAGCTTTTCTTTCTCCGTTGAGTTGGAAACCAAGATATCCAAGCTTCCATTCTACCTGTGCGATTAAATACCTGTGTGATCTTGAGATTGTCATTCCCTCTTTCAAGCCCCCTTGGATTCTTCATCTATTAAAAGAAGGACTGGATAAGGTGGTTTCAAAGACCCTTTCACCTCTGTGGAACAGTAAGTTGTTCAATTGTCTAGGGCCCAGCAAAATAAAATCTTATTAAAAACATAATTTCCCAAATGAATTAAAGAGAGGCAGTTGACTTAATAGCCTAAATCTGTGTTTTTCAATATTAATGTCCATTTGAATCATTTGAGGACCTTGTTAAAATGCAAATTCTGATTCCTTAGATCTGGCTCTGGCCTGAGATTCTGCATTTCTAACAAGCTCCTAGGAGATGCCGATGCTGCTGGTCCATGGACTACGTTTTGATTATCAAGGACTTAAATAGCTCAGAACCTAAGTAATTTTGAAGCTCCCAGATATTAGAGATACGCTTACACACATCTCATTGCCGTCAAGTTGATTCCAACTCATAGTGACCATATAGGACAGGGTAGAACTGCTCTATAGGGTTTCCAAGGGTATAATATTTAAGAATCATATTGCCACATCATTATCCTATGGAGTGGCTGGTAGGTTCAAACCACCAACCTTTTGGTTCAAAGCCAAGCTCTTAACCACTGTACCACCAGGGCTCCTTCTCACACACATAGTCTCTCTCAAACATACAGAAGCAATTATGATGGCCCAATGTTTTATTTTAAACTTTAATTGTTTTTTTCAGCTAACATCAAATTAAACTGAATAATTTTAGAATAGTTTCAGTTAGCCATCTAACTGTGTTGCTTGCATTCAAAATTAAACCGTTTTCAGCATTTACTGATTTTTTTTTTTTTTTTTTTTAACCAATTGACTGAAGTGGTCTCCTGTCAATAGAAATTATGATTGCATGGTCTCAACCAGCTTCTTCCCTTTTCCCACAAGAGGACCCCAAGGTACCAAGACCACTCTTTAGAAAGTTACCATAATGATGCAGCTGGGAGTAAAGATGGTATGAAAAAGCTCAGTACAGGTGCTATGGGATTTATTTTCAATTTCCATTAAAATTTTTACTTCCCTTCAGCCTAATTTATGTCACGTCCTGGACCTATGAAACTCATATTAATTTGGACAGCTGGTCCCCACCTCAAAGCCAATGAGCTGGAAAGAGATGTTATACAGACTCCCCCAGCACATGATTTCCCTCAAAATAATCATAGTCAAAATGCTAAGGCAATGTGTTGCTGACTGAATTAATGGATTACTTCTTGGATGAATCTTTCCATTTTCACGTTGGTAATTATGCTCTATTCTTGAAGCTGAAAACTTTTCTGAACACAAACAATGAATATCACCAAACCTTTCTTGTAATTAGCAGTGATTCTAACTACCTACTTAAGTACATCTTCCAGTCAGACTCTTGTTAGTAGAGGATCTGGGTCCCTTACAAATGCTGAGTCATTGAGTTACAAGTTGTCTTTCTCATGAAGAACTGAAGGCTTATGACAATTCAGGCTCTAGAACTATTTCTTCTTCTCCTTCTTCCTCCTCCTTTTCCTCCTGATAATAAGTCAGATCCCAGAGGCTCTGACTGAGTTAAAGAGGTGGGAGGAGGTTTCTATTAGATGGAGTTGGAAACAAAATAAGCAGTTGGGGAACTTGTCTGAAATGTAGTTCTGAGTTCTCACTCTCTTCCATCTTAAATCCCTAATCCCTGGTATTCTGATTGATGAGGTCTTGGTATAATCTCCAAAACTCAAATTTTAACAAGCATCTGATGTGGTTCTGATGCAGCTGTGTAGGATAAAACACTTCACTAATCATTTAATTATTCTAAACTACACTTGCTCTTGAATCAAATATCAAAGTCAACTTCTGAAAATATGTCTGTCTAGATTAGCAGAAACTCTAGTCATGTAGGTAGTGTACTGGTGTTTGTAGTGAAATTTCAAGTGTAGATAAACTTAAGACAAGTCTGTGTTTAGGGTATTGGTATTTTTAGGTGACTTCCAGTCTTTTTTTTCCAGTCAGCTCTAACGCATGGCAACCGTATGTGTAACAACAAAATATTGCCTGGTCCTGCACCATCTTTGCCATAGTAGGTACATTTGAGCCCATTGTTGTAGCCGCTGTGTTATACCTGGACATATACCAATCATTCTCTCAAAAGGTGAAAATGAACCCTGCCTTGTACATTGATGTGACTTATTGATAGCAAAGGACTGCTGGATATGTAAAGAAATAAAAAAAAAACTAAATTTTCACCCGAATCCAAAGTAAATTTTTGACCTACTTTACTCTGGCTACTTAGGATCACACTCCAGATGTTGCCTTGAAACACACACATACACACACACACAGACACACACACACACAGACACACACACACACCCTTCATGGTTCTCTAGTGAAGAGTACCCTATCTGCTCCGTACATGAAAGGTATTTCAAATTATATACCTTGACCCACTCAAGCTTGCTAAAAGGTTCCTTTATACTTTCTAGAGGTGATGAAACTGTCATTTCAACATTTGCTACTGGTTAAATCTCCTCGAAAGCTTTCTTATTATTCTTAAATTTAATTAGGATGAAACACAGAGTAATACTTCCACTTGAGCATATGCATTATGCCTGCCTAAAATTCCTGGGATGAGCAAAATGGCTTCTGAACACACTATGTGTTTTAAGATAACAGAGCACATGAGGATCCTTTGGAAGCCAATGTGCCATATTAATGTAAGTTCCAAGCTTTCTGATGAAATGCAGTGCGATGGAAAGAAAACGAAGCAATAGTCAAACTAACGGCCTAGAATTAATTATAAAATTTTGATGTAACTGAATGTGCCTTTCAATAGTTACTAATATGGTGATTTGAAAATAATTATAAGAATGAAACATTAATAAAAATTATCTATCTCTTGAGATTTCAGTGTGAGTAAAAAGTCTGGAATAGAAGAAACCCTGAGAAAGTATGAAGTGAATTTTGGAGCTGAATGGGGTCTTTGAGAGTAGGAATGAAGTCATGGTTTCCAGCTGCAGCTCAACCACTGCCACAGGAAAGTGTGTCTCTCTTCTAGACCTAGTTTAATGATCCTTATGTAAAAGTGTTAGACCAGATAACCTCTAATGTATTTTTCTCAATCTGACTTCTTACAAATGAGATTATTCAGTTTATGGGTTCCACAAACCAGTATGGAACCAGAAGGTAGTTTCAATATTTGAAAAATATCTATCTTAAAAAAAAAAAAGCCCTTATTAATACATATACACATACACACAGGGTACATACTCAGAACAAGAATGCACAGGAATATTAAACAACATATATATGTCATCTATCTTAGAATTAAAGTGACTCTGTGGAAGAACATTGAGTACCTTATACAGATCAGAAAATCTGTTAATGACTTCATGTAAATTTGTGAAATAGCAAGGTAGACCAGGTATTTTTACTGGTGCCACAGATTCCAGAACTCAAATTGCAAAACCCACAACAACAGAAAAGCATTTTGTTTTGGTGAAAAGCTGGGAACCACTCATCTAATTCAACCCCTAGGGCTGCTAACCAAAAGGTTGGCAGTTGGAATCCACTGCTGCTCCTTGGAAACCCTAAGAGGCAGCTCTACTCTGTCCTGTAAGGTTGCTATTAGTCAGAATCAACTCCATGGCAATGGGTTTGATTTGGTTTTTATTTTAGACGTTAGGAAAAAGATGCCCATGGGTGAGTGACTTGCTAGTTAGTGGCAGAACCCAAACCAGAACTAATTCTCTCCAATTTCAGTCTAGGGATCTTTCCACAGTAGAGTGTAGTTTGTATGTCTGGTTTGTTCCCCAGGGCTGCCGTAACAAACTCCCACAAAGTAAATGGCTTTAAAAAGCAGAAATTGATTGTCTCCCAGTTCTGGAGGCTAGAAGTCTGAATTCAAGGCATCTCTAGGTCCATGTTCTCTCTAGTATAAGACCCTTCCTTGTCTTTTCCAGCTTCTGGTACAGCCCTGAGCATTTCTTAGCATTCCTTGGTGTTCACATGTGTCTTCACGTAGGATCTCCTTCTGTGGAACTCTGTCTCCATATTTGTTCTCCCCTTTCAGAAGACACCACTCAGAAGGGATTAGGAACTACCCTACTCCTACTCTGATATGACCTCCTTAATTTAGCTGATAATATCTTTAAAAAGACCTTATTTCCTAACAGGGTCACATTCACAGGTAGAAGGATTAAGACTTTAATGCATCTTTCCAGGGGACACAATTCAATCTATAATGAGTAATAAATACATTATTTAACTACATTTGGGAAACCCTGGTGGAGTAGTAGTTAAGTGCTATGGCTGCTAACCAAAGGGTCGGCAGTTTGAATCCGCCAGAACTCTATGGGGCAGTTCTACTTTGTCCTATGTGGTCGCTATGAGTCGGAATTGACTCGACGGCGCTGGGCTTTGTTTTGGTTTTTGGAACTATATTTATTTCAGCATGTATTTTTAAAATGTACCTGAAAGTTCCTAAATGTTCCTAGAAGGGTTTGGAAAGAAATGGTACAAAAGGCATGGGTATCATGAACGCCATGTTCATGAGGGTAGCTCTTCTCATTGAGAGGGTGAGTGGTGACAGTCATGTGGAATGGCAAGGTTGTGGGTGGCCTTCAACTGTATCGGTAATATTTTATTTCTTAACCTGGGTAGTTACTACACAGGACTTCCTATGCACATTTTTAAATACCATAAAGAATCGCTAAAGAGA
Source organism: Elephas maximus indicus (assembly GCF_024166365.1). Classification (NCBI taxonomy): domain Eukaryota; kingdom Metazoa; phylum Chordata; class Mammalia; order Proboscidea; family Elephantidae; genus Elephas; species Elephas maximus. The sequence goes on from NC_064819.1 coordinate 23,009,430, forward strand.
TCCTTTAAAAAAGACATGGTCTTCAGTGACCCTAGAATTAGTGCAAATTTTGATCTGTACAGCTCACAGTGTAAGACTTATTCTGATTACTTTTGAACATACCTGCCCTCCTAACTCCAGTATACATCAACATATAACACAAGGGAAAACCAAAAACCAAACCTGTTGCCGTTGAGTCAATTCCGACTCATAGTGACCCTATAGGACAGAGTAGAACCGCCGCATAGAGTTTCCAAGGAACGGCTGGTGGGTTTGAAGTGCCGACCTTTTGGTTAGCAGCTGAGCTCTTAACCACTGTCCCACCAGGGCTCCAACACAAGGGAAAGGGAGTTGCATATTGTGTGAAAGATGTCATGTTGCTCCAGTTATAATACTAATGTCGGTAACATTTTCCTGTAAAGTTTTCTCTTGTATCATATTCTCTTTGGAGATTTATAATTATTGGAAATATTATTTCCATCAACCAAATCCACATCAGCTCTACCTTTCAAAACAAAGTTGCCCCAAAATATTTTAGGGTAAACAGCCTTTCTTCCTAAAGAGAAGACAACTGAATAAAATGACAATTTGAAGCACAATGGTGAGATTATATGTTAGTGTGTTAAATGAAGTTGCTATGACATTTTGAAGAAAAGAGTGGAAAATAGGGAAATTATTCTATTTATTATTCTGAATTTAAGGGCTGTTTTTTTTTCTTTAAAGCACAAATTTTTCTTTCCATTCTCTTAGAAGATAACGTTCATCCAACATACAAAACGGAACAAACAAACAGACAAACAAAAACAACTGGAGGTAACAAATTGTTTTCCTGGGGGTAGAGGTGGGAGTTGCATCACTGCAAAAGAGGTTATCTATCTCCTTGGCTGTCATGTACAATACTGCCACTTGAAATTTGTGCCCCAAATTTTTTTCTATCTATTTTAAGAATTTGAAGCAAAGCCTTCTCATTTAAATTATTTTCTTCATTTATCTTAAATACATTATGAACTAAAAAGTGGCTCACACTTTCTAGAATCTCAAGTCTTAAAGGGAACTTATTAAAGGGAAATTTATTAAATAGAGCTCTCATTCAGCTTCTTTGATAGCTACCCATTTCCTGCTTGAATCCATCTGGAGATGAGAAACCCACCAGCAACTGAGGCAGCTTATTCCATCATTGAGAAGTAATAATTGTTTCGAATTGGGCAGTCAGTTCTTCCTCATACTGAGCCGAAATACTCCTAATTGCCTCCTGGAAGTTCTCATTCTGAACCCTGAGAACATATAAAACAAATTCAATCCTCTTTTTCCTGATGACTTTCCTTTTATAGAATAAATGAATTATTAGCTCCCTCTCATATTCAGAGTGGATTACATTTTGACAGGCACCATCTGCCCTTCTCTTGAAGGTACTACAGTATCTATATTTCTATTTCATGGGAATGATCTACATTTCCAAAGTAACATTTGTAACTTTAGAATTCAACTTGTGCCCAGACATAAGAATTTTCAAAGAGTTTTTCTTTCTTTGAGAAAAACATGAAGAAGATGGAATCCCTGGGTGGCACAATTGGCTAAGTGCTCGACAACTAACCAAAAGGTTAGGAGCCCTCGTGGTGCAGTGGTTAAGGTTGGCAGCCTTGAAAACCCTGTGGAGCACAGTTCTACTCTGAAGCACATGGGGTCGCCATGAGTTGGAATTAACTTGATGACAACTGGTTTATTTCATTTTACATTATTTGTTTTGTTTGCTTACTTTGAGAAAAACTCTAAAGAGATAAAGAAGCTGATACAGGGATGCAAGACTGATTCTTCCTGCTCTCCCATGCCTCTCAAGATTCAACATTTTTATTAAAAACACTTAAGATCTTGGTCTTAACTCCTCTGTCCAATCAAGAGGTGAGTCCCTGTTCCATACTTAACCCTAGAACAGCTCTTGGGAGTGTACACCTGACCTAATAGCAGTTAAATTAAACAAGCAAACACCACCACCAACAACAACATAGACATCTGCAGGTTGCAACTGCATCGCAGTTTAACTTCTCCCTCTGTTGAATCCTAAAACCCAAACCAACCCAACCCAACCCTAACCTACCCAACCCCACCTCGTTGCTGTTGAGCTGATTCCAACTCATAGCAATCCTATAGGACAGAGTAGAAGCCCTATAGGGTTTTCAAGGAGTGACTGGGGAATTTGAACTGAGGACCTTCTGGATAGCAGCCAAGGTCTTAACTACTGCACCCCCAGGGCTCCTGTCCTACTTTTTCTTAAATTCTTCCAGCAGTTTATCTTTAGCACACACCCCAAAAAACCTCCTGCATGAAAAATTGTCTCCTTTTCTAAGGAACCCAACCAAAGATAATTGGTACCAGTGGTGGTATAAGGAGGCAGACGCTAAAGTGGGATTTGGAAGTGGCATCGCTTTTCTGGTGTTTGGAGAAGTGATGGCTCTGGCATTCTAAAGCAGCGTAATTATTCAGTTTCACTGATAGGGAGCTGGGAAGGTATGCCCATGGGTGAGAATACTCTCATGGTGATTGAGAGGTATGGGAAATGTAATCAGTAAAAGAACTAAGGAAATGGATGACCGCTGTTGGATGCTATTGACTCATTGGAGAAAGACAATAAAACACAAAGGGTGATTAATCACCAGTTTAGGGTAAAATTAGAAGTCAGAGGGCCTCCTTGCCAGCTTTTAAACTTGTTCTATCAAAATGGATTAATAGGATTGAACCACTATCTTAGAGATTTTGGTTAAATACCTGGGATACAGAAGATGGGAGATAATCCCTATGGAGAGTCAGATTTCTGCCAGTTAGACACGTTTTTAAGTCACTGGTTTAAGGCAGAGTTGGGCAAACTTATTCTGAAAAGGATCGGATAGCAAATGTTTTAGATTTCGCGGGTCAGTGGTCTCTCATAACTACTCCACTTTGTCAACATAGGACAAAAGTAGTTATAGATAATCTGTACATGAATGGGCATAACTGTGTAAAACTAAAGCTTACAAAAAACAAGCAACAGTCTGGATTTGGCCTGTGGCCTATAGTTTCTCAAACCCTGTTGCCTAATGCATAATGGGACAGCCCTCCAAAGTAAAGCTTCCACCGCTAAGAAGGAAGCACAGCCTTTGATAGTCCTTTTTGGGTTCTGCAGGTAGCAGACACTTGTGTGTGCTGCTCTGTCTGCCCCATCGACCTGATGACATGGAGGGCTGCAGGCTACAATGTAAGCAGCTCCAGTAGCAGTAGAGATATGTATGGTGAAAAAAAGATGCCGTGTGGACTTACAGCAAGCCCCAATGAGAAAATCAAAATGAGTATATGTGGCTAGTGTTGGATCTGAGGGTTGAACCCAGGCTTGCCGGAGTTGTGAGAACAGACCCTTAATCTTTCTTGTGTTTTTTAAAGGACCTAATATAGTATTTACAGCATAACAACAACAACAAAAAAAGACAGATCTTTCAGCAAGTCAGTAGTAATGTGGTTCAATCAGTTAGAAAGCATTTGTTGAGAACTGACCCTGTTCTGCACCTGGCAAATTGTAGGCAATAAATACATTTTTATCGAATACACTTAAAAAAAAAAACAAAGCCAGGTGACTCTTATGCATGCTAAATTTTGAAATACACAGCTCGAGGTTTAAAAGTTTTCTGGATAATGGGATGAAGATGCATCAAGATTCATCATGGCTAATTTTAGGTCTGGCAACTGTAGCAATGGTTTTCTTTTTCCAGAGTCCCCTACAGCCTTATGGAAATCCAACAGCATGCCCCTTGCCATTAGCAAAGAACTGATTCTTTTTATTGCAGTTGTTCCTTCCGGATTCACAGAAGGACTATGCCATGTCTTTCCTCCAGTTTCCAAATGAAAAACTTTAAGATTCTAACATCAAGTTAGATCAAATTTGTGAGAAAATCCTTACTCACATTTGGAGAGTGTTAACCATTCCGTGATGAGAAGCAAGGAAGGAGAAAGGGCATCTGGTGACTTACCAAAGTGGCTTGTCCTGGTCCCCAGAGCCTGGAAACCAGAGACAGACACAAAATCCAGTGGTGCAGTAAGTTGCTGTCTCTGGTCCTGCTGGGATGGCAGGAGTGTCTTAGCTGCCATCAAGTGGGAATTCATACCACAGTGGAGCAGTCGCAGGGCCTGGTGACTGACACTGAAGGAGGGAAAGATGTAGACTGATTCAATGCAAACATGACAACATGCAGTAGCTCCTGTAAGCTAGATATGCCTTGAGCTATGTCCTTGGCCTTGAGTTCCTGAGTGGAACATGATGAGACAGCTAACATCTGTTAAGAGATTATTGTGTGCTTGGTACTGAGCTCAATACTTTACAAGAGCTATTTCACTTACTCCTCACAAGACCACTGTAATAAAAATAATATGATTCCTAAGTCATAGATGAGAAAATTGAGGCTTAGAGAGGATAAGAAACTTGAGATTCTAAGTCTGTCTTATTCCAAATCCCATAAACCTAACACTCACTTTATATGCTGGTTAAGGAAGTAAAAAAAAAAAAAAAAGGAACAGTTGATTCTCTTTTCAGGCCAGTTCACGCAATCGGTTATCCAGCTCATGTCTTCACTGCTAACAGTTACAGGTTTTAAGTATATGGCAGTATATTCCAGATTTCTCTTAATAACCCAGATTTTAACTGTTGTTCCATATAGTTCTAATAAAACTTGAGAATGTCTTAAGTATTTGATAGTTGGACTAAAAAGTTCACTGCTTGATTTTCTCTCGCTGTTGGAAATGGCACAAAATGGAGAAACTTGATTATGTACTTTCTTAGTGAAAGGGTTCCATTATGAGACTGAAAACTTTAGTGAATTGACCAACTAGTCTCGATTTCCAGTGATGTGTATAGTTCTCTCTCCACTGTGGTCACTAATTATTGGGCCACACAGTTTCTGCCTAAAGTAGTACTCAGTAAGTATTATGAATGAAAAAACAAAGTATGGCAGGCTGAGGTGGCATGGACAAAGGCAGAAGAGATTTTGGACCTGGATACATCCACTTGATCATTGTAAACAAATGGAGAGGTCCTTCTGAACTTTGAGAGCAACCATGCAAAGGCCTGGGCAAGAATGGGGAGCTTCTGTAAGTATAAGTGGGGTTTACTAGCACCCTTTGAATGAAGCAGTGGGTCTTTTAAAAAGCAGACATGTAAAGAGGAGGGAGTCCTGCCAGTAGGTATCATGGCACCAGAAAATAGGCTGAGGCTCAAGATTACTTTCCAAAGTGATGGAGAGTAGAAGGAGGATATTTTCAACGGTTAAATGCATATGGGCACCAGAATATTTCAAAAATTCAGGGTCAGCAAATGTTCACTGAAGCCATACCTGTTTTAGCATTGTACTAGGTATACAAATGGGCACACTAGGTAGAGAATACACACTCACACACACACCCTCCTTGCTATGTCCTCGTAACAGCAAGGGGGTGGGTAGGAGGTACTCCAACTTCATACCTTCATTTGGATTGCTAAGGCTTATTTCTCTATAAATGTCAGTTAAATCAAGGTGATTGATGGTGCTACTCAGCTCAACTATCTCTTTACTGGTTTTCTGCGTGATGAGCAGGGCCGGGATTACCCAATAAGCAAGGTGCAAGGTACACATGAACTTATCAAAGACGTGGCAAAACCCATGTGAAATTGTTCACTGCATATTAATAAGTAAACACCGGTCCGTCCAGGCATACCTTGCTTAATGTAAGCCGGTGCTTATCTTGCTGACAGAGGTGTGTTGAAGTCTCTCACTATAATAGTGGATATGTTATTTCTCCTTCCAGTTCTATCGGTTTTTGCCTGATATATTTTGATATTCTGCACGCTATGGGTTGTTATGTCTTCTTGGAGAATTGACACCTTTTTCACTGTATAATGCCGTTATCTCTGATAATTTTCTTTTTTAGGAGTCTGATTTGTCTGAAATTAATGTAACTATTCAGCTTTCTTTTATTTCGTGTTAGCATGGTGTATCTTTCTCCATTCCTTTATTTGTAATTTATCTGGGTCTTTAAAGTAGGTTTCTTGTAGACAACATATAATTAGGTCTTGCTTTTTAATCCTTTCAGTTACATTTTTTTTTCTTCTTTAAAAAAAATAGTGATTACCTTAGGGTTTGCAATATATGTTTAAAACCAACTGAAGCTTCCTTTCAAATAACACTATGTAGCTTCACAGGCAGGGCAGGTACCTTATAACAGAGCATTCTCAATTCCTCCCTCCTGTCCCTTATAACATTGCTGTCATTCATTTCAATTATCCATAAACTATAATCACTCAATATATTGTACTATTATATTTTTGAATAAATAGTTATCTATTAGACAAATTAAGAATAAGAAAAATGAATGGATTTTATTAACTCTTTCTTTCTTTTGTAGGTCTGAATATCTAACCTATATCATTTTCCTTCTCCTTGAAGGACTTCTTTTAACAGGAATAGCTAGTGACAAATTCCCTCAGTTTGCATTTCTCTGAGAAAGTCTTTATTTCTCCTTCATTTTTGAAGGGTAATTTCACTGGATACAAAATTCTAAATTGGAGGAGGTTCTTTTAACACTTTCAATATTGAATTTCACTCTCTTCTTGCTTGCATGGTTTCTTACAAGAAGTCCATTGTAATTCTTATCCTTGTTTCGGTATAGGTAAGTTTTCTTTCCCCCTCTGGCTTCTTTCAAGGTTTTCTCCTTATTTTTGGTTTTCTGAAGTTTGAATATGATATGCCTAGGTATATACTTTTTTGTTATTTATCCTCCTCAGTGTCCTTTCAGCTTCATGAATCTATTGTTTCACATCCGTCATTAATTTTAGAAAATTCTTGGTCATTAGTATTTCAAATATTTCTTCTGCTCTGTTCTTTTTTTTTCCCCCTTGGATTATTTTAATTATTTGTGTATTATACATTTTAGATTTTCTCACAGCTTTTCGATATTCTGGTATGCTTTTTTTCATTATTTTTTCTTATTGCATTTAAGTTGGGGAAGTTTTTATTGATATCTTCAATTTCCCTGATTCTTCCCTTGTCTCTGCCCATCAATGGCATTCTTCATTTCTGTTACAGTGTTTTTGAAATCTAGCATTTCCTTTTGACTCCTCCTCAAAATTTCCATCTCTACGTGTACAATACCCATCTGTTAGCATGTTTTCTACTTTTTAGATTAAATTCCTAGAATATTAATTATAGTTATTTTAAATTCCCTTTATGATAATTCCAGAATCTGTGTCATTTTTAAATGTGGATTTAGTGCTTGTATATTAAGATGGTGTTTTTTCTTTCCTTTTCTCATGTCTTGTAATTTTTTGTTGAAATCTAGATATGATATATTGAGTGGGTGTTAGGAACGGAAGCAACTAGGCCTTTCTTCTGAGATTTTATGCTAATCTAGCTAGAAGCTAGGCTGTGTGTTATATTTGTTGTAGCTGTGGGTCCCAAAGATTTCAATTTACTCAGTATCTTTTTCATCTCCACCGTTGTCGTTTGATCTCCCTAAGAACTCCTTCTTAAATAGCGTTTGTGTCTTGCAGCTCTTTCATCTCTAACACATTACTACTGAGTTAGAACCCTATTTTTGTGGTGGTAAGGTATGAACTAGGGGAAGTACTCTATAATTGTATTATTAAATCTCAGTCTTTTTATGGGCCTGTGTCCCTGGGCTGTTAACTTAAAAAATGTTTCTTAACCTTTTTTTTTCTTCCCATTAGGTGACACAGGAAGGCTAGAGGGGCCTGGAGTGGGTTAATGACCATTACCTGAGGTCGGATAAGGCTCTAGTAAAGTCTTTCCATTGGAGTATAGGCCACTGCTATGGAGAATGCTTTGGATGTATTTCAAAATGATTACTTTCCCCCTTCCCCTACAAAACACATGAGAGAATTTTTCTTCACTCTTTACTGCGAGAACCTGATGGGATTACTAGTGGTAAATCCAAGAAAGTGTGGGGGCCACCTTAAGTTGTGGTTCCTAAGAGTTTCTCACTCATAAGATAATTTACAATCAGTCTCTGGCAATTCATCACAATTACCATTTTTGTGTTCTTAACAGTTTATAGCTTCAGAAGCTTTTGCTCCAATTGTGCAAATCTCACTGTGTCTCTCTGTATGTGCCTGCCTTTCAAGATTCTTTGGTGGGTGGTATGTCCTGTGACCTCAATTAGCTAATGGCTTCCAGAAAAGTCATTGATTATCTGCTTGTCCAAATTTTTCTTGTTGTAAGTGTGGGTATAATAACTTCCAAGCTCTTTATATGTTAGAGCTGAAACCAGAAGTCCAGTCTTCTTTCTCTATTGCTGAAATCAAACCCTGACTTTGCATCTCAGCTTGTGGTGGTAGGAATAATACATGGTGGAAAGTGCATGAGATAGGGAGTTAGGAGAACTAATTTCAGATCATAGCTCTATGCATTATCAGACTGATCCATGAATGAATGATATAACCTCTCCTTAAACTTCAGCTCTCTTTTCTGCAAATTCACCCACCTTTGCCTAGATTGGTCATTTTCTCATACAAATCTTAGGAGAAGACCAACTCTCTTTGGTTTAAAGGAAAAAAAAAAAAAACTATAGAGAGTATAAAATAATATCACATTTTTATTTATTCAGTATGGAACCTGAAATTTTATGATAATTTTAACCTCTGAGGACTTAAAAAATTATTCTTAGTTCGTTATGTATCAAAGAAATACTGGGCTCTGAAATCCTATCCATCCAATGAGAAGATCATGATCTACATGACATTTTAAAAAATTGATGCCTGCATAAGATATTCCTCTGCACATCCTCCACCAATTTTTAGACATTTCAGATATTATACAGGATAAAAATATTTCCCAGAATTAAAAAAAAACATAATTAAATTCTCCTTCTAAAACCCTTTACAAATATAATTAATATAACATGTATAGTAAGGAAGTTTTTTCTAGGTATTACAGTGTCATGTCAAAGTTAACCATTGTAATTTTAACCATAGAGTTCTTTTAATCACTTAATGTTAATTGTTCTTTTCTATCTAGCCACCTGTTTTTCTTTCTGTATGTCCATCAGAGAGAAGGCAAGAACTCAACATTTCTTTACTAGTGCTCTGTTCCTTCCTATACATGTTTCTTATCATGGCATCAGCATTGATTTTGATGCTTTAGTGAAACTTGGATGATACTGGAATATTTTTGGAATAAAGCTTATAATGTATAAAACTGAAACAATGCTTGTGTGTCTCCATAACTAAAATGCACACAACTCAAATGCAATTTAGTCAATGTTATTGAGGGCAAATGGTCCGCCAGACACTAATGATACAAAAGAGCCCTGGTGGTACCGTGATTAAGAGCTCAGCTGCTAACCAAAATGTCAGCAGCTTGAATCCAGCAGCTGCTCCTTGGAAACCCTGTGGGGGTAGTTCTACTCTGTCCTATAGGGTCACTATGAGTTGGAATTGACTCAATGGCAACAGGTCTGTTTTTTTTTTTTTTGAATGATACAAGAGAAAACGAGACCTGATTACAAACTTGAAGGAGATTAGACCTAAAATGGGATAAATATATATTAACTAATCGTGTATTATGATATAATCTATTCCAGACGTAAATAAAAAGAACTGTGTGTGGAGGTAATTTAAGCAAAGAGGATTGAAGGGAGGTCAGAGAAGCCTCACAAGGAAGGAAATGTATTGTGAGGAATAAAGCAAATGTTTCAGATTAAGGAAATAAAGATGATAATGTAGTTATTATGTGCAACAATAGGCTAGTTTGAAATTCAATAATTAGGAAAAAAACAGTGGGGTGGTGGGAGGCCACAAGGGCCAAATAATAAAGACCTTTATGTGCTATATGAATAAAACTCTATCACGCCAAAAGCACCATCAAATAAAACAGGAGTTTAGGAAAAAGTGGTAGATATTATTCAATATATCTCTTCAGAGTAATTTTCCTTCTGGCATTTATTTTTTCCTTTGATGCCAGTGAGTGGTTGCCTTATTTTTAAGAAGTTCATTCATTAACAGAGGTATTGCTTAACAATAAGAACAAATTGCTTTGAGGTGTTTGAGAGCAGAAGAGAAATACAAAAGAGGTATGGACTGTCTTTCTCCTGAGGAATTGGACACGAAAGGAATCTCTTCCTTTGTCAGGAATGCTTTGAGAGAGACTGAGTAGAGACAGGTTAATGAATGGTGCTAGCCTATCGGATATTGGATGACCTTAACTGGATCCTCCAACCATCTATTTCATTGATTCTGTGATTTTTAGAGAGACGCAAAAAGCTTTAATAAGCTTTGCAAGTTCATGTTAAAATTTGCAAATCAGCTTATGGTTTGCAAGGATTAGTGGGGCTTTCTGAGCCCACAGATTAGCCTTTATGTTTTAATGTGCCTGCCCTCACAGACAGAAATGACACTGCTCCTTCAGCTTCAAAAGGCTATGCACTGTCAATTATTTTTCCAGCCCTGGCAATGCTGATCTCTTTATACTCCTCAGCCAGGCCCATTGCGATCAAGGTCACACACTTTGTTGCTAGCTGACAAACAGAAAAAGGTGAAGTTAGTTGACCTTGCAGGAGATGACTAGGAGGATGTTTATAAAGGCATGGGATCTCTGAATGGGAAGCAGCCTTGAAGTTACTTAATTAAATCTCTACTTGGACTCAGGAATCTTCTCAGGGTCTTATGTGATCTTACATTTAGCAAGACGAGATAGCATAGAGTGTCCTGACAGTATTCTTTAGGACAGCCTTTGTGCTTCCTAAAAATACATAATGTTGTTATTTCAGGACACTCTTTTGAACCAAAGGCTTAGGTACTCCCAAAGGAGGAAAATACCAGACAAAGGGAAGAAACTTTGAGAAGGGCAAAGATAGGTGTAGGAGAAATTAAAAACCTCCAGAGCACCAATACAATAGAGTGTGATATGTGTAGCAGAGCTATGAGAATTCGAGGAATTGCACACGATTCCAGAACTGCTCCGATATGTTCATGAATGCCATTGTGGAGGTTCACTGTAGAGAGAATATTATGTCCCACCATGTTCAAAGGCCTAAGGGAAAAGGAAAGGAGGCCTACCACCCACATATTTCAGAGGCTAGCATGGCTATAAAACAGATTATAATTCAAGTGTACCATGGAGCCCCAAGTTCCTTCCCCACTTCTTACTAGTAAAATGTATCAAGAAACTGTAGGTATAGGACGAGTTGGAATGGTACCTCATTCCTGGACAGACTTGAGTGAGTGAAAGAGGGTGTTGATTCCCAGGAAAGCACTGTTGGGTAAATAACCATAATAGAAATGTTCTTGGTTATATCAGCCTTTGCCCATCCTTGTTAGAAATTGTTCATGAGCTGCCCACTAGATTTGTAATGACGTGTATAGCTTGCTGATAGCAATGCCTTATTGCTCCAGTTCTTCCCTTGTCCATCTGCTGCTTCCATTCAAAGAGGCTAGGGGGGGTCTAGGACCAAGAACCATTTGCTCTTGCTTTGATATCAGCTTAAAAAAAAATTGTATAAAGTCTGAATGGTTATAACTGCTGAATGGTTATAAATCATATCCCTAGGTTTATAAATCTGTAGGTTTATAACTAAAATTGAAACACGTGGTAAAAATTCTTAAAGTTTAATAGAACTCTTCCTTGTTCAGCCCTTATCATACAGACTGGACGGATCTCATATTTAGCCCATTTGAAAATATATGCCTGCAGAAGTTTCACGTTCTGGACTGTTAGAGGATTTTGCTTTTCTTATCGACCTGAATGAGTTGTCAATACTATAATATAACATTTCTTCATATTTGTGACAATCCAAGTGTTTTAAAATTTGCCGAGTTTTTTTTTCTTCATATATATATATATATTTAAAGGTTAGGGCAATTTTCCTCTATTATACTTTCACTTTGTTTTTCTTTGTGTTCCATTTGGAAGATTGAAATGCTTGCTTTGTCCTCTATTCTGCCACAAAGTTGCCCAAATATCATCAGCTGAGTTTTCATAGGAAAAAAATGTTAGTTGTGTGCCAATTGTAGAACAAACTTTGGAAGCATAATAGTGGTATTCATAAGACTTTCTGTGCTATATGTGGGACCCTCCTGGAACTGTTAATAAGGGAAGTTCTAACTAAGCAAAGTCTTTCTTTCTTGCCTGTAATCAATAAATGCTCATCAAGGCAAAAAGAACAAAAATATGAGCTAATCTGACAGAGGAAGACATTGAGCCCATGAAAAGAGATCAGAAGTGGGGGTGGAACCCAGAAGTGTCTCTATATTCCTGGTTTCCTTCCTGCTGCCTCGTCTTAGGTTGAAACTCTGAGTACCTGAAGTATCAGAAGAATCCCAGAATTTATAGAGCTTAAACTCAAGAGTTTCTAAAGAAAATTGAGAAAAATGAGAACTGGGGAACTATGGGAATTGACTTTGAGTATCTTTTATTTGGAATTCTTATAACAACAACAAAAAAAAATTTGTCATTGAGTAGATTTCTACTCATGGTGATGCCATATGTTTTAGAGTAGAACTGAACTCCACAGTGTGTTCAATGGCTGTAATTTTATGAAAGTAGATCGCCATGCCTCTCTTTCATGGTGCCACTGGAAAGATCCTTACAAACTTCATCAAACCATTCGCCTCCACCTTTGTGTGAAAAACTTATACCGATAGTTTGAACAGTTTAGTGGTATAATTTGCTTGATAAGGTTACTTTTTGCTCTAAATAACCTTTTTTTATGACAATATTTGGTTATGAATTACTTTGAACTCCACAAAACACACTTCAGCCTGCAGACTAGTGTTTGGGGGATCTGTGCAGAGGGATTTGTCAAGGTATTTGCAGAGATAGGAAGCTCAGTGCCAAAGCTGATTCATTAATCTCCAGACAGATTTTTGGCTTGTGAACCAACCACAGAGAATTCAGGACCTCTTGGCTAGGAATAGGAGCTGTTGTAAGAGTTTCAGTGACAGGCGTCTGTTATGTCTGCCAGGGAGCAGTATGGTTCAATGGTCAGAGTCTTCATCCTTGATATATTTCTAAAGTTGTAACTGTTATTTAAATTGGATTGAGCTCCAGGAATTTTTAACCATAATGAGGACTTTATCATTTCCTTTCAATATGACTGATAAAAAGAGTTTCATCTCACCAGCATGGTATCAATAATCTCATAGTTAATTTGTGTCATACTGATATGACTAGTTTTCTGACTAAATCAGTCATATGTCACCTAGATTGTCTGTAAGAAACAGAAGCTTATTGTAGTTAACAGAGGCTAAAAAGAGAATTTATTGGAAATATGTGGGGACAGCATTTAAAGAAAAAAAGGAAATATTGAATAACCAATACTCAAAAGGGACCAAAGCCAGAGGAGTCCTTTAGAATAGCTAACCGATCAAGCTTTTTCAGATGTCCCCCTTTTCATACTGAAAACCCATTGCTGTCGAGTTGATTCTGACTCATAGCAACCCTAAAGGACAGAGTAGAATTGCCCCATAGAGTTTCCAAGGAGCACGTGGTAGATTCGAACTGCAGACCTTTTGGTTAGCAGCTGTAGCTCTTAACCACTATGCCACCAGGGTTTCCTTTCATACTGAAGGGGGCGCATTTGTTCACACAGCCACAGAGATCACGTGTAATGTGGTGGAGGTATTTCCCCAAATGAAAACCAAGGTGCTTTATCAAAAGAAAGAAGAATACTTACAGGCAGTGTGTCCAGAACACACACCCACTACTTGAACTTGCAACTTTGTCATTAACCTCTCTGGAAGGAGTTTTACATTAATCCCACTACCATAGCATTCATTCGTTCATTTAAGAAATATTTGAATGTCTATTTTTGCCAAGTTCTGAGTCAGGCTCTTTATCACAGCTGTGAAAAAGACAAATGCGGTCTCCACTCTCTTAGGATTTGTTGTGCAGGATCCTACAGAGATGTTGTCTCACTTTGCCCAATACTGTCACTGACTAGCATCGAATAAGGCCTTATTAGGTGAAATGACCTAACTTCCTTCAAATAGCACATTTATTCTCAGTTAATTCTAGTTTTGGGGAATAACATAAATGCAAACATCTTGAGGAAATATTAATATAAGAGTGGCAAGAAGAACAAACTTGGCTTAGGGGTAGAGAGTGGCAGAGAGGAGGCCAGAAGCCCAATTAGTTACCTTGGACTTTAAAACTGCTTTCTTTCTCATAGACAGTGTCTTAGTCATCTAGTGCTGCTATAACAGAAATACCACAAGTGGATGTCTTTAACAACAAGAAGTTTGTTTCCTCATAGTAAAGTAGGCTAAAAGTCCAAATTTAGGGCATCGGCTCCCAGGGAAAGCTTTCTCTCTCTGTTGGCTCTGGAAGAACGTCCTTGTCCTCAATCCTCCCCTGACTGAAGAGCTTCTCAGGTGCAGGGAACCCGGGTCCAAAAGAGGTGCTCTGCTCCTGGTGCTGCTTTCTTGGTGGTATGAGGTTCCCGTTCTCTGCTTGCTTCCCTTTCGTTTTATCTCTTAAGAGATAAAAGGTGGTACAGGCCACACCCCAGGGAAATTCCCTTCACATTGGATCAGAGATGTGACCTGGTAAGGATGTTACAATCCCACCCTAATCCTCTTTCATATAAAACTACAATCACAAAATGGAGGGCAACCACAGAATACTGGAAATTGTGACATAACCAAGTTGATACATACATTTGTGGGGGGACGTAATTCAATCCATGACAGATGGGTAAAGAAAATATAAAAATAACAATAACAATAATGATATTAGCATTTATTTATTGACAGCTTACTGTGGACTGCATAATGTAAGTGATTTATCTGTATAAATGTATTCTTTCTCATATTTACTCTATGACAACTGTATCAGAGAGTTATAGATAAGCTAATTGAGGCAGAGAAAGATTTGCCTTAAGTTGATCATCCAGTAACTGGAGTATGTAGGATCAGCATAAGTAACCTACTAGCCCCTGGATTCCTTACCTTTAGTTATACTTTTGATAGGTGGAAAGGATTAAAAGGATACATTATGCAGAAATTGGAGAGACGAGGCAATGAACTTCATAGTTTTAACTGGGACCAGCTACGGAAGACATGACTTAGATTCCCTGTTTTTTTTTTTTTTTTAAAGTAAAGCTGAATATCAGTCAGGGATAACTGTGTCCTGGAAACTTTGTGATACAAATATTAACATGTGTTTTATCAGTCAGGTTTTTAAAAAATAGATTGATGCAAATGAACTTTATTTTTAAAAGCAGATCAAAAATCATCTGTGATGGAGAATCAGATAAAACATTTTCGATATTCTGTTACGTCTACTGAATTATTTTCTGAAGGGAAATGTGTGCCCATGAAGTCTGAATTGTATTTCTTAATGTCTCTTTGTTTTTCACGTACAAAGGATGGGGTTCTCTATATTGGTCTTTTCTGCGTTTAAAATGCCTCATTCGAAAAACCTGGATTGATCTGTTTTCCTTATTCGGAAGGTTATTGCAAAATGTATTTATCGCCTTTCCTATTTCCATTTGCCATGTCCCTACAGGTCATAAAAAACCAAAACCAAACTCACTGCCGTTGAGTCAATTCCAACTCATAGTGACCCTATAAGATGGATTAGAACTGCCCCGTGGAGTTTCCAAGGAGCACCTGGCAGATTTGAACTGCCGACCTCTTGGTTAGCAGCCATAGCACTTAATCGCTACACCACCAGGGTTTCCCTGCAGGTCATACTCATTCTTAAATGTGGCAGGCAAGAATCCATTAAGCCAAGTTTTCACCCTTGTAAAAATCAAACACTGTGGTTCCCTGAATAAAGCTGATCTTTTTAAAATCCATTCCCTACTGTGGTATCTGGGGAAGAAAAACAGAATGAATGAATGGAACATGTTTATAAAACTGTATTTTTATACAGCCGCAAATGAATATAGTAAACATAATGACACCTTATCAGATCACTATGCTGCAATGTGAAGGAAATATTCCAGCCATGGTGTCCTCTCAACTTTCCCTCAGCAATAATGATAGAGTAGAAATGATGGGCTTCATGAGAAGATTTACAAGAAGCAAATGAACAAGCAAACAAACAAATCTCCACAGCCTTGAATGATAATAAAATCAATCTTCTATCTTGTTTGAAAATATAAATACAGATTGGCTACTGGATTACTTTTTCTTCTATAGAGATGTAATAAATAAAATCAATTTTCCATGTTGCATTGTAAACTTTTGGCATGAGAATAAAACCATTGAACCAACATCAAAATCAAGAAAATGAACATATCTATCGCCACTTAAGCTTTCTCCTATCCTTTTGTAATCCTTTCTTCGTCATCCCTGCCCATCTTGTTTCATCTTGAACAGTTTTTGGGGTATGATTGGGCTATGTCAGTCTCCGTATTTAAGCCCTATGTTTTCAAAGCTTAGTTAAAAATGAAAGACATGTTTGGATAAACCAATTTGCTGTTCAAATTCCATTTCCTCAGAAATAGCTTTCTTTCTAAGCTAGCAGCCATCCCTCTGAACGTCTTACTCTGCTTTATTTTTCTTTAGAGCTCATGTTGTTGTCTGTCATTATTTTGTGTATCCATTCTGCTTTTTATTTATTGTTTGCCTACGCCATTTGAGGAAACCCTGGTGGCATAGTAGTTATGAGCTACAGCTGCTACCCAAAAGATTAACAGTTCGAATCCACCAGGTGCTCTTTGGAAACCCTATGGGGCAGTTCTGCTCTGTCCTTTAGCATTGCTATGAGTCAGGATCAACTCGAGGGCAATGGATTTGGTTTGGTTTTTTGGGTACCCCATTTGAATGTAAGTGTTCTGAGGGAAGAGACTTCCTGTTTTGTTACTACTATATCCCTAGTGTCCAGAACAATTTCTGACACACAATAGGTGTTACGGATTAAATTCTGTCCCTCAAAAATAAATATTGAAGTACTGACCTTTATACCTGTGGAGGTGCTCCTGTTTGGAAATAGGGTTTTTCTTCATTATGTTAATAAGGTCATACCAGAGGAGTATTGATTCTAAACTTAATCACGTCTGAGTTAAAAAAAAAAAAAAAGCAGAGACACACATGCCATATGAAGACAGACACATAAGGTAGATGCATCTACAAGGCCAGGAAATCAAGGATTATTGGCTACTACAAACTGAAATATATAAAGAAGCAAGTTCCCCTTAAGCGACATCCTGAATCCTGGATTTTAGCCTCCTGAACTGAGAAAATAAATTTCTGTTCATTAAAGCCATCGACTTGTGGTATTTTCTGTTATGGCTATCCTAGATAACCAAGATAATAGGTGTTCAATAACTATTTAATGAATTGTTATGTTGAATGAATGACTGGATTTAGTTTAAATTCTCTACCAGAAGAACATTAATTTTATTATTTTTCTCGTAAGAACTTGGTGCTGAGGAGTTTTCTTTATAAACTGTCTAGCTCTGAACATTGACCTTTTATACAGGGAATAGCCTCAGTACCTGGCATGTGTTTTCAGCTGGGCACAGGGTCCAAAATCCTAAGGTAGTATTTGGGAATGAAGGATTTTTGTCTCAGAGATCCAGACAGAGGGAAACAAATTAATAATCCAGTTATCTGAGTTAGTGTTCTTCAGCCAGGAAGCAATTATTTTACTAAAATGGAGCTGTAAGAGCTAGCATTCAAGTTGGCTTAATCATGAGTCCCCTTAGTACTGATCCAAACCTACTCACATTTCTTTAGACCAAAGTCTGAATTGTAAACCAAGTCTGGGGCAGGACAAATTCTGAAGCGAAGGATGAAGTGGTTCTTAGCAGGATGATCTAGGAGGAAAGCCACTTTGGGTTTCTATGTTGCTGAGGCAGCAGAAATCCAAAAGAACTAGTCAGTTCACCAAAGCATTCAAGCTGATACTTACCTGACTGGTTCCAATGACTTACTGAACTAAACAAACAAAAAAAGCCAAACCCACAACTGTCTAGTTGATTCTGACTCATAGCAACCCCAGAGGGTTTCCAAGACTGTAAATCTCTATGGAAGCAGACCACCACATCTTCCTCCCATGGAGCTGCTGGTGGTTTCAAACTGCCAACCTTAGGGTTAGCAGCAATCACTTTAACCACTGTGCCACCAGGGCTCCTATTGGGCTGATGTAGCCATAAATTTCAGTGACAATTATTAATTGGCAAACATTTTTTAAACACAAAATAACATAAACATAAGACAAGATCCCCACTGAAACCGGACCAGTGGGTCCCAGCCCAGAGTGCAAGAAGCCAAGCTCTCAAACGCTGGTTTCGAGAGGAAGGAAGAGTTTATTTCGCAGGCTAGCAAGTGGGAACCCAGGTGTGTCAACGTCAGATTGAATTCCCTGATCTGCACAGGCAGTGTGCATTTTATACTTACACATATTCGTTTAGGGGTGGAGGGAAAGGGTAGGCGGGATCAGAGGTTTTACCTATTCATAGTTCCTACTGATTATTTATTCAAAGGCGGGGCTAAGACTCCGCACAGAAGTGGCTGACTGACCAGATGCTTTTAAAATGGGCTCTGCTATTGTCCATGATGCATTTCCGGTGATTTTGGTTCCTTTGCGTGAGTCTTTTATTCCCTGACGTACGCTCTCTGTGTTACTGAGCATGCGTGGCAGCCCAGGGTAGTTTGTCGGTCACCAGGGTCTGCTCTGTGCACGTCAGGCTACTGCGAGCAGGTTAGACCTGGACTCTTTTGGGCTCTCCGGAGGGTCTGAAAAACAACTTAGAGGAAGTGAGTCATGTGGTGGGGAGGTGACTGGGAGTGGCCTGACAATTAATTAGGGGTCTTCCGTGTCTTCAGCCTTCACGGTCCCCTAACACCATCACCTGTGTCAGTTTTGTGTACTGTGTGTTGCTGTGATGCTGGAAACTGCCACTGATACTTCAAATACCAGCGGGGTCGCCCGTGATAGTCAGGTTTCATCAGAGCGTCCAGATAAGATAGACTGGGAAGAAAGATCTACTTCTAAAAATTAGGCAATGAAAACCCTACAGATCACAAAAGAATGTCTTCTGATGTAGTGCTGGAAGATGCGCCCTCTAAATTGGAAGGCACGCAAAATACACAGCGGCCGCAACAATGAACTCAAAGATACCAATGATCGTGACATGGTGGTGGACTGGAGAACATTTCATTCTGTTCTACATAAAGGTCACCATGAGTTGGAGCTGGCTTGACAGCCATTTACAACCACAACAAAACCAAGGAAGGACCACAAGACAATTTGTTCCCGTGATCATTTTTTCCCCCCTGGTGTTTAGCATTTCCCATTCCAGGAGCAACAAAGAGCAACTTTCTAGCAGCAGTTGGACTTAAAAGCCTGTTCAACCTTAGTTGGTGAGTAATTCTCTCCCTAATCTAATGTCTTACTCCACTGCTCAGTAAATACTTAATAGAGGAGTGATGAAGTGAAACCCCAAGTTATAATGTTTCCATATAAATTCCAGGTATACTGGGGCATGTATTCAAATGTTTCATGCACAGTAATTAATAAAGCTCTATAGCATGTGGTCAGGAATTTCTTTAATGCTCCAGAAGGTCCCAGGAGGGGCTGCTACCCTCTCTGATGAGGTACGTTCTTGTCCTTGGCCTCCTTGGTTTACTCTTAATTAAAGCTAAATGGGATTCCTTATTTTTCTGAAATGTCTAGACAAGGTTATCTCTAAGATGGCTTTCAGTCTCAAGTTTTTTGGGTGTTGAAACTGTGCTCTTAAGAGCTGTGTTCCTTCAGTTATGTCAGGGTCCAGCCAGGAACATTGAGGAGAGTGCTGTGGTTGGTCCTTCAACCAAAGAAACTTTTTACCTCTTTTACCTACTGGGGTTTGCAGCTTATTTTCATTTGAAGACAGTTTTAACGCACAAAGCCAAAGCATTTTGGGAACAAAAAAGAATACAACGAGATTGGTACATGGCACTGACTCTCCTGATGAAAGATTGGCTGTTATTAATTATTCATCTGTCTTTTGACCTGGTTTTTGTTCTTCTAAAGGGCTCTAACCACATTTCAGTGTGGTAAACTTTTACCTCTATTACTTTTATTCATATTGAAATGCAGTAAGTTGTGTCACTCAATTCTCAATGCATAAGACCAGGGTAAGAAGCCTGGTCTGTTCTGAGGAAAAGCATACTAGCAAATAGCTTCCGTGAAAATGGGAATTTTCTGAGGAAAGAAATATTGGTGTATCTGGGCATGCTACTTAAGTGGGATAATTAATATCTCTCTGGAAATAGCTATGCGTGATAGACTCTGATGCCTGCCAGCAAAGTAAAACCAAAGTCACTCTCAGGAATAAATTAACAGTGTTTATAAAAACATAGGGACTAATTAATTTTGTGGGAAAGCTTGCTTCTTCATAGACATGATACATTTAATTATGGCATAGAGGATGCAAGGAAAAAAGAGTATATGAACAGGAGAGCTGGTGAGGTGAGGGGCATTCAGAATCCTGAGCCCAAATGTGATAAAGCGTTTCAGGGGGTTATATTTTAGCAACTATTTGATATAACAGCTTTTTAGCATGGGAGTGTTCAACTTGGGATTAATTATTAACGTTAGGGTCTGTGTTTTTGAGAGAATACAGATTATGATACGATATATATAATTGGGGAATCCCTGGTGGCGTAGTGTTTAAGAGCTACGGCTGCTAAACAAAAGGTCGGCAGATTGAATCCACCAGGTGCTCCTTGGAAACTCTATGGGGCAGTTCTGTTCCGTCCATAGGGTCGCTATGAGTCAGAATCGACTCAGTGGCAACAGGTTTGGTTTTTGGTCTATATAATTGGGGGATTATAGAGCAATGGCTAATGAGATTGGTGCCTCTGACTTGAGAGGGCCGTTGAGAAGTCATTAAGATATAAACTAAGAGACTGGGGTTTTTAAGCTAATGTGCCCGACTGTAGACAATTCATGTTCTGATTTTTCAGAAGTAGATCACCAGGCCTTTCTCTCAATGTGCCTCTTGATGGACTCGGACCTCAAACCTTTCAGTTAGCAGCCAAGTACGTTAACCATTTACGCAACTAGGGACTCCCATCTTTACTAGGTAGGGTACTTTGCCTATGGAAGCTTCCTTGACTTTCACTTTGAAGGTCCAAACCCATGGCTCCTGCCTGTTTGGGGTTGCTGTCACCTTGCATTCAATTTTATTCCTCAGCATAGAAAAAAATGAGGTCTCTCAGTTGATCGTTCGAGTTTCAGACAAACTCCTTCCTGCCTGCATTATGTAGATTCAACCTCTTATTGTGCTTTGCCAGTACATTCAGTGCCATGTGGCCCCTGAAATGATTAGGTGTCTGTATCAACTTGGAATTAATTGAAACCATTATTGTGAACTCTGATGAAAAGCACTCCTGCCTTGGGTACTAAGATCTATAAACCAGAAAAGCCCACAGTCAAGGAGGAAGAAAATTAGTGACTGTGACTTCGATTTCAACTGTTTGCTCCCTGGACCTATATACCCTGGTCATGGGGAGACATAAGCAGAATCTTCAGTGGTCAGTAGTTCAGTGAGTGGGCTATATTCTGACAGAAGATGCTCCAATGTTGTATGGTGATGTCTTCCAGCTGGGGTTCTAATTTTGTCTTCAGAAGGATATTCCACAATCTCTAATGCCAGCTGCTTCTGTGTGAGTGGATATGTGTGATTGGATAGCCACTCTCATGAACATAAGCCTGTTGTCTTATTTCTGACATAAAACGTGTTCAGAAGCAATGTTATGAGTGCTCTCATGACTGTGAATAGGAATAGTCCACAGATGGTGTTGATGTCATAAGCATTAAGGGCAGAAAGGGAAAAATCAAACCCAGTATCAGTATCTATTCCAATAAAAAAAAACATTGCCCCTTTCATAATGGAAGTAGTCTAATATGCTTCACTTCAAACTAGGTAGATTTCTGGGCCCCCTGGTTATTGTCCAATATCGTGGGTTAGTCATTTTTCTCCAATTCTGGCAGATTGGACACAGTTGTATCTTCACCTTTGAGAGGCGAAGTCTACCTTTTTGAGCTTGTATATAACTTCACTCCTTGGTAGCCTGGAAACCCTGGTGGTGTAGTGGTTAAGAGCTAGGGCTGCTGACCAAAAGGTTGGTGGTTCAAATCTACCGGCCACTCCTTGGAAACCCTATGCGGCAGTTCTACTCTGTCCTATAGTGTCGCTATGAGTTGGAATTGACTCAACGGCCACGGATTTGGTTTTTTTGTTGGTTTTGGCATCGTAGCTACTTCATTTATAAAGGACTAACTGTATCTGCAAGATTTTATCACATTTTTGTGACTTTCTTTTGAAGATGGGCCCTTTTGTTGAATATTCACAAAAGACACAAATATTTTCATCTTTTGCTCATAGCTCCAATCTTCTTTGTCAGCAATCCTCCAATCTTACTCTTTCCTTATCCCTGGCCATTGGGTTAACCCAATAGCCACTTCCAATGAACCAGTAGATATGTACCTTTGGCTATTCCTCTTTTTAAATAAAATTCATCGTGTACTATGTTACTTGAAGTTCTGTTCACTGGGAAAATTCATCTTCCCCTTTGTTTTTTATACCCTGTGTGGGACTAAAATGTAGCTGTCTATTTTTTTTTACTGGAACCAGCATATTGTGAAGAGCTATCTATAAACCAGGCTGAATTTCCCCCCACCAACATATTGTATATTACTTCATATAAGGATATAGGTGTGGATTGAGGAAGAGGTAACAGTGGACCAGCCTCATATTCATGAAATTATATATGTGCCTTCAGGACCCACTGGAATCCTTAATACAGAGGTCCCCAAGCTGCAGAAAATTCCACAGGAGCTTGCTTGGCTGGGGCCTCACCACTTCCGGTTCCATTGCTTGGCCTGCCTCTCAGTCTGCATTAGAATTGCAGTTCCTTTGCTCCACCGGCCTCACCAATTTCAGTGCCACTGCTTGGCAACCTGCATCAGATTTGCAGTTTGTTTTTGCTTGGCCTGCCCCATGAAAATCCTGGCGCCTGCGTAGTATGATTAAGAACGTTGTTCATGTAACTTGTATGAACTCCCTACTTGTAAACCCCTTTTTTTCTCGCCCACATGAAGCAGTCTTTGGAGGCAGCTGCCCTGATGCTTCCTTCCTTGTGCAATGAAATAAAGGGCACTTTTACATTCTCCCACCTCAGTCTCTAGTTTATTGGCCAATACGAGTCACACCGAGCAAAACCTGGGGTTTCCACTCACTGACAACCTGATCTGATATATGACATTTCTGCTTGATGATGGCATACTGTCCGATTACAATTAGTTCATGCAATCAATTCAGGTCACATGAAAGCTTGGAATTGCATTGGTAGGCAATGTGCGTAGCAAGTCAAAAGCTGTTTCCTAAAAGGCAAATATTTTCTAAAGAGTATAAGTTTTGTTCCAAAATTGTGCAGGCTGCCATGGTACTTCTCCTTTCAGGGTATGTCACAGTTCCCTATCAAGATCAGATGTATTAATCACTATCGAATCTGCTGGGTCATTTGCTAAATGGCAGAGCCGCTTTCCCTGTAGCGTGGAGAGCTAGAGAACTGTCCATATCACTCAAAGCTGGCAGCCTTATGGGCGATTACTGTGTAAACGGGTCAGGTTAGTATAGCTCAATGTAGTATATATTGACACCCTAATGCAGAAAGTTCCTCCAAACCTGGATTCTCTTTCTTAGTGGTAGAAGATAGGGGGTGTGCTTTCTTATCTTTTACTTTTAGCACCAATATACACTCTTTGACTTAAGCTTCTGAGTCAAAAGAATTGCTCAGGAATCTGCCTCTGAGAAGGCAGAGTCACTTGATATATTTGTGTCTTGGGCTTTCTCATTTGTAAAATGGGCCTAGAAATATCTGCCTTGAAGGATTGCTATGAATATTTATTCAGTTCCGGTTATAAAATATGTGGCCCAGCACTTTGACCTGTGGGAGTCGTGCAGTGTCAGTTATTTTCCTATTTTAAAAATTTAAATTATTATTGAGACAATTGCAGATGAGTGGTCAATGTAGTTGTAAAAAATAACACAGAGAAACTCATTCACTCTTTCTCATTGATAACATCATGCAAAACTTGTATAACATCACAACCAGGATACTGACAGTAATAAAACCCACCAGTCATTTCAGATTTCCTTAGTTATGTGTATACTCATTTGTGTATGTGTGAGTGTGTGTGTATATTTAGTTATATACAATTTTATCACATGTGTAGGTTCATGTATCCACAATCATAAGATGTAGAATAGTTCCCTCATCATAAGGATCTCTCATTTCTTTCCTATAATCACAGAGCCACCCTCTCCCCACCCTTACCCTGTCCTAGCCCCTGGCAACCACTGATTTGTTCTCTATTTCTAAAATTTTGTCGTATCAGAAATGTTATGCATCACCTTTTAGGATTGCCCCCCCCCTTTTTTTTTTCCACTCCCAGTAATTCCATGGAGATTGAAGTTGTTGTGTGTATCAATGGTATATTACATTTTATCACTGAGTGACTCAATTGCAGAAGAATTCTCTTCGGTAAGCATTCACATGAGACATAAATATTCTCACCTTTGACTCATACCTCTTCTCCAATGTTCTTTGTCAACAATCTTCCACTCTTATTCCTTCCACGTCTCTGACCATTGGATCAAACCACTGGTGGTTTCCAAAGAATCAGTACCTCTATGCCTCTAGCTATGTTGTTGGGCATAGTTCATTCAACCATTCACCTGTTGAAGGATATCTGCATTGCTTCCATTTTTTGTCTATTCTGAATAAAGCTGTTATGAGCCTTTCTGTACAGTTTTCGTATAAATCTAAGTTTTTATTTGGGGGGGATAAATTCTCAAGGATACAACTGTTGGGTCATAGAGTAGTTGAATACTTAGTATTTTTTTAAAAGTTGCTGAACTGTTTTCCCGAGTGGCTATATCACTGTGTATTCTTACCGGTAATGTATGAGCGATTCCGTTTCTCCACTTCCCCACTGGCATTAGGTGGTGTCACGGTTGTTTATTTTAGCCATTCTGGTGTGTATGTTGTGATAGCTCATTGTGTTTTTAATATCCCTGCATCTTTTCATCTGCTCATTTGAAACCTGTATATCCTCTTTTGTTTAAATGTCTGCTCATGTCTTCTGCCCATTTTATATCTGGAATTTTTGTTGTTGTTGTTGTTATAAAATGTTGAATTTTGAGAGTACTTTCTATATGCTAGATACAAGTCCTTGGTTAGATATGTGGTGTGCAAATATTTTCTCCCAGTTTGTAGATCGTTTCTATACTTTTTCATCGTCTGTCACAGAGCAAGGTGTTGTTGTTTTCAATTTGTTGAGGTCTGATTTTCCTTTTATAGATTGTGCTTTTGGTATTAAGTGTAAGAATTCTTGGTCTAGCCTTAGGTCTTGAAAATTTCTCCTATCACTTTTTTTTTATGGCCTGGCTGAATCCAGTTTTTTTTGTCAAATTGCCAGAAGAATTGATACTCTATGCTCATTTGGTAGGGAGAGGAAGGGCATAACTACTGCCACTGAGTCAATTCCGATTCATAGCGACCCTACAGGACAAAGTAGAACTACCCCATAGGGTTTCCAAAGCTCTAATCTTTATAGAAGCAGATGGCCGTATCTTTCTTCTGAGGAGCGACTGGTGGGTTTCAAAGCCAATCTTTTGGTTAGCAGCCAAGGGCTTAACCACTGAGCCCCCAGGGCCTCTTAGGAAGGCCATGAACCCCCTGCCCTCAAGTCAGTTCCAACTCATAGCAACCCTATAGGACAGGATAAAACTATCCCATGGGGTTTCCAAGGCTGTAATCTTTGTGGAAACAGACTGCCACATCTTTCTCATGTGGAGTGGCTGGCAGATTCAAACCACTAACCTTCTGGTTAGCATCCAAGCAAAGGGTGGGCAGAGCAGTGTAACAAAGGAGCACAGCCTTTGGTCATATAGACCTAAGATTAAATCACAGTTTGACTACTTTTTGGCTATGTAACATTGGTTGCTGTAGTACTCTCTGAATTAGTTTTTTTTTTTTTTTAATTTCCAAAATAGGGATAATAATATCTATGTCACAGGTATGCCTTACAAATTAAATAATGGTCCTTAGCTGAAAGCCTGGTGTTTGGTAAGAACTCAATAAATAGAAAAACCAGGCTGTTGGTGCTAATATTATTAATCACACATCGAAGCACATGTCATCATTTATGGGTATAGGGGAATTTAGTCATGAGAAATTCTTTCTATTCTTGTGTTACTCTTTAGGGCAGTGAATGAACCAAAACATGAGACATTATCTAATAGTAAGAGAGGGTTGTTTTGGGTAACAGCAGGGAACAGAAATTAATACTCAGGGCATAACCAGAGGAATGAGTATGTTGGGAGATATGTTAGATATGACTAATGCTCATTAATGTCACTTTTTTTTCCTGTCCTGACCAAACAAAAAGACTTCTTCCTAGCCCTCTTGTTTTGGTGGGCCATGTGATTGCATCTGATTAATGGACCATGAGCAGAAGGGGTGTGTATCACTTCCGAACTGAGAGTAGAAAACCCTATACAACCCTCCAGCTCTTCTTCCCCCACTGTGGCATCCTAGAACACATGATGTTTCAGACACAAGATGGAAGTAGGTTGGATTCCTCTATCACCTTTGGAAGGGAGCTGCCCTTGAGAGACACTTGACCCTCAGAGGACTTTGAATCAGTGAGAATAAACATTTCTGTGTTAAGCCACTGGGATTTTAGTTTATCTGGGCTTGGGCTAACCGATACTATATAGAATGTTTTCAACTAATGGTCATACCTTATCCTGGAAGTATCTCTTACTCAAATCTGTCTACCAGGGTACTTCTCAATATTTTTGCATTCAACTGCTAGACGTTTTGGTAGTCCACTTGAAGAAGTTAAATGTAGTTTAAAAACAACAGAAATTTATAGAAAGTTAAAAATGGTATTACAATAAGCTATATGTATGTATCACAGTATATATATATATATATATATAAAATAGTATTTTAAAATTATCAGTAAAATATATTATAAACAAAATTATCAACTAATTTTTGCTTTTAATGTGATGCTCGATCCTGATGGTTTTTAATATTTCACAAATAAGAGGAGCATCTCATTTTAATATTCATGAAATTTTTATCCCTTTTATATTTGATGTTAATATGAATTAAGCATTATAGTTTGTAAGATGCAATGTTGAAAACTACACATATGTTTCATTTTGTTAAAAGACTTACAGGATTTTCTTCTTAACATTAATCTAGAACTCACAAGGAGACATATTTAATTTTAAGAAGATTGTAGAAACACATCAGCTCTTCTCCTATAATATAAAAATCAAAATCTGCCATCTTAATTAAAGGAAATTATTTTCTTATCTGATTCTATTATTCTGTATTTAAGAATGGACAGTATTTTTTCTAACAATGATACTAATTTCTCTGTAAGAAAAGGACAATCATTTGTTGCTATAGTTTGATACTAAAGAAATATTTTAAGATTTTTTTTATTGCCCTGTTCTACCAAATATGTATTTTTAAATCTGAAAAGCCAATAGTTTATCTGTAAAATTTAAAAATTTTCACAGAGCTTTTGCTTATTAGCATTAGCTTTGCTATGAATTATCGATATTTGCCAAATATGTTAATATAGAGTTAAACATTTGAATCTTAAACTATTTGCCAGAAATATTTTCTCCTTTTTTCAAATATACTAGTATACTAATTTCTTAAATGTTAATATGAACCTAATTACTTGATATAACGTTTTACCATCCTAGAGAGTTATTAATCTAGCACCTGAACTCATTTAACTTTGAGAGATGAGAATTACCATCAGAACAAAGCTGATTTCTATGAGGTAGAGATCAAATATACCTTCACTCTCCAATTTTTTCATCATTTCTGACACCAGCCAGTCACGACTCTCTCTACTTCTCTGCTGGATTCAATAATTCATTGCAATGGCCACACAGAGCACACAGATCATACAATTCCGTGGTTTATTAGAGAAGTAACAGGCTACAACTCAGGAACAGGATCAACTTGGAAGTAGTAGGATACAACTCAGGAGACAGAATCAACTTCATCAGTCAGGACAGCTTCCGACCAAGACAGCTCTCAGCTCCTTCTAGGCTGTACTAGCAGATGGCCTCTGCTATGGGGTACCTCTTGGCCACTGCCCTGCTCAGGCAAATGTTACAACTCTTTTGCTCCTCTAACAGGCGTCCTGCCCGAGGGCACTCAGTTCTTTTTCTCGCCATTTCGTACCAGTCTCCTGGTTCCCTTCACTCATACAGCGGTTTCTCTGCCACTGGGTTCTGCTGTGCTTGCTGCTGCTTCTTGCCATCTTCAGTGTTACAGCTCGCTCTTCTGGGTCTAGTAGGTTCTCAGCCCAGTGACCCTGGGTCCAAAAGACGTGCTCAACTCCAGACTCTTCTTGTTGGTAGTGAGGTCCTCCTTCAACCTCTGTGGGATTGGCCCTTGATTCAATTTCAATTTCAAGGGACAGCCCTCCCAGCTGGTCCACAATCTGAGCAATCCCTGCAAGGTCACCTAATCCTTATTAGTGGTTTTAGGTACCGTATTTGGATAGTAAACGACAAATCTCTTGCAAGATAGTGACCAGAATTATAAATCTGAGGCCAAAAAGACCATACATAAAGAGAAACCTATTGCACTGCACCTAGTTTAGTGTGCAAAAAGTTGTTCATACCAAACTTCCATAACTTAGCAGAGTTGTTCAACAGGTAAGTTTTAATGGTGTTGTTTATAATTTACACTATTTCCATTTTGGTCAAATGTAGATTTTAATTATTCACTAGTTAATGTTTTGTTGGAGCCCTGGTGGTACAGTGGTTAATTAAGCGTTTGCCTGCCAACCAAAACGTTAGCAGTTTGACTCCACCAGCTGCTCCTTGGAAACCCTGTGGGGCAGCTCTACTCTGTCCTGTAGAGTTGCTATGAGTCAGAATCGACTCGATGGCAACAAGTTTTTTAGGTAATGTTTTATAACTTTCCTTATTAAGAAAAATAAGAAAAAAAGTTTCTATTCATTTGTGCCTGTTTGAGAGTATGCTAGGATTTTTACCTATAGGCTTCTCTTTGTGACAGAAAGCAGTAGAGGGGATCCAGCTATTGTCAGCCTAAATGAAATAGAATTAGCTATACAGGCAGTCTCAACACCCATGGAAGCAGCAGTCAAGAAATCAAAAGATGTATTGCATTGGATAAATCTGCTGCAAAGGACCTCTTTAAAGTGTTCAAAAGCAAAGATGTCACCTTTGAAGGCTAAGGTATACCTGACCCAAGCCGTGGTATTTTCAGTTACATCATATGCATGCGAAAGCTGGACAATGAATAAGGAAGACTGAAAAAGAATTGATGCCTTTGAATTGTGGTGTTGGTGAAGAGTATCGAACATACCATCGACTGCCAAAAAAATGAACAAATCTGTCTTAGAAGAAGCACAGCCAGAATGCTCCTTAGAAGCAAGGATGGCAAGACTGTGTCTTACATACTTTGGACATGTTGTCAGGAGGGTTCAGTCCCTGGAGAAGGACATCATGCTTGGTAAATTACAGGGCCACCAGAAAAGAGGAAGATCCTCAATGAGATGGGTTGATGCAGTGGCTGAAACAAGGGGCTTAAGCATAACAACGATGGTGAGGATGGCATGGGACCAGGCAATGTTTCGTTCCGTGGTACATAGTATCGCTATGAGTAGGAACCAACTCGATGGCACCTAACAACAGCAGCAACAACATACAAGCAGTCTTCAGGTTAAGAGCAATGGACTTACGTACAACCTGTAGTTACAGACCAAATTCTGTAAAGCCTATTATCTTAAAAATTTGAGGTATGTGGAATGGTTCGTAATAACAAATGGGTGCTACTTTATGATGTACATCAAAACATCAATATTATTACTGTAGTATTATGCTAAAGATGTTTAAGCATGTCTAGAAGTGTTTCTTTAATATTTATGCATAGAAAAGTATACTGCATACTATATACTAAGACAAACATTTGACTAACTGATGTTAGATACGAATTGTACCTAACTGTACCGACTTACATACAAATTCAGCTTAAAGACAGATTTCAGATCGGAACTCATTCGTAATCCAGGGACTGCATGTATGTTAGCAGCTGTCCTGAGAGCAGTCTGATTCCCTAAGCCTGCGTACAAGATAAAAAACCTTCATAGGTTATGAAGTGACTCCAGTGCTGCATAATATAAAACTTCTTGGTTGGCTGATACATCTGAGGCCGCCTGTCTGATACCAAATTTCAATTCTGTTTGTCACTAGTCATTTTATCTGCATTTCATCACACTTGATCTTACGTTCTGCATCGACAAGTCAAAAAAACGCAGTTCTCTGTTTCCCAATGTGCTGGTCAAACCAAATGAGTTTATCAGTGCTGTCCCCTCTCTTTCTGACATGAGCTGCCCAAGTAGCACTTCTTCCTCTGACCCTAATCACCAGAGCTAGGTCAGATTTCACAAGGTCACGGGCCCAGCCTTTCAGACTGCCGAATTGGCTGAAGACCTGAGACACCAACCACAAGCTTGGGAATCCCTGTGACACCCTCACTTCTGATCTGCTGATTACATCTTTGCGGTTCTGTCACTTCAGCGTAATAGCCATAAGCTCAGGAGTCCCCAGGGCTCCCTTCACTTTTGACTTACCAGCTCCTATAATTTGCTAGATTTCACAGAAAGTGCTATATTATGATTACAACTTTATTATTGCAAAATTGATACAAATAAAGAGACTCACAGAGTGGGGTCTGGGAGTTTCCCAACACGGAGCTTTCATGTCCTAAAAAGGGACGTCATACCCTTCATGTGTATTTGCTTTTCACCTACCAGGAAGTCCATGTCATTTCTGTCTCCAGGGTTTCTACTGGGGGGTCTCATTGACATAATTCCAACTCTAGCCCCTTGCCACCGAGGTTGGTCAGTACCACCATTGTGATGTCATGACACTCAGTGGTCTTTCTGGCCTGGCCAGCCCCCACCCAGGAGGCACTTTATCAGCCTAACCCTTCTCAGATACACTTCAGTCACTGGGGAATTTTCAAGGCTTCGTAGATTATCCCTCAGGAATCAAGAAAAATAACAAATTCTTTGAGTAAAATTAACCCCACACATTCATACTGCATAGGACTATTCACCGTTTCACCACCTCCCAAGCACTTTTACTAAATTTGGACACGCAGGCTCATGCTGTTCCATCAGCCAGAAGCTCTACTACTCTCTCCTCTTTACCCCTTAGGTACTCAAGTTCTAATCCTTCATGGCCTTGGGCCTTAAACTAACAAGTAACTATTCTACCCATTGAACAGTACTTTACCATTTTGAAGATGCTTCATATCTATTATCTCATTTGGTTCTTACGATAAGCTTTTGAGGATTTTACACTGTAATCACATTTAAGTATAATTTTTCCGATGAGGAAAATAGAAATCAGAGTTGTGTTTTGGCCTATAAAAATCATACATCTACTTGATGATGAATTTGATCTGAAATAATTTATTGTAGAGCACAGATTATCTTTTATTTCTTCAATACCATATATACCCCCATTTAACACCTTTCATTTCACAAAGTAATGCAATTTAAGAATTGGAACAGTCCTTGTGAATATAATTTAGTTATCACTGACTCACTTTCCTGCCTTCACTTGCTTTTTGTGTGTTTTTTTCTTTCTGATATTCTCCTCGAAAGATGAAATGGCCCCAGGCTGCAGTCAATGAATTAGAATTGAGGAAAGTATTTGTGGAAGAGTATATACCAACTCTGCACTTTCTGCCACTGAGAGCTGTGGCTTTATAATTGAATTTGTCTTGCCATAAACATGAAAAGTCTCATGAAGTTCCAGCTTGATTTCCAAAGACTGGTTTTGGAAATGGCTTGTTTCCACATTGTTGAACAACATTTTATTTACCCAGAAACATTAAAACTAACTGCAGTTCCAAAGGGGTGGGTATTTTAATGTAGGGTTTGAATGACTTGTCAAAAATGCTGAGCTCTGGAGTTTCATGAGAATCTTTGATTTTCCCAATGTGATTCCCAATGAGCGTTTGAAATGCCTCTGCTCTGCTCAATCATCTGATTTTCCTGGGGAGCATAGAGGCTTTGTGGTAAGTATTTCCATCCCCAAGGGAATGCCCTTGGGAAATACCAAACCAGCACAAATCATAAAGCTTAAAAGTTCCTGCTGCTCCACTATTACTACTGTGTGTCTTGTTGAAGTTTCTATCCCTTTATGTATCTCAAAGGGATTGAAACGAATCAGAAAACTGTTACCAGGGGTGACAAAAAATAGAAGGAGAGATTACATTTCATCAGTCCTTTTATCCTTGAGCTGTAGTTTCTAGGGTTTTGGACAGGTAGACTGAGATGAAAGATGACACCTGCTGACTTGCTGAAAGACAGAGCTGTGGTTTCTGGTGCTCAGGTACAAGCCCTAGGCTGAATACATCATAGCTAGATGCTGGGAATGTGTTAGTTCTCTGCTGGCAGAGAGAAATGGCACTGTGTATTTTAGAACGGGCAAGTGGGACAGGAGAAAAAAAAAAAATGACCTAAGGTTTATTGTGACCACGGAGAGTTTTGAGAGGGCAAATGAAAATCTCAAGACTTTGATTGGATTATTTCCACTCTTGTTGTCTTGTGTGTTTGAGGGACTGTTGAGCTATCCTTCACTGCGCTATTGAGAGAATATTGAACCAGGAATTTATAGACATGAGTTTTGATTATGACTTCAACACTACCTAACTTTGTAACTTTGGCCAAATCTCTTAGTTTTTCTAGTTTGCCTCTTTTCCTTTTCAATAGAACAGATTAGACAATCTCAACCTTTATATCTCACAGGACTATTGTGAGGCACAAGTAAGATAAAGGATGATGAAGGCCTTGGTAACTCACAAAGCTCTAAAGAAATGTAAGGAATTATTGGGGTAGTATTTATCATAGAAGGTCGATCCAGCAAATGATTCATATTGTTTTCAACATTTATTGAAACACATTGTCTTAACGCAGTTTTCAAAAGGCCCTCTCACAAAACTGAGATCTGGTCTAGGACAGTAGCCTAGCATGACATTTCACAGACATAGTGCTCAAATTTCAGGTGGGCTACACTGTGCATTTTGGGTTACGTACCATGCACCATGTGCCTAAGGAAGCACTGTGCCTTACACACTTTTACTATTTGCAGCCAGGCCTTCTCTCTGGAGCCAACTACTGAAAAGCTTACAATGGATTCATGCGGTGTTTTTCTTGTCTTCCTTCTTTCCTTCATTCCTGCCATAAACAGCAGGGTAATTATACTATATCTATGTGAATATTTATTCCAGGGCTCAAACTTGTTTGTAGAAGAGGACAGAATTTTGTTGTCATGAATTTAAGTACTTAGAAAATGGCATATCTGATTTTGCTTTAATTTTTCAAATTATTCATTTCTTAGGAAAGTTGGTATATTGCAGTAGAAGCAAAACGGAAAGATTTAGATGCAGTGATTTTTAATTTGGTCACTTGCCCACTCTCCGAAGCAGAAAAATTAATCTGTAAAGAGGTGGAGGGATCTGTCTAGGGTGGAGTAGTATTTTCAGATTGGGTTTTGGATCCCAGAATATGGCCATTTTATTTTGGCATTGGGGATGTGTGGGTAAAGTGCCTAGCCTATCTTGTGTATAGCTCCTCGGTAAAGTGATGGATATCACTCCATTTCCCCCACCACACAGACAGTGTTTATACTCAAGATTCTTCCTCAGGGTAGATGAAAAAGGAGGAAGGGGAAACTCACATCAGCTACATAAGCGATTTAACTGAATCTGTCATTTAAAAATATATGGACAACCATGGGTCATTTGGCAGATAGTTAAGAAAAATCAACAGTACAAAATAAAATGACTTGAATGAAAATAACACCACCACCAAAAGGGGGGAAAAATTGGTCCTGGATAAACCGATTATAGACAACACAGAACAAAAAGTCTATGATATATTAAAACAGAAACTGAACACATTGCTGTCTAGTCAGTTCTGATCCATGGCAACTGCATGTGTTGCTGAGCAGAACTGCTCTATAGGGTTTTATTGGCTCTAATTTTTAAGGAAGCAGATCACCCTGCCTTTCTCCCATAGTGCTGCTGGGTGGGTTTCAACTGCCTATCTTTACATTAGCAGCTGATCACAAATGGCTTGTGTCCCCTGGGGATCTTATCATATCATATATTAGAAGTTGATAAATGTTACAGAAAAAATAAAGCAAGTAAGGCAAAGAGTGCTGGAGACTCAGGTTCAATTTTTTATTTTTTAGGTTAAATTTTCTGTTGTTGAGAATATGCACAGTAAAATAGACACAAATTCAACAATTTCTACATGTATAATTGAGTGACATTGACTACATTCTTCAAGTTGTACAACCATCCTCACCCTCCTTTTTCAAATTGTTCTTCCCCCATTAATATAAACTCACTGCCCCATAAGTTTTTGGTCTGATCTTTTGAGTTGCTGTTGTCAATTCGATCCCATATAGGTGATTCTTAAAAGAGCACAATTCTCAAGGCAGACATTCTTTACTAGGTAAGCTAAGCTATTGTTTGTTTTTCAGAACATTTCAAGGGATACTTTTGGTCCAGGGTTTAAAGATTATCTCAGGGCAATATTTTCAGAGGGACTCACCCACCCTCCATGGAGCCAGAAGTCTGGATAATGAGAGTAGTCAGAGAAAACTCACTGAGAAAGTGACATTTTAGCATAAACCTTAAAAAGGTAAGGAAATGAGTCATGTGTATAGCTGGGCAGAGTAGCAGTGAGTGTGAAGGCTGGTGTGTACCAGGAATAGCAAGAAGGCTGGTGGGACTTCAGGGGAATGAGTGAGAAAATGGTTATTAGAAGATGAGGACACAGCTGAGGGCAGGTGGTAGATCAAATAGGACTTTGTAGTTCTATGCTTTCAATAGGGTAGCCAGTAATCACACTGGACATGCTGATCTGAATTGAGGTGCGCTATAAATGTGAAACAAATGTTAGATTCTGAAGACTTGGTATAAAGAAAAAGAATGTAAAATAGATCTGTTATAGATTGAACTATGTCCCCCAAAAAGTTATACTGAAGCCTTGACCCTGGTAGCTGTGAATATGATTTAATTTGGAAATAGCGTCTTTGAAGATGTTATCAGCTAAGTTAACACGAGATCATGCTGGAGCAGGATGGGTCCTAATTTAGTACGAGTGGTGTCCTCATGGAGCCCTGGTGGTACAGTGGTTAAGAGTTCAACTCCTAACCAAGAAGTTGACAGTTCGAATCTACCAGCTGTAGTTTGGAAACCCTATGGGGCAGTTCTATCCTGCCCTATACGGTCGCTGTAAGTGGGAATTGACTTGATGGCAATGGATTTGGTTTTGGTTTGGTGTTCTTATAAAAAGAGAGAGACATGGACAGACAAAGAAAGGATGGCCATAGAAGATGCATCTACAAGTTTAGGAATGCCTGGGGCTACCAGAGGCTGGGGAAGACAAGAAAGGATTTTCCCTTAACATCTTCTGAGAGGATGTGGCTCACTGGACTCCTTAAGTCCAGATTAGTAGTCTAGAGAAGTGTGAGACAATACATTTCTGTTCTTATAAGCCATCCAATGTGTGGTACTTTGTTAGATGGGCCCTAGGAAACTAATACATATCTCATTAATAAATTTTACATGGATTATATGTTAACATGATAATATATTGGACATACTGAATTAATAAAACTAAAAACCTAACTGTTGCCACTGAGTCAATTCCAACTCATAGCGACCCTGTAGGACAGAGTGGAACTGCCTCCTAGGGTTTCCAAGGAGCAGCTGGTGGATTCAAAGTGTCAGTCTTTTGGTTAGCAGCTGAGCTGTTAACTGCTGCACCACCAGGGCCCCATTGAATTAATAGGTTATATTTAAAAGTTAATTGACCTGTTTCTTTTAACCCTTTTTTTAAGGCACTCATAGGAAAATTGGTGGCTAACTTTATATTTCTATGGCAGAGTGTTGTTATAGGCTATTGTAAAGATTTTAACTTTCGCACTTTTGAACTGGGGAGTCGTTGGAAGGTTTTGAGTCAAAGAGTTACATGACTGGATTTATCTTTTAACAGGATTACTATGGCTTCTGCCCTGAGAATAGCCTAGAGAGGGACAAAGGGCATGATGATCACTTAGGAGAAAATTTCAATACTCCAGGCAAGAGGTGATGTAGCCTGGACCACAGTGGAAGCAGTGCGGGTTCTGGACCTTTTATGAAAGTTATGTCCAGCAATATTTGGTGAGAAACCGTGTGTGGAATTTTTTTTTTTTAAGGATGAAGGCAAGTTTTCTGATCTAAGGAGATTGTAGACCTGGAGTTGCCTTAGTTAATTAAGTTGGGATAAACTTCAGGAAGAGCAGATATTATGGGTAGATCAGAAGTCCAGTTCTGGAGGTACTAAGTTTGATATGCTGAGGTTTTTCTAATAATTTTAGTGAATTATTTATATTCTAATGTATTAATTTATTTAATCATATCTTTATTGTTGTTCATCGAGATCATTTTTGCAGTGATTAACATATATTTGCATTAATTTATCATATTTAAGATTTGTCTGTCTACCTTCGTTTCTCAGATGGCAATTACTGGGCCAAAAGATATGAACATTTTTAAGGTTCTTCATACATATTGATAAATTGTATTTCAAAAAGATTGTATAGCTGATACTGCTACTCACAATGCATAAATAATTTTGTCAATCTTCCCACACAATCACCAGCACTGGGTAATAATGTTCCAATTTATACTTTGTCACGTAGCATGAAGAAAATTATGGAAGTAGAGGATGTAATAATTGACATGACATGCAAAAAGAGCATCTAGAGAATTTTAAAACTTCTGACTACCAAGCAAGTAGATGACTATTTTTCTATCCAGAGATGTTTGAGAGTGAAAAAGAGTGCCAAAATAATAGAAAATATATGATTTATAAAATTATACATGAAAAATTGGCTTATTATATTGATGAATATAAAAATTCTGCCCAACATTATTTTCAAAAATAAAATAATTTCTAAAAAATAGTATGTACTTGTGTGCATTAAAGCCAAAAGAACAAAACAAAACCTGTTTATGTGAATTACCTGAGCATTAAAGAAAAACATAAGCAAAATAATTATGTGTGTTAACTATCTTCCTGAAGAATTTTCTTATGCATCTATTCTTATGTTTATTTTTTTATTGGAGGAGAGGTCTTTTGGGGGACCTTACTCCATCATTTTCCAGAAAATTCATCTGTTCATTTTTTTTTTCTGCCTTTTCTCTTTGTTCTAATTGGATAATTTCCATTGATCCATGTTCAGGTTTGTTTATCATATTCTAACATCGCCATTCTGCTATTTAGTCCTCTAGGAAGTTTTGATATCTTGGTCATTGCATTTTTCCATTCGAAATTTTCATTTAGTTCTTTATATCTTCTATTTATTTGATGATAGTTCCTATTTTAACTTTTGTTTCAAGAGTATTTGCAACTGCTTGTTTGAATACTTTTTTTAGCAGTTAGTTTAATGTCTTCATCAGAGACCTTAAAGAAAGCTTTAAAATATTCATCCAACATCTGTGTCATCTCATTGTTAGTGTTTGTTGATTGTATTTTCCCATTTAAGTTGAGCTTTTTAGTGGTTATTTATTTGCTGAGTACTTTTTTATTCTATCCTGGACTTTTCCAGTATTAACTAATATGACTCTGGGTGATCTTGTTTAAATTCTATGGAGAATGTTGATATTTTTGTATTAGCAAGCACTTGACCTGGTTAGCTTCAAGTAACATGATCCAGCCTGCCTTCTCTTGGCTGCTTCCAGTGTCAGTTCAATTTTAAAAGTCTTTGCAATCTTTTTTGTATCTTTCCTGAGTGCATACATCTCAGGAATCAGTCTGGGCCCACAAGCTCTTTTCTCAAAGTCTTTGGCATGTTACTTAGAATCAGACCCACACAGGTACAGATAAGAAGTGAGACTAGGAGCTCATAAACAACTTTATGGGGTTGTTTTCCAAATGTTCTCTTTCTTTGCAATGTTCTCAGTATTCTGTAGTCCCTGGGTATACAGAAAATAGTTAACGTAGCAGGCCTGAGACTGTTATGGTTAGGGAGACCTGCTTTCATGATTGGCCCTTGGCAGGGACTTCAATTTTGGAAGGATTTCCACCATCCCCTGAGAAGAATGGCTCAGTGTGCCTAAGCTATTTGTGAAAAACAATGTGATTCATGCTAAATATCTGCTTCCCCTCTGGACTTTTGGTTCATGTGAGCCAGAGTGTGCCTACCTGACCAACCCCCAACCAAAACCATGGGCAATGAGTCTCTAAGAACCTCCCTGGTAGACAGCATTTCACACCTGTTGTTACAACTCATTGCTGTGGGAGTTAAGCATGTCCTCTGTAAGTCCGTGGAAACCCTGGTGGCGTAGTGGTTAAGAGCTACGGCTGCTAACCAAAAGGTCGACAGTTCGAATCTACCAGGTACTCCTTGGAAACTCTATGGGGGCAGTTCTACTCTGTCCTACAGGGTTGCTATGAGTCGCAATCAACTCCACGGCAGTGGGTTTGGTTGGTCCATAACTCCACTGGGAGGGAACTCTTGGAACGTTACATCTGGTTTCCTCCACACTTCACCCCGTGTATCTTGCCCTTTGCTGACTTTGCTTTCCATACTTTTGCTATAAAATTCATAGCCATGAACACAACTGTACCCTGAACTCTGTGACTCCTCCTAGTGAATCATCAAACCTGGCTATGGTTTCTGGGACCTTTGACACACTGGGATTCCCTTCTTTTGGTACTTTGGTCAGAAACCATCCAGTTCTATGATTTTGCCACACTGGGGACTAAGTGGTGGAAGCACAGAGAGAAAAAGAAAGAGAGAGAATACTAAGCAATGGGTTAGGTCCTATCCTCTTCAAAGAGAGGAAGGTTCCCCTGCCTCAGACTTTTGACTCCTGTAGGCTCCTGTGACTGGCAACATTACTGGACCGTTTCTGAGTTTGCTTCAATTGATTGTTCCTCTCTTGACCATGGACACATTTCCGTGTTTCTTGCTATGTTGCATAATTTTTTTAATTTTATGTTGAACATTTTGGGTAAGAAATTTGTAGAGTTAAAAGTAAATAATCCCCCCCCCACCCCGGGGAAGGGGGGTAGGATAGTGACCCTTACTCTATTATGGGGCTGGTGTATGATTTGAATAAATCCAATCTTTAGTTCATCTATTCTAAGCTTAGTCACAGCTCTTTGTCACAGCTGTTCTTACATCCAATTTACAACTGGTTTCAAATATTTTGAGAATAAGTCCAGAAATTTCCTTTCAACAGGGTTTGGAATATGAACACTAGTGAAGCCTGGAAATCTCTTTTTGATTTACATCCAAGGTGCCACCTTTCTAAACTGTGGAGTTACCTCTGTACTAAAGCCTGGGTGCCAACTTCTCTGGTCTCTGTGGGCTTTTCTTTTTTTCTCCAGGCCTGCCTCCAGCTCGCTGGACTTTTGCTGATATTCTCATGCAGTGTTCGTGTTCTCCTTCCACCAGCCTTCATAGGGCCACTTTAGTATGCTAAAAGAAGGCCCAGTGTGCCTCAGATGGATTTTTCTCAGGGTTTCTGCACCACCTTAGCCTTTGTTAGGGTAGTTACAGCATAGTCAGTGAAGACCCAGAGTGCCTCAGAGAGATTTCTGTCAGCTCACTTGTCCTGCCCTGAATCTTCAACAAGCTATTTGAACATGCTAATGAAACTGTACGCTTTGGTGAGATGGCTCTTAGTTCTCTTGCCCCCCGTCCCAGCCTATAACTCATGCACTCAGCAAAGACCTGTTCAAAAGAGTGGCAGATCCATGAGATTAACATAGTGGCTGGACCTCCTTGGGTTTCTAATTGGCCATATCGGACTCTACCTGCCCATTTAAAAGGTTGCTTACATTTTGGTTAGTTTTTTACTTATCTTTGGGGGTTTGTCCTCTCTCTGCTCAGTCAGGGATGAAAACAGTCACAGGTTTCTTTGCTCCTAGACAGTGCTTTTTCCATTTTGGGGTTCCATGCATTTAGGCTTTTTTGCATCCTCAGTTCTCTTGCAGATTTAAGAACAAAACAAAACAACAACAAAAAGAAGTGATGATTTTGTAGTATGTCTGGCCTACTCGTACTGTTGTGGTGTGAATAACTGTCCCTCACAGTTTTGTACTTTATAAATGACTAGTGGAAATCCTCATTTTATCTGTCCTTGGTTGTCGTACGAACAGAATCATACAAAATATAGCATTTTGTGTTCAGCTTCATTTTCTCCTTCTTAGTCTGTGAGATTAATCCCTTTGTTGCAGTTAGCAATATTTCTTTTTTTATTGCATAGTATCCCAGTGTATGATTATATTCAGTGTCTTCAGGCAGACATTTGGTTCACTTCCACTTTGAGGCAATTATACTGAAAACTTTCAGTAGTGTCTTTTTCCTGTCTTTTGGTGACTGTATATACTCTTCTCTGGAGATGTACACCCAAGTGGAAATGGTGGGTTATGTGATAGAATTTCGTAGATATTGCCAAACAATATTCCAATACATTTGTATCCATATACATCTCCCCCAGCCATGTATGAGAGTTCCACGTGCTCTACTTCTTTACCAACAGTTAGTATTGTGAGTTCTTTTTTATTGGTCATTCTCATGGGCATGTGTCGGCAACTCATTGTAATTTAAATTTGCATTTTCCTAATAAATATTAATGTTGAGTACTTTGTCATATACTTATTGACTACTCGAATATCCTCTTTTATGAAATATTCAGGTCCTTCGTACATTTTATAAATTGGATTGTTTGCTGTATAATCAATGATGTGAAAGAGCTTTTCATACGGTGAAACCTGTGAGAGCCAGAACTTGATGGGACCAGCTTGTTTT
The DNA here is from genome assembly GCF_024166365.1 of Elephas maximus indicus. Classification (NCBI taxonomy): domain Eukaryota; kingdom Metazoa; phylum Chordata; class Mammalia; order Proboscidea; family Elephantidae; genus Elephas; species Elephas maximus. The sequence continues at coordinate 23,050,326 of NC_064819.1, forward strand.
CCAGGTCTTGCAAGTTTCCCACCTTTGACAGGGTGCCATCTTACCACTTTTCTAATATTTGTTTTAGTGAAAAATACCTGAGTTAGCCTTCTCTGGAAGGTTTCTGCTTTACGTAAGTTCTAGCTTTTACAGGTTTTAGTGTATATACTTGAAATAAGTATTTTTCAGACATTCGTATTGCAGGTGTTTTTCCAATTTGTTACGTGCCCTTCATTCTCTTTATGAAGCCTTTTGATGAAATAACACTATTTTAATTTTGATAATTAATATTTGCATGTACGTGCAAATATGTGGAGCGTGTGTGTGTTTGTGTGTGTATATGTGCATGTATAACCCCTCTTCTATAGTGTTCACTTTTATATCCATTGGAAAAACCAACCCAATGCCTTTTGTGTTTGGAATAATACGCTTTTAACACTTCATACCTCTATACCCCATAACGATTTAAAAATTTAATATTTATTAATGTATTTAATATTTTTTAAAGTTACATTTTGGGAAAACTGGGACTCTGTGAGTGGCAGTGACTTCCCGAAGATTACACAATTAATTGGTGTTGGAGCAGAATGCAAACCAAGAGCCTTCCATTCTGCTGATGTGCCTAAGTGCTTCCCATTAACAGTTGCCTGTAAATAATAGATGAAGCACATCCACCAAAATGTTTTTTTTTTTTTTTTTCCAAACTCTTCTGCAATTTACTTCCTCAAAATGCAGGCTATTCAATTTTTTCGACAGTTCTAATTATTGTTCTAGATAGTGACCTAATTGTTCCAAAAGCTTCCACGAGTCTGAAGCTCTTCATCATGAAACGACAGAACTATAGAACAGACTTCTTAGGGTAACTGTTTTTATGAGAATTGATGACTCGTGCCTCACAAAAAAACCTCCTTTTTTTGCTTTGCCCTCAAGTCTGATTTTTTAATCTACTCAATTGCAAAGGAAAGAAGATAACAGCAGAGCAAGGTGTCACAAGAGAGCATTGTACAATCTTGTGACTGTGTATTAAATAAGCACTTAAGTTTTGGAAAAAAAATAACTTAGAAATACGATATTTTAAATAACCTACAATTGCTATTTTAAGCAATGCCGTAAAATCTTTCATGCTTCATATAAACACTTATAAGCATAGTATAAACCATAACAGTAAATATAAATATTTCTAAAAATGAATTTGCGTGATTAAGATTGTACTGTTTTAGCTGACTAGGATCGCGTAGAGCTTTCTAGATATAATTAATACATAAACTTCAAATGTCATTTTACATTTTAAGCTAACAGCCAGTAGAGGTTAACAGACTGAAGCAGATTTGTACTGTAATGCACGCATACACGTATATGCCTTAGAATCAATATGGTCACCCCACAGAGATGCTGTTTACTTTGTAGCTCCTTAGAAATCATATCTTCTGTATAAATCATAAGGTTTTTAACGGGGTAAACATAAATTGCGATAAACTTACCATTTCCAGTCACCCATTCTTGAAATATTGGTATAATCTTTGACTTCGTCATCTCCCTAGAGCTCTATATCTAATCAATAGCCAAATCTGGTTGATTTGACAGTAGAAGTGGAAATGGGAGAAAGAAAGTTTTATCACTTGCTCTTTGTTTGCTCAGCTATTACTTTAAAGGAGGTACTGTTATTGCTTCTTGAGGTAATTGTGAGAGCTCTATCCAGATTTCTGTTTCCCCAGGCTCTCCTTAATTGAACCTATTTTATGTCTCTCAGTTAACTTTTCAACAATACTGACAGGATCCTGTTCTGGCTTTGTTCAAGAGCTCCCAGTAGTTGACATTTTCTTTTAATAATATAATTGAACTTCTTTAGCCTGCTATTCAAGTCCCCTCATGATCTTTCCCCAAGCTTTTCTTTTCCAACTTGGTGTGTGTGTTATATATCACTCCATTCATATTCTTTGTGTTCAGCTCCCCTAAATCTGTAAGACTTTTAAAATATGTACCATTTTTTATTGAGGTCTTTTATCAGAATAATTTTAACCTATCTCCCTTGAAAACAACCTTGAAAAACAACATGTCTAAATACTAGACAAAGGATTCTAACCATTTGTACACACACACACACACACACACACACACACACACACACACACTGTCAACTTCCAGGAACTAAGGGAGATTATTTCAACTCTGGCAAGTGTTTGCTCATGTTAGAAGAAAACAAACTGTGTAGTGACTTGTTAATTTGTCTCTGGTGGGTAAACCAAATTCTAACTCCTTTCCAAGATGTCTTCTCTAATGAGGGTATTTCTTCTGGCCAAGGAAGAGCCATCATGTTTCAATTAAATATATCTGATGGAAGTGAATAAGCCCCATTAACCAAAGTGAGAAATAGAGTGGGATCATATTTCTATTTTCAGCTGCTTTTTTTTCCACTCAACTAGGCCTTCATATCTCTTCAATGCATTTACTCTTGTCTACCACAATGAGAAAAAATTCTAACAAGAACGGAAAATACCAATGAATATGTATTCCATAAATTATTCTGATTTTTGATGACAGTCAAACTGTTCTCATGAAGGGTTTTTAAAGGCAACCCATCATTGGGAACCAGATCCCATAGTATCTCATTTATTCATAAGCTTTGGGAATGAGGTGTCCCACATAATTGAATTTTTTCAGAAAATTTGAATTTACCTTTTAAAGTTTTTTTTCGAAAATGCACAACCCTCTCCATTGTTTTCTGCAGTACAGAGCATTGGTCCAGTTCTAGTTAACATCGGGAAGTGATCATTATAATGCCTTTTATGTTATTATGGAACAATATATTTTATCCTCAGTATCTTTAATAAGTTCCCCTCCAATGTACGGTGGCCAGCTGGCATTTCTTTCATAATAATTTTGCTTTCATTAAGAATATTCATCTTGCTCTCGTTGTTTCTTGATTCTTGCTTTTATCCTTTGTGAGCTAGAAAACAGGCAGCCAAAATAATCAAGAATTGTGTATCATGGGAGATGGACAAGATACATTTTTATGGCAGTTCACAGTTTATAAAACACTTTGATGTACATCATTTTGCTTAACCATCATAGCAAATCTGAGTGATAGCTATCATTATCTATATTTTACAGATAAATAAGGGTGCTCAGGGAAGGAAATCACATTTCATAAATCCACAGAGCCAGTACTTTCTAACTGCGGACCTTAACCCAAACCTTTTGACTACATGTGGAATATATTTTGCATTCTAGCACAGTAGAGCTCAAGAAGTAGTAGGCTGGAATTTATGACAGCAACTTTTGGTCCTCAATAGCCTTAGATAGTTTTTACTTGGGTTCAGTTATTTTAAAGAGGGATGAAGCCTCTAGAAAAAAAAGTCACTGACTAGTTGGAGTTCTGGTGGTACTTGTGGTACAGTGGTTAAGCATTTGGCTGATAACCCAAAGGTTGGCAGTTCGAATCCACCAGCTGCTCTTTGGAAACCCTATGGGGCAGTTGTACTCTGTCCTGTAGGGTCACTATGAGTTGGAATCAACTCGATGGCAATGGGTTTTTTTTTTTTAGATGGATGGTTACTGTCTGTTTTTATCTAGCAAAAGTGGTAAGATGGAAACCCTGGTGGCGTAGTGGTTAAGAGCTTGGCTGCTAACCAAAAGGTCAGCAGTTCAAATCTACCAGGTACTCTTTGGAAACCTCATGAAGGCAGTTCTACTCTATCCTATAGAATGGCTATGAATGGTAAGATATAATTCTGAATATCTTGACTATCAGATATAGTAAATTCCTAGTGTGGAATGTGCTCATGGGCTTAGAGTCCACCAGTGTCACGTTCATGGGGACAGTTAAGAAATTCTTTCTGATAAACAAATACTGAAAACAATAAGAACTTCCAGTAGCGGAAACTCCTGGCTGAGCACAACCTGAATTGGTGCCCGGCAGGGATTAGGATTTTGGGAATTAAAAACTCAGCAAGGGGCAGACTTCTACCTTCCCCACTGGCATCTGACCTTGTGGCACTAAAAAAGGAAGCAGAGCTGAGAATAATGGGAGGGTTGACATAGCTTCTCATTCCCACTCAGGATGGATTTAAGACCCTAGAAAGAAAAAAGGTTCACTTTGAAGCTGAAGAATCTACTTTCATAAAATATTTTATAAATCTCCGGACATAACCCGTTGCTGTCAAGTCGATTCCAACTCATAGCGACCCTATAGTTAGGGTTTCCAAGGAGCAGCTGGCGGATTCGAACTGCCAGCCTTTTGGTTAGTAGCCATAGCCCTTAACCACTGCACCCACCAGGGCTCCAAAAGACAGGGTAGTCAATGAGAAATCATCGGACATTCAAGAAGCAAAGAACTTTAAATATCAGATCTGACCTAATTTTAGGGTAAGGAGACTAAAAAAAGAGAGGAAAGTTAATTTGGCACTAGTGAATTCTGACCAGAAGTAGCAAACTCTGACTCTTTGCTCAATTTTTTTCCCCTTTTCGTGAGTCTCATTTTTAGGAGGTTATCTCAAATATGGCTATTAGAAGGTAAAATATATTAAATTCTAATATTAAAGCTAGTCATATTGATGCTAGGGTGGGGAAATGCATTATTATAAAGAAAATTTTAATTTGGTTGATTGAGAATTTACTGCGTCATCGATGCTTCCAATTTTGATTTAAAAAGCAGTCTCTTTTCGTCTCCAAAGAGTGTGCCTGCTATTCCATCACTAAACCAAATAACAAGGCGAAGTATCACTTCACTGCATTGAATAAGAGGACCAGGAGACTGAAAAATCAGGTATACCTTTAGACTTTATAATGCAAACTAAGAAATAGCAAGCGAGGGTGGTACAGCTTTTAAAATTGACTTCTAAGAAGAGACAAAACAGAGGGCAAATATGTTTGCTGGAGAAGTACTATTAACTGGTTAAAGGAATTTAATACTAGGAACAAAACAGACGTGGTTGGTATAGTGTGATTGTCCTTTTTGAAGTGATATATTTCCTTCTGGCTTTAATAATAATGTCACAGCATCTATATCTCCCCAGAAATGTTTTATGCAAAAGTTGCTCCCTCTGAATGCCTGCTAATAGGCCATATAGCTCACGAAGTAATAACTTATCTGGTTACATCAACAAAAGGAACATAAAGTCGTATAGTAAAACCTTCTGGTTGGACTGGCTATCAAAGAACATAGTTTATAGCTTTGAAAATGGAAAGTGAAATTTATGGTTTGAAGTGCCAAAGTGATAAACATGTACCTAAATATTTTGTCTCCAATTACCTGATAACATGTCTTCTCTTTTAGGTGAAAGTCTAGAATAAAGCTTAAAGTATATTATAAAAGGCTGTCGTAGCTGTAACAACAAGAACAGCAACAACAAAAATTATTATTGAGGCCTTATTTCTGCACTGACAATTTTATTAAAGACATTCTGCAGTTTTTATCCTATTGACCAAATATATATATTGTGCATTTATTATCTGCAAGACATGGTCCTAGGGAAAATAGAGAATCTAGACATGAATAACATGTTATTGCTCCTGAAGGGTTTATCATCTATGGGGAAAACATGCTAACGGTACCAAAAGGCTCACAGTGATGGATTAAAATAGATGTACAAGGCTTTTATCAAAAGACAAAGAAAGATGAATCCTTGCTTTGGTGGTTTGGAAAGGTTTTAAAGAGAGCTAGGATTGGGAAAAGTGATCTTGAGATAGGAGATGAGCAAAATGTGATGAAGGAGAACAAATTGTGTTAGGAAGCAGGAAAGTTCAAAGCAAGCTTGGAGATACATAAAGTCATTGACTGAGGCTGCAGAACAGGGAGAAAAGGTGAGACGTAGGGTGAACTCATTGCATGGCTGTTAGAGACCACACACTTGGAAACTCCAGAGCAAGCTCATCAAGGGGCCTGAGCCTGCAGACCAGAGCTGGAAGCACTGAACAAGCCCTGACCTTTGGTCTTGCATCTAATTAGTAGCAAGCAGAGACTTCACTATATCAGAGGTATCCTTTCCATTCTTACATTTTTCTTCAGGTGACTATTCTATTTTAAAGCTTTGTGGGTCACCAGGTCTCTGTTTCAACTAGTTAACTCTACCTTTGTAGTGTGAAAACAGCCACAAACAATCTGCAATATAATGGGCATGGCTGTTTGCCAGTAAAACTTTATTTATAGAATCACGCAATGGGCCAGATTTAACTGACAGGCTCTAGTTTGCCAACCCATTAGAATGTCACTTTATTCCTGTTACCTTAAGATGGCTGCCAAACCAAAAACAAAATGAAACCCAGTGCTGTTGAGTCAATTTGGACTCATAGTGACCCTATAGGACAGAGTAGAACTGCCCCATAGGGTTTCCAAGGAGCGGGTGGTGGATTTGAACTGCTGACCTTTTGGTTAGCAGCTGTAGCCCTTAACCACTGCACTATAAGGGCTCTGTACCTCTTGAAATCACATCACATTCCAGTTAGAAAAAAAGTAGAAGCTGAAGAGGGCAGAATGAAGAAGGGGGATGCCAACCAGGTCTAGTTTATCTGTTGGTGTTTCCTGCTTGTGCTGCATACGTGTTACCTCTCACCGGCATTCCCTTCATCTGTTGCTTGGCTAGGGCAGGTACTACTCATCCTTCCAGAGTCATCTCAGATAGCACTTTGTTGTGGAGGATGTTCTGCAGCAGGTAGGTAGAATAAGTCTCTCAGTCCACCCAAAGCTTTTAGAACATTCTTTATTACATACCTCAATAACACATTGTATTGTGATTATTGACTTATATGTCTACTTTTTGTAGAGCAAGGCATAACACATCTCTCTGTTGCTAGGACCATTTAGATGCACTTCAGATGACAGGCCTGGTGATCTACTTCCAAAATATCAATCATCGAAAGCCCTGCGGAACACAGTTCTAATCTGACACACATTGGGTCGTCATGAGTAAGAGTCGATTTGACAGGACTGGTTTTTGGGAGCCTTCTTTAGCCTGGCTTCATATTGGCTAAATAAATGACTGATAAAGGGAGCCTGACGATTCATTCTTAGTTTGATTCTGCGTTATATGTTAACAGTTTCCCAAGTCCATTGAACTGCAAACTAGAATTTAAAAAAAGGTTCTGAATATGTACTATTCAAAGATCATTCAATCACAAGAACTAGGACAGAGAACATTTCTTTATTCACTTCTAACTCTGTACAAACAACAACATACAATATTACTTATGTGAAAGCATTACATTTAAACCAACTAGCCCAGTTGTATATGCCAAGTTTCTGCTGGAGAAACAGAACCAGACAATGGCTGGTTTCAGGCACTATTGAGAAGTAGAAATTGGTGACTGGTTCAGTCCTCCCATTTTGGAGACTGTATTCATGTTGATTACGATCCACGAAGTGATCCACAAATGCTCAGATCATAAATTTAGGAATGAAGGCGTGGGAAAACAAGTCTCACAATCTATTATAATTCTAAAGTCTTTTGTATAAAGGTAGTCCCTGACTCATGATGGAGCTTCATTCTGATGACCTTGTCATAAATTAGTCTGACATAAGTCAACTACTTCAGTTTTTTTTGTTTTGTTTTAATTATTATTGCCTTTTATTATCAATACCTTTATAAATCCAGTCTTTGTTGTTGGGGTTAGAAACATTACATATCAACTTAAAGATATATTTTAAAAAAATACATAAATCATAATAAATTTATTCCGACAATAAGGCAGAGTTGGACAGATGTTGAAATTTTGTCAGTTGCAAGAATAGCTTCACTGGTGGAAGGTTCTGGATCATCTGGATTATCCCTGGGAGTAAGCATGGCATTGCTAGTGAGAAAAAATTGGTGAGAGTTATCTGTATGGTCCTTTTTTAAAAAAATTATATTTCATGGTAAAGTACCAGTGCTTCCTGAATCTGGCTATGGACTTCAGCAAAGCGATCAGCGTTGGGGTCCATGTTTTCAAGCAACTGAAGCCTCTGATTTCGTTTAGAAAACAAAATCTACATGGCAGTGTTTTGAACAGTAAATCATAAAACTGAACATCTGCGAGTGAACACCGGAGAATGATAACATCAGCGAATTGCACGCTGCAACATCATATGTAGTACATATTACTAATGATAAGATGTAAGAAAAAGAAGACAGTTCTAAGTGTGGTTTGTTGTAACTCGAATACGCTGTAAATCAGGGACCACATCTAAAAGGTTCCCAGGATATGAGACTCAGCACAATGCATTAAAGAGCTGCAAATGAAATGTAGCTGTAGCTTTCGATAATAGACCAATGGGATATTGGGCATATTCATTCACTACTGCCTTTCCTATCTACTACTTTTTGTTTTTCCTCCAGCTGTTGTGTATTTCTGCTACTAGGATCATCTCTTCCCTCAGTGCCTACTTTGAGAAGCCTGGAAGAGAGAACTTTTCCTTCTTACACACTTCCTTTGTTTTTCCACTTACTAATTCTTCGATTGTTTTCTAAAAATACCATAACTACGTATTTCAGGATCACATATGTACGTTAGGAAATAGAATCTGGGCGCACCTAGAGAGAAGATTTTGTATCACCTATCTTATTTTTCTGTAAGGGTGAACTTGGGCTCAGGGAGGCTTGGTGATGTTCCCGGTGTTAGTGTAGGAGTGGAAGATCAGGGGTGAGAGTCAGGTCATGTCTCCTTCATTCCTGTGTTCTTTATGTTATCCATGCTAGATGTCAACATGGATTCTCATCTCCCTTGCCCAAGAGAATTGTGACAGAGGAGAAGTCAACCGCTAGAGAGCTTGCAAAGGAATGGGCTGCAGATGGGAGGAAAATTCCATATTCTGATGTCCTTTGATAGCAGATCCAAAAAACCAAATCCACTGCCGTCGAGTTGGTTCCAGCCCATAGCGACCGTATAGGACAAAGTAGAACTGCCCCATAGGGTTTCCAAAGAGCGGATGGTGGATTCGAACTGCCGACCGTAGCTACTGTTTATGGAAGGCTTAGTAGGTGCTGGACACTTTGCTAAGCACTTTTCAGCCATGATCTTATTTTAGTCCTCACACAACAACGACATTGTTTCCATCTAACAGATGAAGAAACTGAGGCTTTTGGAAATGAAATAACTTACCCCAGGAAGGGGAGGTAATAAGTCAGAGAGCTAAAATGTTAGGGAACCAATACAGAGTATTAAGAAAACTGATCCTGGAGCCAGGCAACCTTGGTTCCTATAGTAGCCTGATCTGAATTGTGACATGTTTTACAATTCACATTTCAATCCTTTCCACAGAGCAGTATCAGAGTTGATATCAAAGGGATTTCTTTAAAAAGAGTAAGTCCGTGAGTGCCATGAAATGGTCTTCTCTTGTATCTTTCTCAGCTGTATTTTTCAATCCTTGAATTTAAGAAACAAAATTTTTAGAAAATACAACTTACATGAGATTTATGCCTAGTCAGTTTTTTTTCTTTAAACAATTTGCAAGGAAATAACCTATTCAAAATAAGAACTAGGAGTGAAAACTGTGTGATCAAATTCCAAAACTATTAGAAGATCCAGTCTTTTCTTCTGTGAAATGAAGATAATAATGGTACTTGCCTCATGAGAGATAAACTTCTTAACATAAGATATGAGGTCATTGTGAGTTGGAATTGACTAGATGGCAGTGGGTTTGTTTTTTGGTAATAGTGGTCAAGTCAACTGGAATTGCTTAGTCAACTACGTACTTCTGTTTTTTACCTTCGTGTGGTAGAAAAAAGAATACTAAGAAAGAAATAAAGTGATATACAAAACTAAACCCATTGCTGTTGAGTTGATTCCAACTCATGGCAACCCTATTGAACAGAGTAGAACTGCCCCATAGCATTTCCCAGGAGTGGCTGGTGGATTCAAACTGCTAACCTTTTCCTTAGCAGCCAAGCTCTTAACTACTGCCCCACCAGGGCTCCTTAGCAAAATGCTCAGCTAGCTGACCTCCAACTAGTTATGTGTCTTAAAAAGGGCAGTTGTCTGAGTAAGGGTGAATGTGAACTCAAATAAGAAGATAGATCGCAGTGGGATCATTAAAGTCAAGTGCCTCATAGAACACACTAAAGTCGTCAGATTGATTTAAGTAAACACAGAATTTATCTATATAGCTTCCGAGATGTAATAATTATCCCCTTAACTTCACTAATGTATGTAATAGGTTCCCTGGGTGGCACACTTAAGCCCTTGACTACTAACCAAAAAACTGGTGATTTGAACTCACCCACCCACAGGTGCCTTCAAAGATATGATTCCGAAAGGCCACGGCTTTGAAAACCCTGTGGAGCACAGTTCTGCTCTGTACACGTGGGGTCACCACGAGTCAGGATCGACTTGTCAGTAGCTAACAAGAACTATATATATACACACACACACATACATACATACATATGTATGTAAATATATATATAGCCTTGGTGGCACAGTGGTTAAGAGCTATGCCTGCTAAGCAAAAGGTCAGCAGTTTGAATCATACATATATATACATACATATATATATATATGTATGTATGATAAATCTGTAAGATTTGGCTAAAAAGAAAAATAACTTTAGATTGTGACAGAAAATGAGAATTGATAACTTGAGCCAGTAAACAACTGTGAAGGAAATGTTATAAACATATCGAAAGAGACATATTGCAAAAAAAGTTATCAGGGAAAAGGAAGGAGCCAGGATTCCTCCCCACTAAAGCCCCGATCCTCACTGCTCTGCCACTTTGTCCAGTTCCACCTGGCATCTACATTGTCATGATTAAGCAGGGTAAATGTCTCAGGCGGAACTTCAGAGTGTGCGCCAGAAGAGCAAGGCTGAACTACAGGAATAGCAAAGAGCCACTCTCAATTACTTTGTATCTGAAGGACACACTTCTGTATGCAGAGGTGAAAAGAAGACAAAAGAAAAACCACACTACGCATGCAGTAACCAGTGCCTTGCTTCTCTTCAAGATGCGTGTGTGACTGCCAGGTTCTCACTACTTACAAAAGCCACAGAGCCTTAACAGCACAATGTAGAAAATAAACATTTTTTTTTCTTTCGCTTAGCAGGCATCCTATTAATTAGAAGATTTATTAGACAGCCGGGTGGCTTGGTGAATCACCTTATGGCTCACTGAGAGAAAATAATGCCATCACCTAAAATATGGATCCTTTTGAGGGCAAAATTGAAAAAAAAAAAAAAATTAGCTGGGTAGTGGGATTCATTAATCACTGGAACTGCGTGTATATTTGTGTTTGTACAGAAGATAGAGTCAGTCGTCAGACCTGGAAACACACTATTAACCCTGAGTTTAGGGCATCAGAGCCTGTGTCATGATAGAATATACCTGTAAAGAATAGCATGGGTACTTCTGATATAAGATGACAGCACTAGGCTCCCTCTCACAACTTTCACTAAAATATCCACGAAGCCAGAATCCAAAGAACACCTATAACAACATGAAAAACGAATGAAAAATGGATGCCATAATTATGAAACAGATGAAAATGAGTTTTTAAAAATCCAACTTTTAGCTTACAATGTATCTTGCTTTCTTTTGTGAAAGAAAGCAAGATACACCCATATTTAATTCCCAATAATATAAGTTGAAAAATTACTTACCTAGGCAGAGGCTTGTGGTCCAGAATTCAACAGGGCAGTGGTATTGCAATCTGGCAGTGACCTGATACAATGGGAGGGATAATTCTGGTCAGAAAAGGACCACAGACAGTGAAAGAAATGGGTGGGACATCAGTAACAGTGCTGGCTGGCTGTATTAGTATCCTAGAAACTAATTTATTAAAGCAACAGAAATTGATTTTCTCATAGTTTTGGAGCCAGGAATCTGAAATCAAGGGATGGGCACACCATGTTCCGTTGAAAGTCTCCAATAAAGAATCTTTCCCTGCCTCTCCCTAACATCTCATGTTTGCAGCTAATCCTTGTTGGTCCTTGACCTGTGACAGGATGACTCCAATCTCTGTCTGGACGTCACATAGCTTTCTTCTCTGTGTCTGAATCTCCCTTTCCTTTCTCTAACGAGGACAGTTGTCATTGGATATAGGTCCCTCCTTAATCTAATAGGACCTCATCTTAAGTTATTAATCTCCTCAAAGACCCTATTTCTAAATAAGGTCATGTTCTGAGGTTCCGCATGGATCTGAATTTTGGGGAGCCCTGGTGGTGCAGTGCTTAAGTTCTTGGCTGCTAAAAGAAAGGCTGGTGGTTGGAATCCACCAGCCATTCCGTGGGAGAAAGATGTGGCAGTCTGCTTCCATAAGGTTACAACCTTGGAAACCCTGTGAGACCGTTCTACTCTGTCCTATAGGGTCTCCGTGAGTTGGGATAGACTCAACAGCACACAACAACAACCCTGTTCAACCCACTATACTAGCAATTGTGTTTTTCATGTGTAACATCGACTTGGATGATTGAAGAACCAACCAGCCAGAGGAGGAGGGAGATGTTCCCTCAGTAGTGCAGCGCCACGTGGGTGGAAGCCAACCCAGTATTAGATGCAGAGAGCTGTGTGTATCAGTCTGCTCCTAGTTGAGGACTATACTGCTTCCTAGGGTCACTCTGAGTCAGAATCGACTTGAAGGCAATGGGTTTGGTTCATTGGTTTAAGATGTACTTAGACTGATACCAAGGGCTGGCCCTGATAAAGGCTTGGTTTGGTTTTTGAAGGTAAGGAAAAAAAGTAAAAAGAAAGCAGCAAGTGCCTTAAGGGAAAATTCTGCAAAATAAGAGAGTAAAAGCAGCATCCAGGAGACTCAGAGAAACAGCCTAACTTCTGAAAATGTGCTACTGGAGGATCCAAAAGGAAGTTTCGGGAATTTGTTCTGAGATCTTCGTTGGCATCAAAGAAGACGTGGCTTCTATGAAAATCTGAAAGTCATTGGGTGAAATCAGACTTTGATGAAAATGGGGATGGATGAGTAGAGCCAAGATTGAAAGAAAACGAAAAACAAAGCAGCAGGATATGAATCTTCATCGAAAGCATCGATTCAGCAATATTGCGGATGAACTTGAAACTCTCAGAGCACAGAAGAAAAAAGGCAAATTGATATCAAAGATGAAGGAAATAGTTGATACAGCCAGTGAATAAACCAATGCCCTACAAATGACTGAAACCAGGAAAGAATACTATCAAATAATCATGATAATATTAATAAAACCAAAATTAATTGCCCTGAGTTGATTCCCAACTCATAGCAGCCCCACGTGTCCAGAGTGGATCTACAGTCCATAGGGTTTTCAAGGCTGTGACCTTTCAGAAGCAGATTGCTAGACCTTTCTTCCAAGGTGCCTCTGGGTGAGTACAAACAGCAGACCTTTTGGTTAATAGTTAAACACTTAACCATTGCGCCGCCGAGGAACTCCTAGTAATAATAATATGGAATAATTACAGCTAACATTTATTAAGTGTCAACTGTGTCTCAAGCTATGTGCTGTGTGTTTTAACTGGATTGTCACATTTAATACACACAACAACCCTATCAGTAGTTTTTTTTTTTTAATTTTTATTAAGCTTCAAGTGAACATTTACCATTCCAATCAGTCTGTCACATGTAGGTTTACATACATCTTACTCCCTTCTCCCACTTGCTCTCCCCCTATTGAGTCAGCCCTTACAGTCTCTCGTTTCGTGCCAATTTTGCCATCTTCCCTCTCTCTCTATCTTCCCATCCCCCCTCCAGTCAAGAGTTGCCAACACATTCTCCCGTGTCCACCTGATTTAATTAGCTCACTCTTCATCAGCATCTCTCTCCCCCCCACTGACCAGTTCTTTTCATGCCTGATGATTTGTGTTCGGGGATGGTTCCTGTCCTGTGCCATCAGAAGTTCTGGGGAACATTGTCTCTGGGATTCCTCTAGTCGCAATCATACCATTAGGTGTGGTCTTTTAATGAGAATTTGGGGTCTGTATCCCATTGGTCTCCTGCTCCCTCAGGAGTTGTCTGTTGTGCTCCCTGACAGGACAGACATCGATTGTGGCTGGGCACCAACTAGTTCTTCTGGTCTCAGGATAATGTAGGTCTCTGGTTCATGTGGCCCTTTCTGTCTCTTGGGTTCTTAGTTGTCGTGTGACCTTGGTGTTTTTCCTTTGCCTTTGCTCCAGGTGGGTTGAGACCAATTAATGTATTTTAGATGGCCGCTTGTTGGCATTTAGGACCCCAGGCGCCACAATTCAAAGTGGGATGCAGAGTGTTTTCATAATAGAACTGTTTTGCCCATTGACTTAGAAGTCCCCTCAAACCAAGTTCCCCAGACCCCAGCCCCCGCTTCGCTGACCTTTGAAGCTTTCATTTTATCCTGGAAACCTCTTTACTTTTAATCCAGTCCAATTAGGCTGATCTTCCTTGTATTGAGTGTTGTCTTTCCCTTCACCCAAAGCAGTTCTTATCTACAGATTGATCAGTAAAAAGCCCTCTCCCTCCCTCCCTCCCTCCCCCCTTTGTAACCACATAAGTCTGTGTTCTTCTCCGTTTTTTTCTATTTCTCAAGATCTTATAATAGTGGTCTTATACAATATTTGTCCTTTTGCAACTGACTCATTTCGCTCAGCATAATGCCTTCCAGATTCCTCCACGTTATGAAATGTTTCAGAGATCCGTCACTGTTCTTTATCGATGCGTAGTATTCCATTGTGTGAATATACCACAATTTATTTACCCATTCGTCCGTTGATGGACATCTTGGTTGCTTCCAGCTTTTTGCTATTGTAAACAGAGCTGCAATAAACATGGGTATGCATATATCTGTTTGTGTGAAGGCTCTTGTATTTTTAGGGTATATTCCGAGGAGTGGGATTTCTGGGTTGTATGGTAGTTCTATTTCTAACTGTTTAAGATAACGCCAGATGGATTTCCAAAGTGGTTGTACCATTTTACAATCCTGCCAGCGGTGTAAGATAGTTCCAATCTCTCTGCACCCTCTCCAACATTTATTATTTTGTGTTTTTTGAATTAATGCCAGTCTAGTTGGTGTGAGATGGAATCTCATCGTAGTTTCAATTTGCATTTCTCTAATGGCTAATGATCGAGAGCATTTTCTCATGTATCTGTTGGCTGCCTGAATATCTTCCTTAGTGAAATGTGTGTTCATATCCTTTGCCCACTTCTTGATTGGGTTGTTTGTCTTTTTGTGGTTGAGTTTTAACACAATCATGTAGATTTTAGAGATCAGGTGCTGGTCTGAGATGTCATAGCTGAATATTCTTTCCCAGTCTGTAGGTGGTCTTTTTACTCTTTTGGTGAAGTCTTTAGATGAGCATAGGTGTTTGATTTTTAGGAGCTCCCAGTTATCTGGTTTCTCTTCATCATTTTTGGTAATGTTTTGTATTCTGTTTATGCCCTGTATTAGGGCTCCTAGGGTAGATCCTATTTTTTCTTCCATGATTTTTATCGTTTTAGTCTTTATGTTTAGGTCTTTGATCCACTTGGAGTTAGTTTTTGTGCATGTTGTGAGGTATGGGTCCTGTTTCATTCTTTTGCAAATGGATATCCAGTTATGCCAGCACCATTTGTTAAAAAGACTATCTTTTCCCCAATTGACTGACACTGGTCCTTTGTCAAATATCAGCTGCTCATACGTGGATGGATTTATATCTGGGTTCTCAATTCTGTTCCATTGGTCTATGTGCCTGTTGTTGTACCAGTACCAGGCTGTTTTGACTACTGTAGCTATATAATAGGTTCTGAAATCAGGTAGGGTGAGGCCTCCCACTTTCTTCTTCTTTTTCAGTATTGTTTTGCTTATCCGGGGGTTCTTTCCTTTCCATATGAAATTGGTGATTTGTTTCTCTATCCCCTTAAAGTATGACATTGGTATTTGGATTGGAAGTGCGTTATATGTATAAATGGCTTTTGGTACAATAGACATTTTTACTATGTTAAGTCTTCCTATCCATGAGCAGGGTATGTTTTTCCACTTAAGTATGTCCTTTTGAATTTCTTGTAGCAGAGTTTTATAGTTTTCTTTGTATAGGTCTTTTACATCCTTGGTAAGATTTATTCCTAAGTATTTTATCTTCTTGGGGGCTACTGTGAGTGGTATTGATTTGGTGATTTCCTCTTCGATGTTCTTTTTGTTGATGTAGAGGAATCCAAGTGATTTTTGTATGTTTATTTTATATCCTGAGACTCTTCCAAACTCTTCTATTAGTTTCAGTAGTTTTCTGGAGGATTCCTTAGGGTTTTCCATGTACACGATCATGTCATCTGCAAATAGTGATAGCTTTACTTCCTCCTTTCCCAATCTAGATACCCTTTATTTCTTTGTCTAGCCTAATTGCCCTGGCTAGGACTTCAAGTACGATGTTGAATAAGAGCGGTGATAAAGGGCATCCTTGTCTGGTTCCCGTTCTCAAGGGAAATGCTTTCAGGTTCTCTCCATTTAGACTGATATTGGCCGTTGGCTTTGCATAGATGCCATTTATTATGTTGAGGAATTTTCCTTCAATTCCTATTTTGGTAAGAGTTTTTATCATAAATGGGTGTTGAACTTTGTCAAATGCCTTTTCTGCATCTATTGATAAGATCATGTGGTTTTTATCTTTTGTTTTATTTACGTGATGGATTACATTAATGGTTTTTCTGATATTAAACCAGCCTTGCATACCCGGTATAAATCCCACTTGATCAGGGTGTATTATTTTTTTGATGTGTTGTTGGATTCTATTGGCTAGAATTTTGTTGAGGATTTTTGCATCTATGTTCATGAGGGATATAGGTCTAAAATTTTCTTTTTTTGTAATGTCTTTACCTGGTTTTGGTATCAGGGAGATGGTAGCTTCATAGAATGAGTTGGGTAGTATTCCGTCTTTTTCTATACTTTGAAATACCTTCAATAGTAATGGTGTTAAGTCTTCTCTGAAGGTTTGGTAGAATTCTGCAGTGAAGCCATCTGGGCCAGGACTTTTTTTTGTTGGAAGTTTTTTGATTACCGTTTCAATCTCTTTTTTGTTATGGGTCTATTTAGTTGTTCAACTTCTGAATGTGTTAGTTTAGGTAGGTAGTATTGTTCCAAGAATTTATCCATTTCTTCTAGGTTTTCAAATTTGTTAGAGTACAATTTTATGTAGTAATCTGGTATGATTCTTTCGATTTCATTTGGTTCTGTTGTGATGTGGTCCTTCTCGTTTCTTATTCGGGTTATTTGTTTCCTTTCCTGTATTTCTTTAGTCAGTCTAGCCAATGGTTTATCAATTTTGTTAATTTTTTCAAAGAACCAGCTTTTGGCTTTGTTAATTCTTTCAATTGTTTTTCTGTTCTCTAATTCATTTAGTTCAGCTCTAATTTTTATTATTTGTTTTCTTCTGGTGGCTGATGGGTTCTTTTGTTGCTCACTTTCTATTTTTTTTCTATTTGTTCAAGTTGTCGGGACAGTTCTCTGATTTTGGCTCTTTCTTCTTTTTGTATGTGTGCATTTATCGATATAAATTGGCCTCTGAGCACTGCTTTTGCTGTGTCCCAGAGGTTTTGATAGGAAGTATTTTCATTCTCGTTGCTTTCTAAGAATTTCCTTATTCCCTCCTTGATGTCTTCTATAACCCAGTCTTTTTTCAGGAGGGTATTGTTCATTTTCCAAGTATTTGATTTCTTTTCCCTAGTTTTTCTGTTATTGATTTCTAGCTTCATTGCCTTGTGGTCTGAGAAGATGCTTTGTAATATTTCGATGTTTTGGATTCTGGAAAGATTTGTTTTATGACCTAATATGTGGTCTATTCTGGAGAATATTCCATGTGCACTAGATAAAAAAGTATATTTTGCAGCAGTTGGGTGGAGAGTTCTGTATAAGTCAATGAGGTCAAGTTGGTTGATTGTTGTAAGTAGGTCTTCCGCGTCTCTATTGAGCTTCTTACTGGATGTCCTGTCCTTCTCCGAAAGTGGTGTGTTGAAGTCTCCTACTATATATGTGGAGGTGTCCATCTCACTTTTCAATTCTGTTAAAATTTGATTTATGTATCTTGCAGCCCTGTCATTAGGTGCGTAAATATTTGATATGGTTATGTCTTCCTGATCAATTGTCCCTTTTATCATTATATAGTGTCCTTCTTTATCCTTTGTGGTGGATTTAAGTCTAAAGTCTATTTTGTCAGAAATTAATATTGCTACTCCTCTTCTTTTTTGCTTATTGTTTGCTTGATATATTTTTTTCCATCCTTTGAGTTTTAGTTTGTTTGTGTCTCTAAGTCTAAGGTGTGTCTCTTGTAGGCAGCATATAGATGGATCGTGTTTTTTTTTTCCAGTCTGTGACTCTCTGTCTCTTTATTGGTGCATTTAGTCCATTTACATTCAGCGTAATTATAGATAAGTAAGTTTTTAGTGCTGTCATTTTGATGCCTTTTCATGTGTGTTGTTGGCCATTTCATTTTTCCACATGCTTTTTTGTGCTGAGACGTTTTTCTTAGTAGCTTGTGAGATCCTCATTTTCATAATGTTTAACTTTCTGTTTATTGAGTCGTTACGTTTTTCTTAGCTTTTTTCTTGAGTTATGGAATTGATATTCCTTTTTGTGGTTACCTTTTTATTTGCCCCTATTTTTCTAAGTAAAAACCTAACTTGTATCCTTCTATATCGCCTTGTATCACTCTCCATCTGGCAGTTCAATGCCTCCTATATTTAGTCCCTCTTTTTGATTATTGTGATCGTTTATCTATTGATTTCCATGATTTCCTGTTGTGTGTATTATTTTGTTTATTTATTTATTTTTTAGAATTAGTCTTAATTTGTTTGTTTTTGTGCTTTCCCTCTTTGAGTTGCGTTGATATCAGGACGTTCTGTTTTGTGACCTTGTATTGTGCTGGTACCTGATATTATTGGTCATCCGGCCAAACAATCTCCTTTAGCATTTCTTGCAGCCTTGGTTTAGTTTTTGCGAATTCTCTAAACTTGTGTTTATCTGTAAATATCTTAATTTCTCCTTCATATTTCAGAGAGAGTTTTGCTGGATATATGATCCTTGGTTGGCAGTTTTTCTCGTTCAGTGCTCTGTATACGTCGTCCCATTCCCTTCTTGCCTGCATGGTTTCTGCTGAGTAGTCTGAACTTATTCTTATTGATTCTCCCTTGAAGGAAACCTTTCTTTTCTCCCTGGCTGCTTTTAAAATTTTCTGTTTGTCTTTGGTTTTGGCAAGTTTGATGATAATATGTCTTTGTGTTTTTCTTTTTGGATCAATCTTAAATGGGGTTCGATGAGCATCTTGGATAGATATCCTTTCGTCTTTCATGATGTCAGGGAAGTTTTGCGTCAGGATTTCTTCAACTATTTTCTCTGTGTTTTCTGTCCCCCCTCCCTGTTCTGGGACTCCAATCACTCGCAAGTTATCCTTCTTGATAGAGTCCCACATGATTCTTAGGGTTTCTTCATTTTTTTTAATTCTTTTATCTGATTTTTTTTCCAGCTATGTTGGTGTTGTTTCCCTGGTCCTCCAGAAGTCCCAGTCTACATTCTAATTGCTCGAGTCTGCTCCTCTGACTTTCTATTGCGTTGTCAAATTCTGTAATTTTATTGTTAATCTTTTGGATTTCTACATGCTGTCTCTCTATGGTTTCTTGCAACTTGTTAATTTTTCCACTATGTTCTTGAATAATCTTTTTGAGTTCTTCAACAGTTTTATCAGTGTGTTCCTTGGCTTTTTCTGCATTTATCCTAATTTCATTTGTGATATCTTTAAGCATTCTGTAAATTAGTTTTTTATATTCTGTATCTGATAATTCCAGGATTGTATCTTCATTTGGGAAAGATTTTGATTCTTTTGTTTGTGGGGTTGGAGAAGCTGTCATGGTCTGTTTCTTTATGTGGTTTCATATGGACTGCTGTCTCCGAGCCATCACTGGGAAACTAGATTTTCCAGGTAGTCGGCTGGTACGCTGGCTCCTGGTTCTGAAAACGGTAGCTGTCAGCCCGTATTTGTTCGTTTTCCGTCTCTAAGTCTGTGCTTGTTGTTCAGAGTTCGTAGATTGTTATGTATGTGATCGATTCCCTTGTTTTTCCGAGTCTTTGTTGCAAGAGGGATCCGCGGTAGCATCCACCTAGTCTGCCATCTTGGCCCCGCCTCCCTATCAGTAGTTTTATAACATCTGTATTTTACAGTTGAAAAAAAAATGAAATTAAAAAGGTATAAAAATTCTCCCTAAGTTAAATAGACTTCTTCATAGAATTTTATTTTTAAAAGATTATAAAAACGCGGAACCCTAGACGTAGCCTGTTAAAACTTTTGTACTTTTAGTAAAGAAAACACAGAATTACAAAAATTCCAGCTTTGTTTATTCTGTCTCTCTCCTTCCCTCAGGAAACATTTCTAACTTAATTTGTCCCACCACTCCAACAAAGTAGGCTACCCATAAAAAAGAAAAAAAAAAAAACAAACTCATTACTGTCAAGTCAATTCTGACTCTAGTGACCCTATAGGACAGAGTAGAACTCCATAGGGTTTCCAAGGAGCAGCTAGTGGATTCAAACTGTTGATCTTATGGTTAGCAGCCAAACTCTTAACCACTACGCCACCAGGGCTCCAATTAATACATGGTTAAATATATTAAATTTTTTTTTTAAATATATTAAATTAACTATATCCCAACTAATAAAAACCCAAGACGTGTGTAGCTTCTGGAAACGTATCTGTTATTTCCATAAAATAATATCCCTACATGTTTCAAAAATCCTAATGAAATGCTTCTATTAAAAAGGAACATTTTGGTAAGGAGAAATATTTGAGCGACCCATTTTTATTGCTGAAACTGAATCTGTAGCACACAAGAAATGTAAATACTCATAAATCATTGCATATGGAATGTTTTTGAACTGTTGCTTACAAAACCATGGGCATAATTTATTGTTTATTCCTTTAAACATTTAGCATCGATTCAAATAGTAAGTTTTCCATTTATTGTAGATTATCTCTTCTATCTCTCTCCTCTCTCTCTCTGTGCACACATGTGAACACACATACACGTACATCAGACATCCTTCAGAAGAGTCTTCACGAAGATAGTTCATTATTCCAGTTAGACTACCACTGTCAAATGCATTTTTGATTTCTCTCTGGGAATAATCGTCCCAAATTCTGAGTCACAAAATGAAAAATAGTCCTGTTCTCACCCTTCCAAAAAAGAATAGAAAAAGCTATTATTCAGTTTGATCATCAGCTTGGGCACCACATGGGTGCCGAATCACTTGCTATTCTTCAAGGTCAAATTCACCCTGAAAATGACAATAATGTACCACGGAGTCAATACAAAGAGCATGACATATAAGGACGTAAAAATATCGCAGAACTGCTGTCAAAATTTAATATAGCTTCTCTGTGAAAAACTGTGCCAGAAGGTAAACTCTCAATACCTAATTTGCTGCATTCCCGCCTTATATATTCCCTAGACTTTGCACTTTCGCATATCCACGCTCTTTATTATTGTGATGGCCATTATAACTGTTCACAAATATTCAGGTTCATCTCCTTCCAAGCACATGGCAATATGGCACTTCCAAGCGCTCTAGAAATTAGGAGTAGCAAATTACATCTATCAGTCAGTGGAATGTAAATAAAAATGACGTATGTTATCATTACCATTGTGGTACCACTTAACAGCCCAATGCACATGTTGTTATACCTTTTTCCACCTGTCACTGTCTCCAGCAACATTTCCAATTAACAACTGTATACGCCTAGGTCCCAGAGTGACATGTGAAGATCATAACCAGCCTTCCTTGTACATGAAACTTGAGTTGAGAAATATGTCTTTGATCTTTTAAACAACCTATATTTGACAGTTGTATGTTATTGCAACATAATGCAGCCCCTCTTGAGAGGTAACTCAGGAAGGTAAATTCTTTGGCTTTTCAGCTTTTGTTCTAGAGCAGTGTTTCTCAATTCATAGTCCCTGGACCAGCAGCACCAACAGTGCTTGGGATCTTGTTAGAAATGTAAATTCTCATCCACACCTCAGACCCACTGAACCCGGAAGCTGAGTTAATAGGCTTTCCAGATGACTCGAATGCATGCTTAACCACCACTGCAATAAAGGAAGGAAAACAAGAGGAGGATTTGGTTATTGGTTATTCAGTGACTTTCGGTTATTCAATAAACAATGTGTGCTCAAAACTGAAAAACTTGTTGCTGTCGTATCAATTCCAACTCATAGCGACCCTGTAAGAAAGAGTAGAACTGCTCCATAGGGTTTCCAAGGAGCAGCTGGTGGATTCGAACTGCCAACCTTTTGGTTAGTGGCTGACCTCTTAACTACTGTACCACCAGGGCTGCAGTGTGTGTACCAGGAGAATTAAAAAAAAGAAAGGAAACCAAAATGCCCACTACTAAGTTGTTTACTACTATATTATATTAAAATACCCCAAGGGAAAGGGTATAAATGTAACTATATGCTATACATCTTATACCACCTTACTCAAATACTGTCATTAAAAACTTCCACTTTTTATTTGAAACTATGTGTATATATCTCAGGAAAAAAAAATTACATAGATCCAGCATATGTAGGATATCAGGTGTAGGACATCAGATGTGTGCTCTCAAAATAACTAAAACTGGTTTTAATAGTTGATGTACAAAATGCTAGTTTTATAATGACAGTCAGTGTTCATGCCACTGAATAACTTAAGAGAGCCTTCAGTTGAATATGATCTTTAGTTCAAAAGGAGATATTTGCTAAACTGTCTCATCTACTTGAGCTCAAAATGAAATGAAAAAGTAGAACCACTTTCATTTTGCTTGTGTTTTCCTTATTTCTGTGAAAATGACAGAAAGCCATCCCTTAAAAAGTTAAGCTCATCTGATAACCCTACCATGACAAGTTAATGAGAGCTGGAAGAAATGGGAAAGAGTGTAAACTATGAATGACCATCACTGCTTGAGTGTTCTTTCCCTTTCTGACAAGTTATTTTGGTGATGTGCAAAGAAAAAATGGCCCATGAAGAGAGAGTAAGAAGACTGTCCCGTCCCCATGTCAACCTCACTTCTCCCGTCTGAAAATGGAGTAGCTCTGCGTATCATACGAGGCACTGTGTAAAATTATGAAATTATTTCAAGCGTTTATTCGTTTTTCTAACACGCATAAAAAGTAATGGTACAACTTAAATGTGGCAGACAATTTGAAATCACTACAAACACAGCATGGGATAAGAACACCAGCCTAAAAGAGCTTGTGTTCTGATGAGGAAGACAGGCAATAAAAGCACGATCTCAGAACAATTTAGTCATGGCTATAACGGAGACATGGACAGGGTGTTCTTGGGTGTTAACTAAATCACATTGAAAACTCAGGGAAGCTGTCCCAGAGCGCACTTGAGCTGCATTTTAAAGAACTGACTTAAATAAAGGAGACAGTTGGACATTCCACATAAAGGGGACTAGCATGAGGCCCATGTAGGTGAAATAACCTGCCAGATTTGGAAACCCAGAACTAGTTCAATAAAAAAAATAAATAAATAAAGCTGGAACTAAACAAGCTTCTAGAAGAGGAAATGAAGATGAGATTAATGAGCTAGACAGAGGCCAGACCAGGAGAGGGTGTGCTAAGCTAAGGAGCTTGGAATTTATCTTGCTGACATTGAGAAGCTGTTGAAGGATTTGTAGACATGTGAATAAAGGGTCAGATTTGCATTTTATTAAAATCATGCATCAGTCAAGTGAAGGCTATATTGGAGGTAAGAGACACTAGAGCCTGAGAGAGAAGTAACGGGGCAACTATGTTAATTCCTTTAAGAAATGATCAGGACAAATCTGAGATACTGACAGCAAACTTGAAAAAGGAAGAGAGGAGAACTATTAAGGGAATATTAAGTAAAGAGAAAATACTGAGCATCATGTTGAATAGGGAGCTTGAGGGAAAAGAAAGTTCAAGATGACTCTGCCATTTTTAATACTGGTAATTCTGTACGTGGAAGTGTATTTGTCACAGCTGGGCAAAAAGAAGGATGAAGATGGTAAGTTTATATCAGATGTGTTGAAGTACAGGGAGATGATTCAAGAAGAAATGACATCGGGGTGTTGACTGTACAGTACTGACCAGCAGATGGGACTTTTGATATGATTACAGAGATCTGAGATTGAGTCACATAATGTGGTACATGAAGCTCTGGGTGCAGATGAATTCCAGAAAGAGAGCTACCCTAGGTGTGCCGAAAAAAAGTGACAAGCTGAGGTGAATGATAATGTGGAGATGACTGGGGGGAACTGACTAGAGAGGGAAAGCAAAACAATGAAAGATAGGAAGTAGAGAGAGACAGAGGAAAGTTAGATTTAAAAAAATGACATAGAAGCTGAAGGAGGAGAGCCTATATTCCTATGACAATAATTACTTTATCCTCAGAAGAACATGCCTCCAGTCATTTCTTGGTTTTTAATCATCCTCTCTTGCCTCCTAAGTGGTCTCTCTGCTTCCTCTCTAATCCTTTTACAATCTCTTCTCCACAAACCTTTGAGAGTGACATCTTTAAAATCTTATTACTGCCATGCTTCTTCTTGAAAACCTTAGGCTGTTTCTCATCACTCCTAGAATAAATTCTGAACACCTTTCCATAGCTTACAGGGCCCTATATGAGGTGAACCCTACTTACTACAATAATCTCCCCTTATGCCAGGTAATAACTCATCCCAACTCAGCCATACTGGTCTCCTTTCTCAAATGCTCCATTGTCTTAAGCACCTCACAGCCTTTACCACTGATGTTCCTTCTCCCTGAAGCTCTTTCTCCAGGCTCTTCACGAGGGCGATACATGGTGTTTTATGAGTTCAGCAGAAATATTACCTCTTCAGAGAGGCCTTTTTTACCTTAAGCAGCCTGCTCCCACTGGTTTCCCTCTAGGGCATCACCCTGTCACTGCCTTCTTGATTGTTTCCTTGTACAATGTTAGTTTCTCCTATGAGAAGTGTGTGCTCTTTGAGGGAGGAATATTGTCCCTGGGACTTGTTAGTACAGATTCTGTTACGTAACGGCTGTTCCATAAATATGGCTGAATGAACTGAGGAAGGCTGCCCATACCGTGAAGATTCACAAGCTCAATCTGCCTCTCTGCATGACTCTATGCATTGGGAAGAGGAAAAATTGGGAGCCTCGCACCTCAGCCCTAAATGTAATTTTCCAGAAAAGAACAATTATGCCGTAACAAGGTATGAAGATAGCTTAAATTGAAACACGAATCCCCCAAATCTGAAGATACGTTCCTCATTTTTTTCATGTTTGACCTATTCTCATGCATTCATTTGATGGAGGTCCTGGTGTAAGACTCTTAATTTTTTTATTTCCTCCTGCAGATTAATCTTTAAAATATCCCTTCCTGTTTTATTTTTCTATAGCAATTTGGGCTATATATCTTCAATTTAATGTTGTGACTTCATTTTGAAAAACATATGGTGAGAAGGTTCTGGCTTGTTCAATACTTCTAAATAATTTATTTTGGTACTGTTTATTTGGCATGTGATTCATAAATTTATTCAATCATGCAATAGATATGTACTTGAAAGATGCTCTTTGCAAAGTACTGTGGGAGGAGATATAGTCTCATCCTTCTCTGAAAACGTCCAGCATAAAATAAGGGATATAAAAATAACTAAACCCCAAGCCCACTGCCATCGAGTTGATTTCAACATTTAACAACCCTATTTTTTTTTTTTTTTATAGGACAGAGTAGAACTGCCCCATAGGGTTTCCTAGGCTGTAAATCTTTATGGAACCAGACTGCCACATCTTTCTCCTCTGGAGCAGTTGGTGGGTTTGAACCCACGACCTTTTGGTTAGCAGCCGAGTGCTTGACCATTGTGCCCCAGAGCTCCCTAAAAATAATTTAATGCAAGTATGATTAAAACAGCATCATGACATTTAAAGAACTCCAGATGCAACCAAAGGAAGACCTGTATTTTCCTTCCTGGCTTGAACATTAAATGACTATGTAACCTTAAGCATGTAACTTCACCTTTCTGGAACATGGTTTCTTATTTGTAAGATAAGAAATTTGGATTATACAAATACAAAATTAGCTTTCTTCTCACATATACAAGCTTCTGTAAATTAAGGAAAGTAAAATTTAAACAACAAAATGTTTTTTGTCCATTGATTTTGCAAATATTGAATAAATCACAGCTTTCAGTTGACCAATTTCTTGTGAAGTGAACTTTCTTATAAACTGCAAGCAGATATGTAAATTGGTATAATCTATAAGATTTAAAAATTTGAGGGGACCATGCAATCCAAACTTAAAAGAGTTTTCATTACAGCATATTAAAAAAAAAAAAAAAAGCAAAAACTCCATACAGACCCAGCATTGACAGCAGATTATTTTAAGGTCCATCCCAACCATTGAGTCTATCCGTGGGAGCCATTTAAAGGTCTTGAGTTAATGTCAGACTCTGTTGCAAGTGATGTATATGCATAACCTAATTAAATTCTTAAGCCAAAAATGTATTAGTACAACCACACTGCAAATGAGGTCATAGTTAAATGACTAACTTAATGCATGGCACAAAAAAAAAAAAAAAACACACACACATTTTAACCCTTTCATGCCTGGTGGTACATATAGAGACCATGAATGTCTTCAGCCTCTGAGGTTTATTAGGAAGCTCTTGGACCACTGACGTGTACTGGCAGTGATACAGGAGACTTTACGACTGTTTGAAACCGAAGAAATGGGCATGTGCCACAAATTAATGTTTTTACAGGGTATTGGAGCCCTGGTGGCACAGTGGGTAAGAGCTCGGCTGCTAACCAAAACGTTGGTAGCTCGAATCCACCAGCTACTTCTTGGAAATTCTATGGGGCAGTTCTTCTCTGTCCTATAGGGTAGCTATGATTTGGAACCGACTCAATGGCACCCAACAACCTAACAACACAACAGGGTATTGTATGAAGTGTCTAAATTTTTGGTAGGGAAATTAGAAATTTTGAAAATTTTTATGTTACGCATATGTACCAATAGACCCCAGTGAGGACTCTGGGGTATAATTAGTGGTACTTCATGTGTACCACTAAACACTTAGGGTAGGCTTGTGGGAGGGGGCAAGAAAAAAAAATCCATGTTACCCACCAAAAATTCAGACACACTCAATGATTCAGCATGCTCCCATTAATGAAAACACATGGCATCCACAAAAAATTCAAAGCAGAAAATAATCAGGTCAACAAAGGGTTAACTGAGACAGTCTACCTTCACAGCCCAAGCTCTTAAGCACTGTGCTAAGCTACATTCTACCTCGGCATGAAGTGGCAAGGCACAAAGCCATATATAGAGTATGAATCCAAGGTAAAATATTGTTGGGAAAACTCAGAAATAATAGGTTAGAATTAACGAAGGTGTGATGGCAGTAGAAATGAAAAAAAAGGCTAGATAGCCTGGGATATATGTGTGGCAGACACTAGAGGATCGTTGAATTAAGTATGGAGAGAAATAGTATAAATTAAAGGTGTGAGTCAATAACAAAAAGGATATTAATAGTTATAATAATGTAATAACTACTATTGTTAAAAATCTACTGTGTTTCCAACGCTGTGCTAGTCATTTAACACAATAACTTACAAATTAACAGGATTTTATCAGTAGAGATAATTAGGTTGAATTTAATTTTAAACTCATGGGGGTTTCCAGTGCCCAAGGGACATTCTAACTGTTGAGATATCTGTAAGGAATGCGGATGGCAGTGACTGATGCTGAATGTATCCGAGAGGAGCCTGGAAGGTGGTTCCCTCCTCAGGAGAAGCAGAAGGCTCAGAAAACATGGAGTTTCCATGGTATTTATGTTGCTATGCTTGAGCCCATCACGGCAGCCACTGTACCAGTCCATCTTGTTGAGTGTCCTCTTCTCTTTTGCTGAGCCTCTACTTTACCAAGCATGATGTCCTTCACCAGGGACTGGTCTTTCCTGATAAGATGCCCGAAACATAGCAAAGATTGTGAGGATGGCACAGGACCGCACAGTGTTTCACTGTGTTGTATATAGGGTTGCTATGAATGGGAACTGACTCAATGGCACCTAACCACAGCATGTGTGTGTGTGTGTGTGTGTGTGTGTGTAACTTCAGTTTTATAATTATTTTTAAGTAGTATAGCTTCAGAAGAACTCACACTGCACCCAAAATAAGATGTTCTTTCTTTCTCTCTTTCTTTTTCTCTCTCTCCCTCCCTCCCTCTCTCCCCTTTCTTCCTTTCTTTCATCTGACTGATCTATCTCGTGAACCCTCACTCACTAAACAATCAAAATACCAAGCACACACACAAACGCACACAAACTAATTTTAAACCATTCTTAAAATTCAAGTCGAATCTGCAAGTTATTTGGCCTTTTGTTATGAGAAACTTCAACTTTATAGAAAAAACACACTTTGATAATCATTAAAAGTTATTATTAGCATTTTGATCACTAAAGATTATTAATTATTAATGATTACTAAATTATATGATTGGCAAACGGGTTAGTCTGTATTTTCTTCTTCAGTATTTTGGTTAGGGATCCTCGGGTGGTATAAAGGGTTAAATAACTGGCTACTAACTAAAAGGGTGACAGCTCAAATCCACCCAAAGACACCTCAAAAGGAAGGCCAGGAGATCTACTTCTAAAAGATAACAGCAATTGAAAACCCTATGGAACGCATTTCTACTCTGACACATTTGGGGTTGCCATGAGTCAGAATTGACTCGGCAACTGGTTTGACTTTTTGAATTGTTTTTTACTTCAAGAACATGGTAAGCTTTCTCATGTACTTACATACCATTTTGGGGAAAAAATATGTGTGTGTATGAAGGAGCCCTGGTGGTGTGGTGGCTAAGGGCTCGGCTGCTAACTGAAAGGTTGGTGGTTCAAATGTACCAGCCACTCCTTGGGAGAAAGATTTGGTAGTCTGCTTCTGTAAAGACTTAAAAAAAAAAAAAAGACTACAGCCTTGAAAACACTGTAGGGCACTTCTGGTCTGTCCCGTAGAGCCACTATGTATTAAAATTGACTTGATAGCAACAGGCTTATGTGTGTATGAAGGGAGAAAGTTTTGTAAGATTTGTCTTTACCCAAAAGAGATTGAATGACTTGCAATCCTAATAACATATTTTATTTAGGCAAGGATCATCAATGGGTACTAAAACAATGAAGTGAAATTTGAAGAACTAGATATTTGCATGGATACAGAAAATCAACCCATAGAGTATCTGGCTGCTAAGACAAAGAGTAACTTTTCAAACTCTTTAGCATGGTAATCAATTTTAGTATCACTTGTAATAGGACAAACAAAATACATGTACCTTCTGATATAACGCAATATAAAACACACAGCATTAGCTACAAAGTATTCTAGTTAAAGGGGTGTTATGGATTGAATCATGTCTTCCAAAAATGTGCATCAACTTGGCTAGGCCTTGATTCCCAGTATTGTATGATTGTCCACTATTTCATCATCTGATATAATTTTTCTATGTGTTGTAAATTCTACCTCTATGATGCTAATGAGGCAGGATTAGAGGTGGTTACATTAATGAAGCAGGACTCAATCTTCAAGATTAGGTTGTATTTTGAGTCAATCTCTTTTGAGATATAAAAGAGAGAAGCAGGCAGGGGGACGGGGACCTCATGCCACCATGAAAGTAGAGCGAGGAGCGAGCATGTCCTTTGGACCCTGGATCCCTGCGCTAAGAAGCTCCTAGATCAGCGGAAGATTGATGACAAAAACCTTTCCTCAGAGCTGACAGAAACAGCCTTCCCCTGGAACTGGCACCTTGAATTTGAACTTCTAGCATCCTAGAATGTGAGGGAATAAATTTGTTTGTTAAAGTCATCCGCTTGTGGTATTTCTGTTGTAGAAACACTAGATAACTAAGACAAGGGGTTCAACCTAAATGTTGGATCATTCTACAGGAAAACTCCCCTGGTTTCTTCAACAAGTTAAAGGTATAAAAGGAAATGGTTGGTGGGATTCTTTTAATTTATAAAGACCTTTGAAGAATAACAAAACGTAGTTGGTGTTCTTGATTTGATTCTGGTTTGAACAACCTGATACACATACACATTGGGGACAATTCAGGAATTAAAAATAGGCTAAGTATTAGGTGATACTAAAGTATCATTAGCTTTTACGGTATAATAGTTATACAAAAGATGCATAGAAAGTGTCCTGATTTTTAGAGATGCATAAAAAATATTTATTGGTAAAATGTAATGATGTTTTTAATTAACTTTAAAATGCTACAGCAAGAAAAAAAGATAAAGCAAACTTGGCAAGATGCTGATTCTATATAATCAAAATGTTTTTGTTGTTTTTAATTGCTGTCTAGCCAGTTCCAGCTCATGACAACCCCGTGTGTGTAGAGCAGACCTGTATGCCGCAGTGTTTTCAAGGCTGTGGCTTTTCAGAAGCAGATAGCCAGCCCTTTCTTCTGTGGTACTTCTGGTTGGGTTTGAACCTCCAACCTGTGGGTTAGTTGTCAAGTGGCAGGGATTTCATAACCAAAAACCAAACCCATTGTTGTCAAGTCGATTCTGACTCATAGCAACATTATATGACAAAATAGAACTGTCCTGTAGGGTTTCCTAGGCTGTACAGAAGCAGACTGCCACATCGTTCTCCCATGGAGTGGCTGGTGGGTTCTAACTACCAACCTTTCTGTTAGTAGCTGAGTGCTTAACCACTGTGCCACAGGGGCTCTTTAGAGACTCCTTCCCCCCGCCCCAAAAAATCCAAACCCATCGCAATTGAGTTGATTCCAAATCATAGTGACCCTGTAATACAGAGTAGAACTCCCTCATGGGGTTTCTAAGGAGTGGCTGGTGGATTCTAACTGCTGACCTTTTGGTTAGCAGCCAAGCCCTTAACCACTGCACCACCAGGGCTCCAGAGACTCCTTAGGGGACATCAAATCCGTATGCAATCTGCGAGTCCTCTTGATTGGGGGTGTCTTTCATCAGCAGGCTCACAGCTTAGTCTGTGGTGTTACTTGCTAAAGGCTTTCACTGGTACAATTTTTTTTTTTTTTAAGTACACATTTTATGACATTGGTTAACAATCCCACGACATGTCAACACTTTCCCTTCTCGACCTTAGGTTCCCTATTACCAGTTTTCCTGTCCCTTCCTGCCTTCTAGTCCTTGTCCCTGGGCTGTTGTGCCCCTTCAGTCTCATTTTATTTTATGGGCCTTTCTAATCTTTGGGTGAAGGGTAAATCTTGGGAGTGATTTCATTACTGAGCTAAAAGGGTGTCCAGGAGCCATACTCTCAGGGTTTCTCCCATCTATCAGGCCAGTAAGTCTGGTCTGTTTTTGTGAGTTAGAATTTTGTTCTACATTTTTCTCCAACTCTGTTGTGATCCCTGTCAGAGCAGTCAGTGGTGGTAGCTGGGCACCATCTAGTTGTACTGGACCCAGTTTGGTGGAGGCCATGGTAGATGTGGTCCATTAGTCCTTTGGACTAATCTTTCCCTTGTATCTTTAATTTTCTTCATTCTTCCTTTCACCTGAAGGGTGAGATCAGTGGAGTATCTTAGATGGCTGTTCTCAGTGGTATAACTTTTGATCCATTCTTTTTCATATTAGACAGGGCCTGGTACCGCTACTTACCTGACTCTCTCACCTGAGCTTTTATTTGGTTCCACATAACTTCTGAAATCTGCCACATCCTTGTATTGCCCCTGGTCTCAGCTGTCCATGACAGAGAAACTGCCATGAGGTTTCCTCTCAACACAATTATGGTCTATACCATGGAAAGACAAAAGCTTTTAAGTCAGCTGTAATCTGCACTAAGAGCTGGAGATGGAAAACCAAAAGGGAAGAACATTCTTGACGTTTCTCAAGCTGAAAGAACTGAAGAAAAAATTCAAGCCTTGAGTTGCAATAGTGAAGGAGTCTATGGGGAAAATATTAAATGACGCAGGAAGCATCAAAAGAAGATGGAAGGAATACACAGTCATTATACCAAAAGGAATTAGTCGATGTTCAACCATTTCAAGAGGTGGCATATGATCGGGAACCGATGGTACTGAAGGAAGAGGTCCAAGCTGCTATGAAGGCATTGGTGAAAAACAAAGCTCCAGTAATTGATGGAATATCAATTGAGATGTTTCAACAAACAGATGCCGTGCTGGAGGTGCTCATTCATCTATGCCAAGAAACATGGAAGACAGCTTCCTGGCCAACTGACTGGAAGAGATCCATATTTATGCCTATTCCCAAGAAAGGTGATCCAAACAAATGTGGAAATTATCAAGCAATATCACTAATATCACACGCAAGCAAAATTTTGCTGAAGATCATTCAAAAGCGGCTGCAGCAGTGTATCGACAGGGAACTGGCAGAAATTCAGGCAGGTTTCAGAAGAGGACGTGGAACCAGGGATGTCATTGCTGATGTCAGATGGATCCTGGCTGAAAGCAGAGACTACCAGAAGGATGTTTACCTGTGTTTTATTGACTATGCAAAGGCATTCGACTGTGTGGATCGTAACAAATTATGGATAATGTTGCAAAGAATGGGAATTCCAGAGCACTTAACTGTGCTCATGAGGAACCTGTACATAGATCAAGGGTCAGTTGTTGGGACAGAACAAGGGGATACTGCATGGCTTAAAGTCAGGAAAGGTGTGCGTCATGGTTGTATTCTTTCACCATACCTATTCAATCTGTACGCTGAGCAAATAATACGAGAAGAATGGGGCATCAGGATTGGAAGAAGACTCATTAACAACCTGCATTATGCAGATGACACAGCCTTGCTTGCTGAAAGTGAAGAGGACTTCAAGGACTTACTAATGAAGATCAAAGACCGCAGCCTTCAGTATGGATTGCACCTCAACATAAAACCAAACCAAACCCACTACTGTTGAGTCTATTCCAACTCATAGTGACCCTATAGGACAGAGTAGAACTGCCCCATGGAGTTTCCAAGGAGTGCCTGGCAGATCTGAATTGTCGACCTCTTGGTTAAATAGCACTTAACCACTATGCCACCAGGGTTTTCTCTCAACATAAAGAAAACAAAAATCCTCGCAACTGGACCAATGAGCAACATCATGATAAACGGAGAAAAGACTGAAGTTGTCAAGGATTTCATTTTACATGGATCCACAATCAACAGCCATAGAGGCAGCAGTCAAGAAATCAAAAGACGCATTGCATTGGGCGAATCTGCTGCAAAGGACTTCTTTAAAGTGTTGAAGAGCAAAGATGTCACCTTGAAGACTAAGGTGCGTCTGACCCAAGCCATGGTATTTTCAATCGCATCATATTCATGTGAAAGCTGGACAATGATTAAGGAAGACCGAAGTAGAATTGACACCTTTGAATTGTGGTGTTGGCGAAGAATATTGAATATACCATGGACTGCCAAAAGAACGAACCTATCTGTCTTAGAAGAAGTACAGCCAGAATGCTCCTTAGAGGCAAGGATGGTGAGACTGCATCTTACATACTTTGGATATGTTTTCAGGAGGAATCAGTCCCTGGAGAAGGACATGATGCTTGGCAGAGTACAGGGTCAGCGGAAAAAAGGAAGACCCTCAGCGAGGTGGATTGACACAGTGGCTGCAGCAAGGAGCTGAAGCATAACAACTATTGTGAGGATGGCTCAGGACCGGGCAGTGTTTCGACCTGTTGTGCATAGGGTCACTATGAGTTGGAACCGACTGGACAGCACCTAACAACAACAACAATCTGCCCTACCCCTCTATGAACCATCTTGCTTTGCCTGGGGCTGAGGGGTTTCCTAGACAGTGGGAATTTCAGTGCTGAAAACAGGAAAGCTCAGAGAGAACCAGGACAGATGCTCACCCTATTGAGAAAGCCAACAGAAACTCTTGCTTTTCTAACAGGGCTACACTGTAGGTACACTTGGCTGGTGTTGCTCCAGGCTGGTAAGGGACTGATACACACAGTGGTCTCCCCTCAGTGTGCTGTTTACCTTTAGTACTTCCTTTAAGATCTCCAACACATCTCTCTCCTCTGGAGTCTTGGTCTGGAGATGGAAGGCAGGCAGACATGCCTTACCTTCTGCTTTCCTAGCTAAATGGAATCTTCTCCCCAGATCTGTTAGGTAGAAAAGATGCATTTGTCTTGTCTTTTCTCTTACTATATACACAAGGTATGTCTTTCTTTCTGACTGTAGCCTTACGGGTAAGCCTTATTAGAGGCTGAGGAGCAAGAGAAAGAGATAGCCTTTCTCATAAGGGACTCTGAACTGGGAAGTGTTTCAAAATTATTTTATCTCAAATATTGTCCATTCATCCTCATTGGAATTAACACATATCCTATGCTTTGGATTATCATGTTTGCTTTATTGTGACTTTGAAAATAATATTATATAAAAGAAAGAAAGGACTTGAATAGATGGCATCAGAAAATTCTGCTCTTGCTACTTAATGTGAGTTGGCTTGACGATGAATCAAATGGAATTTGAAGGCATCTAGAAAATATTCTAATATTGGTTCTTCTAAAATCATTGTGCAAGTTTTTTTATTTCTCAGGCTTATATCAACACTTTACCTGACACCCATTTATATTGTGGATGCTATGTGGCCAATAAAATTCCCTAATATGCTTTAAGCCATATGGCATCTACCTCTTTTAAATTACTTCAAGTCATGTGACTACTGGGAGGATAGGTATCATAGGAAATCTACTGAGGAAGTAGAATCATTTATTCTTCATCACTTGTAGAAATAGGGCATGAAGTCATTTCTTCTGAGCTTCTATTCAACATAGTTTTCTGCTATAAAAAGTCATCTATTATATCCCTACTGGACTGAAAGTTCTGGAAAACAACGTACCTTCTGGGAAAGGAGACACATGGAAAGATAGATAGCTTTTCTAGTCCCTTCTCTTAAGGAACTTGGTAGATGAAGTGATAAGGCTGGGAGGAGACATGCAATATTTAAGGGGGTGCCAATACTCAGTAATCAAGATAAATATATTTTAATACAACATTTTTAAAAATCAAAATTAATGCAAAAAAATCCATAACGAAACATTAACACGTGAACCAAATATCAACAGATGAGCCAAATGTCAACATTTAAAATGAAGGCAAGGTCAGTACTACTGATTTTTCTTTCTGCCTCAGGCTCTCGGCATGACGCTGCAGAGAGAGAGTCCTTGCCGCCCAGCTGTAGGGGGTGAGGTCAGATACTTTAGCGTCTGCCTCAGCTTCAGAGCCTTGTCTTACCTCCAGTCCCACCCTTCCAGGGCACTTACATGCGTGACTGCGCGAGGCAAGGGTAGAGGCCCAGCCATTTTGGCCTGATCCAGGACAAGTCTAAAGCGCCACTCTCTCCCAAATGCCCTGCTGGTTGTTCAGGCTTTGTCTCACCTGCATGACAGTTCTACTTCTTCCACTACCCGATCCTGCTCCTGCCACTTGCCTTCACAGGTGTCAAGTCTTAAAAACCTCTTGAACCCCAAACTCTGACTCGGCATCTGCTTCCAGAAAACCAAGGGTGCAGCTCCTAAGGCATACTTCATCTAGGTACCATGGTTTTGACTAAAACCTTGGCTTTGATTGTCACATTTTCTCTCCTTAAACATCTATATTTTTTTATAAACCTATCAAAAGAACAGAGATGGACTATAGATGATATTTAAGCTAATGACAGCACATTACATGCAACTATAACAGATCAAACTACAAATAATTCACAACTATCACAACAGCGTAGATTCATTTTTGATGATCACTTTGACCTCAGGGTATGATTAAAGCCCTGTGCTTAGATTTGTGAGAGCTATATTCAAATTCTCCTTATTTTTGTTACAAATATATATATTTATATAAGTATAAGCATATGTTTCTATTTTTGGTATAAATATAAATATTTGTGATATGTATATAGATATATATAAGATAGGTAGGTAAATAGACAGACAGACATGCAGATTGAGAGATAGACTGATAGACTGATAGATCGGTAGGTAGGTAAGTAGATAGGTAGGTAGACAGGTTTCTACCAGAATGGCAATGATCACTGACCTTAGACTCATGATACTTTGGTCCAAGTATTTGCTATGCTACAAACTTGCAATTTGACACTTAGTCACTTCTGGAGCCCTAGTGGTACAATGGTTAAGAGTTTAGCTGCTAACCAAAAGGTCCGCAGTTTGAGTCCACCAGCTGCTCCTTGGAAACCCTATGGGGAAGTTCTTCTCTGTCCTGTAGGATCACTGTAAGGTGAAATCAACTCGGCAGCAACAGGTTTGGTTTGGTTTAGTCACTTCAAGTATATGGAGGCCTTTGCAAAGTATTGTTGAAACTTTCCTTATCAAGGTTACAAAGCTGAATTGATGCTTCGGGTGCATTCTAGGAGTAGGTTTGGAGAGTTTCACGTGCAATTTTACAGAGTTAGCTGGACTACAGACACGGGTGAGGACTATGGTGGGAAAACTGGATCAGTTCTAGGATTACTATATGGTAGCTAGAGGACCTTGAACGTATCGCACAACCTCTCAGATTCTTAGTTCCTTCATGTGTAAGTGGAGGTAATCTAAGTTAACAACAATAACAAAAAAGGTAACACATGATTTATAGCAATTTCTTTATGATCGTTAGCTATCACTATCACTGAGGAATTCCTGATAATTTTGTCAGACCCGCTTTTGTCTTTAACATTTTTCTTGATTCCATTAGGTTTCTGAGTTTAGACACAGGTATTAATTTACACAGTTTTCTAATATGTAAGGTGCTTTACGCTCTCCAAGAAAAATGTGTTATGCAAATAAAGGAAATGATTATTCACTGTGCTGATATGTAAATGCTCAAGATCCCCAGATCCATTCATCTTAAAGGAGGTATGAACTTCAAAGTCTATACGAATGCTATAAATGCACACCAAATAGACGCTGACAATTTGTTTTTTTAATTTTCTGTTAAAAGTAAAAGCAAAGACAAAAAGTTAATATAACACAATTTATGACATAATTATAAAAGGCAAAAATTCAAATTTTCACTTAGTATTAACTTTCTACAAATCGAATGTAGGAAATTATAACTAGGGACCTTGCTGGTTACCTACATTCGAAATCTCATCAATATACATTTGAACTATGTAATGTCCTTATTAAGGAGACTTGGTGATACAGTGGTTAAGTGCTCAGCTACTAACCGATAGGTCGGTGGTGAAAACCCACCAGCCACTCTTGTGGAGAAAGATGTGGCGGTGTGCTTTTGTAAAAATTTACAGACTTGAAAACCCTATGGGGCAGTCCTACTCTGTCCTGTTGGGGCCCTATGAGTCAGAATCCACTCGATGGTGAGTTTGGAATTTCCTTATTAATATATTAGCATCTTACATTTGTATGTAACTTGACAGAGGATATTCATATATATTTTTGATTCTCATAAGAAGGAAAACCAGGGACTATTTGTCCATTATTATAAATGAGAAAATAGAGGTTCAACAAGTTTAAATCACTGGCCTAAGGTCCACACGAAAGAGTCTAAGTGCACGCTATTTTCATTCTAGCGGTGGGCACGTATAGAACATGTAAGTGAAATTGTGATCGTTCCAACTTAATTGGAGTGTGGATTTGAGATGGTGGTTGGAGCAGGTTAAAAGGACACTTGAATTCAATGCCAAAAAATGTGGGTATTTGTATATATAGAATTGGAAAAAAACATTGAATGGTATTAAACAAGAGACTGCCCATCAGAACTGTGCTATAAAGATTAAGCTGGTCATCATTAGGGTAGACTGGAGATTCATAGGAAAAAAGGCAGTGGCTATGTGACCAGTTGTTATAGTTCATATAAAAGGCAATGATGAACCCTACTGTTAAAGGAGCGATGAGAATATAGCAAAAGCTAGGGATCCAGAAGATTTGAGAATGTACAGATTACAGAGATTAGAGATGATATAATGATTAAACTTCTTTTCCTGAGTTCTGAACTAATTGTGAGGTAAGACACAGGAGTTGGAAAGATGTAGATAAATAAGTGTGCTTGATGATGGGGACCCATAACTTAGCCAGACTCTAGCAAATTAGCTTGCTACACTTGAATTAAAACGCCTTACTCAGGACAGGGCAATATTTTGTTCTGTTTTACATAGGGTCATTGAGTCCCCGGAACAACTGGATAACTGTAGGTGCCCCTATGGTGGGCTGCCGGGATCAGAGATACAAGGAATGCCAAGAACGTATTCTTTTATGGGCAGTCTGTTTCTGAAAAAGAAGAAAGATGGGAAGGGGCTCAGTTCCTTCTTCCAAATTTGCTAATCTGAAAGTCATTTCTCCCCTGTAAGGAAAAGATAGTAAAGGGAAGAGATTAAGAGGTGACCAAGAATTATTCTAGGGACATTCTTTCACACGGAAACATGAGAATTTGGGAAAAAATGAAAGACCTGACAAAAATCACCCTTCAATGACTTCTGTTTTGCTTTGTCTGAAAAAAACAATCAGAGATTACCTCAGCTTCAAGTAGAGTTTTGAGAAACCCTCAGCTCCGATGACGTTTTTCGCTAGATGAATTTTTGTTGTAGAGGGCTATCCTGTGCATTGTAGGATGTTAAGCAATATCCTTGGTCTCTACCCACTGAATGCCAATGTCACCTCCCCAGTTTTGACAACCAAAAAATGTGTCCACACGTTGCCAAATTTTCTC
Source organism: Elephas maximus indicus (assembly GCF_024166365.1). NCBI lineage: Eukaryota > Metazoa > Chordata > Mammalia > Proboscidea > Elephantidae > Elephas > Elephas maximus. Next base: position 23,088,818 of record NC_064819.1, read on the forward strand.
TGGGGAGCAAAACCGCTTTCCCAAAGAATCACTGAGAATCATTGGTATAAACAGAGAAGGTTAGAAACCATTGCTTCCTGGTCATCTAGTCATTCCTGCACCTGCCCTGTTCATTCTTTGTCTTCCTCAGAGATTGATTTTCAGTTTTCTAAGTTAATTGTGAATGAGTATCTGCAAATGTCTTACCTCAGCTTTTTTTTTTTTTTTTTTTTTTGAGGTTCTCAAGATCATGTCTCTCACTGTGAGGAAATATTTACATTAGACCTGAAATTTTAGGAGAGAAATTGACAGCTGTAGATAGATGGGAGAACACTAGTGGGAATTCATTATAGAATACATTCCTAGTTTGGTTGGATATTCTTCAGCCTGTAAAATGCTTTTAAGATTGTCTTTGTCAGGGATAGAAGACCACACTTATTATACAAAGCAGTGGGTAAAAGTGAAGCAGCATCCAGGTGCCACTATGATTAATAACATCTTTGTCATGATTGCTGTTCTTTCACAGGCACCAATTATGTGTTCTCTGGAGGTACTGAAAACCCTGGTGGCGTAGTGGTTAAGTGCTACGGCTGCTAACCCAAAGGTCTGCAGTTCTAATCCACCAGGCGCTCCTTGGAAACTCTATGGGGGCAGTTCTACTCTGTCCTCTAGGGTCACTGTGAGTCGGAATCGACTTGATGGCAACGGGTTTGGGTTTTGGTTCTGGAGGTATTATTTCAGCATTGCACCATACCTATCTCTATCAGGAACAGGCGGAAATGCCGTTGTAGAAGATATGAAATACAAAGAAATGAATGAATGAGTAAATAAAATGAAAAGACATCCAGTAGCCTACAGTTTTCCACAATTTGGGTTAGTGCGAATAGAATTGGGATTCAAATACTCAGACTTGGGTAGGAGGCCTATTTTTGTTTTGACTTGCTTCCTTAGCTTGAAAAAGTCATTTCATCTTTCTAGAGAGAAGAAAATTACACGGAGTCAAAGCAATTCTCCACGGTGCTGTATAGTTGATTAGAAGAAGTGGATTTTTTTTTTTTCTGATTCGCATTTGTCTTGAAGGCCTAACTCCATGTGATTTAGGGAATCTCCTATTAGACCTCCCAACTTTGACAGCCCTTGTGCTTTGACCTGTGTCCTCTCAGTCCCCAAGACAGTTTCCCCTCAGATTAATTAAGTGTCATCAACGCAAGAGCAGCCTCTAGCCTCAGCCAGCTGTTTTGGTTTCTCTCTTTCTCTTAGCTTCTAACCTGGTCATTCTTTTTGGTATTTTTCAGCTCTTTGTGTGTTCTTTTTCCAGAGCTTTTTGTTTTTTGAATGACAGGTTAGTTGCTATCACCATAAACTGAAAATCTGCTACACCCAATATAAATAATTGGGTAAGTAAACTGAGTCATAGAACAATAGAAAGCACTATAATGTTACTACCAAGAACAATCATAAATGTTTTGGGTTATTGCTTTTCGGTTTTTAAAGTGGCATTTAAAAATAATGACTGTTTTTAATCGTACTGAATAATTGTTTATATTACATTTCTGGTTCTTAAATTTTTTATACAATATTTAATAAATACAAATGAATATTTGTGACATGGGGAAAAATGTAAACAATAATATGAAATGAATAATCTGTACCTGACAGCCCACTTTAATCAAATATTATATATTCCTTCTTAAATCACAGAGATAATATTTATCTTTTTTATCCCTTTTCTCTCTGTTTGCATTATTCCCTTGCTTTCTTACATCGCTTTTATTTTTCATTTTGTCATAAACATTTTCCATAATACTTAGCGTTTCTATTAACACATATTAATAATATGATATTTTATACATTGTATGTGTCATAATTTACCTAACTATTCATCAGTTAGACATTTAGTTCAGGTTCACTTTTTTAAAATAAGTAGTGCTGTATTACTCTTCTCTATACATACGCCTTTGTACATAATGTTTAAATACTTAGGATATCATTCCAGAAATGAAATTAAGGGGTTAACGAATAAGGTATTTGTAAAACCTCTTTGGTAAAACATATTTCAATCACTTTTCAGAAATGTTTGTACTGATTTTTCAGCATGGTGCAGTCATTAACTAGGTGGAATATTTAATCAGACCACGTGAGCTAAAAGTTCCAATTACCTCTAGCTAACTGTGTGCTTGGCCACGTTCTTACTCTCTGTGCCTCATTTCCTTGTAAAGTGGCACTAATAAGCACCTATTTCATAGGGATGTCGTCAATATTTAATGAAATAATATACTTTACATAAATAAGCTCAATGCAAAATATTTGATTCAATAATTGCTTGATAAATATTAGTAACAATAATATATGCATTAAAAGAATACCCCTGCAAACATTAATATGTATCTATTTTATGAAATATTCATTAACTTCCTAAATAAAAGTTATATTATTTCAGTGTCCATTACTTTGTTTGCTATTTGTTTTCCTATATGTATTAATAGTTCATTTCTTTTTTTCTTATTTTGCAAACCAGGAAGGAATGCCTTGCCCACTGATACAGATGGATATTTACAGTCTTCTGAATTTGTATTAACTCTCTAATTATCAAGGAATTTAGCCCAGTTATACAGTAAGTTTCTTAACTGTTTCTCCAATTTTATGCTGTGTCATTTTGTTTTGGGTACAAATTAAAAAAAGTAAATATAATAAAATATTTGAATCATATCATTGGTGACTTCCCCCATTGACTTTATGTTTAAAAATATGTTTCCTCATCTTGAGAAAAATTAATCTATATTTTCTTTCAGTTAAGCATTTTTATTTCCAAAGTTAACTCAAATACATCAGGGATTTATTTTATTATTTATGTCCCTCATTAATTCTAAGAGTTTCTCAGTAGAAATTCTTGGGTTTTATAGAAAAATAAATTGTTGTTGGAAAATCATGATGGTGTCTCCTTTTCCAATAGGTATAGTTAGGGTAACATAGTCAGGATTTCAGTGAATGTTTTCCTCCATGTTTAGTTTATAGTCCTTATTGCATGAACCAGAATGTCTCAAAAATTGTTAACTGAAGGCTATTGCGGGATACGCCACAGTGTTTCTCTGTTGAGTATAATATTGGCTACTGGTTTTGGAGATGATATACATTCTTTATCTCATAAAAAAAAGGATTCTGATTTCAATTCACTCATCATTTTAATGCAGAATGGTTGTTAAATTTTAAGAAATTACATTATGTCATTATTAGCTGTATCATCCTGGAGGAGGTATTAAGACCATGGCGAGTTTCTGGGGAGGGCAACAACAACCAGTCTAGCTAAACACATTCTGTATCATCATCAAAGGATTTGAAACCTAAAACCCTATGTTTTAGCTTCTATGATGCTCTTTCTGTTACTAAGCTAAATTCTTGCTATGGAATAACATCATGGAAATGATGACAATGATAATGATGACGGTTTCTATAACCAAAACTTAATAAATGTTTTCTAGAGGACATTGGTAGAAGACATTGGTGGTTTTGTGGTAGAATTCTGACCTGGGTTTGATTCCTGGCCAATACACCTGAAGTGTAGCCACCACCCATCTGTCCAGTGGTAGTTTGCATGTTGCTATGGAGCCCTGGTGGCACAGTGGTTAACAGCTTGGTTGCTAACCAAAAGGTCAGCAGTTCGAATCCACCAGCTGCTCATTGGAAACCCTATGGTGCAGTTCTACTCTGTTCTATACGGTTGCTATGAGTTGGAATTGACTCAACGGCAACAGGTTTTTTTATGATGTTGAACAGGTTTTAACAAAACTTCCAAACTAAGATGGAGTAGAAAGAAAGACGTGGCAGTCTACTTCCAAAAATCAGCCAATGAAAACCCCAGAGATCACAACGGTCCTATCCACGACCAGTCATGGGGATGGCACAGAGCCAGGTAGCAGGGCCAGGCAGTTTTTTGTTCTTTTGTGCATGGGTCTGGTCATTGTCCATGAATTGCCAAACGGCAGCTAACAATAACAACAGTGACAAATGTTTGTTATATAACGCCTCTTGTGCTAAACTTTTCATACATTTTATTTCATTTAATCATTCTAATAAATGAAACAGTGAAACAGAGAGGTTAAGAAACACCAAAAACATGTAGCTTGTACATGGAGTTGAAACGTAAGAGCAGACTGTTGGAACTTAGACTGAAGACCCTGGCCTTTACTTTTTGATATGCCTGGCTTTTATAATTCTTCCTGTCAATGGCCCAGTTTACAAGATGTTACTTTCTTCTGATCTCTATGTCCCAAGATCTGTTGTACCATCCACCATATTCTTCTATGTACAGCATTGTTTTGGATAGCATATTCATTTCTTAGGGCTGCTGTAACAAAATACCACAAACCAGGTGTTTTAAAACAACTGAAATTTATTTTGTCACAGTTCTGGAGAACAGAAGTCCAAAATCAATGTGTCAGCAGGTCCATGTTCTCTCTGAAGGCTCTAGGGGAAGATCCTTCCTTGTATCTTTCAGCTTCTCATATCCCTAGTCATTCCTTGGCTCTTGGAAGCATAACTCCAATCTCTACTTTCATCTTCACATGGATGCCTTCCCTGTGTCTGAGTGTATGTCTCTTTTCCTTTTTTTTGTAAGGACGCTGTATGTATTGGAGAGCCCTGGTGGCATAGTGATTAAGAGCTCAGCCGCTATACAAAAGTCAGCAGTTCTAATCCACTAGCCTCTCCTTGGAAACCCTATGGGGCAGTGTTACACTGTCCTATAGGGTTGCTGTGAGTTGAAATTGACCCGATAGCAATAGGTGTGGGTTTTGGTATTCATACTGGGTTAAGTCTTACCCTACTACAGTATGACCTCATGTTAACTTAACCTATAACATTTTCAAAGACCGTATTTCCAAGCAAGTTCATGTTCTTAGGTACCAGGGGTTAGGACTTCAACATATCTTTTAGAGAACACAATTCAAGGCATATCAGATTTTTTTAATTTCTACTGGGGTTTTGGAGGAGAGGCTGATGGGTGAAAAGGGAGATAGGTAAATGAGATGCCAGCATTAGCTCATTACAGAGTTCCTGTGCAACTAGAACGCTGAAGCTTGTTTCTGAGGTTAGTTAAGCCTTTCCATCTCAGAATTACAGAAACAGTAAGGTTTAATGAGTGTTTTTTTTTTTTTTAATAACTTCTTTGATACTATCCATATTATTTTCTATCAGAAGATGGAACATATGGTTAGAAGTTTATGGCAGTGTTTCTAAACTTTTCCTCATAATTAATGTAGTTAGGGTAACGTAGTCAGGATTTCAGTGAATGTTTTCCTCCATGTTTAGTTTATAATCCTATTGTTATTTTCTCTCTTTTGTTTCTCTTCATATGCATTTTGATGGAATTGAGGGCAAACTTTTACCAAATTCCCCTGCTACATAGCCTAGAATCTCTGTGAAGCCAGTTTGCTATTTATCACACAAAATAACATTAGATTTGTTCAGTTTAAATCTAGAATTATTTGGACAAATATAATCATTTTGTGACCTCATTAAAAATTCATTTAAGACAAATGCCCTTCTAGTACAGTGTCCAAAACTCAGAGCTGATTGAAGATGAATATATTTGTTCCCTGGAATAACCTTTATCCTAGATAAGGTACACAGTTGGGATTTAAAATGGAATCAACTGGGAGCCATTTCGTAACACTGCAGGGATTTATGTGGTGAGGAATTCAGTACAAATCGTGTTGTTCATTAAAAAACAGGCAAAATGGCTATTCACTTTTTTCCACTCTTTCTTTTTCCCTTTCTTTTTCACGCTCTCTTTTGTTCTCATTCTTATGCATGCAATAGCTTTAGGAACTTAACATAATAAAATTAACTTACTTAAAAGCAGTGTTTATATTGATAATAAGCTTTCTTACCTATTATCACATTTTACCCTTCAGGCAACCCTGAGATTTCTAGAGGGCTAGTTTGTTTATTTATTGGTTTGTTTATCACTGTTCCATATTTTAGCAAACTACAATTTAGATATTCTCATATAGAGAAACTTCTAGGGCCCTAATTGGGATCTAGATATTTTCAATTTTAATTCAATTTTTCTTCAAAATTGTTGTAAATATTTGTTATTTTCAATTTCAAAGTGAAGAATTTTATAGTAACCCTGAATGTTTCCATGTCTTTACTGAAATATATGTATTTATATATATTATGTTTCTTAAGTGATTTTGATTCATATTAAAATTTGAGAGCCTCTACCATGTTTGGTAATACTCTGAAAATTAATATAAATATTTCTTAAAATTTAAAATTGTTATTTCTATAATTGCAAGAGGCAATTTTCCCTTCATCTCAGAAGAAAAGGGCAGTCAACACAGACATAGTATGTGCAGCTAAATAGGCTACAATTTCTTTTATTTCTAAAATGAGATAGGAGCCATATACCTGGAAGGTACCAGATGACAAATTCCATGCTAATAGAAATAATGCACACATTCTTTTTGTTATCATAAGGAAACAACTTTGTTCATCTTCATGTCCCTCAAAACTCTTAAGACTATGGTAGAATATTTGAATGAATGAATGTGAGATCACATATATACAAGGCTTAAATGATAGGAATAAATGAAATATTAGATGTATTTAATATCTCATGATTGGTTAAGAGACAAAAAGTAAAATATTTAATGTGCTATTTTTTAATGATTTTTGATGGGTGAAAAATGAATGAGATAGAATTTGAGTTTCACCTGTGGCATGTAAAGAGCTTGAAAGTCATCACTCCCACCCTTGCAACAGGAAAAAAAGCTGAACAAACTGAAAATCAACAACTTTTCTTAGATCCATCAGATAAATGAAATCACAGGGCAAACTGCCACCTGAAATCTGGAGAGACAGGTAAATACAGAAAATCACAGCCAAGATTACTTTTCCTAAAGCAAAAGCCATGGGAGCCCGTAACTGCTAAAAAAAAAAAAACACTTAAATGATAAATTTAATGTATTGCTGGAGGCTGAATGTGGATTAGATCAAGAGTTAAAAACTGATGGGAGCCCAAAATTAGGAGACTTCCTATACTTTTATGGGCTTAAACTTTAGGAAACCACCAGGTTCTCATGAGGAAGCCCGGAAAAAAAACAAAAAACAAAAAACACTTTGGGAAAGGAGAAGGAAAACTTAATAGTTTTGAAATAGGCCTAGAAGAAAAGTGATTACTGTAAGATATACCGAGGGGGGTTCTCCATAAAAAAGGCCTGATCTCCAGTGAAACCACATTACCAAAGCATTATCTGACACAAGAAAAGGGCAATTAGGCAACCTTATACCCCCTAGCCTAATGTGAGGGAGAAAAAAAGAAAAAAGGCTAAAAAGTGCTTCTGAAGGTCACGGCCCACTAAAAAAAAAAAACAGTTATTCAACACTAAGATTATAGCATACTCTCCCTCTCCAAGAATTCACCCCCTCATTTACAGGTATACAAGAAAATAACAATGGACTACAAATGACAGGACTGCAAAACTCAAATTATACTTAAAGAGTTCTTAGGGAAACCCAAAAACAGGAAGGAGAATTAAACAACAACAATAATATCAAGCAAATAACAATTAACAAGCATTAAGCCCAGCCCATATTCTGGCTACATTAACATAAAAATTACACTAAAAGCCTACTTATTTCCACTCCTTTTACCTGATACAACATGTCTGTCTTTCAACGAGAATTATAATGCATGCTAAAAGGCAAGAGAAAACATACCGTGAAGAGACAAAGTAATCATCATAACCATACTCAAATGTGGGAGAGATGTTGGAATTTTACAGAATTTAAAATAATTATGATAAATATGTTACAGCCTATAGTGGAAAAAAGTAGACAATATGCAGAAACAGTGGGTTATGAAAACAGGTGAATGCTCTAAGGAAGAGTCAAAAGGAAATGCTAGAAAACAGTGTAACAAAGAATGTCCTTGATGGTCTCATCAGTAGACTGGATGCTGTTAAGGAAAGAATCAGTGAGCTTGAAGATACGTCAATAGAAATTTTTCAAATTAAAAAGCCAAAAGAAAAGAGAATGAGAGCAAAAAAAAAAAAACAAAAATACAGAATATTCAAGAACTATGGGAAAATTGCAAAAGGTGTAAAAAACATACATGTTCTGGGAATACCAGAAGAAAGAACAAAAGGAAGAAATGTATGAAATAATACAGGATAACAATTTTCTAAAATTAATGACAGACACCAAATCACAGGTCATGGAACCTCAGAAAACACCAAAAAAGGTAAATACCAAAAATCTATACCTAGGCATATCGTATTGAAGCTGAAGAGCACCAAAGACAAAGAAAACCTGTCCCATTGCTGTTGAATTGACTTGGACTCATAGTGACCTTATAGGACAGAGTAGAACTGCCCCATAGGGTTCTGAGGAGGAACTGGTGGAATCAAACTGCCGACCCTTTCGTTAGCAGCTGTAGCACTTAACCACTATGCCACCAGGGTTTCTCAAAGACAAAGAGAAGTCTTAAAAGCCAAGGAGGCAAGAGCACCTTACCTACAGAATAACAAGAATAAGAATTAGCTCAAACTTTTCATCAGAAACCATGCAAGAAGGAAGAAAGGGAAGTGAAATATTTAGGGTGGAAAGAACCACCAGCCTAGAATTCTATGTACAGCAAAATTATCTTTCAAAAATTAAAGAGAAATATAGACTTTCAAACAAACAAAAACTAAGGGAATTCACACCAGTAAACCTTTCCTTCTCCATGTCCAAAGTGCGTGAAACAATGCGTTGCTATACTCGCCTCTAAGAATCATTCTGGCTGTACTTCTTCCAAGACAGATTTGTTCATTCTTCTGGCAATCCAACGCCATAATTGAGTTCTTCCTCAGTCTTGCTTATTCATTGTCCAGCTTTTGCATGCTTATGAGGAAATTGAAAATGCCGTGGCTTGGGTCAGGTGTACCCTAGTCCTCAAAGTGACATCTTTGCTTTTTAACACTTTAAATAAGTCTTTTGCAGCAGATTTGCTCAATACAATCCATAGTTTTATTTTTTGACTGGCTCTTCCATGGGTATTGATTATGGAGCCAAATAAAATGAAATTCTTGACAACTTCAATATATTCTCCATTTATCATGATGTTGCTTATTTGTCCAGTTAGGAGGGTTTTTGTTTTCTTTATGTTGAAATGTAATTCGTACTGAAGGCTGTAGTCTCTGATCTTCTTCAGTAACTGCTTCAAGTCCTCTTCACTTTCACCAAGCAAGTTGTCTCATCTAAACTAGTGGGTCAGCGAAAAAGAGGAAGACTTTTATATTCCCAGGGCCTGGCACAACAGATGGTGCAAAAGTTTGTCAATATGTCTGTAACAAACAAATACATAAATGAGTACTATGCTTTATGATATTATGTTTGAAACAATGAAAATTAAGATAGGTCTTTGACTTTTAAAATTTCAGTCTACAACTCTAATAGCTGTTAATACAAAATACTCCATCCACATAATTATGTGATGTAAGATTAAAACAGTATAACATAGGCCGTGAAAGATGGGGAGCAGCTGAGAAGTTATCAGAAATGGTACCTGAATAATGAGTTGATAATTAGGCAGGATTTCACCATATATAAATGGTGGGTTTGGGAAGGTAAGGAAGGTAAACAGCAAGCATTTCTAACTAAGGAAAGGCCCCAAAACACAAAAGTAACAAAAATGTTTAAAAATGTATGAATAGTGCTGTCCAACCATTTGCAATAAAGCAGTAACTTTATAATCAGGTCAGGGAAATTGGATCTTGTTCTTTTGACAAATAGAAGAGATTGAACTCCTTTGTACCTGGGGGACATGCCCGGAGGCTGTGTTTAGGAAGTTTACTAGCAGGTGTAAATTGTGTGGGCTGAAGAGGGGGAGAATACGGAGACAGACTCTGCTTAGAAAACAGTCTCAAACAGTGACATGAGAAGAATTTGAAGCGTGAACCTGAGAAATGGTGATACGTATGGCAGAAAGGAAACCTAGATAATTAGGAGAGATTATGAAAAATTTTACTTTACTATCTTAATGTCAACTTTTATAGCTAAATCTTGGAGTGGTATCACGTGCAATTCATTATATAAACTTGGTTTCTGACCAAGGATATAAAAATTCATGTATTAGGCTGAAAGAGTCAATATTGTTCATTTAATCATGTCAAATTGTGAGTTTCTTTTCTGAAGTATTCTGTCTCGAAGGTGAGTGTTCTCTAATACCTAACAAAACTTCTAAAAAAACAAAGACAGACAAATCAATGTGTTGCTTGTCTCGATAAATAAGACATTAAGTCATTTTTAATTAACTAAAACGACAATTGAAATTATTTCTTTCTGTATTATGTGGTATTTACATCAAAATATGCTCATTTCAGAGAGTCAGGCTTGTGATAAATTTTATAGAAAATCATGGTTGATAACAACTGAGTAGAAGCAGATGGACTGGAAGTTCTCCAAATGCCTTACACAAAATATTTGTTGTAAAAGCATGAAGAGAATTTGCCCAGAACACTAATTTAAAATTTACTGCTTTGTTGATGGTTCTAAAGGATAAATTTGGGAAATGAAATTTTGCTAACTTTCTTCTACTTTCTACACATTTCCCAGATTTAAAATGGAAAACATTCTAATTGGGGATGAGTCTTCATTACTTAAAAATACTGATTTTGATGCATAAAATTTGTCATTAAGGGCAGAGCAGAAGAGCAAAGAATGAGAATATTCTTTCAGTGCTAAAACATCAGATGCTTTTGTACATCTAAAAAAAAAATATTGGACCCATAAAAAGAGACTATCAAGTCATTACAGAAACAAGAGCGACAAAATAAAATGTCTTGAACTCTTACTGAGAAATTTGACTACTGCTGGGAACACTGTTCTATGTTCAGTTCTTACTTTTGGTGATGTGACTGGAATTTGGTGAAACCTCTGTAGGAATGCTTTTGTATGAACTGGCCAGGGAGATGGTTCTTTTCTTGCGTTTTAGCAAGGAAGAGAGCACCTTCATGTTGTTGGCCCAGAAATTCTTGATTTCTGAGGCATTTTGCTACAGTGATTACTGGTTGTTGCACCTAGAAAAAATTTACAGTGAACGTTGTCAAATGGAAATTCATCAAATCGCTTTGGTTACTAAAGATTGATTGAATGTGTACTCCCATTATCCAGCATTAAATTCTTTTTGATAGCCACTGATTTTAATGGGGTTACCTCCAGGAGATGAAAAAAAGAAAAGCACAAAAGTCTAGAAAAGTAATAAATGAAAAGATGAAATTAAGGTAATTAGGAACCAAAAGATAGACAGTTATATAAAAGAGGAAGCCCAGAGAGAAGAGAGGCAAATCCTGTAATTTCTGCCTTATGCTATGAACCCTTCAATTGTAACTAAAGGCTCTCACCTCTACACCTTAGAGCATTTTATTGTAATATCCCTTACAATAATTATCTCAGTCCTCCACGTATATTAATGTAACATTTTCATTTGTGAAGGTGTGTTACAAGAAACCAGGGATCAACTGGTGAGAGACAAGTGTTAAATATTCAGATATGGTTCCATTTGGTTGTTAAACCTTTGGTGCTTGAAACTGGGGGAGTTTTTATCTTACAAATTTGGCAAGCATGACACATCAGGACTTTTGTTTTTGGAGGGCCACTTTCCCAGCACACCATTGCATTATTCCACTTTATATAAAAAAAAAAATTTTTTTTTTTTTTATTACTCTTACTCCTTAGCCCAGACTTGCCTCATATTCTACCCTTCTCTGTCCCCAATATACCCAAACCCAATCTTGTACAGCCTCTATCTCTTTCTCATATAGGCTAATTAATTAGTACGTGAAAGTATAACTAAATGGCTTAATAAATGAATGCAGGGGAAAAAAGAATGAATAAAATAAAATATCTGACATGGTTTGAAGAGTGGTTGTCACATAATAAGCACATTTTAAAAATAAATAAATCCAATGCATTTTTGGCAGAAAACGAATGGGGATTGGCAATGGATGAAAGTTAAAAAGCATCTAACTTTGTAGGAAATAAGAATCAATTGAGGAATATAATTTTAGAAGAAGATTCCAGAGGCCCTCTCCTCAGGAAATCTGACTCAGTTGGTCAAGGGACCATCTCAGAAATTTGCATTTGAAAAAAAAAATCCCAGGTGGTTTTGATCCAAATAACCTGAACTGTAACCTGAAGTATATTTTGAAAATTATTCTTCTAGTTTATTGGGTCTTCAATCAATGTCTCTTTGTATACGCAGAGTGATGATTTGTTTGTTTAGCAGGTACTTAAATGGTACTTACTCTGTGCTTAGCACTATCCCAATCACTTTGCATTTTCTAATATAATCCTCGTAACAACTCTAGACATAGACACCGTTACTATCCCCATTTTACAGTGGAGAAAGCTGAAGCACAGAGAATTTAAGGAATTTGTCCAGATGTGTCTTAAAAACAAATCTTCAGATTTATGTATATGACTACATTAAAATAGCTCCAACATAAGTACTCAGTCTAGCAGCTGGCAATTTCCAAACTGCTCTAAATCCATTATCTTCTTTGATCCTCAGATCACCCTTTGAAATAGATAGGCCAGGAATTAGTATCCCCTTTAGAAAGATGAGGAAACTGAAGCCCAGAAGACTCGTGGATTTTGCTCAAGGCCACCGAGCTGGTGATGAACCTACCATTCTAACTTAAGTATAGGTTGTCGATTTTTTTTTTATTATTATTATTCCAAGTCTTTGCATTATATTCACAGTAGCAGCATGCAGTTTGTTGCTGACAATTACCTACCTGCAACCATCCTGTTATCTCTTCATGCTATGCAATATACCCCACATAATGCTACCATATCCCTTGAGGAAATAATAGACATATTGATTCCTCAGCCTGCGTTGGGTTATCTGTAGCAAATCAAAAGCCAGTCAACTGTGACATTATTATATCCCAGATATAGGGTATTTTTCAACCATTGGCCCCATGGAAGTCAGTTTCAAATCTTGTGCTCTTTTATGCTAAGGCCTAACTTGAACCCTACAGCAAACATTCTCAGGCTCTGTCCGTTCACAATGGTCTTGTACTGGGAGATCCCTGAGCTCCACAATACTGACCATTTGTATTTATTGTGATTGACACTACAATAAGCTCTGTCCTACTTTGGTTGAAGAAAGCCTTGAGAACGCAGACATGAAAAATAACGAATTGTATTCTCTATCAGGGCCATGCTTAAGAACGAGGAAAGGAAAACCTATTATAATTTGCCATCTTGACTTCGGTTGAGTCAGAGTCCAAAGTATTTCTTTCTTTAAAAATTGAGAACCGGAGTGTGAAGTACAGAAGATAAATAACATTCATTAACTTATCAAAGAAACAGAGAAGATCCCTTACTGGCCCAGTTTCCTACCATTTCCTTCTGGACACCACACTCCATCCAAACCCTAAGGATATGTGTTGCATTTTTCCAGTTCTGTGGATTTTTCATGTTACTTCTTTTATTTACAATGTACTTTCTATTCTCTCTCTTTTTAAATGTTTGAAACTTACCCATCTTTAAGGTACCCCTAGAAACAAGCGATCATCTCTGAACTCTCAAAACGTTTACATAATCTTTTTGGTGATCATTATCACTTTCTTCCTTGTGTTACAGTCATTGCACACAGCACCGCACCCCCCCCCCCGCCCCGTATTAGACAGAGCTCCTCAAGGACATTTTTCCTCAAGGACAGAATTTTTCTGGGTATTCCCTGCCAGTGCTTTGTGCAAAGCCACATTCAATCTGTTGGATCCAAGTGGAGTGTGATTTCAGACATTTACTGATACAGGTTGGACTACTCTAGATGAAAATCAAACACAGAATTAAATTCTATATTTTCATTGGCAATATTACACTATGTATTACTATTATCGTTTATCTGTTAGCTGAAGGGAAACCCTGGTGGTGTAGTGGTTAAGTGCTACGACTGTTAACCAAAAGGTCAGCAGTTCAAGTCCGCCAGCCACTCCTTAGAAACTCTATGGGGCAGTTCTACCCTGACCTATAGGGTCGCTATGAGTCAGAATTGACTCTACGCCAATGGGTTTGTTTGGGTTTGATTATCTGAAGACCAGCTGGTTACTGTGGACATAGAATTTTCCCCCCATATTTTCATAGACTAATTTTTAGAGCAGTTTTAGGTTTATAGAAAAATTATGCAGGAAGCACAGAGAGTTACCATGTTCTTTCTCCCCACTTCACACTGTTTTACCTCTTATTAACATCTTGCATTCCTGTAGCAGATTTATTACAATTGGTGAACCAATACTGATATATTATTGCTAACAAATCAATAGTATGTGGGTGGGTTCACTCTTTGTGATGTACAGTCCTGTGGGTTTTGGCATATGTATAATGGCATGTGTCCTCAATTATAGTATCAAACAGCATAGTTTCACGGCGCTAAAAATGTCCTGTGCTCCTCTTGTTCATCCCTCCTTCACTTTCCTGAGTCCCTGGGAACCACTCATCTTTTTACTGTCTCTGTAGTTGTGCCTTTTCTAGAATGTCTTATAGTGGAAATTATATAGTATGTAGCTTTTCCAGACTGGCATCTTTCACTTAGCAGTGTGTAGTTAAGGTTTCTCCATGTCTTTCCATGGCTTGATAGCTCATTTCTTCTTACTGCTGAATAATATTCCATCATATGGATATACCACAATTTGTTTATCCATTCACACATGAAGGACATCTTGGTTGCTTGCAATTTTTGACAATTATAAATAAAGCTATTGTAAACATTCGTGTGGAATTTTTTGGGTGGGCCTAAGTTTTCAACTCATTTGGGTAAATGCCTAGGAGCACAATTACTAGATGGTATTTGTCTTAGGCTGGGTTCTCTAAAGAATCAAAACAAGTAAAGTGTATAAATATCTATATAGAGAGATTTATATAAAGGAAATGTCTCAGGCAGTTGTAGAGGCTGGAATATTCCAAGTTTGTGGGCCAGGATAGAGGCTTCTCCTGATTCAGATAGATGAAGGGGCTAGCAAACCCAGTATTGGCAGGTCGGAGAGCACGGCTCTTGCTCACAGGCCAGGAAGATTGACAAAATCTTCAATCATCAGGCAAGATAGCAGGTAAGCTGCTAGCTCAAGTCCCAAGAACTGGAGGTCAGATGAACAGGAGCAAGCTGCAGGATCCAGAGTGAGCAAAACCTAGGGAGCCTTACCAGAAAGTGCACTTGTATTTGATCCAGGCCACGCCCCCAAGAAAACTCTCTTTTGACTGATTGGCTATTCACAGCAGATCCCATCACGGAGGTGATCACATTATATCAAATCTCATCATGGAAGTGGTGACTACATTGTAAGCTTGCCAAACTATACTGTAACTGCCAAACCACTGAGAATCATGGCCAAGCCAAGTTGACATGCAGTCTTAATGATCACAGTATTGTAAGCCTATGTGTAACTTTGTAAGAAACTGCCAGACTATCTTCCAAAGTAGTTGTACCATTTCACATTTCCACCAAAAATGAATGAGCATTCCTGTTGCTCCACATCCTCCTCAGAATTTGATGTCAGTGCTTTGGATTTTAGCTATTATAGTAGGTGTGTAGTAGTATTTTATTGTTGTTTTAATATGTAATTGCCTAATAACATGTGATGTTGAACATCTTTTCAGATACTTATTTTTTATCTGTATATCTTCCTCAATGAGGTTTCTGTTTAGATCTTTTCCCCATATTGTAGTTGAGCTGTTTATTGTCTTATTGTTGAGATTTTAGAGTTCTTTGTATATTTTGGATACAAGTCTGTTATCAAACGTGTGTTTTGCAAGTATTTTCTCATAGTCCATGACTTCTCTTTTTTAGTCTCTTAACTGCCTTTCCCAGAGTTGACATTTTACTTTTAGTGAAGGCTAATTTATCAGTTTTTTTATGGATTCTGCTTCTCATGTTGTATCCAAAAAGTAATTTCCAAACCCAATATCAATTAGATTTTTTTCCAATATAATCTTCTAGAAGTTACATAGTATTGCATCTTACATTTAGATCTGTGATACATTTTGAGTTCATTTTTATGAACTTGGCTATCAGATTTTAAGATGTTTTATTATCATTACTTTGTGAGCCCTGGAAACAAAACATTTCACTAAACAGTGACAGATAAGGCACATAAATTAATTTAGATTTAATCAAAGATTTTTTTAAGTGGGTTTAACAGACCTTTTTTATTTCTCACAAAATACAGACAAGTTTCTTTTAAAGACTAAGTTTACTAGCAACCCTTCGTTATGAAGAAGACCAGATGATTCACCTTCTGACCAATGCTCATGGTGGGTTAATAAAAAGCTGTAAATCAAGGTAAAGAAAGATTTGAAGTGTATGTTAAGAACTAAAATTAGTGTAATCATTGGGAGGCTGGACATTATTTTATTTTCCTCTTACATTTAGAAATAGGTTGCCACTGGGGAGAAAAGAAACTGTGATGGAGTTTGGTTTTGATTTTTACTGCATTCAGTGGAGCAACCCCCTTAAACATTCTTTTAAGTTCTTCAAAGGTCAAACTTTGCTCCCAATCTCTGAAAGTCAATATAATTCATACTGGTAATTTCCACAAATATTCTTTGCTGCAAGTCTCTTCCTCTCAAGTGGGCCAGGTACTTGGTGGAAATTTTTATTATATTTTATTTGGCTAGGAGGCAAAATTCATAAATTGGCAAAAAAATATAGGGCATATTATACATATATTAAGTATTTTCTACAGTGATCCACATATTTCAGCATTTACATAATACATTGCAAACATAAATTACTTCCCAATTATTATTCATTATTCCTAAAACACCCCCTGGTTTTCCAATTCCCTGCTTGTAGAGGCAGATTAGTCATTTATCTTAGGGGATACAAATAACTGGTATTGCAATTTTGTCTCTGAACTCCAGTCTGCTACCTATGATGTCTCTTATTTACAGTTTCATATTCTGGAAATTTTCATTTTCTCTGAAATAACAAATTTGACCCAGATAGAATTGTTCCTTGATTTAAAGCAGAAAACAGTCTGGTTTTGGGTTTGTGTGTATTTGTGTATGTGTGTGTGTGTGTGTGTGTGTGTGTGCATGTATGAATGGATTTTTGGCATCTATGTCACATAAGGACTGTGGGAATGGGTAAAAAGGAGCAGGACATGTAAATACAGGCATAATTTGTGATTACACATGAAAACTTAGAAATAATCTGATGAACTTTTCACAAGTAATAGAAAAAAAATACAGAATCACCTTTAAAAGAGTACCATTTTCTCTGATGAAAGTAAATGCCGAGTACCTTTGCATTTTTTGCTAATTAAAACAAGCTTCTTAAAAGGTAACTGTGATTCAGGCCTTTTGAAATTTACTCTGATGTTTTCACTTTCTCAAGACATAAAAATATACCTTTAGGAAACTCTACCAGTTTTCAATAAATCAAAGCATGTACTGCTAGGCACCACATAGAAAATAGAGATGAAAGAGAAACAATCTCTGAGGTGCGTGTGACCTATGTGGAGAATTAAAGATATGTATGCCTGAAACATTAAATAAATGCAAAATTGTCATTCTAATAAAAGAACTGTAAAGTACCCTGCAACTCTTAGATTTCAATTTTCCATTCTTTTAAAAGTTAGAGATTCATAGTAGAGTTTATTGTTAATTGTAGAACAACAGAACACCCTCTACTCATTTATCGACTATATTATTTGACATTTCATATTTATGACAATAATAAAAAATCTACTATCCAACTATTTTGTGCATTAATGATGTACGTCTGGCAGTAACGAGCACCAAGGTGTGAGGTGAGAGTAACTCTGGTTGTGATGGTTAAGGTTATGGGTCAACTTGGATGAGCCATGAGTCTCAGTGGTTTGGCAGTTATATAATGACGTAGTCATCCTTCATCTTGTGATCTAATGTAATCATCCTTCATCTTTATATAATGCCTATTTTCTTGGAAACCTAACCCCGTCGATAAGTGAGGAGTGGGTGTATAGATTTTCATGCAGGAAGCTCTTTTAAATTAGTATGGGAATTATTATGTACAAATGTAAGTGAAGATAAAAAGCTGTAGGTAAGCAGAATACTGAAAATGCTTCTCAATTCGGGCCTTTTACAAAAGAGTGTAAACTTAACCCTTTGGATGGCTAGTCCAACATGAGAAGTCCCAAAATATACTTGTTATATAAAGCTGATGCTCCAAAAGAGTATTAATTTAGTCACCTATCACCCTCTCCCAATCCAGTCATCATTGAATACAAGAAAAATTGCCTTGGTACCCATTAGAGCAAGGGGGAAAGGACAAAAACAACATGCCTATCTTTAAGATGTTGCACACATAAGCCAATCATTAAGCTGAATTACAACTCAAATTCCTATGACCTGAGTGGTCAAAATAAAACAAAACAAAAAACTCTCTGTTTAAGATGATGGAGGGACTGCTGGTGCCTGTAGGCAATTTGAAAAAGCAAACATAAATCATCTCTGATTCTTACATAGTCTCCAAGTAGTTGGACAAATATGCTAAAACAATGTAAGCGTCTTACAGTAAAACAATAAAGCATAGGAAAAAACACATGCCATGAGTAAAACAAGCAGAAACAGACCATAAGTGATTCTTACAGTTAAGTGTATATCATGATATGACTGTGCTTACTAAGTTTAAAATATAGAAGCAATAATAAGTTAATATGAAATTATTTTTAAAAATAAAAAAACCAGAAGAATTTTCAGAAAAAAAAAACAAACATCAAGTACCCTAAATAAAATCTTGATTAAAAAAAAAATAATAAAACCATTGCTACTGAGCTGATTATGACTCATGGTGATCCCTTGTGTAACACAGTAGAGCTGCTCCATTGGGTTTTTGTGGCTGTAATCCTTACAAAAGTTCACCAGGCCTTTCTTCTGCAGAGACTCTGGGTGGGTTCAGACAATCAAACTTTATGTTAGCAGCTCATTGCCCACCATTTGTGCTACCCAGGCTCCTTTAAACTCTTGGTAGAAGTACATAAACAGCAGATTAGACACAGATAAAGAAGGAACTAGTGAACTGGTTTTTTTAAAAGAAGTAGAATGTGGAATAGACAATAAAATAAAAGATGTGAGAGGTCAAGTATGAAACACTAACATATTTTTATTGGAGTCTCAGAAGGAAAGAAGATAGAGATTGGGCCAGAGGCAAGAAATAATGGCTAAGAATTTTTAATAACTGATTAAAGAATCTAATTCACAGGTTGGGGAATTCTAACCAATCCCATACAAAAACACATAAAACACTCTATACATCTAGAAACCTCGCAGTGAAATTTCTGAATATTGGAAAAAGTTCTTTAAAATCTTCAGAGCAGAAGAAGAGCTTTCCTTTAAAGGACCCTCAATCAGATTTACAGCCGATTTCCAAAGTAATAGATGTTAGAATGCAATGTAATAAAATCTCCCAGGTTTGAGAGAAAAAGTAATTGACAATTTAGGATTATATGCCTTAACAGTAAATCATTTGAAAGGAAAAATAAACACAACTGCAGCCAAACAAAAACTGAAAAATCTCACCACTAAAGACACTATATGAGATTTTAAAAGATACAATTCATTCACAAGAAAAATGACAGCACAAAACAGGTCTGAGGTCTAAGACGAAATGAAATGCAAATAAAATGACAACTATGTGGATAAAACAATATGCGCTTTGACTACATAAAACCATGTGCTTCAAATCCTCTTTGCTTTCAGCAAAGAAGGTTGTGTCATCTGCATATCACAGGTTGTTAATGCATCTTCCACCAATCCTGATGCCACATTCTTCTTCATAGGGTCCTGCGTCTCAGATTACTTGCTCAGCATACATACTGAATTAGTACGGTGAAAGGATACAGTCCTGACGCATACCTTTTCTGATTTTAAGCCATGGCGGTATCTCCTTGTTCTACTCAAACGACTGCCTCTTGGTCTATGTACAGTTTCCACATGAGCACAATTAAGTGTTTTGGAATTCCCATTCTTTACAGTGTTATCCATAATTTGTCATGATCCACATAGTCGAATATCTTTGTGCAGTCAACAAAACACAGGTAAACATCTTTCTGGTATTCTCTGCTTTCAGCCAAGATCCATCTGACATCAGCAATGATATCCCTTGTTCCATGTCTTCTTTTGAATCTGGCTTGAATTTCTGGCAGTTCCCTGTCGATGTACTGCCGCAACTGCTTTTGAATTATCTTCAGCAAAATTTTACTTGCATGTGATATTATTCCATAATTTCTGCATTCTTTGGATCACCTTTCTTTGGAATGGACGCAAATATGGATCTCTTCCAGCTGGCTGGCCAGAAAGCTGTCTTCCAAATTTCTTGACATAGATGGGTGAGCACCTCCAGTGCTACATCCATTTGTTGAAACATCTCAGCTGGTATTCTGTCAGTTCCTGTGGCCTTGCTTTTCACCAGTGCCTTCAGTGCAGCTTGGACTTCTTCCTTCAATACTCTTGGTTCTTGATAATATGCTACCTCCTGAAATGGTTGAATGTTGACCATTTCTTCATGGTACATTAACTCTATGTATTCCTCTTTCATCTTCTTTTGATGCTTTCTGTGTCATTCAATATTCTGTCCATAGAATCCTTCAAAATTGCAACTCAAGGCTTGAATTTTTTCTTCTATTCTTTCAGCATGAGAAAAGCCCTGAGCATTCTTCCCTTCTGGCTTTTCTAATTCCAGGTGTTTGCACATTTCATTATAATACTTTGTCTTCTCAAGCTGCCCTTTGAAATCTTCTGTTCAACTCTTTTACTTCATCATTTCTTCCATTTACTTTAGTTACTCTGTGTTCAAGAGCAAGTTTCAGAGTCTCTTCTGACATGTATTTTGATCTTTTCTTTCTTTCCTGTCTTTTTTAACAACCTTTTTCTTTCTTCTTATATGATGTCCTTGATGTCATTCCACAACTTATGTGGTCTTTTGTTATTAGTGTTCAATGCATCAAATATATTCTTGAGATGGTCTCCCAACTCAGATGGGATATAATCAAGGTTGTATTTTGGCTCTTGTGGACTTGTTTTAATTTTCTTCAGCTTCAACTTGAACTTGCATGTGAGCAATTGAAAGTCTGTTCCACAGTCAGCCCCTGGCCTTGTTCTGGCTGATAATATTGAGCTTTTCTATTGTCTCTTTCCACAAATATAGTCAATTTGATTCCTGTGTTTTCATCCAGTAAGTTCTAAGTGTATAGTCACCGTTTATGTACTGAAGAAAGGTATTTGCAATGAACCAAAAAAACAGCAATGAATATGTTATTTTAATTGATAAAATAAACAAAAATTTCAAGAAGGATACTCACATTGTTAATATCATGATCAATAAATTGGACTTAATGATTACATATTAGATTCTGCACACAACCACTTTCAAATACAGGGACCACCACATAGAGTTGTGCAGATAACTTATCACATCACTTTAGTAGAGGCACATTCATTGAATAAATATGACGTTCCCCTGCCATTGAACAATAAACCAAAAGCATGACATTACATGGAAGCACTGCATTCTGTTTAAGTTACTCAGAAAATTTGTAAAAGTAGATCATATCTTTGACCATTTTTTCTTGCTATACAATTCATTCCAAAGGGTAGCTATTTCTGAGCTGTTAGACTAGAGGATTACTATCTTAAGTTAGTTCAGAGTGAGTATCATGTCTAATTCATAGGCATTATCATTGCTTAAAGCAGGAAATTGGGTTATATTTATATGGGAATAGTAAATATAGAGCATTGTCATCTGTAGTCCACACTCTTTATTTAAGCATCTCTGCATGAATAATAATCACCAGGTTTTAAATTTACCATTTCTGTCCTTGAGGCATTTAGATATGAATGGGTCAATGTGTGCGAGTCCATGCACACTATGGAGAGACCACAAACCTAAGCTTAGAGTTTGGACTTGATTTAATATATACTGTGCTATGGGTTTTTTTTTGTTTTTTTTATAAGTGGGAAACCCTGGTGGCATAGTGGTTAAGTGCTAATGGCTGCTAACCCAGAGGTTGGCAGCTCAAATCCACCAGGTGCTCCTTGGAAACTCTACGGGGCAGTTCTACTCTGTCCTGTAGAGTCGCTATGAGTCGGAATCGACTTGAGGGCACTGAGTTTGGTTTTTGGTTTTTTGGTGCTATGAGTGGAAACCCTGGTGGCATAGTGGTTAAGTGCTACGGCTGCTAACCAACAGGGTAGCAGTTCGAATCCACCAGGTGCTCCTTGGAAACTCTGTGGGGCAGTTCTACTCTGTCCTATAGGGTTGCTATGGGTCGGAATCGACTCGACGGCGGTGGGTTTGGTTTTTGGTTTGGTGCTATGAGTCACAATCGACTAGATGGCAGTGGGGTTTTTTTTTGTTTGTTTGTTATGGGTGCAGCAAATAAAGTTTTGTGTCAGGGTTTTATCAACGTGCAAATGTTATTTTAGGAAGTCTAGGATGGATTAGCTAAAGAAGAGACTGGAGGGAAAGCAAATCAGTAAGGAAACCATTATAATATGTGTGTGCGTGTAGCTCATCTGTGCTTACAGTGGTAAAAGGACATAGTCTGAGTTGAATAAATAAAAATTATCTTCATGCGTCCCTGAGGGAAATTTGTAATATTAGCATCCTGTTGAAGAGAAAATAATCAAATTCATAGTTTTTGGGAGGAAAGGCAGTGGTTAAGAGCTTGGCTGCTAACAAAAAGTTGGCAGTTCGAACCCACCAGCAGCTCATTGGAAACCCTATTGGCCAGTTGTACTGTTTTTAGGGTCACTATGAGTCAGAATTGACTTGATGGCAACAGGTTTGGTTTTTTGGGTTTGGGAGGAAAGACAAACATCTGGTTTGAAAGAAGACAGAAACCCTCTAAATAAGATACTGCTCAATCACCTGAGAATGCATGGGTTCTTCCTGGTAAGCTGGGTCACTTTGCCCCGATGGTGGACATCTCCAAAGATGGATAAATCTCTCTTTGGGGCTCTGTCTTAGCTAGTGCTGTTATAATAGAAATACCACAAGTGGATGACTTTAACAAAGAGAAACTTATTCTCTCACAGTCTAGGAGGCTAGAAGTCTGAATTCAGGGTGCCAGCTCCCAGGAAAGGCTTTCTCTTTCTGTCAGTTCTGGGGGAAGGTCCTTGTCATGAATCTTTCCCTGGATCTAGGTGTTTCTCAGTGCAGGGCCCCAGGTCCAAAGGGCACACTCCACTCTCAGCTCTTCTTTCTTGGTGGTATGAGGTCTCCCTCCTTTCTGCTTCTTTCTCTCTTTTGTTATCTTAAAAGAGATTGACTCGAGATACAACTTAATCCTGTAGATTGTGTCCTGCCTCATTAACATCATGGAGGTTAGGATTTACACCATATAGGAAAATTACAACAGATTACAAAATGGAGGACAACCACACAATATTGGGAATCATGGCCTAGCCAAGTTGACACACATTTTTGGGAGACACAATTCGATCCATAACAGGCTCCAAAGAAATTTATATAATTATTTCATACCTATGTTTGCTCTCACTACCTTTAGTAAGTAAAAACTAAGTAGAAATTCCCGTCCTCAAGATGATTTTGGGGAGGGGCATGTTATTGGACCAATGGCTTCATATCAAGAAGGATAAAAGGAGAAGGGATCTAATTTTCAAGGTATAAACATCAAATGAAGTCAGTAAATTTGAAGAATTAGCAGCTCATATCTGTGTTGATTTCATAATTTGTAACAGGCCCAGAATTGTCATTCTAACTTTTCCCAAAATATTTTGCGTTGGAACCAAATCCTGTATATTGCCTCACGGAAGTACCAAGGGGTTAATTAAACTACCCACTTCTCTCAAAAAAATGACCTCCAGAAATATAATAAATGGAATAATGATCCTTTGTATATTATTTTGAGCTTAAGATAATGGAGTATTTAAGATCAAGGATAATTTTTATGCTGTTGTTAAAAAAAATACTTTATTGGAAATAATTTCTTGGAACAACTCACTTCATAATGTTCTAATTAAATTGCACCCCTACTTTTATAAAAAAAATGTTTTTATGCAGTTATAAATAATAGTTCCAAATTAAAACAGTTTATGAAAAATCTGGCATTTATATATGATCTGAATTTCTGTATTTAAAAAAAAAGTATATGAATGGTATTCTAACTCTAGCCATTGCAATATCAGTCTTCCATGTTTTAGGGGATAACTTCAAATATCTAGAGGAGAGGCACCAGGCATAAAATTAAGAGCAACAGATCCTCAATCCATGTAGAAGGGTGACCTTGAAAGAAATCACTTTAAACCCTTTGTTATCCACAAATAGGACTCAGAATATGAAATCAATGTATATAATGCTACACAATTTTATACATTTGTACTATTCTCTCTCAAAGTACAATTATTTCAGCGTGGATGTCGTGTCATTTTAGGAAGAATTGTCATATTTGCTGCTGGGTCATTTGTTCTGCTTTAGTTGAAAATATCTAATGCTTTTTTATTATTTGGTTATTTTTAAAAAGGAAAACCTGTATTTGCTAATAAGAAAACAGGTAGAGAAATTATGTTGTTGGTTAGCTTTATTATTCAGGGCTCAAATGGTGTCTGAAGGAGCCCATGATGTTTACTTTTCATTTTTCTGCAAGAGAAAACTGGTTCAGGCATTTTGACAGATGTTTGTCCAACCAGCCAAATTTCACCAGATATTCCTCAGGGAGCATCTTGTGTGGTTTCTTTCTCTTCAGATAGTGGACCAATAATCAATACTGATAGCAGCTCTCTGTGGATGGGTACTTTGTGCTTTTTATCTGAAACTTTTTTGTTATTTAGGTTTCCATTTTAGAAAGAATCATTTTCCCTTTAATAAAGTTAGATAAGATTTTTTAATGTTGTTTTTAAAATCATTTTATATATCCCTTATTTATTTTTTAAATTGTGCTTTAGGTGAAAGTTTACAGTGCAAATTAGTTTCTCGTTAAACAATTAATACACAAATTGTTTTATGACATTGGTTGCCAACCCCCCGATGTGTCAATACTTTTCCCTTCTCGACCTTAGTTTCCCCATTTCCATTCATGCAGTTTTCCCATCCCTTCCCGCCTTCTCATCTCTGCTTTTGGCCTGGTGTGCCCATTTAGTCTTATATACATGGCTGAACTTGAACTATGTGTTTTGTTTTACAGTCCTGTCTAATCTTTGGCTAGAGAGTGAACTTTGGGAGTGACTTTAGTACTGAGTTAAAAGAGTGTCCAAGGGCCTTCCTTTTTGTATTTAGTCAATGTATATAAAGTATCTGCTCTGTGCACGGCAATATACCTTGTGTGTGAAGATGCATAAGACACAGTTCTTGTCCTTGAAGAGCTCACAGCATAAGGAAAAAACACTAAAAGCTAAATGACAGTGCTCTGCACAATCACCCTGATGAAGAAATACACAGTACTCTGTGGCAGTGGGAACTATCATGAACCAAGGACAAACTGTGCCTAGAGGATACAGGGAAGGCATCACACAGGTGGTGACATTTGGTTTTGGTCTTGAAGACTGGGTAGGAGTTTAATAATTGAAGCAGAAAGAGAGAAAGAATTTTCAGACAAAGGGAACATCATGTTCAGAGTTATCAAGTTGTTAGAAGACCTGGTACACTGATAGAACAGTCAAGGAGTGTGTGTGTGTTTTAAGAGCGAGAAAATGCTGAAAGCTCCAGCAGTGTCCAGGTTAGCAGGATATATTAGAGGAGAGAAGAAAATAGGCCGTGAGATCAGGTCATAGATAAATGCAGGCAAGAGTGGATAAGGGTTTGGAATGAGGCAGTAGCCCTCATTTAATAGAAGAGCAGAAAGGTATAAAGAAATTTTCTGCAGTATAACTTAAAAGATTTTATAATCGTCTTAAAAGAGTTGATTTTGGTATAGATTTGTGAGTGCTTTTTTTGGGGGGGGCAGGGATTCCATGTTATTTATTTATTTATTTATTTATTTATTTATTTTTATGGTGTTGGTGGAGCCCTGGTGGTACAGTGGTTAAGATCTTGGATACTAACCAACAGGTCAGCAGTTCGAATCCACTAGTTGCTGGCTACTATGAGAGCAGGGCTTAGAACCAGGTTGTTCCAGTTGAAACTCCTGCTGAGAATTTGCATTTCTAACAAAGTTCTCAGGAAGGTATACATAAGAATCACCTGGGGATCTTGTTAAAATGTAGATTCTGATTCAGTGTATCTGGGGTGGAAATGCAAATTCTTAGCAGGAAACTTGTTCGAAATGTAAATCCTCAGCAGGGTTTCCAATGTGAAGGGACTGGTTCAAAGCCCTGTATGGGAGAGGCAAATCCTCTCTTCCCCATAATCACGTTCTCCAAAAGCAACATTTCCCCAAGATTTTTAAGACGATATGCTGATGGACAAGGGTTAAGTCTGATGAAAACATAGTAGGGGAAACAATGTGAAAGTGAAGGTCTTTCTGTTAGGATGTGATTGAAACACAAGTGGGCAGGCCCTGATACATGCAGAAGAAAGAGAGCACAGGGGTGGGGTGGGGCAGGGTGGGATATTATAGGCCTTCACCATCTCCAGCCCATTAGTAGATCAGTTTCTCAGCCTGGCTCCACCGCTTGAAGTCAGAACCTCAAAAACACATGAACTGGTTGGTCGTTAATAGATGCCTGTTAAATAAATGGGTTTAATAAATAAATTAATCAATGATGGGAAAAGCCTAACTAGCTGCATAGACTACAGTGTAGAGATCTGGAAGAAGTGCTTAAGTTGCAAGATGATCAATCTCAACACATGAAGATGAAAGTAGTTCTGCAGTTTGTGCACGATACAGTACTGATCATTACAATCAAGTGTGGGATGATTTCATACTCTACAAGGGGAAAACAAGCAAGATTCTATGAATTAGCGTTTTCAGAAAAGAGGAATGCATGTGTGCTGTGTGCAGTGTGACTGACAAAAGGGCAAAAAGGTATAGGCTGAGGCTGAAAAGGTAGGTTGGGGCCAGACCGTTTAGTTCCCTCCATTCATTTATCCTGAATGCAATAGAAAGGTATTGGATTACCTTAAGAATACACATAAGGTGATAATATTTGTGATTGAAAGTTAACACTCTCTGCAATGAGAAGAATTCATCAGATGAGAACCACAGGGATCATAGAGAAATCAGGTTTTTTGCAGAGATTTGGGTGGTATAGGCTGGATCGGTGTCCTTGAAGATAGAGAATAAAGGATAGATTCACGAACAACTTATAAGGTAGAACAAACAGGAATTGATGACAAACTGCAGATGGTGTATGACGGTTGAAGAAAAGGGAGATATTAAGGTTCCCAGCTTGTATGACTGAATGGGTGGTAGAATCTTCTTTGAGATAGGAGAGAGTAGGATAAGACCAGGTGAGTGGTAAAGAGGGAGCAAGATTACAATTTTGGTTTCAGCAACATCTCAGTGAAGATACCCACGATGTGGAGAGATCTAGGATGGAAACATCAATTTGATCTGCGTGTACGTAGTAGCTAAATAAAATTTCTTGGGGAAAAATTTTAATATGAGAAGAAAAAATATATCTATAAATAAGCCTTGAAGAACTCCAAAAATTTAATAGAAGGATTGAGCAAATGTGACAGGAAGCGTATAGCCAGAAAGGAAAGAAATAATTCAGGAAAGCATTGGGTCATCAAAGCCAAGGGAAACGAGAGTTTCTAAAATGAGGGAGTGGTCACCTGTATCAAATGCTACCAAGAATCAAGTTATACATGGACTGAAGTATGTCTGCTTTATTTAGTGATGTGGAGGTCGTTAGTGACCTCAGGGAGAACTATTTCAACAGCTTAACAGAAGCCAGTCTGGAATATATTGAGCATTAAGTAGGAGGTGAGAAAATAGACACAAGGTCTCTTAAAATGGTGTTGAAAAGAGGAGAAGAAAGAGGAAGAGAGAGGATGTGGATTCAAGGGAAGATCCTTTTGTTGTTGCTGGGGTTTTTTTTTTCCTTTTTTTTTTATGGGAGAGACCTGAGCATGTTTCAAAGTCTGTGAGAAGGATCCTGTTGAATGTGTAAAGAAGCGATAGTGTGTGAGTTTCCTGAGAAAGCACAAGGGAGTGATATTCTGAAGCAAAGAGGGGTGAAGAACAAATATGACAGATGGCATCACATGGTAAGCACATTCCCATGAGTATATCCACAGTTTGAGTAAACAATCAAAGTCAAATCCGAAGTTTTAAAGAACAATAAAACCCAAGCAACATACAGGGACCACAGTTACCACTACTGGCTATAGCGTAGCTTCGAACCTTTGTCTCCCACTCAAGTAGATTGGAATGCAAGTGGAATAAAATTATTGTACAGATAATTTGAATATTTTAAAAATTATTTTTTTTAATTTATGGTTTATTTGCAATGCTCCTCAACACCAGTCAAGACAATTATGTTATCAACAATATTGAATGTGAAAATTGTTTCTCTATGTGATAGCCACTCCTAGCACCCAAGTGTGTTTTAACAAATAATCTTAAAGGAACTGGAACATTTATTATAGAGTAAGAAGATATTAAAACTGGAACAAAAGTATAGCCAATACCTCCACCCTTAAAAATGCTGTTTTTGCTTATTAAAATATTCAGTCTTATAAGCCTATTCAGTGTAGGTCCTCCATTGTTCCTGGATGGAAGTATTCTGTTTGGGGGATTGTCTCTCTCTATATATTTTTTCTTGAATAGATATCAACACCTCAATCTGTCTGTATTATGGAAATTATATGCAACCACCTGTGGCAGATTTTTTTTTTTTTTTGGAAACCCGGGTGGCATATTGGTTAAGAGCTGTGGCTGCTAACCAAAATATTGGCAGTTCGGATCCACCAGGTGCTCCTTGGAAACTCTATGGGGCGGTTCTACTCTGTCCTGTAGGGTTTCTATGAGTGCAATCAACTCAATGGCAACAGGTTTGGTTTGGTGGCAGATTTTAGAAGCCTTTCTCAAGAGTACCCATGAGGAGCTGACTTGCATTCAGTGAAGCGTGACTTGCTTTGGTCTGGAAACTCACTGTTTCAATTGCAACCTAGTTTGTTCTTGAGCTGAAAGGAACCTCTGTAATCACAAGGTCTCCTAGCCTGACTCCAGTAGTATTTTGAGAGAAGCTAAATGTGATTAAAAGGATGAGGGTGATGGTTGAATGATTTGATGAACATTATTATGTCACTGAACTATACATGTGAAGATTGATGAAATGGCAAATGTTTTGTTATGTATTTACCACAATTTTTAAAAAGGGGGAGGGAAAAAAACAAGGGCTGAGGTTACAGACCCCCTTTCTTTTTCACAGTATCACAACTACTCCTTTAGCTCAAAGTCATGCAAAAGAGCTAGATTTCATGGATAGAGTTCTGAATGACATATCTGGTAGTTACTGGCCAACAAGGAAGCAGCATTAGATGTAAGATTACAAACCTAGGTCTTCCATGTTTGAAAGAGAAATGGAAACTAATTATGTATCCTTTTATTTTATAAATATCTGTAGACGATGCAAAGAGGAAGAATTGGCAGAATCATAAAAATATATAGTAGTAAAATACTCAGGTGCTTCTCAGTGGACGGCCATTGATATTTATGGTGAGTCTTGAATGTTGAAGCATGGATCTTAAACATATGTTTCCCACAACAAATTATACAGGGAGGCCTGCAGGGAGTGACGTGGAGTGACATAACCAATTAAGAGTTATATATATTCCTATAGGACAAGGGAGGACCACTACACAACTATTTTGAGGAATTTAAAGATAATAGGCAAATGCTAGATTTCAGACTTGATAATCTTTTGTGTATTCTATATAGAAGCAGATATGTAAAGATATACAAATTCTACGTACATAATGGCTGAATTATGGAAGCAAATCACTTGTCCATATACACTAGGGAATGGCAGTGCCCCAGTTGGTTAGTGATTGTATGTTGGGGTCTCAAAACACAGAGGAAATGGGCCAAGGATGGTGGATGAAAGTGTGAAACGAAATTGTCAGTCTATAGCTGAAGCATTGATCAAATGGCTGAATGGCTAGCAGAGTGCAATCAGAGAGACCTTAAAGGAGAGACAGCCTACCTTGAGTTTTTCCATACAATTATCGTAATTCACAAATTAAACTATTACACTTGTTATCTGATTTAGGTGGGGTCCAGCCTTTTTAACAAGAAGACAATTACTTTGATTGCTTTCCAGTGGTATTTATGGGCTTTGTGCATACAACTTTGAACTCTCTTACTAGATAGTCCCTTACTAGATAGTCTTACTAGATAGTGAAATTTGAAAAAATTTCACTCCATGGCTGAGGGAGGCCCTGAGAATATTTGTTGTTAGTTGCTGTTGAGTCACTGTCTGATTCATGGCGACCCCATGCGTTACAAAATAGAACTGATCCATAGAATTTTCTTGGTTGTAATCTCTATGAAAGCAGTTCACCAGGCCTTTTCTCCTGTGGAGCAGTTGGGTGGATTCTGAATGTCAACTTTAGGTTAGCAGCCGATCACAAAAAAACTTGTGCCACTGTGATGGTTAAGGTTATATGTCAGCTTGGCTGGGCCATGATTCTCAGTGGTTTGACAGTTATGATGTAGTTTGGCAGCTATGTAATGATGTAATCACCTCCACGTGATATGATGTAATCATCTCCATGATGGGATCTTCTATGGGCAGCCAGTTAGTTGAAAGGGAGTTCCTTTGGGGGTGTGGCCTATATCCAATACATGTGGACTTTCTGGCAAAACTCACTGGCTTTTGCTCGGTCTGGATCCTGCATCTGGATCATCATCTGACCTCTGGTTCTTTGGACTTGACCTAGGAGCTTACCTGCTGATCTTGTGATTCATCAGCCTCTACAGCCTGTGAGCCAGCAGCATGCCATCTGACCTGCTGTTCTTGGGTTCAACAGCCCTCAGCTGTGTGAGTCAGGAGACGGCTCCAGCCTGACCCATGGCCTTGGGACTTTCTAGCTTCAACAACCACATGAGCCATTCCTCTATATAAATCTGTCTCTGTGTGTGTGTATGTGTGTGTATACATATATATATACACACACACAAACTTCATGCATCTTGCTTCTCTAGAGAATCCACCTAAGATAGCCACCCAGGCTCTTCTGAGAATATCTAGAGGTTGAAAATACCTAGATTTTTACTTGTTGGATATTTCCAGCTCATGGTTCTCCAGAAGGTATGTGTCAGCATTATGGGTTTATATTTTTAGAGCCTGGACACATTTTCTCCCACAAATAAGTATTCACATATTGAATGACTTTTGTCAAAGAAAAAAATTACAAAAATTATAAGCCTTATGACACGTTTGACTCTTCCTCTGAAAGGTCATGAAGGAAGAAGAGAAGGTAGGATGGTGGAAAGCAGAACACTGTTTCACACCGAGAAGCATTGGAAAACAGAAGACATTTCTTGTCTTCCCTTTTTTATGCACTATTATTTGAATTAATCTTCAAATTCTGTGTATTGTTCACTCACATAAATTGACATAGGATAAGCAAGGGAGTGGGTAATAGGTAGATGCAAAAAGGAGGACCTAGAGCATTATCTTCAGTTAATCAAAGTATTCACACCTGTTCTTATTCATTATGGTGAGGGGTGTACACGTATTATTGCTCTTGCTTTAGAATAATAGAAAAATAATTTAAAAGAAATAAATTAACAATAGTGAAAGAAATGGTAAACGAAGGATTTTAATATATTTGTAGTAGACAGAATGAAGGTAGAAAAAGCTGATTGATGAACAGCGGAGAAAGCTGAAAGCTGGTCCATGCCCAGAGGGAACTGAAGCCTGGGAGAGAATCTCTGGTCCATTGAAACTTGGTAGGGCTTTGCACTCAGAGAAGGCCGACTAGCTAGTTCACGCTAGTACAATGTTGTAACAAAAACAGGTGGTTTCACTGAAAGTCTAAAAAATGTAAGCAGTTTTCTTTCTCTTTTCCTTATACTCAGAAAGCCCTTGAACTAACATGGGGAGATTGGGAATGAGTTCCAGGCAACTTGGGCAGTACATATCATAAAAATTTTAGGAAATTTGATGGTAAAGACAGTCACTACCCAGAAGCATAGCAACTATGACTTTGACTCCAAAGAAAAGAAGGAAAATTCTAGCACGCATCTTGCCTTCCTATTGAAATACATTTATATTACCATAAAACGTAGATGTCTTTTTTTGGTTTTCAAATTTTGGAATCAGTCTGTAGTCAAATCATGGAAGATTCCAAATGCTTCCAAAGTGGAAGGTAAATGTTGATCACTCTAACAGTGTATGAGTAAATGTTTAAGAGACAGGGGCTAGAAAATGTAAGTAGCGAAGCTCACCAAAAATTTCCTGTGTACTAGTCCAAAAAGTCTTTTAATTAAGAAAGCTGTGAATGTAGCCTTTTGGACAAGGCTATGCTCATTTCAATTTTACCTCTGCTGTACAATTGCTGTATGGCCTTAGGCAAGTTCTATAAACTCTTGATGGGAACTAAATTTTATATGGTTGGGCTTTGGCCTCCTATTTTGTAAAATAGGAATCATTATTGAGAGGTACTACATGTTAAATAATTACCATTGTATCTAAGATGTAGAAAGTGCTGAATAAAAATTAGATATTAAAAATGAACAATAATTTTAAGAGGCATGTTCTCAAGTTTGTTTCCTATATTATTCTTGCCCCATTTTGAAGATGTTAAAAAGTACCTGAACTAGAACTGGAATTCAGGTATCATGATTACTAACGTGCCGTAATATCACTGAACCTCTTTTCTTTCTCTAGTAAAAGAGATAAAAGGAAACACCTCTTCATTTCTCATGATACCATTTTCTAAAAAGTACCAGCTTTTGAAATTCAAAAGTGACATAGAGCATAAAATGCTTAGATATTTAGAATTACTAAGGGTATAAAAACAAGAAAAACTAAACCCATTGCGATAGAGTCGATTTTAACTCATAACAACCCTATAGGACATAGTAGAACCGCGCCACAAGATTTCCAAGGAGCAGCTGGTGGACTTGAACTGCCAACCTTTTGGTTAGCAGTCAAACTCTTAATGACTATGCCACCAGGGCCCCACTAAGAGAATAACCCTTACCCTTTGCTGACAAGTTGATTCCGACTCATAGCAACGCTATAGAACAGAGTAGAACTGTCCCATAGAGTTTCTAAGGAGTGCCTGGTGGATTCAAACTGCTGACCCTTTGGTTAGCAGCTGTAGCATTAACCATTATACCACCAGGGTTTCCACTAAGGGTATAAAAAAAACTAGGTATATAATTTAGGAAAAGTGTTTAACATTGAGAAAATAAAATGGCTTAAGGTTGGGTACTTTTGCTGGTTGCATAATAACATATTTACATTTTTTAAAAATCTAGACATTATTCTGAGCACAGCTATATGTGTTATATCATTTAAGGACAGAAAGTACCAACACTGAGAAAAAAATTAAGCTCTGCTATTACTTTTCAGTCTGGCCTTGGCTAAATTGTTCCGAGTCTTTATGTTTCAGTTTCCTCATCTGTGGTATGATGGTGTCTATATTGCTTTCCAGTCTAGTGTGCTATGAAGAATTTTTCTCTGACAAATTCCTTTACAATAAAATGAACAAGTAAATAACAAAACACCGGGAAATAGGAGATGACTAAAGACTTTGAGGCCAAGTGGTTTCCTTTCCCAATGCAGTTTGTATTCTATAATTTGAGGATGACTTGCTTGCCTTTCGTATTACAATAAAACTTGTCAAATGAATTTTAAAAAAGGAACATACTGTACCCATAAAAATAAAGTTGGTTCTTTCGACTGAAAAAAAAAAAAAAACTCATCAGCTTCACAGTGATCTCCATTTGAAATAACCTTATAGAAAATGGCTTGCACTCCTTCACCCTAATTACAGTACTTTCTTCCATTGCATTAAAAATATATGTATTTTTAAAGTTGAGACTCCCTCTGGGCGGCTGAACTACAAAGCACCTGCCAGACTCAGCGACTGCCAGAAGGAATACTGTCCCCGAGAGAGGAAGATTAGCAGCGGTAATAGCCGTCCAGATTTGACCCTCTGATAATCTGAGATCTCAGTGGAATAGCTATCTGAAAGTTACTGCTCGAAAATGTATTTACAGAAAAGAACTAGGGCAGTAAGTGGAAGTTTCAAAGTCGAAGTTTCAAAGTCTAGCAAAGAAATCTGGAAATTTAAATGTATAGAATATGGAGGGAGACAGGCGTATAAGAAACCACGTACATTTTTTTTTTTAATTCCATTTCAAAAAGGAGTGGGCAGATGACAGTAACACAGGAACCCCTAAACAGTGTTGTATTTGATTGGAATTTTGTTTTGAGGTTCTATAAAAAGTCTTATCACAGCAGCCTCTAGCAACACCCACAGTGAGAAAGAGCCAAGGAACTGTTATGTCATTAGAACACACTCATAAATTAAAAAAAAAAAAAAAAACTCATAAATTAAGATACCTTTAAATTGAGTCTGCAGCTTTCAAAATGTTCATGGTCAATAAATGTATAAATGTGGATCTTCTGGCTCCAGGTCTGATCCTCAGTTACAGGCGCTTATTACCCAGCCTTCCTCTGAGTATCAAAATGAGTTCTTGTAAAATTGTAGTCAGTGCATTTTGGGGAAGCAGATGAAGGTTGGAAAGCCTGCTGCTACTTTTGGAATGGTCTTGCTTTTCAGAGCATTGTCACGGTGGCGTTAAAACATATGTGAAAATTCTAATGATGTTACCTCACTTGCCTGCCTGTTTATTTGTCGCTTCTGGTTCACAGACTGCCTCAGGATAGCAGGCAGCTGAGGGGAGAGGAACACAGAACTGTTAACAGTTTGACTTCAAAGTAATAGACAAAACACTTGTGTCAGGGATTGAATTGTGTCCCCCAAAATACCTGTCATCTTGCCTGGGTCATGATTTCCAGTATTGTGAGACTGTCCACCATTTTGTCATTGGATACGTACGATTTTCCTATGTGTTGTAAATCCTACCTCTGTGATGTTAATGAGGTGGAATTAGTGGCAGTTATGTTAATGAGGCAAGACTCAATCTACAAGATGAGGTTTTGTCTTAAATCAGTTTCTTTTGAGATATAAAAGAAGTGAGCAGAGAGACAGGGGGACCTCATATGACTAAGAGACAGGAGCCAGGAGAATAGCGTGTCCTTTGGACCCAGGGTTCCTGCACTGAGAAGCTCCTAGACCAGGGGAAGATTGATGGCTATGACCTTCCTCCAGAGCAGGCAGAGAGAGAAAGCCTTTCCCTGTAGCTAGTACCCTGAATTTGGTCTTCTAGACTGTGAGAAAATAAATTTCTCTTTGTTAAAGCCATCCGTATGTAGTATTTCTGTTATAGCAGCACTAGATGACTAAGACAACTTGCCTTCCCAATCTCCTGTGACATTTGTTAGGATACCAAAGTTAGGGAAGAGCCTAGCGAAGAAGGAAGTTTAGTCTGTCAACTGTTCTCAGACCACGTGAAGAAGTGACAAAAGAATGTTGACTGTTTTTTTTAGGCATGCTCACAGTAAGATTAAGACTAATGGAGCTATTCATTACCCTTAACTATATTCATAAGCATCTGGCGATTAGAACACACTCATAAATTAAGATACCTTTAAATTGTGTAAATTAGATGGCTTAGGATATGCTTTGAATACTTTATGAAATTGGAGAAAAATATCTGTGGGAGAGTTATGCTGTCATTTCCTGTGTGTAGGTATGTTGGTATGTTTTGTATTTTTTCTTTTGGGGCATAAATGAAAGAAATTATACACAATGATAAAATAAAAAGGTACAAGTTTGTTGTATGTTGAGAAGGGTTTAGGAAAGTAAACAGTGGCATACATACCATATAAAAACAAAACAAAAGACAAACTCATTGCCATCGAGTTGATTCCCACTCACAGTGACCCTCTAGGACAGAGTAAAACTGCCCCAGGGGGTTTCCAAGGAGCTGCTGGTGGATTCAAACTGCCAACTTTTGAGTTAGCAGTCGATGTAAAGCATCGATTTCATTGGAGCTGGACCTGACAACTGAGTAACACTCAGACTTTGTCACTTGGGGCCTCACACTATCCATTTTAACTATTAAATGCTTGGAAAAGAGAGCTCTGAGTGACCCTTCCAGCATAACATTCTAGAAATCTATAACAATAGTAAATTAAAGAAAATTTGTCCATACTAACTAGATTCTCTACCATGGGGTCCATTTTCTTTTCTGGCCCCCTTATTTTTTTTTTATCTGCAAGGCCTATTTATTTATATCATTGAGTACTTATATATACTATTATTTGAAATATGTTTATAAATAATTATTACAATATGTATGTACAAATTTTACATGCACTTGGAATGTGGTAATATGTTGGCATTTAGTGTGAATTGTAGCAATTTATTTAACTATATTTATATTTTAACTATGCTTAAATGACAAGTAACGAGCTTTGGAAATTCATAAAATTTTAACCAATTGTTTTCAATACTTGTTAAAAAAAAAAGGTTATATCAACATAATCCATTTTATTATTGACTTCTTATTCCAAAATGTCATCTTAAAATGTCAGTTCCATCCGTTTTATTTAAGGGGTCCTCTTCTTTTTTTTTTCTTTTCTAAATAGTGTCTTTTCAGATATGACCTTCAGAATAATCTGAAGAAACAAATATGTTTCTGAGTCTTGCCCTTCAAGCTGTCCGTACATTAAAACATTTATGGAGTATCTGCTGTGTAAGAATATCACTCATTTCTAAAAAGTGCTTTATTACTCTCGTATTCGTTAACCGACACTCCCTAATCATCAGGACACCCCATGGAAAAAGTGAGAGGTAAAACCTACTAATCTCTATATGCAGTAGAGCTTTGTCCTGCCTTGCATAAATGCTGACCCTTAGGAAGTGGCTTTTACGGAGACTGACTCAGAGAGAAATGTTTCTAAAGGTGAAGGTCAGAAAAGCAAAGGGAATAACTAAACAGATAAACTGTTTTCCAGCAACGTGAAGAATCTCTTTTCTTCCCCCATCTCCTAGTTTCACTTCCTTTGTTCTGCCTTCCTTGTAGTACTTAGAGGCAAGAACCTGGGGAGATAGGAGATGTTGTTTGCTTCTAATACTCTGTCTTGCATGAGCCTTTGGATTTCTCAATTGTGTTTTCCTCCTTGAGTGCATATGGAGGTTCTATAGAGACCATTCTTTAACAAACTTCAAAGTATAATGCTGATATTCTAATTATTTTCAGTTCTTTGGGAAAAATAGACAAAGAATTTTTAATTAGGGCCATACTTAGACTAGATAATCGGCAAGCTGTAATGACCATATTCCCTATGTACGGAGGATTATAAAATTATCTTTCACCCACACTATGTCCTGGGGATGAGAAGTTTCTGCAAGTAGAGCATATGAGGGGTAATAGAAATTTAACAGACTTATGCTAAATGAAATATTAAAAGAAATTAGCTTGCCCATTTTGCTGGACCGTTTTACTTGAAAAATTTAACTTCATGTCAAGACCTCTTTAGTAATTCATTGTTATTTGTTCAGTTATTAGTTGATTGAAATTGATTCATTTATTCAATGTGAATTTATGAATATCTTCTATATGTAAAATACTCTTCTAAAGTGAATAAAACATATGCCCTGAGTTTATAGGTCATTTCAAAAAAGTCAACATGAAAGCAATTACCTTAACTACTTTCGTTAAAATATATAGACAAGTAGAAGAGAGAAATGAATTGATTTTCATCCTGCAGAACAGAGACATTCTCAAAGAGACTGTGGATAGATACTCCATAGGATGGCAATAGTGAAGAATGGATATTTCTTCCAGAAAAAAGCAAACAAATGTATAAAAGTACATAAAGGCAAGAAATAACCCATGTATTTAGAGAGCTGCAAATATAGCGTAAATTGGTAGAGTATAAATTGGTAAGCATTTAATAAAGTTGAAACAAGAACTATGATATTCAGAGAAAATTGTCTAACGGTTCTTTTCCTTTCTATACATTGTAAGTTTTAACTTGATTCAAATGATCGATAACATCCTGTATATTGACATATTTGGGACACATTGGCTTCTTAGTCTAAGCTCCTATTTCTTGTAGTAACACCTCCAGCGACATGTTGACCATATTCTTCAGCCTTATGTAAATCACTGAAACCTCTTATATAAATTAGATTTTGCATTTGTTGTAAATTTGTAGTTGAGAAATTTTACTCTCAAAAATTAAATATATAGCATAAAAAAAAAATGCATGCCAAATGAAAAATGTGTTTTAGTATTTAGTTCTAGTAAGTTCTTCATCTTCCCTGATGCAATGGTAAGTTACCTCTTCTGTGATAAAAATCTATCTAGCTTGCCATCTTTTCATTTTTGCACAGAACACCAGGATCTTCAGAGGATGGCTTGTAAATGACAATATTGGTTTCTTTCTGTTTGTA
Source organism: Elephas maximus indicus (assembly GCF_024166365.1). NCBI lineage: Eukaryota > Metazoa > Chordata > Mammalia > Proboscidea > Elephantidae > Elephas > Elephas maximus. Next base: position 23,127,222 of record NC_064819.1, read on the forward strand.
TTGGCTCTTATTTTCTATTTCTCTTTTAATATTTTTATTGCTTATGTCTTTTGAAAAAGCTTTTCTTCAAATTATTTATACAAATGTCATGATATAAAAAGATTCCTTAATTTAAAAAAAAGGATATTTTTCATAATTTTTCAAATTAAAATTCTGTACAAAATATTGCCAAGTTATTTGAATATTGGTAGAATACAATAAACATATGTATTTACATAGCTTTAATATTGGTACCCATGTTAATAAAGTTTGGCTTCAACAAGGTTTAGCTAGTATGTTCTGAATCTGTTTTTCAAGTTATTTTCTGCTAAATTTAATTTTTTAGGAAAATTAAATTTCTAATTACGCTAATATACATTTAATATAAAAATGCATAGCAATAACTATGCTTTCCTCCAACAATTTTAGGAGACTTTATGTCCTATGATCTAACAGTTTAATTAACAAATATTTCCTTTTCTTTGACCTCATTTCACCTTGTAGCCTTTTACAGATAAGAGGAAGTTCTAAAGAGTTACAATTTAAGGTGGCAAATACGTGATTAAGAACTTCTTATTTTTATATAAATAAGAATAAATTACATACAGATTCTGCTGTGGAGGAACACAGAGTCTAGCAGCAGAGGTAAAATATACAGATCGCAGTAATACTCATGATAATGATGTTAGGAGAGTATGAAAAAAAATAAAACCTAACTAAATCCGTTGCTGTCAAGTTGATTCTGACTCATAGCAATCCTATAAGACAGAACTGCCCCATAGGGTTTCCAAGGAATGGCTAGTGGATTTGAACTGCTGACCTTTTCGTTAGTAGCCAACCTTTTAACCATACCAGGGCTCTGAGTAGAGCATGTTGTTATTATGTGCTGTTGATTCAATTCCAACTTATAGCAACCCCATGTACAGCAGAACGAAACACTGCCCAGTCCTGCAACATTCTCAACAATCGTTAGGCTTGAGCACATTGTTGCAGCCACTGTATCAATCCATCTCCTTGAGGATCTTCCTTTTTTTTGCTTACCCTCTACTCTACCAAGCATGATGTCCTTCTGCAGGGACTGGTCCATCCTGGTAACATGTCCAAAGTATGTAAGAAGTCTGGCCATCCTCGCCTCTAATGAGCATTCTGGCTGTACTTCCTCCAAGACAGACCATGGCATATTCAATATTCACCAACACCATAGTTCAAAGGCATCAGTTCTTCTTTGGTTTTCCTTATTCATCGCCCAACTTTCACATGCATATGGGGTGATTGAAAACACCAGAGTTTGGGTCAGGTGCACCTTACTCCTTAAAGTGACACCTCTGTTTTTTAACACTGTTTTTTAATCTTTTGCAGCAGATTTCCAATGCAATGCATCATTTAATTTCTTGACTGCTGCTTCCATGGGTGTTGATTGTGGACCCAAATAAAATGAAATACTTGACAACTTCAATCTTCTCTCCGTTTATCATGATGTTGCTTATTGGCCCAGTTGTGAGGATTTTTGTTTCCTTTATGTTAAGGTGTAATTCATACTGAAGGCTGTGGTGTTTGATCTTCATCAGTAAGTGCTTCGCATCCTCTTTGCTTTCAGCAAGCACGGTTGTGCCATCTGGATATCACAGGTTGTTAATGAGTCTTCCACCAACTCTGATGCCATGTTCTTCATATAGTCCAGCTTCTCAGATTATTTACTCAGCATACAGATTGAATAAATATGGTGAAAGGATACAACCCGGACACACACCATTCCAGATTGTAAACTACATGGGATCCTCTTGTTCTGTTCTAATGGCTGTCTCTTGGTCTGCATACAGGTTCCTCATGAGCACAATTAAGTGTTCTGGAATTCCCGTTCTTCACAATGTTATCTATAATTTTTTTATGATCCACACAGTCAAATGCCTTTGCATAATCAATAGAACAGGTAAACATCTTTCTGGTATTTTCTCTTTCAGCCAGGATCCATCTGACATCAGCCATGATATCCTGGTTCTGTATCCTCTTCTGAATCAGGCTTGAATTTCTGGCAGTTCCCTGTTGATGTACTGCTGCAGCCGCTTTTGAATGATCTTCACGAAATTTTACTTGCTTTTGATATTAATGATATTGCTCAATAGTTTCCACATTTGGTTGAATCACCTGTCTTTAGAATAGGCATAAATATGGATCTTTTCCTGTTTTTTGGCCAGGTAGCTGTCTTCCAAATTTCCTGGCGTAGACAAGTGAGCACTTCCAGCACTACACCCATTTGTTGAAACATCTCAGTTGGCATCCCCTCAGTTCCTAGAGCCTTGTTTTTTTGCCAGTCCTTGGACCTCTTCCTTCAGTACTGTTGGTTCTTGATCATGTGCTACGTCCTGAAATGGTTGAACATCGACCATTTCTTTTTGGTACAGTGACTCTCTGCATTCCTTCCATCTTCTTTTGATGCTTCCTGTATTGTTTAGTATTTTCCCAGTAGAATCCTTCAGTATTGCAGCTCAAGGCTTGAATTTTTTCTTCAGTTCTTTCAGCTTGAGAAATGTGGACAGTGGTAACAATTTAGTGTCTAGAGACAGATGGTTCAGGTTTGGATCCCAGCTCTGCCAATTACAAGATGAGTTCTACTAGGCAACTTATTTCACCTTTCTAATCCTTAGTTAATCCTTAGTGTCTTCATTGTAAATGAACAGAATATTAATACCTTCCTTTTAGGGTCAGTGCAAGTACTAAATGAGAAAAGCTGTTTAAGACGCCTAGCACTTTGCTAGTATTATCAGGAGAGATATTATTATAAGTGAGGTTTAAAGTGCTACAGGAAAAGTATCAAAATATCGTAATTACTGTCTAGGGATTCAGGAGCTAGCAGTTGAATTGGGCCATAGGAGTTTTAATTTTCGACAGGTGCAGGCAGTCATTCCAGGCAATATGTTCAAGGGCTTGGAGGCAAACGAGCTGGCATTCAAGATTGTATTTGCTTGAAATATGGGGTTCATGCGAGGAAATACTAAGAAATGGGGCTGAAAAATGTAGGTAAGGGCCAGGATGTGGAAGGTCTTATCTATCAATCTGTTGTAAAGCCTAATTAATACATGTGGCTATTTCTTAGACACTGAGTTGTTTTCACTGATGATTTTAAGCAGTTTGCCATATGCTGTCCAATCATATAACCTTCACAATATTGAGAAGACCTTGTCGTTGTTGTTAGTTAACAAGTCTAAAGCCCTATTAAGTATTATGGGTGGTGTGAATGGTTTATGCTGGACTCAAAAAACCCAAACCAAAGGGATTGCTAGCAAGTCAATTCCAAATCCTAGTGGCCCTATAGACAGAGAACTGCTCCATAGAGTTTTCAAGGAATGGCTGGTGGATTCGAACTGCTGGCCTTTTCGTTAGCAGCCAAGTTTTAACCACTGCATCACCAGCGCTCACCAGTAACCTGAAAAGAAGCCCTGGTGATGCAATGGTTAAAGCACTCAGCTGCTAATTCAGAGGTCAATGGTTTGAACCTACCCCCAGCAGCTCTGCAGGAAATAAGATCTGATGATCTGCTCCCTCAAAATTTACAGCCTGGATAACCATATAGGACAATTCTGCTCTGCACTATAGGGTCACTATGAGCTGGAACTGACTCAATGGCACCCAACAATAACAACAACATGAACCTAAAAGTTGGTAGTGTGAACCCATCCAGTGACACTGCAGAAGAAAGGCAGGTGATCTACTTTGGTAAAGACCACAGCCGGGTAACTCTATGGAACCGTTCTACTTTGTACACATAGGGCTGGCATGAGTCAGAATCGAGTCAACTGCAATGAGGGTTTTTGTTTTGTTTTTTACACAAAACTCAGAAACTGTCATATTAGCACCCTGCAGCCACACACACTCGTATATTTCAAAGCAAACATCTAGTAGCATTATTTAGCAAATACTGCTTATGAAAACAATAGGCTGCACAACCCACGTTTTGTCAAAGGGAAGAAGGACTATTGAAAACTCAGAATAATGATGGAGTCAATGGGTTATGTCAAGGTTTTGCTTTGTTCTGTGTAGAAGGCTTTACTGTTGATTTGCCCTTTCCTCTCTGCGCCAAGTATAAACAGCAGTAAATGGATAACAGAGTAATGTAGACAGTGTTCCTTTGTGCTATTAAAGTCCAAAAAGTAAGAGAGACAGCAGAGTAAAGAGCTGTCTTCTAACAATTGATTCTGTCAGCTAGTCTCTGCAGGAGATAGGAACATCCTAATTTGTATGCATCTGCCTGGAATATCCAGCTTTCAGTGGTTTAAACAATTCACTTTAATAAGCCTTTGTAGAACATTGTTATGGACTGGACTGTGTCCTCCCAAAGTGTGTGTCAACGTGGGTAGCCCATGATTCCCAGTATTGTGTGATTGTCTACCATTTTGTCATCTGAAGTGATTTTCCTATGTGTTGTAAATCCTATGTCTAAGAGGCAGTTATGTTAATGAGGCAGGACTCAATCTATAAGATTAGGTAGTATCTTGAGTCGATCTCAATTGAAATATAAAAGAGAGAAGTGAGCAGAGAGGCAGCAAGACCTCATACTACCATGAAAACAGCTGATACTAGAGTGTGTCCTTTGAACCTGGAGTCCCTGCACTGAGATGCTACTAGACTAGGGGAGATTCATGACAAGGATCTTCCCCTAGAACCAACAGAAAGAAAAAGCCTTCTCCTGGAGTTGGCTCCCTGAATTCAGACTTCTAGCTTCCTAAACTGTGAGAGAATAAATATCTTTTTGGTTAAAGCCATCTGATTGTGGTATTTCTGTTATAGCAGCACTAGATAACTAAGACAAACACCTGTTCTAAATCAATTGCTATGTTAGGCTTGGGTGGAGGGTCAAGGGTCAAAAGCCATGGGCTGTGCCCTGTGTGCACTCATACATTTCCTACAAGGCAGATTATGGTAAGTGCTTATAATAGGTACTCATGGCTTTGTGAGGGGGGTTTATTCTCAGTGGCATAGAGAAGGGTCACAGGGTCAGAGACAGAGTGAAACATAAATTGAAATTTCAAGGATCGTTAGGAATTTTTCAGCTTAAAAAGCTTTTACATGGGGAATATTTCAGGAAACAATTTCTTTTGGAAGACCTTCGAGACAGAAGAAAGATAATAAGACTTCTAACTGGAGAGATCTAGGCATATAGAAGACACGGAGCTAATGTGGTCCTCGTGATTACAAGCCTGTTTTGAGTGTTATTTAATTTAAGCCTCACAACATTCTGCTAAGTAAGGATTATTTATCTCTATTACTCAAAATAAGATGAAATGACACTGCCAGGATGAGACAGCAGGGAATTTGAACCCAAGTGTATCCACCTTCAAAGTCAATGCTATTACCAGTACCATGGACTGTGTCTATGGGATAAAAGGGGTGGCATGGGGAGTGGCTGGAATGTGGTGCAGTGTATCCAGCATAAGCATGAGAGCCCTACCCTGGAGTCCACTAATGGAGAGGATCCACTTTGGTTGTTAAGAAAGGGATTCTGGAAGCTGACTGCCTGGGGTGAATTCTTGCCACACTTTTTATTCTAGTGTGATTTTTGGCAAGTGACTTAACCCACTTAAACCTCATTTTATCTTCTGTAAACATGAGGTAATAATATTAATAACTATATCAAAAAGCTATTGTGAGGCGCAAATGAGATAAAATATATAGAATGCTTAGCACAGTGCCTGTAGCTTTCTTAGAGGTTAACAAATATTAGCCATCATTATCCTTATTAAAGTTACATTATCATTGGTATTATCATCCATTTATAGTATACTAAATAATAGAGCTTTACAGGTTTGGAAACCCTGGTAGCATAGTGGTTAAGAGGTACGGCTGCTAACCGAAAAGGTCAGCAGTTCAAATCCACCAGGTGGTCCTTTGAAACTCTGTGGGGCAGTTCTACTCTGTCCTATAGGGTCACCATGAGTTGGAATTGACTCGAGGTCAATGGGTTTGAGTTTTTGAGTTTATACTAGGTTTGGTGTAGCCTTAGAAAATGCAAATGTGGAATGGCCTCAGTTCAACAAGGAATCCCATGACCATCTCACATTCCGGCAGCGTGATGCCAAGACATTTAGAAGCCAAGTTAGCTTACATGCTATTTGTAGCTCCAGGAATCAGAAGAGCTTTCTCCTTAATACCGCAGCGTGATTCCTATACCCAATTACACGATATATTTAATTCTTCCTTATAATGCAGTTTATTTAAGTGTGCAGTTATAGTTAATTATGTAAATATATTTTGTCTCACCTCACCCTCACTTAACTGAAAGCTCCTTAGTGGCATTGAAAAAAAAAAAAAAAAAACCCACTGCCGTGGAGTGGATTCTGACTCATAGTGACCCATAGAGTTTCCAAGGCTGTAAATCACTACAGAAGCAGACTGCCACATCTTTCTCCCACAGACCTGCTGGTGGTTTTGAACCACCAACCTTTTGGTTAGCACTTGATGGCTTTAACCACTGTACCACCTAGGCTGAAATCACCTTTTTTATGCACCTTCATGATTGGTACATATTAGGCCTTTAATAGACAATTGTATAATGAGTAGATGCTTAGGTGAAATGAGAAATTATAAAATCTCAGTCCCAGACAGAATGGGAGAAAAATGTAGAACAAAATTCAAATTCATAAAAAAAGACCAGACTTTCTCTTCTGACAGAGGCTGGAGGAACCCTCAAGCACCCTGATAACTCAGAACTGAAGCCGCTTCTAAAGTCCCATCAGCCAAAGAGTAGACAGGCCTATGAAACAAACAACACACATGAGGAACATGCTTCTTAGTTCAGTCAAGTGTTAGAGACCAATACCTGCCCAAAAGCAGAGACAAGAAGGCAGGAAGAGACAGGAAAACTGCGTCAATGGACACAGAGAACCCGGGGTGGAAAGGGAACGGGAGAAGAGTGCTGATACATTGAAGGAATTGTAACCAATGTCACAAAACAATTTGTGTATAAATTTTTGAAATTTTTGAATGAACAACTAATTGTGCTGTAAACTTTCACCTACAACACAATAAATTTTTTTAAAAAAAAGAAATTATAAAATTTTAGAGAATGTCCCAAGGTTTCACTGATGTATATTTACCGATTCTCCATATATAATTCTAGAAATCTCTGTAAAATAGTAACATAAGTTTCCTGAGTTCTTGCTAGGGCAGTTTTTATCTTAAGGATGGACTACTCTTAAAGAACTTCTCATTTGAGCCTGTATAAATAGAAAAAAAGTTGTGCTCTTAGTTAAAAAACAATAGGCATGAGTTAGTTGATCTTTCAAGTGGCTGGAACTTAAGTGTGTCACTAAAATCTCAGCTGGACTAAAGATAGACTCTCCATTGTATGACCACCTTATTTTACACAGGAAAAAATGTCAAAATCGGTTGTTTTTTGACAGAGCACTAAAGTGCAAAAGCACAAGAAAAAAAATGGGAATTAAGCACTGTGAGCAGAGGTGGTCAAGATTTGAGAATGTAGGCTCGTTATTTTTGCTGTCTGTGACCAAGCAGATGGAATTTTAAAAAGGAATATAAAATGCGACCCTTTACAAAATGTCTTTACAGATATTTAACCCTCTGAAAGAATTATGAGACTGGTGACTTTTATTATTTCCATATTACAGAAGAGTTTCCAACATGTTGTGCCATTCCATATGGTCTTAGCATATTCTGGAAATAAGATGATCAGTAAAATGATGACCAATTAATCATAACATTAGTAAAGCAATTAGCAAATTTTATGTAATGATGTATGTTTGGGGGAGCACAGGAAAAGCAGAAAGTCATTTTATTTTACTTTTGGATGTCTAATTTAAGGAGTGATGATTCATGGTATTTGATTTGTGGTATTCTGATTGTACAAGATTGCATTAATGACTGCTGTTGTTGGAATTTATTGTATTTTCTTGAAGTGGACTATAAATTACATATAATTTACAAAATTTTAGCACTTGATAGATCTTATCTGCTAGAAAACAACCACAATTTCACAAAGATAACAAACTGTCCTAGTCTATCTTCCAGACCATTTGTTAAATATGTCCTTATGGTAAATTGCTCATCCTAAAACCTGCTCAAGTGTAGAGAATGCCTGAAAATAATGTTTTGCTTTCAATGGAAACTTTCATTTAGTTCAAAATAGCAAATTCACAAACTAAGCTAAAGAATATTAGTGTTTTAACCCTTTAAATATTAATACCATTGTTTCAAAACTCATTATTTTCAACAACATGTATATTTGAATTGACTGGGGGTGATTTCTAACATTCCAGTTAATGTTGTTTTAATTTTATCAAAGTAACATACGCTCATAGTAACCAAGTCAGTTAAGATTTTATCCTAAGTAAAATGAAATAAATAATAAAAAATTCTTGGTCAATCTAGTTTAAACTATAAAGTGATTTATGATCTCATTGTTATCTACATAGGTTACAAAAATAAACAAAATATTCCACTTCCTATATCCGTTTTCGATGCAATTTTAATTTACAATTGTTCTCATAAGCAGGTAAAATCTATTTTCCTACCTCTCAAATCTCTCTTTCTTTGACCAAAAACAAAATTAATGCAGCAGATTTGAAATTGTGCCAGTTCCAAGCCTAGGCTTTGAAATCTTCTGCTCACTTTCTTGGGAATCCTGCCTCTGCCATATGAACAAGCTCAGATTTGACTGCTAGGGGACAGGAGACTATGTGGACAGAGCCAGATCATCCCATGTCCTCATCAAGGTCCCCAAAGTCTAAAAGAGCTTAGTGAAGATCAGCAAAAACTGGTCTACTGCAAACCGCAGATAACTGCTGAAGGAGAATAGGAGAACCACCCAACTGTGCCTAGCATATTGCTGGCAATAGAATTATGAACTAAATAAATGGCCTTATATTTAATCCATTAAGTTTTGGGAAGGCTTGTTATGCAGCAATAGCTAACCAATACACTCTCATGTCTGAAATCAAGGAGAAAAGCTTTAGGGTTGGTCGATGTAGTTTAAAGACTAATAGTCTTGGAGTCTTATAAAATGATACATGTTTAGGAAAGGTCATTATGGATTCAGGTTGTTTTCATCTCTTTTCTATCCTTGGTGTTGGCTTCATTGGTAGGTAACAACTGTCTGGTGTCTCATGAACCATGACATAGTTAAGAGAAGCATTTTTTTCTTGTTTTCTTTAATAAAAGACAAAGAGAAACATGATTTTTAAATCCTGAATCACAGGAAGTATCAGTTGCAAAATTGGGAAAATGGGAAAAAAAGTAATTTCTCTGCAAGAATAAAGCTAATAATAAACATAGAGATGTTACTGGTTAAAAGGAATCCATTGATGGCAAATCAAAAGCAAGAGAAAAAAATGCTGACGTGCAGCGTCCAAGGTTAAGGCAACATTTCTAGGATCTGGGACAGGAGCAAATAGGACAGAAGTGATTACAATCTAATTAGTCTTGTTGGTTCCTATTGGTATAAGTGTCTGCTTTTGGCCCCGTGTGCTACTAACAGTGTGTTGTTCTTAAAAATAAATATTAATAGTTTATATGAATAGTAAACTTTATAGAAATCCTATGAATGATGTTACAAGAAATAACAAGTCTTGTGATCAAAGTAAGCCCTCAAATTGGCAATTTAAACATGTATTACTTTGTAATGCTGTCTAACTTGCTAGGAGATCTGAGTGCCAGGTTATTAAAATATTACCCAATAATGCTCACTGGTGTTTTCCAGTGTTAGAGTATTTGTTACAGGCTACAATTTTTTTTGAGATGCTGCTAAATTTAACATTTTTACTTGTTAAACATAATTTTTAGATACTCATAATAATGATTAAAAAGTATAAAGAATGCTGGGAATATTTAAAGAGTAATTTATGATTCTGATAATCTCTAAGAATTCCCATATCTCATTTCTGGATACCAAAGATTTGTATCTCTTGTGAACATGGTGACATGAGTTCAGGCCACATAGTCTAGATTTTTGTTGCATGCTTATTTCTTTTTTTTCTCTTTATTGGTGTATAGGAATCCAACTGGTTTATGTATGTTTATCTTATATCCTGCTACTCTGCTGAATCTTTCTATTAGTTCTAGTAGTTTTCTCATGGCGTCTTTTGGGTTTTCTATGTACAGTATCATATCATCTGCAAATAGGGACAGTTCAACTTCTTCATTTGGATGCCCTTTATTTCTGTTTCTTGCCTTATTGCTCTAGCTGGGACTTCCAACACAATGTTAAATAGGAGTGATGATAAAGCGCATCCTTGTCTTGTTCCTGTTCTCAAGGGGAACGTTTTCAGCTTCTCTCCATTAAGAATAATGTTGGCTCTTGGTTTTGCAAAGATGCCCTTTAGTATGCTGAGACATTTCCCTTCTATACATATTTTATTGAAAGTTTTTATCAGGAATGGGTGTTGGACTTTGTCAAATGCCTTTTCTGCGTTAATTGAGATGATCATGTGATTCGTTTCCTTCCTTTTATTTATGTGATGGATTACGTTGATTGATTTTCTAATGTTGAGCTATCCTTGCGTACCTGGTATGGCTCCTACTTGCTCATGGTGTATTATTGTTTTGATATGATGCTAAAGTCTATTGGCTAGAATTTTTGCATCTATATTCATGAGAGATATTGGTCAGTAATTTTCTTTTTTTGTGGTGTCTTTCCCTGGTTTTGGTATCAGGGTTATGCTGGCTTCATAGAATGAATTTGGAAGTATCACTTCCTTTTCTACGTTCTGAAATAGTCTGAGAAGTACTGATGTAAACTCTTCTCTGAATGTTTGGTAGAATTCTCCAGGGAAGCCATCTGTTCCAGGGATTTTTTTTTTTTTTGGTTGTTCCTTGCTCATTTCTAAGCATCACTAACTAGAAGAAGGTTATTATACTTGGTTGACATGAATCAAATGAGATTTCTAATTTATGTGGGTAAGTGGTAGATACTAGAACAGAATCAGGGTCTGTTATAAAGGAAAATGGAGGGATGGATTAGTATCCACTGTAGTAACAAATCAAATAGAAATAAAGAAATTGTTGTAGAAAGTCAGTCCTCTGGCTGATTACTCCTTACTGTGAGACTCATTTCCTCAAATCAGACTGTTTTACTTATCTCTAGTGTTATATCTAGGAGCCCTGGTGGCATAATGGTTAAGCACTTGACTGCTAACTGAAAGGTTGGTGGTTCAAACCCACTCAGTGACTTAGTGGGAGAAAGACCTGGCAATCTGCTTCAGTAATGATTACAGCCTAGAAAGCCCTATGGAACAGTTCTACTCTGTCCTATGGGATTACTATGAGTAAAAAATTGACTCAACAGCATACAGAAACAACAACAGTGTTACATAAATAATACTTTCATTGCCTAATTTTCAGAAGTAGTTTGCCAAGCACTGCTTCCTACTCTAGTCTGGAAGCTCCACTGAAACATGTCCACCATGGATGATTCTATTAGTATTTGAAATACTGGTTACATAACTTCCAGCATCACAGCAAGAGACAAGCCACCACAGTACAACAAACTAACAGACTTATTAACAGCCTGCGATATGCAGATGACACAACTTAGGTTCTGAAGTTGAAGACAGCTGGTAGCACTTACTGATAAAAGTCAAAGACTGCAGCTTCAACATGGATTACACCTGAACGTAAAGAAAATGAAAATTCTCACAACTGGTTCAGTAAATAACATCATGATAAATGACAAAGAAATTGAAGTGGTCAAGGATTTCGTTCTACAACATACAATCAACAATCACTGGCATGGAAGCAGCAGTCAAGAAGTCAAACACCATATTGCTTTGGGCAAATCTGCTGCAAAAGACCTCCTTGAAGTGTTAAAAAGCAAAGATGTCACTTTGATGACTAAGGTGCACCTGACCCAAGCCGTGGTGATTTCAATCACCTCATATAACAAGGAAGATGGAAGAAGAATTGATGCATTTGAATTGTGGTATTGGCAAAGGATATTGAATATACTGGATACTACAAGAAGAATGAACAAATCCATCTTGGAGAAAGTACAGCTAGAATGGTTCTTAGAAGTGAGAATGATGAGACCTTTGTCTTGCTTACTTTGGACACATCATCTGAAAAGATCAATTGCTAGAAAAGGACACTACATTTTGCAGAAGGTCAGAGGAAATGAGGAAAACCTCAGTGAGATGGATTGACACAATAGCTGCAACAAAGGGCTCAACATACCAATAATTGTGAAGACGGTACAGAACCCGGCAATGTTTTGCTCCGTTACACATAAGGTAGCCATGAGTCGGAGCCCACTAGAGGACAACTAGCAACAGTTTTACATCTAATCATGCCTCTGTCTAGACGTATCAACATTAGACAACGTCTTCTGAGCACCTTCCCTATATGAAATACGGGTTTATAGATCCCTTGGATCACTCCTTAATTCCTACTAAAGTTTGATATTGCCATTTTCATTTTTTAATTTTCTATTGATAATAACTTTGGAGTTATGTTTTTTTTTTTTTCAACATTACGTACATTTCTGGGACAAGGGAAATATTATTTCTCACATACATTCAAGTGACTTTTATTACTCTTATCAATTTCTTAAAAATTTGCCATATTTTAGTGTACTTCAATTTTACAATTCTTTTCTTATACCATTTTGAATTTTTTTTCTTGATATTCCTATTTGCCTTTCTTTAATATTTTCACTATTTGCCTTTATCAATCCTTATCACATTTTAAGGCTTTAGGATTTCCTCTAACTGCTCCTCGTTAAATTTTCTCTTTCTTGGTCTCAGACCTTCATCTTTCCTCCTCTTTTTGCTAGTTACTCTTCATCTGCTTCATGGAAATTCCCCAAAATAGGATTCCTAAAGATAGCATATCTAAATCTTTGTGAAGTTCATGTCTCTTTCAATGAAAAAAATGTCAGTGTACTCAGAAGGAGACATGAGCTCATCTATCAGCTTCAGTGTTTCATCCTTGACCTCCTACCCTTCCCCTTGGTTGTTTAGAGAAAAAACTCAAGCATCATAGTGATTCATCAGAATGTATTTTAGTATGCATCCTATAAGAGACTTTTAAACACAGAACCACAATACACAACCTAAACTTAAAAATTTAACAATACTTAATACAGCAACAAAAATGCTGACAATGCTTAATTATTCATTATTTTTTTCATATAAATTTTTAATCATTTTACTGTCAGAGTCTGGTTTCAAACTAGATACAGATATTGCCTTTGGGTGATATATCTCTTGAGCCTCTTCTAATATGTAATTTTCTCTTCCTTTTTTATCTTTCCTTGCAATTTACTTACTGAAGGAACCAGGTCATCTGTCCTGCAGAGGTTTTGAGAATCCGAGTTTTTGCAGATTGAATCCCTATGGCATAATTTAAGGTGTTCCTTTGTACCCAGAATTTCCCTGTAAAATAGTGATTAGAAATGGAGATGAGATAAAGGTGCAAATATTTGGCAAAACCTGTTTTATAGCAGTGGTTAAGAGTTATGGCTGCTAACTAAAAGGTCAGCAGTTCGAATGCACCAGCTGCTCCTTGGAAGCGCTATACTCTGTATATAAAAAAAAAAATAGGGTCTCTTAAAATCAACTTAAAAGCAATGGGTTTTTTTTGTTTGTTTGTTTTGGTTTTTACCAGGTAATTCCTGTTGCAGCATGAGGGTGTCCAATTGACATTACTGTCCTTTCTCCATTAATGATGTTTTTTCTTTTGTCAGAGACCAACTGACCATATTTATATAGGCCTATTTCTGGACTCTCTATTATGTTTCATTGATTTATACCAAACTGACTGGTGGTGCAGGGGTTAAAGAGTTCAGCTGCTAATCCAAAGGTCAGCAGTTTGAATCTACCAGGTGCTCCTTGGAAACCCTGTGGGGCAGTTCTACTCTGTCCTATAGGGTCTCTATGAGTCAGAATCGACTCGATGGCAACAAGTTTGGTTTTTGTTTTGTTTTGTCTTAATTACTGCAGCTTTATAATAAGTCATGAAGTCAGGTAGTTCCTATCTGTCCTCCAACTTTGTTCTTTCTGTTGTGTCAGAGACCAATTGACCATATTTATATAGGTCTATTTCTGGACTCTCTATTCTGTTTCATTGATTTATACCATTATTCTGGGTCTTTTGCCTTTGCATATAAACTTTAGAATCAGTTTGTTGATATCTGCAAAACAACTTGTTGGGATTTTGACTGGGATGGCATTGAATCTGTAGGTCCAAGTTAAGAACAGAACTGAACAACATTGAATCTTCCTAACTACAAGCATGCGCTGGCTATTTACTTAGATCTTCTTTAATTTTATTCATAGAAATTGTGTAGTTTTTCTTACATAAGTCTTGTGATGCCTCATTTTTTTTAATAATTTTTACTGTGCTTTAAGTGAAAGTTTACAAATCAAGTCAGTCTCTCACACAAAAACCCATATACACCTTGCTACACACTCCCAATTACTCTCTCCCTAATGAGACAGCCTGCTCTCTCCCTCCACTCTCTCTTTTCGTGTCCATTTCGCCAGCCTCTAACCCCCTCCACCCTCTCATCTCCCCTCCAGGCAGGAGATGCCAGCATAGTCTCAAGTGTCCACCTGATCCAAGAAGCTCACTCCTCACCAGCATCCCTCTCCAACCCATTGTCCAGTCCAATCCATGTCTGAAGAGTTGGTTTTGGGAATGGTTCCTGTCCTGGGGCAACAGAAGATCTGGGGGCCATGACCACCAGTGTCCTTCTAGTCTCAGTCAGACCACTAAGTCTGGTCTTATGAGAATTTGGGGTCTGCATCCCACTGCTCTCCTGCTCTCTCAGGGGTTCTCTGTTGTGTTCCCTGTCAGGGCAGTCATCGGTTGTAGCCGGGCACCATCTAGTTCTTCTGGTCTCAGGATGATGTAGTCTCTGGTTCATGTGGCCCTTTCTGTCTCTTGGGCTCGTAATTGCCTTGTGTCCTTGGTGTTCTTCATTCTCCTTTGATCCAGGTGGGTCGAGACCAATTGATACATCTTAGATGGCTGCTTGCTAGTGTTTAAGACCCCAGACGCGAGTCTTCAAAGTGGGATGCAGAATGTTTTGTTAATAGATTTTATTATGCCAATCGACTTAGATGTCCCCTGAAACCATGGTCCCCAGACCCCTGCCCCTGCTACGCTGGCCTTCGAAGCATTCAGTTTATTCAGGAAACTTCTTTGCTTTTAGTTTAGTCCAATTATTGCTGACCTCCCCTGTATTGTGTGCTCTCTTTCCCTTCACCTAAAGTAGTTCTTATCTACTATCTAATTATTGAATGCCCCTCTCCCACCCTCCCTCCCTCCCCCCTCTCGTAACCACAAAAGAATGTTTTCTTCTCAGTGTAAACTATTTCTCAAGTTCTTATAATAGTGATCTTATACAATATTTGTCCTTTTGCAACTGACTAATTTCACTCAGCATAATGCCTTCCAGGTTCCTCCATGTTATGAAATGTTTCACAGATTCGTCGCTGTTCTTTATTGATGCATAGTTTTCCATTGTGTGAATATACCATAATTTATTTATCCATTCATCCATTGATGGGTACCTTGGTTGCTTCCAGCTTTTTGCTATTGTAAACAGTGCCGCAATAAACATGGGTGTGTATATATCTGTTCGTGTAAAGGCTCTTATTTCTCTAGGATATATTCCAAGGAGTGGGATTGCTGGTTCGTATGGTAGTTCTATTTCTAACTTTTTAAGGAAGCGCCAAATCGATTTCCAAAGTGTTTGTACCATTTGACATTCCCACCAGCAGTGTAGAAGTGTTCCAATCTCTCCACAGCCTCTCCAACATTTATAATTTTGTGTTTTTTGGATTAATGCCAGCCTTGTTGGAGTGAGATGAAATCTCATTGTAGTTTTGATCTGCATTTCTCTAATGGCTAATGATCGTGAACATTTCCTCATGTATCTGTTAGCTACCTAAATGTCTTCTTTAGTGAAGAGTCTATTCATATTTTTTGCCCATTTTTTAATTGGGTTATTTGTCTTTTTGCAGTTGAGTGTTTGCAGTATCGTGTAGATTTTAGAGATCAGGCGCTGATCAGAAATGTCATAGCTAAAAACTTTTTCCTAGTCTGTAGGTAGTCTTTTTACTCTTTTGGTGAAGTCTGGATGAGCATAAGTGTTTGATTTTTAGGAACTCCCAGTTATCTAATTTTTCTTTTACATTCTTTATAATGCTTTGTATACTGTTTATGCCATGTATTAGGGCTCCTAACGGTTGTCCCTATTTTTTCTTCCATGATCTTTATTGTTTTAGATTTTATATTTAGGTCTTTGATCCATTTTGAGTTAGTTTTTGTACATGGAGTGAGGTATGGGTCTTGTTTCATTTTTTTGCAGATGGATATCCAGTTATGCCAGCACCATTTGTTAAAAAGACTGTCTTTTCCCCATTTAACTGTTTTGGGGCCTTTGTCAAATATCAACTGCTCATATGTGGATGGATTTATGTCTGGATTCTCAATTCTGTTTCATTGGTCCATGTGTCTGTTGTTGTACCAATACCAGGCTGTTTTGACTACTGTGGCGGTATAATAGGTTCTAAAATCAGGTAAAGTAAGGCCTCCCACTTTGTTCTTCTTTTTCAGTAATGCCTTATTTATCCGGGGCCTCTTTCCCTTCCATATGAAGTTGGTGATTTGTTTCTCCATCTCATTAAAGAATGTCCTTGGGATTTGGATCGGAATTGCATTAAATGTATAGATCTCTTTTGGTAGAACTGACATTTTTATAATGTTAAGTCTTCCTATCCATGAGCAAGGTAAGTTCTTCTACTTATGTAAGTCTCTTTTGGTTTCTTGCAGAAGTGTACTGTAGTTTTCTTTGTATAAGTCTTTTACATCTCTGGTAGGATTTATTCCTAAGTATTTTATCTTCTTGGGGGCTACTGTAAATGGCATTGATTTGATGATTTCCTCTTCGTTGTTCTTTTTGTTGGTGTAGAGGAATCCAACTGATTTTTGTATGTTTATCTTGTATCTCGATACTCTGCTGAACTCTTCCATTAGTTTCAGTAGTTTTGTGGAAGATTCCTTAGGCTTTTCTGTGTATAAGATCATGTCATCTGCAAATAGAGATACTTTTACGTCTTCCTTGCCAATCTGGATGCCCTTTATTTCTTTATCTAGCCTAATTCCTCTGGCTAGGACTTCCAGCACAACGTTGACTAAGAGTGGTGATAAAGGGCATCTTTGTCTGGTTCCCGATCTCAATGGGAATGTTTTCAGGCTCTCTCCATTTAGGGTGATGTTGGCTATTGGCTTTGTACAAATGCCCTTTATTATGTTGAGGAATTTTCCTTCTATTCCTATTTTGCTGAGAGTTTTTATCATGAATGAGTGTTGAACTTTGTCAAATGCCTTTTCTGCATCAATTGAAAAAATCATGTGATTCTTGTGTTTTGTTTTATTTATGTGCTGGATTACATTAATTGTTTTTCTAATGTTGAACCATCCCTGCATACCTGGTATGAATCCCACTTGGTCATGGTGAATTATTTTTTTGATATGTTGTTGAATTCTATTGGCTAGAATTTTGTTGAGGATTTTTGCAACTACATTCATGAGGGATATAGGTCTGTAATTTTCTTTTCTTGTGGTGTCTTTACCTGGTTTTGGTATCAGGGATATGCTGGCTTCATAGAATGAGTTTGGTAGTATTTGTCCTTTTCTATGCTCTGAAAAACCTTTAGTAGTAGTGGTGTTAACTCTTGTCTGAAAGTTTGGTAGAACTCTGCAGTGAAGCTCTCCGGACCAGGGCTTTTTTTTTTGTTGGGAGTTTTTTGATTACCTTTTCAATCTCTTCTTTTGTTATGGGTCTATTTAGTTGTTCTACCTCTGTTTGTGTTATTTTAGGTAGGTAGTGTGTTTCTAGGAATTCAACCATTTCTTCTAGGTTTTCAAATTTGAGTATAGTTTTTCATCATAATCTGATATGATTCTTTTTAATTTCAGTTGGGTCTGTTGTAATATCGCCCATCTCATTTCTTATTCGGGTTGTTTGCTTCCTCTCCCGTTTTTTTTTTTTTTTTTTGTCAGTTTGGCCAATGGTTTATCAGTTTTGTTGAGTTTTTCAAAAAAACAGCTTTTGGTCTTGTTAATTCTTTCAATTGTTTTTCTGTGTTCTATGTCATTTAGTTCAGCTCTAATTTTTATTATTTGTTTTCTTCTGGTAACTGGGGGTTTCTTTTGTTACTCTCTATTTGTTCAAGTTGTAGGGATAGTTCTTTGATTTTGGCCTTTTCTTCTTTTTGGATATGTGCATTTATTGATATAAATTGGCCTTCGAGCACCACTTTTGCTGTGTCCCAAAGGTTCTGATGGGAAGTGTTTTCATTCTCACTGGATTGTATGAATTTCTTTATTCCATCCTTAATGTCTTCTATAATCCAGTCTTTTTTGAGCAGGGTATTGTTCAGTTTCCAAGTGTGTGATTTCTTTTCCCTGCTTTTCCTGTTATTGATTTCCGCTTTTATGGCCTTATGGTCAGAAAAGTTGCTTTGTAATATTTCAGTGTTTTGGATTCTGCTAAGGCTTGCATTATGACCTAATATGTGGTCTATTCTAGAGAATGTTCCATGCACACTAGAAAAGAAAGTATACTTGGTTGCTGTTCGGTGGAGTGTTCTGTATATGTCTACGAGGTCAAGTTGGTTGATTGTGGTATTTAGATCTTCTGTGTGTTTCCTGAGCTTCTTTCTGGATGTCCTGTCCTTCACCAAAAGTGGTGTGTTGAAGCCTCCTATTATTATTGTGGAGCTGTCTATCTTTATGTATCTTGCAGCCCTGTCATTGGGTGCATAAATATTTAGTATGGTTATATCTTCTTAGTGTATTGTCCCTTTAACCATTATATAGTGTCCTTCCTTATTCTTTCTGATGGATTTAACTTTAAAGTCTATTTTGTCAGAAATTAATATTGCCACTCCTGCTCTTTTTTGATTGTTGTTTGCCTGATATATTTTTTTCCATCCTTTGAGTTTTAGTTTGTGTGTGTAAGTCTAAGGTGTGTCTCTTGTAGGCAGCATATAGATGGATCTTATTTTTTTAATCCATTCTGTCACTCTCTGTCTCTTTCTTGGTGCTTTTAGTCCATTTACATTCAGAGTAATTATGAATAGGTATGAATTTAGTGCTATCATTTTGATGTCTTTTTTTGTGTGTTGACAGCTTCATTTTCCCACTTGATTTTATGTGCTGAGTAGATTTTCTGTATATATTGTCCTTTCCTCATATTTGTTGTTGTTGATTTTGTTTCTGCTGAGTCTGTATTTTTCCCTTCTATTTTATTTTGATGAATAGGATAGTTTGTCTCCTTTGTGGTTACCTTATTATGTACCCCTATTTTTCTAAATTTAAAACTAACTTTTATTTCTTTGTATCGCCGTATCTTCCTCTCCATATGGAAGGTGTATGGTTACATTTCTTAGTCCCTCTTTATTATTTTAGTGTTATCTTCTTTTACAAAATAACATCGCCATTACCCTGTGTTGGGCTTTTTTTTTTTTTTTTTTTAATCTTCGTTTGTTTTGATTTTCTAACCAAAGAACTCCCTTTAGTATTTCTTGTAGTTTTGGTTTGGTTTTTACAAATTCCCTCAACTTGTGTTTATCTGGAAATGTCTTAATTTCACCTTCATATTTAAGAGACAGTTTTGATGGATATATGATTCTTGGCAGCAATTTTTTTCCTTCAATTTTTTAAATATGTCATCCCATTGCCTTCTTGCCTGCATGGTTTCTGCTGAGTAGTCCGAGCTTATTCTTATTGGCTCTCCCTTGTAGGTGACTTTTCTGTTATCCCTCGCTGCTCTTGTAATTCTCTCTTTATCTTTGGTTTTGACAAGGTTGATTATAATATGTCTTGGTGACTTTCTTTTAAGATCTACCTTTTGTGGAATTCGATAGATATCTTCTCATCTTTCACAATATCAGGGAAGTTTTCCGCCAACAAATCGTCAACAATTTTCTCTGTATTTTCTGTTATCCCTCCGTGTTCTGGTACTCCAGTCACTCGTAGGTTATTTCTCTTGATAGAGTCCCACATAATTCTTAAGGTTTCTTCATTTTTTTTAATTCTTTTATCTGATTTTTCTTCAAATATGTTAGTGCCAAGTGATTTACCTTCGAGTTCAGAAATTCTAGCTTCTACTTGCTCAATTCTGCTCCTCTGAGTTTCTATTGAGTTATCTAATTCTGTAATTTTGTTGTTAGTCTTCTGAATTTCTGATTGCTTTCTGTCTATGGATTTTTCCAGCTTATTAAACTTTTCATTATG
Source organism: Elephas maximus indicus (assembly GCF_024166365.1). Lineage (NCBI taxonomy): Eukaryota > Metazoa > Chordata > Mammalia > Proboscidea > Elephantidae > Elephas > Elephas maximus. The sequence goes on from NC_064819.1 coordinate 23,147,454, forward strand.
TTCTTGAATAATCTTTCTGATTTCTTCAGTTGCTTTATCTGTGTTCCTTGGCTTGTTCTGCGTATTGCCTCATTTCCTTCCTGATGTCTTGAAGGATTATGTATATTAAACTTTTGTATTCTTCATCTGGTAATTCCAGGAATGCACTTTCATCTAAAAGATCCCTGGATTCTTTGTTTTGAGAGCCTGTTGAGGTGATCATAACCTGTTTCTTTATGTGACTTGATATTGACTATTGTCTCCGAGCCACCTATAAGTTATCGTATTAGTTTATGCTTGCTTACTGTGTCATAGCTGCTTGCTTTGTTTTGTTTTGGTATACCCCTATGGGTTGCTTGAGTGAGCTAGCTTGATTATGTTACCTTTGGAGCTCTAGTGTCCTCTCCCCAGCTGGCTAGAGCTGTTATCAGGTATATCAGTCTAGGAGTCCATTCAGTTTTCTTGTATGAATTCAGCTCAGGTTTCCAGGTAGCTGACATCAAGTGTGTGGTACAGGCTCTGTTCTACAGTCTTAGAGGGGAAGGGGTGTTTGGCGTGTATACCCATATCTGATTGCAGCAGGGGGTCATGCTCTGAACAAGGCAGGGGGCTGAGGACTGACCCCCAGGTGTCTCTGAGGAAAACACGTCTCTGTTCCCTACAGCATGCTGGTGGATGGGCTCTCCAGAGGGACCGTGGGCACCCAAAGTTTTTGTTGTAAGGACTGGGAGGTACTAGTTATCCCTGGACCCCTGTCATGGGTGGCTGGGCAACCCAAGTGGAGCCACCAGTCCTTAGGTCCCTGTTGTGGGTAGGTGAGGACCGTGTTTAATAGGCAAAGCAATGTCAAATGTCAAACACCCACCTCTCCACCACACAGCTGAAATGGTTGGAGTTTACCAACAAGGGCCTATTCTCCCGAAAGAGGCCCACACAGGTCCATGCTGAAGGGAAGGGTGCTCAAACTCCACAGACAGTTTATGCCTGGACAGGAGCCGCTTCTGTCCTGAGCTCTCCCAGTTAATGGAGCTAGCAAATTATCTTTTCCCCCCAGTTGCAAATTTTTTCCTTCCCCAAGGCTGAGAGGATGGCTCTAGGTGCTCACCAGGGTCTATCTCAGGCCTAGGGATTCAGCCGCTGAAGCTGGCTTGGGGGTGGGGGGGGGCACAGTAAAATATACACAGGTACTTAGCTTTTGCTGAGAGCGCCCTTCTCCTTAGGTTCCGGAGATGTGAGTGTGCTGTGTGGCTGGCTGCTTCTCCCTGAGGAAACTGCAGCCGAACGTTAGGACCAGCCCGCCGCTGCTGCTGCTGCTGCCGCAGCCACTCCGGGAATGGTGTCTGAGGGCTCCCTATGATTCAGGTCTGGCAACTCCTCTCCGCTTCTGAACGGTCTCTTCCTTCCCCTGCCCCTCAGTTTGTTGTCTATGCTTGCCTTTGATGCACAGGGCTCCCAGCTTGTCGCAAATATACTCATTTCACTTGTTTTTTCATGTCTTTGTTGTAAAGAGGGCTTGACGGAAGAGTCTGTCTATTCCACCATCTTGGCTCCACCTCTCGTGATGCCTCATTTTTGATGTCTCAAACACACTACTAAATTGATTTGTACAAAATCAAACTCAAGATTTTCTACCTAAGTAGAATGTAAGCTCCTAAAGGACATAACATAAGTATTGTTTTGGCTTTTTTTAGTGCAATTCCTCATGCCTGGTGTATGCTTGGTGTTCTATAAATAGGGATGCATAAATATTTGTTGACTATCTAAAACTGGGAATCTGTTTTTAGAGCATCCAGAGCACATGTCATGCTCTGTATTGCCTCAGTGGTGAAGTATTGTTATTTTAAGGGTAGATTTGATCTTGAAGAATGGTAAATGACTCAGCATCCGTGTGGTGTTCAAGGTGACAATCAAACAGAACAATAGCTTTTTCTATTCCTTTTGGGGTGGCGGGGGGAAGGGTGAGGACAGGACTGACTGTTTTTCATCTTGTGGCTCAGAATTTCTGAAGAGAATCCCCAGACAGAAATCAAGAAATGCACTCAACAGTGGTAGTATAACTGCAATAATTACCTTTCAGAAGACTCTTCTGAAGGATGTGTGATGCATTGTTCATCTGTGTGTGCATGCAGAGAGAGAGAGAAAAGAGAGACTCTACAATAAGTGGAAGGTTGATTTTTACTTGATTCGATGCTAAATGTTTTAAAGGAATAAACAATAAAAACATGCCCATGGTTTTGTGAACAGAACTTCAGAAACATTCACTATATGATGATTTTTGAGTATTTACATTTCTTGTGTGCTGTAGATTCAGTTTCAGCACTAAAAATGGGTTGGCCAAATATGTCTCATTGCTGAAATATTCCTCTTTAAGTGAAGTATTTAATTAGGATGTTGAGACAAGTTGTCATATTATGGAAATGACAGATATGTTCCCAGATGTGACACATGTTCTGTCTTTTTATTAGTTGGCGTATAGCTAATTGAATGCAACTAATCACACATTAATTGCCCAAAAAAAAGTTTTTGCAAAATATTAAAAAATAAAAAAAGATAGGAACCAAAATTGGAAGTCTCAATTTCACCTCATGTATTCTGTATTTCACTTCTCTGCTGAAAGTTATTCACTGTTAAGGAATTGCTATCTAGTTCGCAGATCATTTGCTATATATATATCAGACCATACTTTTTTAAAATCATGATTTTTTTTAACTTAATCTGTTTTTTAAAATTTTGATACATATAGATTTAGCTCATTTTAAATCACTTCATGGAGTTCATGATATAGATGGACTCTAACTTATGCACTGTAATTTATTTGTACATTTCTTTAAATATGTACATTTTAATGGTTTCTAATTTTTTCACTATTGTAAGTTTTGTTAAAATAACACTCATTTATATATTTTTCTGTGCATTGTGGTTATTGTGCAGATGATATTTCTGTAGTAGATTTTTTCAGTCAAAATTATAAACATTTAAAATATTAATACAGACTCAAATTTGAGTTTAGGGATATAGTATTTTTCTTTTTCAACAAAACCTACAGTATTTTCTACACAAATAGCATGCACCTTTTGTGTTTGCTTGCTGGCCGTACCCTCCACCCTGTGAGCTATTGTGTCAGTACGCTGTGCTAATTTTTTTTACAGCACCACGTGGAAGAGGATTGGCATGGCAGCTCTTGTGAGGGTGCCTTATAGGGGGGAGGGTGTGGCCAGCAAACAAACTCAGAAGGTGCTTGTTATTTGCGTAAAAATACAGTAAATCTGGTCTATTTGTATTATTCTCTTGTTTAATAGCTAAAGCAAGAGATATTGTCTTGTCACAGTCCTTTATTTTGCATTCTGTCCTAAAGTTTCGGTCTCTTAGCAAAATGTCATGGTGTTCTCATGTTTTTATCCCTTCACTTAACACTTTCCATTTTGATCTTGGCCTCTGAAATAATGTGAGTTTTTGAGGCCATTTTCACCTTTTACATCCAGTCCCATATAATAAACGTTTCCTAATTTTTTTTGAAGTATCTCTATTAATCAAAACAATTTTGTTTGCTAATTATTGGAGGATACACATAATTTAATGTGAAAGCTAAATGGCCCTGCTATCGGAATGCCAGAATAAAGCAAGAAATCGCCACCCAGTCACAGGTAATGTGCCGAGGTGAACTGGGAGTGTGTGGTATAACTTCCTGTGATGGAGCAAAGTGGAACTTGTGTTCTTTGTGGCAGGCTGGCACCTCAGCAAGAGAAAGGTTAACCATAAGTCAAGCATGCCCTTTCTAGTTTTTTTCATATTTACTAGTCATGTTAGTCACTCACCTTCACTAATTAAAGTACAGAAAAATGCAGAGAGAGGCCAGGAATTATGCTAAATTGAGGTTACTCTAAGTGGAAAGAACCATCAACCATCAGCAGGTGGGAGAAACGTTTCTCTAAACACTAGCCACTGGACTCTGCATTTTCTCTGGATCAACTAGTGGGCCATTTATCTTCAAACATTATTCACACACATGGCAGTTGGTGCCAGCTCTCAGCTGGGCCATATGTCTCCAGCAGTCTATCCCAGAGAGGGAAAACCCATTGCCACTGAGTTGATTCTGACTTATAGTGACTATATAGAACAGAATAGAATTGCCCCGTAGGTTTTCCAAGGAGCGTCTGGTGGATTCGAACTGCTGGCATTTTAGTTAGCAGCAGGACGCCTAACCACAGTGCCACCAGGGCTCTGGCTGGAGAGGGGAAGCAAGCCCCAATGTGCAAGTGCTTTTCCAGCCTGTGATTATGTCACATTTGCAAATACCCAGTTGACCAAAGCAAGCCACCTAGGCAAGCCCAGTCATCGCTGAATGGAAAAATACAAAGGCATAACAATCTACCTCAATGAGGGCTCCTTGATTATAAATATAAACTACTACCATTATCAAACCCCCAAGGAGAATTTAAAGTAACAACAACAAAATTAAATAAGCTTGACTTTATGCTTAAAAGTCCAAAGGAATCAAAGTTCAAAAATTTTAAAGACAGTCTTTAAAACCTTTTAAACCTTGCTTTTATAAATTAAAATCTCAAGGAAAATAAATTGCTTTCAAACCTACTTTATTCAGTTGAAATCAGAATCATCTTTCTCTGATGCCTACTCAAAGTTCGATCCCCTTTGTCATTAAAACCTGACTATATTCTACTATATTTTTAATAATGTAGGCCCTGATGAATCGATTTAATCTGTATATCCTACTTTTAAGGAACCCAAAAAGTTAAGAGAACACATAATATTTTATCATTATCAACCCCAAACTATAAAAATTTTAGAAACAAACCAAGGTCTAAATCTTAGAGTAATATTTCAAAGCAAAATGTTGTTCACAGAAGAAAGAGCACAATGCAATTTAGACCTATGCTATTTTTGCCACATATTAAAGCAGAGATTCAGTGTTAACTGTAGAATGATTACTGACTAAACAAATGTTTGTTTCAGAATCACCAATAGATGCCAGTCAAACCAAACCTGTTGCCATCAAGTCAACTCTGACGCATAGCTACCCTGTAGTAGAAAGTAGAACTGCCCCATAGGA